>NC_080839.1:53074939-53699939 GCF_030435755.1 Ochotona princeps | reverse complement strand
CGAGTCAATCACAAATTATGGGTGTTGGGATTTGAAGAACAATTACCATATATTCTCTCTTATATAAGGAAGCCAGCATGTAAAGTGTAACTGGGTTGTTTTGTTTAGTTTTGTTTTGTTGGCTGCATCCCATGTGTTTTGATGTTTTTTTTTATTTCAGCTTTATTTATTCCAACTACTTTCTTTTCTCTTGTCGAATTCATTGCTGGCTCATGGATTACATGGTGGCATCATTTTTCCCAAGAGACTTTTGTGTTTCCTTTTTGTCACCTATGTTGGTTACTCAGTGGCGCATTTTTTCATGGTGCTGTAATTTGTTGTTGTTGCTGTTGTGGCTGTTCTAACTCATACCAGTTGTTGACCTTGTTTCATGGCTTCTCAATTATGGAAATGTATAATGATGGAGTACTGAGGTCTACCATACCCAGATGTGGGGGTATAATGCAACATGCATCCCTGCTTCCAGATGAAACATAGATTCCCAATGAAACTGTTGGAAAAGTGTAGACAATGGGATGCTGGACTGTCTGGCATTGTCTGTACCAGCAATGTTGGGGTACACTTAAATAAGAGACTGATGGAATTATGAAGGACTTACGAAGGTCCTTACGAAGGACTACACCATTGTAGCAAAAAGGGGAAAATCTGTCAGGGGCTGAGAGTTTGGGGGGAATCCCAGTCTATAGGAAATTGTACCACATAATTCAAAAATTCAAAAAAAGGTACCATTTCTTATCTATTAAATTTGAAAAAAAACTTTTTTTAAAAACAAAATCAAGATACAGAATATTATCAACAGTCAAGGAATCAGACCTTCTCATTCCCAGCTAGAGATGGTATAGCTAGCAGAGCAATTTGATAATATGCATTAACAGTTTTTAAGATGTTTTCATTTTTTTGACATTCTATCTGCTGGTTTATTCTCCAAATGACTGCAGTGCTGGAGCAAACTCAATCTAAACCCAGGAACGAGGAGTTTCTTCTGGGCAATCCAAGGTCTTGGGCCGTCCTCCACTGCTTTCCCAGGCCACAGCAGGGAGCTGAACTGGAAGTGGAGCAGCTGGGACAAGAACTGGTGCCCATATGGCAGGCTGGCGCTGCAGATGAAGGCTTAGAATCCTACACCACGGTGCCAGCCCCCTGTGATTTATATTTGTAATAAATTTGTCTTTCCTTTTATTTATTTATTTTTTTTTTGGTTGGTATTTTTTCTTTTGAGCAAAGCCTGAGATGGGGGAGGGATGGCAAGAACTGAAAACAGAATGGAAAGAACTGAAAAGAATATGGGTGTTGGGATTTGAAATTTGCCACACTGAATTCTATGTATAAGGCAACTGAGAACTGGCCACAAAGAATTTTCGTTTGTAACTTACCCAGTTGGGTTTCTTTCCAGCTCATTTAGAAGTGTATGATCACAGTATTCAAACACTAAATGCATTTTTCTCTTCCTCCTGAACACCTCAATGAGGTTCACAAGGTTGGGGTGTTTTAATTGCTGCAAAGGAATTGAATGTAAGATTTAGTCACATGTTGCTAGTAGTGGTTCCTCCTCAGACCTCTCAAAACTTCAAGAACACAAGACCTTGATTTGTCATTTGGTATGCAGCTTTGGTGGATGATTTTATACTCAGAAGAGAAACTGCTCTTAGTAAGTCATAGACACTGAAAGTTTTTATCTAATGTAGCCATAATTGATGGTAAGCAAAGTGCTTGAATAGCTCTCGTGACAGCTAATGGCCTACAAACACAACCACCGAGGTAAAACATACTGAGAACATTATAGGTAAACTCCAAATATCCAAGGCATATGATAACCTGAATAAAAAAACTGAGGCAAGAGCTGGCCTGGTAGTGCAATGGGTTGAGCTGCCACCTACAATGCCAACATTCCATATGGATGCTGGTTTGAGTCTCTTCTGCTCCACTTCTGCTCCAGCTCCCTGCTAATGCTCCTGGAAGAACAGTGGAGGGTGGCTCACATGCTTGGGCCCTCACAAGCACATGTGAGATCCAGATGGAGGTCCTGGCTTCTTCTGTCCAATGGTTCACTCGCCAAGGGCCTGCAACAGCTGGAGCGGAGCTGATCTGAAGCCAAGAGCCAGGAGCTTCTTCTGGTCTCTGACACGGGTGCAAGGTCCCAAGGCTTTGGGCTGTCCTTGACTGCTTTCCCAGGCCACAAGCAGGGAGCTGGTTGGGAAGTGGGGCTGCTGGGATTAGAACTGGTGACCATATGGGATCCCGGCATGTTCAAGGTGAGGACTTCAGTTGCTACGCTATTGTGCTGGGCCCTAAATTTTTATTTTATTTTTGTCAGCAGGGTTTAAATTAAGTTTAGAGTCTAGTGTCAGATCTCAGCAATATTTGGAAACTTCAAAAGTTCATGGAAAATATGGGATTCAAAGACAAGTGTACCCCAGTTGTAGGTAACTGCCCACTTGGGAGACCTGGGCTGGGTTAAACAGCAATGTCTGCCTCCTGCTGGTGCATCAAAAGCTGGGGCATGTTGGTATGGGTTAGGATGCGGTATCAATGCATGAGTGTTGGAGCAGGGGTGCTGTGCCACATAAGGCTGGGCTACAACACCCACCAGAATGCTAGAGAACTGGATCTGACAGTATCATTTGTAGGGGACTTTTGGGCTCACCTCTGTGAGACTGCAACATCCACTGGTTAGTGCAGAGAGCTGGGGTTGTGAAGAGCTGAGTCAGATTGGACCATGGGTGGGCCATGCCAGGCTCATGGGAAATATCCATTATCATACACAAGTTCTGAGGCTGGGAATGGGCCTTGTAAGGGAAATTTTGGGACTCCCCTGCTAGGCTGCAGCTCCCACTGGTGAGTGTGAGAGTCAGGGTTAGGGGCAGACCAGGCTGGGAGGCTATAGCACCTGTCAGCAGGTACTGGCTGGATTTGGGATGGGTCAGACTGGGCTAGGTTCCAGTATCTGTTAGCACTCATAAGCTAGAATGGGTGTGGTACAGGCTGGTGGGCTAGACTGCAGCATCTACTGGTTCATATGCAGCTGGGTCTGGGGGTGGGCAAGGATAAGATAGGGGTAGCACCCATTGGTGAGAGTTGGAATTGGTATAGGCCAGTTGAGCTAGGCTGCAGTACCCACAGCTTAGACTGGGCTGGAGCACTTGCTGGCACTCATCGGACCTGGAGCTGAGAGCGGGCCTGGCAAGAGAACTTGGGGAACGCCCTTACTTGGCTACAACTTTCACAGGCAAGCACAACAGCCAGAACTGGGGGCATGCTAAGCAGGGCTGGGCTGCAGTACCTTAGGCATATGTGTGAACTACATCTGGGGGCGGGCTGGGCTGGGCCAACCCATAATACACACAGGCACGAGTAAAATCCATGATGGGATGCAGGCCAAGCTCAGTTGAACAGCAATACCCACCAGTTCACATGAAGGTTGGGAGTGGGCCAGGCTGGGATAGATTGCTGCACCTGCTGGTGAAAGCTGGGACTGGGGACAAGATGGACTAGGCAGGGCTGAGCCAGGCTGTTATCAGCTACTGGTGAATGCTGATACTGGGGGCAGGCCATTTCAGACTGGGCCACAGCACCAGCTGGTGCACTCAGGACCCAGGGCTGGGAGTGGGCCTGGTAGGGGAATTCTCTTGCTGGGATACCACTTCCACTGATTATCATGAGAGCTGGGACTAAAGGCAGGCCATGCTGGGTTAGGCTGAGGCATCTGCAGGCATACAAGTGAGCCAGAATGGGTGCGGAGCAGTTGAACTAGGCCTCAGCACCAGCTGGCAAGTGCTAGAACTAGGTGTAAGTCAGTACCCTCTGGTTGGGCATGACATACAGGACAGGGAGCAGACCTGGTAGGGGAATTGTGGGCACTCCTCTGCTGGGCTGCAGCTCCTGCTGGTGAGTTTGAGAACCAGGGCTGGGGGCAGGCCAGGCTGGTCAAGGCAGCAGCACCTGTTGGCATACATGTGGGCCAGGTCTGGGAACAGGTTGGGCTGAGCTAAGCTGCAGTACCAATGGGTATGCACAAGATGCCAGATAGGACGTGGAATGGATTAGGCTAGGCCACAGCACATGCCAGCACACAAAAATCAGGACTGGGGGAAGGCCTGGTAGGGGTAACCCCGAATAAGCTGTAGCATCTGCTGGTGTGTGTGAAGACTGGGATTGCTGCATGCTGGTCTGGACTAGGCTGCAGCACCTGTTAGTTTATCCTCATCAGATGAGCAAAGGCAGAACACATTGGGGAATAATCCTGGCCAAGCCTTACAGCAAGTTCCTGGGCTGGTGGATGCACTAAGGAAGACCTGGTTAGCCAACAGACCTTGGAAAGATTTTCTCAACCTTGGTGCAACAAAGCTGACAACGTCTCAAAACGATCAAAACCACTCAAATAACACCCTTGAAATCTTCCCCACATCGGGCTCTCTAAGCAGTCATCCAATGACTGTCCCCCATCTCTGGGTACCAGTGTAGTTGGCTAGCAAGAGTGGCCCTCTGCCCTTCCCTCCCTGAGGACGGACGCAGGAGGGGAAAAAATTGAAACATTCGTACAACCTACCTTCCTCTATGCCAAGACCTCCCTACCCTCATCAGAGAGCCACATGTGGATCTTTCTCAACTATGTAAACAATATTAAAAATACAAAATAGAAAAAAATATTATTGCATGAGTACAAACAATTTTTGAATTCCATTACATTTTCTAAATAACTTTTTAAAGACCTGTACATTCAGTCTCAACTTTGGACATGATTAAAGTGCCTATTCTAGGATCCCCCCAGTCTGTGCTCTCAGCTTGTGGTATGTCAGTTCTAATTTTTGATTCTGTTGTATGTCCTCACACACTCTTGTTTCATGTATTAAATTCTCTCCCAGACTGAAGCAATGCAGCCTCTGTATAATATTGAAACCAAAAGAAAAATGCTGATTAAGCTCGAGAATCCACAACGACTATGACTATATATTAACATATAAAGCAGGACTGTTCCAACAAACTGCACATGTGGTCCCTCTGCCTGTAACTAGGGTGACCATCCTCCTATAATTTTAGTAATATGCCAAAATACCATCAAGGGAATGCCAACCAGATAGTACTCTGGGCCCAAAACTAAAATTATCAACCTGGACTGTTTTGTGCAAACCAAGATATATGATCACTCATAGAACTCATCTTCTCTGGTGTTTTCCCAGGAAAGCAGACAAATCAACTCCCCAGCCCTGCACTACTACTCACACAGAAGGACCTCTAATGAGAACACAGTGTTTGGCACACAGCAAAAGCTCAGTAAGTACTAGGCAAGCCCAGCAGAGAGTGTTAGGTGCAGGGCCTTCTGCTGCACGTTCCTACCTCATTATCTGGAGGCATAGCTTGACAAAAAAAAAAAAAAAAATAACTTACAGCTATGGGGCTTTTGCTCAACAGTTTAGGAAAAGAAAACACATTATGTTTTAGACATAAGCCCACAGGACCAAACAAAGTATGTGCGCTTCATGGGTTAACTTGGCAGAGGGGACAGGGTGAGCCAGCTGTTGGTGAAGTGCACTTCTACTGTGGAAAGAGGAGCACACAGATACCACAGTCTGATGCAATGTCAAGGTTCAACCTCGTCCAATCTCCTGTCTTTGGCAAGATTAGCAATTTACTTCTTCTTTGCAAACCAAATTCAGTTAGCTCAGAATGATGGCCTTGCCTGAATTAAAATAGGTAGTAAGTAGGGGGAAATAAACGCAATTTAAAATAGCAGGAGTTTGTACAGATGGGAAGGTGGATTTGGTAGGGAAGGTTAGTGTTTAGGGCACATGTGGGTGTGACACACAGTGCATGTCTTCTGAGAGCAGAGATGACAGTGAGGGGAATCTGGCCACTTTGGACCATAAAGCTCATGCTCAAACTGGGCACTTTCAGCCCAGAAGGTATTACCTGAGCAGTGGCTTCACTTGAAGATTTGGGAAGAGAAGGGAGAGGATGGGAAATGCATTATTTCCTAGAGAACAACACTGTGAGGTCATAACCACCCTTAGCTTTGCCCAGGGAAGGACACCAGAGCTGGCTGGCTGGCCGGCGCCCTCTGCTGGCCAAGAGGCAACAGTAAACTGCCTTTTTTTTAAAAAAAATATTTTATTTTTTTTTAATTGTTTATTATTTAACTTCAGTAATTACATTGTATTATGTGACACAATTACATAGATACTTGGGTTCTCCCCACCCCTCCCCAAACCCCCCCACCATGGTGGATTCCTCCACCTAGTTGCATAACCACAGCTCAAGTTCAGTTGAGATTCCCCCATTGCAAGCGTATACCAAACATAGAGTCCAGCATCTTATTGTCCAGTCAAGTTCAACGGCTTCTTAGGTATACCCTCTCTGGTCTGAAGACAGAGCCAGCAGAGTGTCATCCCAGTCAATTGAAAGCTCCAACATACCATCAGCAAAAATTTACATCATTATGGAATTAATTGACATAGTAATGAGTAACCAATATGTTAAAAGTAAATGCGAGTTCCCAGTCACCTTCTGTGACCACCTCACCTATACTTCAATTTTAGTTTATACACAACATATAACATTCAAAACATAACATGTTATACATAACATCATATCATCTTAAATTAAGGCAAACATGTGGTATTTAACCTTTTGGGATTGGCTCATTTCCCTTAGCATTATGGTTTCCAGTTTGGCCAATTTGGCCACAAAGAACTGCATTTTGTTTTTTTTAATAGCCGAGTAGTATTCCATGGAGTAGATGAACCATAGCTTTCTTATCCAATCCTCTGTTGATGGGCATTTTGGTTGCTTCCATGTTTTTGCAATTACTGATTGTGCTGCTATGAGCATAGGAGTGCATGTTGGTTTCTCATAAAACAACCCAAATGGCAAATAAACATATGAAAAAATGCTCAAGTTCCCTGGCAATAAGGGAAATCCAAATTAAAACATCAATGAGGTACCACCTAACTCCAGTAAGACTGGCCCACATGAATAAAAGCACCAACAACACTTGTTGGCGAGGTTGCGGGGAAAAGGGATCCCTACTCCACTGCTGGTGGGGCTGCAGGCTGGTACAGCCTCTATGGAAATCAGTATGGAGAATATTCAAACAACTCAAATTCAACATACTGTATGATCCAGCAATAGCACTCCTAGGAATATATCCAGAACACTTGTTTTATGAAAAAAAATATTTTATTAATTTAACGGTGACAGATATTGTGCATTTCAAAGGTATAGTTCTTTTTTTAATTTATTTATTTTTATTACAAAGTCAGATATACTGAGAGGAGGAGAGATAGAAAGGAAGTGGAGCTGCCGGGATTAGAACCAGCGGCCATATGGGATCAAGGCAAGGATTTTAGCCACTAGGCCATGCTGCCAAGCCCAGTAAACTGCCTTTTAATTCTGATGGACGTACTTTTGAAAACTCAGACTGCATTTTGTACAAATTAGTTGAAAGAAGATGCTATAAAGGATATCTGGAAAGATAACAATACTGTCTTTCTTTATACACTTCACAAGTGAGGGTGAACCGCGTGTTCTTGAAATCTCAGGGTCTTAAAGTCTGGCAGTAATCATGAGAAATGTAGGGCCTCAGGTCTGATTTAGAGCTGCCAGAGCAGAATGTGTCCTGCAGCAGGACTTTCTGTGACCATGAACATGCGGAAAACACTGTCCTACACCATATGGTTCTGAAATGCTTAGGAAAGGAATGAAAAACAGAGATCATAAAAGCCTTTATGGAAGCATGGTTTCCATCCCTGGGGCTGACATCCAACATACTTCTAGAAGCCAATGCAGCGCAGGCAGGGACCAGTCAACATCACCACCTATGGAGGCACAGCACAGTCGCCTGGGGCCCTCTGCACCAGCAGGTGCTCCTTCAGTTGCTGGCAGGGAGAGGTACTTGGAGGGACTTCAAAGGAGGGCCATGATTAGGGCTACAGGATCTAGGACAGTGTGGATATTAACTAAGTAGGATGGAGAGGTACTTCAATGTTTTAACCAACCACACCCATGCTCATAAATATACAGAAAAAAAGCAATAAAAAACAACACGGGAGTGGCCAAAGTCCAAAGTAATGGCCACTTTATTTCCCAAAATTGTTGATATCAAGAAATTTGAACGCAGTGGAAAAAAGAAAGAACATTCCTTAACATTCTTCGTAAGTTTTAACAAATGTATTTCACCCAGACCTTGGTCTAGATCCACACAGAGTATCAACTTACCTTCAACACACGTATTTCTCGTAGTGCGATTTTTTTCACAACAGGGTCATCTTCAGACTCCACAAATTTCTTAATTGCGACTATTTGTCCAGAGGATTTATTTCTGCATTTGAATACAACACCATAAGACCCTTCTCCGATCTTAGCTAGTTTTTCGTACTTTTCCATTATAGATGAAGTGACTTCAATTCTTTATGGATTGATTGGCAGTGTAATGTTGCACCTGGAAAATAACAAGATTCATTTACCTTATGAAGTTTTTTGTTTTTTTTTTTTTTTTTTTTTTTTTTTTGTAAAGATTTATTTTATTTTTATTACAAAGTCAGATACACTGAGAGGAGGAGAGATAGAGAGGAAGTGGAGCTGCCGGGATCAGAACCAGCGGCCACATGGGATCAAGGCAAGGACCTTAGCCACCATGCCACGCTGCCGAGCCCTACCTTATGAAGTTTTAAGGATAATATTCTTATAACTTATATAAAATCAATTTACCCAGGATGTCAAAGGCTTATTTCCATAAACTGATATTTTTAAAAAATTTTATTTTTATTGGAAAGAGAGGAGACATAAAGATTTTCTGTGCACTGGTTCACTCTTCAAATGGTTGTAATGGCTGGGGCTGAGCCAATCTGAAGCCAGGAGCCTCTTCCTGGTCTCCCACACAAGTGCAGGGTCCCAAGCCTTTGGGTCATCCTTTACTGCTTTCCCAGACAGGGAGCTGGAAGGAAAGTGGAACAGCCAGGACACGAACTGGCACCCAAATGGGTTCCCTGTACATGCAAGATGAGGATTTAGTCCCTGGGCCATCATGCCAGGTCTAATTTCAAACCCACTTAAAAATGCTAGACATAATTTAGTTTGGTTTAGTTCTGTCAATTTTTTTTTCCAGGCTTCACAAAGATCTCCTATATTATTTCTGATAATAGGTCTATGTAGTTCAGTTGAATGAAAAACATTTATGGAAATAAGTCTTATCCTACTGTTTTCAGTATCCTCATGAATTGAAAGATGATGCTGTGCAATTGAGCTGGTGCAACATTTCGTATTTTTGAATGTAGTGTTTGTCTTTTCCTTCCTGACTCAGATGCATACCACAACGGTTAGGAAGAAGTGCGTAACAAGACAGGAAACGAAGCACTCTACTTCCACCTGGTGGAAAGAAGAAAGATCGCCTGTTGAGCAGGGCAGCTTTAGCAACAATCCTCTTAGGCCTCCAAGGGTCCATGGAGGGACAGACGCTTCAATTCCTCACCTCTAAGGAAATGATAAAATGCAAAACAGAACACAGATTTCACTAACTCTTCATGAACCCCGCCATGTCCATAGAGACTCCTATGGATATAGTGGGTTTATTTTTATGTCTTGCATCTCCCATATGTGAATTTTTGTTAACTGAACTGCACATTAAATAAGGCCAGATGCAATGAAATGAATTAGTCTAGAAACATACAATTTAAAAATTCTAATTTGCTGGGCCCGGTGGCGTGGCCTAGTGGCTAAAGTCCTCACCTTGAAAGCCCCGGGATCCCATATGGGCGCCGGTTCTAATCCCGGCAGCTCCACTTCCCATCCAGCTCCCTGCTTGTGGCCTGGGAAAACAGTTGAGGACGGCCCAATGCTTTGGGACACTGCACCCGCGTGGGAGACCAGGAGGTGGTTCCAGGTTCCCGGCTTCGGATCGGCGTGCATCAACCCATTGCGGCTCACTTGGGGAGTGAATCATTGGACGGAAGATCTTCCTCTCTGTCTTTCCTCCTCTGTGTATATCTGGCTATAATAAAATGAATAAATCTTTAAAAAAAAACTCTAATTTGCTTCCAAAATCCAACTTCATTGTATCCAGAAGTGAATTGTTAGCACTTACATAACATTGTTCCATGCAAATGAGACATAACTTGCCCAAATACTCCATGAAGTGGGTGTTATTTCTACCCAACTGCACAGATGAGAAGACTGAGCAGGGTTTTGTGCAATGGCTCAACTGGCTAGTCCTTCCTTTGCAAGCACCGGAATTCCATATGGGCATCGGTTCGTGTCCTGGCTACTCCATTTTCCATCCAGCTCCCTCTTGTGGCTTGGGAAAGCAATGAGGACAGCCCAGAGCCTTGGGACTCTGCACCTGCAAAGGCTTGGGACCCTCCTGACTCCCGGCTTTGGATCGCTAAAGCCATCCTTCGCTTGGCTTTGCTTTCTCAGCTCTGCTGTTACGGCCATTTGGGGAGTGAACAAGCGGACTGAAGATCCGTCTGTTTGTTTCTCCTTTCTGGAAATACACTTTTCCAATGGAAAAAGAAATCTTCAAACAAACAAACAAAAAGACAGAGGCACAGTGAATATAGTATAGAATTAGAACCTAAGAAATAAGGTTCAAAAGAAAGCAATTTTTAAAAAATATTATTTCAGAGGCTGAGGATGGAGGTGGGAATGGAGGAAAGAAAGAGAGAGAGAGAGAGAGAGAGAGAGAGAGCAAATTTTCACCCATTAGTTCACTCCCCAACTGCTTGAGATGGTTGAGGCTGGGCTGGTGCTGGCCTGGGCCAACCTGGCAGCAAGGAACTCAAGCCAGGCTTCCTTGACGGGTGGCAGGAATCCAATCACTTGAGCCATCACTGCTGTCTCCTAGAGTCTACAGTAGCAGGAAATCAGAATCTGGAGCTGGAAGCAGGTGTTGAACCCAAGGACTTTGACAGGGGACATAGGCTCCTTGACCACTAGCCGAAATGGCTGTCCCCCAAAGGTCACAATCTTAACCATTCCTCCTCTCAGTTAATTCATAAGAACACTGAATGCAAAGGCTGATTTTATGAAGGTATTTTGTTAGTAAAACATCATGTTAAAGAGATGACCACTTGGATAATTTCCCATTTCAAGTATTAACTTACAAATTTTTATTTAGTGGAGTCTGTTGCCTATATATATATATATATATTTTTTTTTTTTAAGATTTATTTTTTTTTTATTTTTATTACAAAGTCAGATATACTGAGAGGAGGAGAGACAGAGAGAAAGTGGAGCTGCTGGGATTAGAACCAGCAGCCATATGGGATCAAGGCGAGGACCTTAGCCACTAGGCCACGCTGCCAAGCCCGCCTATATATATTTATATATATATTTAAATATTTCTTTAAAAAGCAGAGAAAGAGAGTGAGAGAGCAAGTGAGAGAAAGAGCACACCCAACTACAGCTAGAGCTGGTTAACTCCTCACATGACTGTTAACAGCCAGGAATAGGTCAGGCCCAAGTCAGGAACTCAGAACTCCATCTGGATCTCCTACAGAGGTGACACGAACCCAAGAAATTGTGCCAAGTCCTCATGATTAGCCTTTGTGGAGAACAGAGAGTGGTTGAGATCCTGAAAAACTGTAAGACACAGAGAAGAGAAAAAGCCCTAGGGCAGACTTGAAAACACCTTCTTCCAGAAGAAGTCTGGTCCTGTTGAACCAGAAGACTTGCTCCAGGGAAAGGACTTCACACGGGCATTGGGTAGCAGTAGTCAGGCTGGAGCTGCTCCTAGGGACGGGAGGGAAAGGCACCTGTAGGAGACTGAGCAAGGAAGGCACGAAGAGAGAGAGACTTGGGACCTTGCAAGACAAAGGAGAATCCTGATCCTGGAGGATATTTCCCGCTCTACTAAGTGGAGTGAAGCACCATCCATGAAATCAACTGCACTTTGCCACTAGGATGGAGAGGGCCCTCTTGATCCAGGATGACTGGCAGTTACTACCAGCGAAAGCCTGCCCAAGAAATACTACAGAGGACACTATTATCTACCCAAAGGTTATTATTGGAAGAAAAAACAGAAGACATTTCAACTGCTGAGAATCACTGGAAAGAAAAATACCATGAATGAAACAATAAAACTAACACAAACTGGTTTAAATACTCTGTAACATTTTGTGGGACACATGAAAAGGTCATAAATTAAAATATAGAAGAAATGAACAGAAAAAAACATGAATAAAATGATAGTTGCTTGAACCAAGGAAAGAATTGGAAGAAGAAGATTAAATACGCTGGAAACAATAAACTATAATATCCATGAGTTCTTTTTGAGTCTGCTGCAGACAATACAGGTTTTGGAGGGAACAAACATTCAGGCAGCACAATGAGAGATCAGATTTGTCAATGTACAATGCCATGAAACAATGAAGAAAAGCAGACACCTGCCTACCTCACACCAGATGTCAAGATTAACTCAAAACGGATCACAGACCAAAAGGCAAGAACCCAAACTACCCAAATCCTAGAAGGAAAAAACACAAGAAAAATTTTTGTGACTTTGTTAGGACAAGATGTTTTATATATGATATCAACAATATCACATTGTAACAAAAAGATAAATTGGAAATCTTCCATGTTAAAGTCTTTTGCTAGTCAAATAAGATGTTCAATTGAGGAAATGAAAAGCTAGGTCACAGACTGAAAAAAATATGAGCAAGTCATGTATCCAATAAAGAAACTGTATGTAGAATACATAAAGTATGCTCATGATACAGAAAATTCAGACAATTTAAAAATGGGCAAAAGATTTGAATTGGCATTTAACCAAAGAAGATACATAAATGTCTAAAAACACATGAGAGGGTATTATTAGAGAAATGTGAATTAAAACTGTAATAAGTTTTTTCTTTTTTTAAAATTTATTTATTATTTTTAATTCATTAATTACATTGTATTATGTGACACAGTTTCATAGGTACTTGGATTCTCCCCACACCTCCCCAAACCCTCCCACCATAGTGGATTCCTCCACCTTGTTGCATACCCACAGTTCAAGTTCAGTTGAGATTTCCCCATTGCAAGCATATACCAAACATAGAGTCCAAATTCAAAGACAATAAGGATGCAACCAAGCTACGTACTCACAGGTGATGGTCAGGAATGCAGGTCGGCAAAGCCCATTCAAAAACAGTTTGGCAGGGTCTCAATAGTTAAGCGTAATATAAACAGCAGTTTCACCTCTTAGTCTCTAATCAGGAAAATTTTTAAAATGTCTTCTTAAAGAAATGGAGGAAAATCATCATAGTACTGTTACTGAGCCTCAAATAGAAAACAAGCAAACAGTCTCATGGATATAGAAAATAAACTAGTAAAATCAAATTGACTATGACTGAGATGTTGTATTTCCTGCTTTTGATAACTTGTTCTGCGATCTTGTGAGCAAATGTCCCATTCTTATGAGATATACAGTGACATTTAAGGGCAAAGGAATAAGATGATCACAAATCCTTCACAAACGGCACAGAATATTTGATATTGACATGTACAAAAAAATAGAAAGTAACTGATAAGATAAATGGAATAGAATGTAATTAATGATATAGATATGTGACCAGGTGTTGTCCTTCCTTAAAAACATCTTATAGCCTTAAATGCCACCAGATGAAGTTGAAATATTTAAGTTCCTGTTTATATACACACACATACATATATAATCCCTCCCTCTACACACACACACACACACACACACACAGACACACATCTTGGCCCCACCTTGGTTTTCTAACTTTGTTTCTGATTCTTCTTTCAAGTACTTTCAAACATCTAGGTTTTGGCTTGCAATGTTTATCCTTGAATTTTTTTTTAAACATCTCACTAAAAATCTTTTTTCCTGCTTAGTCTTTCCTAGCCACTAACATAATTCTGTGTAAACAACTCACACCATTCCCTTTTTTTATATGTTTTTTTAAAGATTTATTCATTTTATTACAGCCAGATATACACAGAGGAGGAAAGACAGAGAGGAAGATCTTCCATCCAATGATTCACTCCCCAAGTGAGCCGCAATGGGTTGATGCACGCCGATCCGAAGCCGGGAACCTGGAACCTCCTCCGGGTCTCCCACGCGGGTGCAGTGTCCCAAAGCATTGGGCCGTCCTCAACTGCTTTCCCAGGCCACAAGCAGGGAGCTGGATGGGAAGTGGAGCTGCCGGGATTAGAACCGGCGCCCATATGGGACCCTGGGGCATTCAAGGTGAGGACTTTAGCCACTAGGCCATGCCGCCGGGCCCACCCCTATTCCCTTTTAAACATTACTTATCACATCTGACTTGTATGCTGAGCCCAGCTTTCCACTCACATGATTTTCTTTTTTTTTTTTTTTTTTTATATAAACTTCTCTGCTAATTCCATTTTCACGATCTTTTATTTTTATTACAAAGTCAGATATACAGAGGAGGAGAGAGAGAGGAAGTGGAGCTGCCGGGATTAGAACCGGCGCCCATATGGGATCCTGGCAAGTTCAAGGCGAGGACCTTAGCCGCTAGGCCACGCCACCAGGCCCATGATTTTCTTTTTAAAACGAAGGCATTAAATACATTATGTACAGTACTTGGTAATTAGAACTGTATTTGAGCAGAAAATAAAGATTATTAAATGGCGATAAGGCTATTTATTGTCAGGGGTCAGCTGTAATTTATTGGTTACTTTCATGGCTGACCATGACCTTCCGATTGAGGCTATCCACTTGTTGGCTACAGGGCCTCCAATGTAAGAATTTTTACAAAATATTTTGTGAATTCCAAGGAAATTCCGTGAACAAAATCAAGCCAGGTATATTCTTCCTGGGGACTACAGACACTTGAATTCTTTGGAAATTTTCTATTTCATTTTCCTAGTATTCAGGATTTGCAAAATGATGTACAGAAACATAAAATACTCAGAGGTGGATAACTTTCCATAACTGTATCACAAGCCAAGTCCCCAGGGCTTAGGTAAGGCTAAGGCATACACCAAGATAACAAAAACGAGACAGGAAGAAGCTGGGAGCAGAAAGAAAGTGAAAAAATCCCACGGACTTTGTAACCTAGGAGGTTCTAGGAAACTGGCGTGGCTTTCGCACGGGGAGAGCTTTTCAAGATCTGCCCAGATTAATTTGGGATTCTATAGGCTAAAAACCACAGCTTGTGATGTCGCTCTGTTTCAAGGAAGCAAAACACACACTCATATTTACTAAATATGGATCAGAAAAATGAGCTATTAAATCATTCTGAAAAAAAAAAGGAGGGGTGGGGAGCACGATGGTTCAACTAATTTTCTGCCTACAAACACCGACATCCACTATGGGCACTGGCTCCTGTCCCAGCTGCTCCGCTTTCGATCCAGCTCCCTGCTTAAGGCCTGGGAATATCAATGGAGGATGAACCCAAGCCTTAGGATCCTGCACCTATGTGGGAGACCCAGGGGAGGCTCCTGGTTCCTGGTTTCAGATCGGCTCAACTCCAGCCATTGTGGTAATTTGGGGAGTGAATCAGCAGCTGAAAGATCTTTATTTTTTTTCTCTGTAAACCTGCCTTTCCAATAAAAATAAATCTTAAAAAATCATTATGATTTGCGTTAATCAATTTCGAGGTAAAGTGAAGGTAAATGAAAAAATCTTGGCCACACGTTGGCGCCGTCTCCCTTCTCTGCCACCTCCGAAACTCCATCTCACCCTGTTGGCCTCCCTCCCACCACTCTCCTCGCTGGGACACAGATCAGTAGTGTGGGTGGTGGGAGCCACCTGTTATTACCAGCTCTTCACCACTCCTTCCCTTTCCTTCCAAGGGAACCCCAAAGGGGTCCCGCCAGGGTTATTTGAGTTTCTTTATCTGGGAGCCTCTATTCCAGGCTGATCCCACTCTGGCCCCCACCCACCAGCCCTGGTGGCCTGAATCCGCACTTACAGCGTGGTCGGGGTCCACCTGGTCTCCAGCAGCCCAAACAGCTGCAGCCAGCGCGGGTGACTGTGAGCAGGCAGCCGGCAGCTCAGCAACTCCGCAGCGAGCCAAGTTGTCCCGGCGTCTCCCAGGCAACCGGACGCTCAGGCCCCGCGGGGCAGTGGCTTCCGGAGAGAGGGTCCCTAGGCACCCGCCGTTAGGTTCAGCATGAGTGGGTAACCTCTTGGCAAAGCCTAAAACGTTAGGGTAAGGTTCAGCAAGAGATGTGCAAAGAGGATGCCCAGGAAACATTTCAGTTACTTTTTCCTGAACACTGGAAACACCAACTCTTGCTCCGTGGAGCCAAGGCAACGCGAGCTCGGATTTTGTTTGGCCTGCTTCCCTGTCTGGGTGCAGACACTCAGTGTGCAATCGATGTCACTAGTCTTTACCCTTGGGTCTTACTGTTCCAACTGGTTTTAATTTTTTTTTTGCGAACTGCCGGCAGGCTTTTCTGTGACAGCAAGCTTTTTAGTTGTGGTCCGCTGATGTCACGTTCACTGTTCCACAAGGATTCACAGAAGGGCATAGTTACTCCTCAGTACTGAAGTCAGAGAATATACTGCATGAATTTTAAGTAAAAGCCTAATACAGTGGTCAAAGTCACTTTGATCCAAATGTCTGGGTTCAAAGCTCTACTACTTACCAGCTGTAATCTTGGACAGGTCATTGAACCCTGCTGTGCCTCAGTCTCTTCATCTGTGAAATGGAGTTAAAACCTGCTGAATTGGGCTGTTCTGGGGCCTAAGCAGGTCTACTTAGGCATGTAGAAGTGCACCTGGCACACAGATATATACAGTGAGCACTATTACACATATCAAGTAAGATAAACAGTGAACACTATCATATATACCAAGTAATGGTTTTGAACTATTCACTTTCCATAGAGCTCATATTTTCAGTTTCCTGTCAATAGGTATAAGCTGATTACTCATTCCACCCTTTACTTCTCGGTCTCTACTGAACCAGACATATTTGAAAACTGAATGATGTTGATGGCCTATAAACTGACATTCTTCCCCAAATCAATTAGCAATAAGAGAGGAAGCTTGAATTTCAACGAAGACAAATAAATTGCTTCCAATAGTTAAGTGAGTGGTGAGCTTCCTTTTCAATGCATAAAGATCCACAGTCCAGAATTCTTGGGAAAAATCTGGAAATTTGCATATTTAATTGGGATCAGAGATTCTTTCTAAGAGGATGATCTCTTGCTCCCGTAACAATAATTTAAATTTAATCCCACTGGTGAGGTTTTCATTCTGGACTATACCATCAGACTAATCTGTACAACCTTATCAAAATATAGGCTATTATGTCTCACTCTCAAAAATTATGACTCTAAGGATATTTTAAAAAGTCCATGGGTAATACACAACCAGTTGTAGACTTTCTGAAAATATTCTGAAGGGCTTGACAGTTAAATGTAACACTTAATTTTTTTTTCTTTTTTTAAAGATTTTACCCTTTTCTTACAGGCCTTAGCAACCAGAAAAAAATGGGGCTGGCATCAAGGCATAGTAGGTTAAGCCGCCACCTGCATTGCTGGCATCCCATATGGGTGAAGTCTGTGTGGTGGCTATATGAACTGCAGATGGAAAATCTCCTTTATCTTGCTCTGTATCTCTGCCTTTCAAATAAATCTTAAAAGAAAAAAAAAACTAGAAAAAAAGTAACTCAGACATAGGGTCAACATTTCAATAAATATCAAGAACAAAATCCTGAAGGTTTGGCATTAAACTAATGATAATGTCATACTAGAAAGGGGTGTTTTAAAAACATAGGTATCAGTCACTAATTCTAACATTTTTCATAATTTGGGGAAAAACATAAATGTACATAATTTGCCATAATTATCAACATCTGTGCAATTTTCAACATGGAAACTGCTCTACAGCCAAGTGACTTCTCCAAGGTCCCAGTGCTGGACAGCATTACAAGCAGCAGTGGAAATAGTACTTGGTGGCTCTAATCCAGTTCTTCCCACTTCACCTTTCCATTTCTTACCTTCATAACCGCAGTCACCAGCACTCTCCCTTATCTTTCTGTTAGCCAGGTGTTGCCAAATATTTTCTGTAAGGTGTTATATAAAAAGCATTTTAGCCTTTGAGAGTCACTTTAAAAAAAAAACACAACTCTAACACTGCAGCAAAAAACCAGCCAAAGACAATGAATGGATACTTGTGGTGCTAATAAAAACAGGTGGCAGGCTGGATTAGGTTGAGGCCTGCTTCAGCCTAAAATCTATGTGTGTTTCGGGACAGCTGAACAACACCCTAGAACCATGTTAAGGTTTGTAACAGCTAGTTGTGTATAAACTAGAGATGTCAATGAAGTAGTTACAGGATATGGTTAAGAACTTGCATTTTCTAACATATTGGTCACTCAATACTGTATCAATTAACTCAATATCATATCAATTAACTTCCTGTTGTTGAAGTTGTGTAGTGGCTTTTCATTGGTGGGGATGATATTCTGCCAGCTCTACTTTCAGACCAAGGATGGTCTTGCAATGAAACTGTTATATTTTTCTGGACAATAAGATGCTGGACACTCTGCATGGTCCATGCCTGCAATGATGGAATTACGACTGGTCATGAGCTGTACTACTGTAATAATACGAAGGAAATCAATATGGGGGAGAGGTTTGGGGAGGGGTTGGGTGAATCCCTGAGCCTATGAAACTGTGTCATAAAATGAAATAATAAAAAAAAAATCTATGCATGTTTAACTTATTTTCTGATAAGCAGACTAAAGAGTCTCAAAAATTATGCTATTCTTAAATGGGGGAACATTACTGCTTCATGAACTTGATATCACAAATGAATAAAAACTGTGACTTGGGGGACTATTATTGGGTATTTATAGGAATTAAGTGCAAAACAATCTAGTTCTTTCCTTCAATACATTTTAGGGTTATAGATTAGTCAGAAGATAGCTACTATACAACAGCATGTTAAAAAACATGTTTATTTTACACTATATACAATCAGAAGCATATTTAAAATCATTATCCATTAAAATAAATGAAGACCATAAATCACAATTATTTTGTTCTTAGTGTATATATTCACATTAAAATATAAAGAACATATACCAAAAGAGCCAAAAGTGTGCATTTTCTAAAACCTGGTATGTACATATTCCATTGGAAAAAAAACAATGAAAAATGACTTCAACCAAAACTAAGTTCCTGTGATGTGTAGTAACCATTATATTGTTTGTATGAGGTAGTAACTAAATCATTTTGGCCATGTGTTAATACTCTAAATCAAAAGAAATATGAAAATAATAATAAAAAAATAAGGCTGATGAGAATAAAATTTCCACTAGAAATTTGAATTATTTTACTGTATGGAATGTTACCGATGCTTCAATGTGATTATATGAAATGTTTAGTGTGAGTTCTTCAATAATGCTAATATACTCTTTGTGTATTCTCTAATTCAGACAACAGTTGCAGTGTTACATCATGGTACCGTTATTCTGTGATTTAAAATTTTTCAAAGTTACTGTTTTAAAGAGACAGGCAATCTTACAGAATTCGTTTAAGTATAAAAAGATGAGTTACTACAACAGGTGGCTAATTGATGTGTTTCACATAGAAAACAATTCAAATACATTTAAAAAAGATGTGTGGAGCCAAATGCATATTGACAATGTCACAGCTTACTTTTGTGACTTAATACATCACATACCAATACTCTGTGCAAATATAAACACCAGTGTACTTGCATTAAAATTAAAAACAAGATTATAAAATGATTACAGCCTCCATTACAATTTTAAAAGTTACCAGATTTATATTCATATTACTAAATTACATATAATAAAAATACAATAGTGTTAAATGTACTTTTTCATTGCCGGCATCCCATTTTGTAATATAATCACACCCAGGAGTATACTAAAGAATTTTTAAAATATTAACCCCGACTGCATTTTCAGCAACATTTACATCTGTACAGATAAGACATTTACTTGTACGTCCCATAAAAGTACATTATCTACATAAATTCTTAGTGTATCTCTTCTGCAATACGAAGTTTCACAGAAAAATACTGCCTATATATACAAAGATTATTACATAACAATGAATTAAGCACTTGTGTGGTTCAATATGCTAAATATATCCATACCACTTAAAACAAAATCTCCCCATCTTGTCTCATGCCACAATAAATTACAAAGGAACCGAAGCCAGGTGACTGCAGCTTTTGTACAGCTTCAAGCATCAGTTAATGTTGCAGTGGTAGTGTTCATTCTTTCAGAGTTAACTGCCAGAGCACACTTCTCTCAGTAACTGTTTTCATGACCCGCCAGGATGTATAAATTACTATTTGCTGTGGGGTTATCAGTTGGTCTACTTTCCAAAACCACGACCCTAAAGGTAGTAAACAAAAATGTAAAAAGTTACAAAGTTATTCTTGAAAGCTAATGCTGATAGCAAAAATTCTCCTTAGCTTCCCCATCACATGCCTCTACCAAATTCTGCTCATTTCATTTGTGGGCAGAAATCCCTTGCTTCCCCATGGCTGAAGGGCCAGTTCCAGCTCTGTGAAGTGATCTCTGCCCACACCTCCCACCGCAAAGCCAGTGTTTTGACAGTCAAAGGGGGAAGCAAGGCCCCGTGAACCCAGGAAGGATTGGGGGAACTTGATTCTCACTACAAATTCTAGAAACAATGTGCAGTTCAAAAATAAGAAGGTAAATAGAGTAACTCCAAATTCCTATTTGGCACTAAAAGCAAAATGTTTTGTTTGGTAACATATAGCATTTCCCTCTTTCCTCTGCTGTAAATCAGACTTCAGATAGTTAAGCTCAATGGTAAACAGTCCTAACAGATTATAAATCCCTGTTACTTGGAAAGATCAGGTATAATTCTAGATACATTATAACCTTCTGACTTATGAATTCTTATAGTGAGAAAAATATAATGTTGAACATACTACAGAAATTAATTCTCTTGAACATGTGCCAGCTAAACATGTTTAGTACTATGTGTTTAATAAGACTTGTTTTCATACCTGTCAGATCCAAGTAGCCTGAAAATTCTTGTGCTATCTGAAATTTCTTGTGTTACCTGTTAATTGAAATATAGATTTAATTTCTGAAATTAGAGACAATTTGTATGGACAGTTCATTAAAATTTTATAGGAAAAAATACATTTCTTTTAAAAAGATTTATTTATTCGAAAGTCAGATATACAGAGAGGAAAAGAGACAGAAATCAGATACACAGAGAGGAGGAGAGACACAGAGGAAGATATTCTGTCCCATGATTCTCTCCCCAAGCAGCCGCAACGGCTGGAGCTGAGCCAATCCAAAGCCAGGAGCCAGGAACTTCTTCCAGGTCTCCCACGCGGGTGCAGGGTCCCAAGGTTTTGGGCCATCCTCGACTGCTTTCCCAGGACACAAGCAGGGAGCTGGATGGGAAGTGGAGCTTCCGGGATTAAAGCCGGTGCCCATATGGGATCCCGGTATTTCCAAGGCGAGGACTTTAGCCACTAGGCCATGCCGCCGGGCCAAAAAAATGTACTTCTTAATATGGAGATACATTCCTATATGTGTAAATCAGCTATAGGTGTATCAACCTGCTGGTCTATAAAGAATATGACTGATTTAAAATTAATCATAAGATACAGATGAAGGAAAAGTGTATCCTTGTTCAATCACAGACTTCAAGGAAAGAATTTCAAACAAAGCACTAAGTCCATTCATTATAAACCTTTTCTCACTTACGTTGATGCAAACAGAGAAGCCACTAGCAGAGTCTGGTTCTTTTACTTGAAGGGCTGCTTGTGCCATGTTGGAAATATTTAAAAGCCAGACATAACTTCAGGTTGGATTTCAACTCTTTCCAGCTGTGACACTGGGCACGCTGGAAATGGGTTATACCTATTCAGAGTGCAGGGTTTCTTACAAGCATCAGTGGGTATATTGCCTAGCTAAGGAAGTGCTCAAAATATAGCAATTAATTTTCTTGTTTCTTCTCTGTTTTCTTGAAATACTATTTTCTGATGACATCTATCCTTCAAGAAGTCTTCAGGGTGACCAACTAGTAGTTGGAGAATCAGAAGCAAATTGACAGGACAAGGGAAAACGCACTACTCACAGCTTACTGAGCACTGAACACAAACATTTCAAACTACAATGGCAAGAACTTCTCCAGTGAATTTGGTAGGTACAAAAAAAGACAATCTGATTTTGAAAACAAATGTATTTCATCAATCCCCTTACAATTATCTTTTGTGGAAACACAAGTTAATTCTCAACTTCCATGGTAACATAGCCTGCCCGCGGGAGAAAACAGGCTTACTTGAGGCACACCGGGGCGTCAGGCCTGCGATTCCCATCACACTCAGGGCTTTGTCTACTGAAAGGACAGGACACTTTTGGAGGTGTGCATTGAAGGGCCACCTTGGTGATTTTAACAAGTTTTTCAGGTGACTTGGGGGAGGGGCAAACCATTCTTTTTCTTTTCCTGTTTGAAATTTCCATCCTGCCTATTATTAACCGCTCTGTTTGTAACTCCTAGCTCCATTCCAGCAAGTGCTTTTACAGCATCTTCCTGGGAAGTGAGTTTCCTGCTGGGATTTACTGATAGAAACAGCATTAGTGGCCTTGCTCACCACAGACCACGCACATTCTCTGTTTCAATTTAATTTAAATTTTTTTAGTTTGAAAAAGATTTATTTGTTCAAAAGTCAGAGCTTCAGAAAGAAGGACAGACACACATAGAGAGAGATCTTCCACTTGCTTGTTCTCTCCCTCAATGACTACAACAGCCAAGGCCGGGCCAGGACAAAGCCAGGAGTCAGGGACTTCATTTGGACTTCCCATATGGATGGTAGGGGCTCAAGTCTTCGGTTGCTTCCTCTGTTTTTCTCAGGCTATTAGCAAGGGGTTGGATTGGAAGGGGGACATGAACGGAAACTCATACAGTTGCTGGCATGACCCATGATGTCTTCTGTTGCTGCTATGACACAATGCTGGTCCCGTTTCATTTCATATAATCCTAACAACTCTCACTTCATAGGCAAAAAACAAACACGAAAAGGAGTAAGATAAGTGACACGCCAAAGTCATGGGGCTGTAAACTAGCAGGGTGGAAAGTTGGAGCTAGGTGTTTCAACTTTAGAACCCAGACTCATGATCCTTATGCTACACTGCTTAATTGTTAGAAGAAATGTTTTGAGTTTAATAAGGACAGGTAAGGACACAACTGACCTTTTTTGCCTAGGCATTTGAATTCTCCTTTCATTCTAATGAAAAAGTAAAAGTTGTATCACTGATACTGACTTAGGGATAGTGAAGAATTTCTGAGGATTTTCGGGCCTCTAATATTACTGGGGGAAAGTATCGTATCTTACTAACAACTCTATCAAATTTTTAAAAAGATTTATTTTTATTGCAAAGTCAGATATATGCAGAGAGAAAGAGAGACAGAGAGGAAGATCTTCTGTCTGATGATTCACTCCCCAAGTGACCACAACAGCAGGTGCTGTGCCAATCAAGCCAGAAGCCAGAAGCCAGGAGCCAGGAGCTCCTCCAGGTCTCCCATGCAGGTGCAGGATCCCAAGGCTTTGGGCTGTCCTCAACTGCTTTCCCAGCCACAAGCAGAGAGCTGGATGGGAAGTGGGGCTGCCGGGATTAGAACTGGTGCCCATATGGGATCCTGGCATGTTTAGTCGCTAGGCCACAGTACCGGGGCCAACTCTAGCAATTCTTAAATAAACCTTTAAAATGTGGTTTGGAATTAAATTATTTCTGTAAGGTAGGTCAGATTTCATGAGATGCAGTTAAAGAAACAAAAACAGCGCAGCTAATAGAGAAATTTAATCAAAATTATAAGGAGATATCTCATTCCAATTACAATGACTACGATAAAAATGACAAAACATAAAAAATACTGGGATGGATGTGAAGAAAAGGGAAACTTTATCCATTGCTGATTTGAATGTATATTAGTAAAGTCATTATAGAAGAGTGTAGTGATTTCTCAGAAAATTGAATGTGTATCTATATGTAATCTAGTTCTCCTACTTCCTGGGATATATGTGAAAGAAGTGACATCACTACATGAAAATACCACCTGTCCTTTTGAGTCAATTGCAGCACCACCCAGAACAGCTAACGTGGCATTAATCCACTGGTGATGAGTGGATAAAGAAACTGTGATACATACACACAATGGAATATTACTCAGCCATTAAAAATGAAATTCTGACATATGTAGCTAAAATGTAGGGAACTAGAGGGCCTTATTTAAGTGAAATAGGCTAGACACAGAAAAGCCACATGTTCTGTTGCATATGTAGATGCTAAAAAAATACAAATATAGTCGATCTGAGGTTTAACAGTGATTACTTGATACTGGGAGACAACAGTTCCTACTAATGCATCTAAACTGTATGAAGAGCTGGAAGACAGCAACTGGAAGTCTCCAAATATGAGCAAATGGAAATGTTGACAGCTTGATGTTATCAATATCTGATGCATATGTGTGTTGAAATATTTTATAGTACATTACAAATACTGCATAGTATATTACAAATGTCGAAGTACTATATGTTAATTAAAAAAAAACACAACATAGTTCTTACCTCATTAGATCTAAAGCTTCTACCCTGCATCCCATGTTTCCAGAAGGCTAGCACACTGTCTTGCAGGCAAACTAGCAGGCAAGAACAGCTCAGTTACTGTTAATAGTGCAAAAGTTCAACTGAGAAGCATCATTCATTCCTTTTTCTATGTGATATAGTAACAGTTCAATTAATAACCAACATCAGCTCTTTTTACACATGAAATTTAAGAAATATGCTAGGCAGAATTTATTCCTCTTTTTAGTATGAAAGATGAAAGGTGGAAAAAAGTCCCCAGTAAACCAGCATGCTTCATTACCAGGTCCCTCCGGCACCTCTGGCCTGCTGGCTTCAGGCCTACAGAATACTTCAGAGACTGTGCTGTTCTTATTTTCTGAACCTGGTTGTGCCCTTTAAGGTAGGGATTTCATTTTTACATCTTCAGCAGCAATTCCTTAAAACTGATTTATTATCATCAGCATTGCTGGGGGGAGAGGCATTCCAGTTGAGGGAAAGAGGGGAATGGAATGAGAAATAAGACAACTGAACTAGCTGCTCCTGATCAGATCCCCTGTCAACATGTAAACAGGCAAATGGTTTTAAGATTTTATTTTAAAGAACACTAGACAATTTGTGTCGAGTTAAACATTTATTATCATCATTTCCCCCATTTTTACCATATTTTCCCCGAATATAATCATTTTGGAATATTGATTCTGCCAAAAATCATCTTTCAGAGAAACATCTTATCAAGTAAAATATAAGAATGGCAAAAAGTAAATTGCACATTCTTTGATCATCAGGTAGAAAAGCCATAGAATAAGTACAAAGTTTTTAAGTTGTGACAGGGAAGCTCTACAGAAGGCTAAAGAATATGTGATGCATACCAGGTTGTAAGAAATGATACACTTCTTTTAAAGATTCATTTTATTTATTTCAAAGGTAGAATTACTGGGAGAGGGAGAAAGACAAAGAGGGAGACAGAGGGAGAGAATTTGTACAAAGGCAGTGGGGCTGGGCTGGGGCTGGGCTGTGTTAAAGCCAGGAGTCTGGAACTCCCTCTGGATCTGCCAGTGTGGTGGCCGCGACCCAAGCACTCGCGCCACTTTCCACTGCTTTTGCAGGCATATAGTAGGGAGCTGGATCAGAGCAGCAGCAGCCAAGACACTTAACCTGTGTATGACTTGCCAGAATTGCAGGTGGTGGCTCAACCCACAGTGCCACAGTGTGGCTCCAAGGAGTGTTATTTTTCTTTGGAAAATGTTAACAAATATACTGTTTATTCCTTGCACAGCGGCCATGCTAATCTTTTCTGTATCGCTCAAATTCCAGTATACGTGCTACCAAGGCAAGTATTTAGTTACAGTATTTATGAAACAATTTTAGAGAATATAGTGAAAGTTGATAATAATCTTATGTTCATTATAGCCTATAGTTTAAAAAACGATGTCCTTAATAACAGATATTTGCAATTTCAGATACTTCCTTTTAAGCAATTCATAATGCAAAGAAATCTAAAATGTTGACTTACCTATTGATTCAATCTGGAAATCAAAGGTGAGTTCTGATGATAATTTTCTGCTAGATTTTAATCTTCCTTGGAGATTTACTATTTTTATACAACCTAGTCAGAAAAATATCAGTCAGAAACTCAGATAAGAGCAAACTAATTAGAATAAGATATACACAAATAAAAACTTACAATCTAAGCACACAAGGATGGTATCTCTCTCCAGCTGGGTTACATGAGTAACGCTTGTCTGTGGGCTATCTACAAAACAAATAAGGTTTGGTCAACTTTCAGAAAACGGTAATATTGAAAACATACAGATATTATATAAAAAGAATTCTGAGGATTATTGCTTTTGAAATGAATGGTAATCTGTTGCAAAATATGCACATGTAGTCGCTGGGCCAGGCTCAATTATGTAAGTACTCAACATACTAGTGTCAGTAGTAGTTAGTGACTGACAATACTATTGGAGATGTCATTATTTTCATTTCTTTTTGAATGAGGTAGTCCAATATTCTAAAT
This sequence comes from Ochotona princeps, assembly GCF_030435755.1. Lineage (NCBI taxonomy): Eukaryota > Metazoa > Chordata > Mammalia > Lagomorpha > Ochotonidae > Ochotona > Ochotona princeps. The sequence goes on along the minus strand of NC_080839.1, from coordinate 53,673,414 downwards.
TATGACTATGACCTATTTCAAGTTCAGAAGACTAGGGACTATGCTTTGTATCATATTAAATACTAGCCTATTTATTTAATAACTATGAATTTATTGAATGAATCAAACCAATTACCTGAGAACAAATAGGTTAAAAAATGGAAACATTTTGATATGTATGAAATGCTATCAAAATAGAGGCATTACTTTTATTATAGCAATATATTAAAGTTCTTACAAGCTGAAAATGGTTAAAACAATTTGATTTTCTATGAAGTAAACCTCAGTACAGTATATTCAAAGCCTGACAAGAGTAACAAAATTAAATTAAACCTATGAAGAAATCTAAAAATATCCGAACATATATAAATTGATTTTAGGAAAAATGTACTGTAATTGGTAATTATTTCTAACTGAGATCATAACAAATGTGACTTTAAGGTCTTCTTATATAAGGTGTCCTTTGACATAACAGTTTTTTAGTTTTGTATTTTGTGTTATATATTCTTTACAAATCAATTTGTCCTAAATGTGTCAAGCAAATTATTCACTTTAAACCAAATCATTCTTCTTGCAGTGCAATAACAGTTATCACTGGCTTTTCATGTAGTTTTTATATAGTGACACACAGTGAATTTTTTACTTATAAAATCAGCACATAAGCTGACCTTAATAATAATTCCATAAGAATCACAAACCTGACTCTGTAAACCATGAAGAGGTAGAATTTGGATTCAAAGTCTCAAATCGAACCACTTGGTTGAAGTCTCTTCCTCGACTGACACCAACACAAACTAAAGGGTATTGCTGTTCAGGAACTACCAGCATTTCAAACATTCTAAGTGGACACGGGATGGGAAATTCTATGTGCTACAGCAAGAAAGATACATCAAACAAAAGAGAACACAAGTCAAACATTTTTAGCTTTATAAAAAACATGTAATACAGCTATAAGATAGCTTATCACAGAAGCAGAATAAGGCAGGAAAATCTAAATTATGAAGTATCCTTCTAAATATTTCAGTTTACTAATATAGCAATGCTAAAAGCTAACAATCAAGTAATTTTAGAAGATTGATGATGACAGTGTATTTGTAAGTCACCTGGTCAATCTTTCTTTTCAGAGTTGGAATTGGGTGACCAACCCAGGGTCCCCATTCTCAATTTGGGCCATCTTCCCTGCTGTCCCAGGTGGATTAGAAGGGAGCTGGATCAGAACTGCAACAGCCAGTACTTGAACTGGTGCTCATATGGGACCTGGAGCTACAGGCAACAGCTTAACCTATTACGCCACACGCTGGCCCCTCAGTGATCTCTAAGTATCATGCTTTGACATCAGGTTGTTTGTGAGATGCTCTATTTTCAGCCCCCATGCCTTTGAAATATTTCTCCAGTCTCTTCTGAAACTTTTATCAGGTCAGTTAAGCCCCTTAAGAGTTGGTCAGGTAGTGACCATTCTGTTGTGACATCTAAAACCATTAAATAGAGAAACAAATAAAAATTAAGTATTTTAAAAAGAACAAAATAGTTGGTGATTAAACTCTCCCAGTGATAATGTCATATGTTGTCATTCATGCTTACCTTAATTAACATAAACTTCTGCATTGGTTCAACCCATTCTAATAGAACAACGCTAGTTTGAAGTGCCCCACATAGATATTTATGACCTGTGTAAGGATTTCTCACTGTCAAGGCAATAAAAAGTAAACATGAGTTATCTTATAAAATAGTCCTTACATTAATAGTTGCATGCTCAAAATACAAATAAAAACATCAAAAGCTGGCTGTCAATTCAATTCCTTAATTAGATGGCTCTACTGAAACACCACTTCAGATAACAGCAGGAAATGCCCTGATCACTTGGTGGATTTTATCAGTCAGCTGAATGAAAACAGCTGTTACAGGGTTGGAGGGCAGGAAAGTCTTTGGATCTTACAAAAGCAGTAAAACTAGCTGAGGCAACAACATCTTTTAGAAAGGGTCAAAGTAGATCTGGCAAGAAACTGTCAGATGGACAGATCACCATAAATTCAGGTGGCTCACAGGCTAATGAAGTTCAGAGCTGGCAATGCTTTGGTTCTAAAAATATGGCACACTCCCAACTCCTCTCTTTCTTAAATGATGTATTTATTTGAAAGGCATAATGGAAAGAAACAGCAAGAGAGTGGGAGAGTGATAGCTTCCATGTCTGGCTCACACCAATGGCTGTAATGCCAGGTCTGGGCCCATGCCAAGGATGGGAACATGAATTCCACCCAGATGGTAGAGACCCATGCACTTGGATCATTTTTGCAGTCTTCTGAGGCACATTAGCAGCAAGTTGGATTGCAATCGGAGCTGCTGGGATTTGAACCAGCACTCAGATAAAGGGTACTATGCTACAGGTAGTTCAACCTTCTGTGCCATAGCAGGCACAATTTAATTACTAGAAAGCACTATAGGCAGTAATGACACCTTAAAATACTCACACACACACACACACACACACACACACACACTGAAACACATCAAGAAAATAACTTTCCTTAGATTTTGGATTTTTCTTCTAGTCAAGATATAAAATAACATTTAAAATAAAGATAAAAATGAAATTATAAAAAAGTCATTAGCCTTTAAATCCATAAACTTCAAACAGAGTTGATGTAGATCAGGAAGGACCCTCTGCCTTAGTGTGCCGTGACTGAAGTCCATGTTCATCTGAGGCCCCTCAGGCTCCAGCTGCAATCTAAAAGGTTACATTAACCCACTCTTCTCTAAGACCTGTACCCAGCTCAACTGGACTAGCCACCATTTATTATGTAAGCGTAAGATTTAAATTTTTGTCCCCAGATATTGTTCTGTCATTTCTTATACTTGAAACGCCTTATCCACTACTCGCGGTTAAAAATCTGCCTTTTTTGAGGTCCAGCCCAAATGTCATCTTCTTCAATAAGCCTATGTATATAATTTTTTCAACATTATACCTTGTGCCACTAATACTGGTAATTTAAGAGAAGCAAAACACTGGTTCTGCTATATGCAAACTACTTGTTATGTAGGTAGGAAGAGGATTTTGGACTAGGATCATGTGGACAGGGAGACTCTAACCCTCACATTAGGAGCAGGGGCTTCACATCATCAGAGGCACATTCACACAGCTGAAAGAATGAACGCAGTCCTGCCAAGCACAGCGGGGAAGGACGACCAGTAGCAGGGCCCATGCAGGACAGGTGGTAAAGCACTCTGGTTTGAACGAGTCAGCTTGGTCTCCTGCTGTAGCGTGCAAGGTGCTGTCTCAGGCTTAGTTTACACTGGGACACAATGATAAGGAATTTATTCAAGGGAGAACCAGGAAGCATGGCTGGCAGGAAGCCCTGGTCATACTGCTTAAAGCACATTTCAGGGCAGGTCTGCCTTGACTGCTGTGCAGCGCAGCAGGGTTGATGCGAGTGGCCCCTCACTTACCGACACAGCACTTCTGACACCACTTGGTTTCAGGGATTTTTACTGACACAGCAAATTTCCTAAATGAAATGAGAATGAGTACAAGACACATGTTGGCAAACTCAGAATAGGATAAAGAGCAGCAGGGAAAGGATACATTCTAAAAATTGGTGCAGACAAGCAGTGGTTTCTTGAAAATAAGAATATATTGAACTCAAGCCTCATTTTCCCATCAACCCCAAACAGATTAAAGATTTAAATAAGAAAAAAAAACTCCTATTAAATAGTAAGAATCTTGAAGAATATAATCTTGGGAATTTAAAAAAACATAAAGGAAAAAGGACAAATCATGCAAGAAAATACTGCTAAATCCGGACACTTTAGTGTACTGTACACTGCACCTCACTTCCTTGAAACGCACATGCCATTCGGTTTGTTGAATCAGTTCACTCTGGTTTACCCACAGAAACCAAAGATAGGAAAAGAGGAGTCAAAACTTGAGGAAAGATAGTTCTGGCATATATAAAATACTTAAACTTTGTCAAAAGTTCCTTCTATTAGTACTTCTTTTTGACATCTTTGTTTCTCTGTTCAGGAAAAGGGAGGCAGTGCACAGGCACTTCAGGTGTTCTGCAAACACGACTCATGTGCGGTAGGTACATGACATTGTGAGTATAACGTTCACAAGATAATTTTGAATTATTTTGTGAAGTTACGATGAAACATACACATACAACAAATCTATTTTATAATTAAAGTTAATATAATGGAGACTGCTGGTGCACCAAATTGTAGAGACCTCAAAACAAAACTTTATTTCTGTATATATAACTTTAAATTTAAGGTAGCAAAGATTAAAAGTCACTGCTCTACATTGGTCTTTAACAGAAAAATAAAACGGCATTATAATTACACATGAGTGAGGTTTCACAGAATTCCAAACAAGCTTATACGAATCTTCTTAAAGGATGTTCCTTGACTGTACAATTAGTAACTGAATCAAAGCCAAGCAATACTGTAGTGCTGTCAACTTTGTTATCTATATTACCTTCATATTTATGAAAATCTATCATATTTAAAAACACTTTCTGTATTTTTTTTTGCTTATATTCAATACTCATCTACCTGAAACACAGAGAAACAGAGGGAGAAGAGAGAAAAAAGGTCTTTAGTGGTTTATTCCCCAAGGGGCTATGAGATGGCAAAGTTACGAGCCTCAAGTTCCATCCAAGCTTCCCCTGTGGGCGGCAGGAGACCAGCCCCATGAGCACCCATTTGCTGCCTCTCAGATGCAGCAGCAGGAAGCAGGACTCAAACTGGCACTGAGAAACGGGAGGTGGGTTTGTCAGTGGCAGTCTAACCCACTGTAGCACAATGCCCACCAATCTCTCTAGCAATTATAGATCACATTTACTGAGATTCCCATGTGCCATGCGTGTCATGTGCTCCACGTCATCTGGAGGCTGACTTCTGCTCAAGGCACTATAATTGGTAGTTTAAGAAAGAAAAAAAAACAATTCTAGTACTAGTCTCACTGACTAATGTTCACAGTGATTCAACTTATACACAAATCTGTTTTTCTTTTATGCTTCTGGTCAATTAAAGAGCATTCTGAGTTTGCAAGGCAAGTTGTTAAAAACTATTAGTATTTTTACTTATTTCACCTAAATGATGATTCAGAAATTATCCAGATGCCAAGGCACCAAATGACGACAGTGGCAATCCAGAATATCCTGATTCCACATTTCTAGTCAAAATGCTTCATCTTCGTCCCACCGACCAACAGAAACCCATCCATGTTTTGATGAAAAAGGTTAATTTTTTAGAAAAGATGTCAAGGTTAAATTTTAAGGATGGATAAATTCTATGTGGAAAGTCTAGTAAAAGAGAACAACATATTCTTAAGGTACTTGAAAGCTGAGGTTTAACATTATTTAACACTAATGTTAGATTTCAATAATGACTTTTTGTGTATGTATATGGTGTGTGAAATATCTTTCTCTCACCTTTTTTCCCCCTCCACACCTGCACTGTGTTTGTTGCACTGTATCACAATCCCTTTTTATAAATAATCTTATAAGAGAATAGCTACATTATCAATCTTTTGGAAAACATAAATTTTAATAAAGAGAATAACTTTTAGTCCACAAATAAGGTCTTATATTTTAATAAAATGGAGAGCATAGCAAAATTATCTTTCGAAAGAAGAAAAGCAAAACACATCTATTTCTAAATAGTTATCTCCCAATGCAAAAGCTTTTATTCAATACAACATTTTTATTTTTTGCATGGAGAGATGACACTTAAAAAAAAAAAGAAATGACACTTTGGTTAACATCTATTTTATGTAAGTTAATACAAATATCAAAAACCAAGGCAATTATAGGTGTATAAATTTATTGCAAAAAGCAAAAAAACTACTTGTATCCTTACAACTAAGAGGAATTTAATATTTTGAGAGAAAATGTTCAATATAACTGGAAGGTACAAAGTAGAACAATTTTATAACAGTATGATAAATGATAAATAAGTCTTGTTAAAGCGTTTTACTTTGGAGTTTCTGATTATATCTGATTCCTATGAAAACACATGTAATCTTTTTCACTTTGTAAAACATAAGTACTTATTAGAATGAATATTACTATCTGATGCCTCAGGGTGAAAACAGACTCCAATGTGTAGTTACCTGGGCAATATTCTGTCAGGGAGTTTGTGTGCTGGAATAGCAACAGGTAACTTCTGCATTTGTCTTGCATAATCAAAAAGCCCTGGTAAATTATGGGAATAAAGTTGAGAAGCTTTACCTGTAGAAAACAAAAACATAAATATGATCAAAAAGTCAATAACAAGTAGCCACAGTTGTAAAGTATTTAAAAACTAAAGACTCACCAGATATTGATAGCAAGCAATTGTTCATTACATATAACCAAGTACACCTTCGTGGGAACAGCTGATGGGGAAAAAAATGCAGTTTACAAAGAATAATGTATAATGGTGTTCTATAACATATAAGCTATCAGACCAATAAGCCAGTTCTTTAAAATATAATTTATTTTTAAAATTCATTTATAAAGCAAGATGACACACAAGTATGCACACGTGTATGGAAGAAAAACATTAAATAATCAATAAAGTTGCAGTGTAATAATGATATGATTAGCTCCAGTTTCCTTTATGATGAACACATATAACTCCGAACAAGGCAGAGAATGAGAATATTTCACACAATCAATACCTCTATATTTTGGTTCTGGGGCAGAATAACTAATACTTCTCTGTGTCCTGTCTCCCATGTGCATGTATTTAAGTATATTTACATGAGAATAAGATACAGAAAAAATGGATTGTGAAGTAGTGCAACAAACACTATGGAAAAACAGGTATGGAAGTGAAAAAAGGTTGAGAGAGGATGATACTTAACAAACCATACACATATACAGAATATCCTCTTGTGCATATAGAATTCATTACTGAAATCTAACACCTAAAAACTAAGAAGCAGTCAGAGCTTGAATGTATTTATGGGCAATAATGATAGTAGTATAAAGTAACCCATACTAAGACATTTCACTGTAACTGTAAGTGGTTTTTAAAGTGGTCTTGGTGAAGCAGCAGCATCTAGGCACAGACCTCACAGCCTACGTCCTGAAGCTTAGCAGTCAATGTGCCAGCCGGCCCTCCCTGTGATTCAGAAGTACGCCAAAGCTACAGCATCCTGACTCAACAAACTGGGCTGCTTGTTTTGCTCTGGCTATTTCTATGGAATCACTTCAAATGGATGGGGATGAGGGACAGGGAACACACAGTGAAGAGATAAATGACGAAGCTTATCAAGACTGCTAAGGATATTACTTTTTAGAACACAAAATCCGAATGAGGGCATTTAAACTACAAGAAAAAAAGGAAATAACACATGGGAGAGTACAATCTATTTTAATACAGTTTAAATAAACCAGAATTTAAGTAAAATCTGGTTAACTTATTTATTTGAAAAAAAATACACAAAAATACTCCATTTCTTCAAATATTTAAAATGTAGTACTGTCATACAGTGTTTTACTTTGTAAAATGTGTCTATGGCTGTGTCTCAGACTAGAAGATACCAACACACATTCCCTACTTTGGGGATTCACTGCTAATATTGAGGAAAAAAATGTCAAAAACAAACAAAAGGACACTGCCAGGCGATGCATATACTTCATACAGGTAAGTCACTAATCACTGTCGTTTTTGCCGGGATGGTGTTCCTGACTGCTTGAAGCCTCTCCCAGTCACTGTGATAATCAGAAACGCTTTACACAATCCCAGACGCCATTCTTTCCTGTTTTACCTCTGCCTCGACTCAGCACTTCTTCACCCTTTGACCACATCTCCAGTCTCACCCCGAACAGCTCCACACAGGTAATTCCAAACACTAACACCTCACCATCACGTCGGGGGTTTGGCATCTGCCTACCTACCCAGCTCCCTCCACTGTAACTGTTCTATACTTCAGACAGATTATCTAGTCACTGTTTCCTGTAACAGCCATTCTATTTCACAATTCCACACTCTTACTTTCATCCCCTTTCCACTCAGGGTCACTTTAGGTCCACCTCAAGCCTATTATTTCTCAGCCCCTCCCACCGCCCCCAAGGAGGAAGTGGCAACGTTCATCTCAATGACCTATGCCTATTCCTAGCATGGCATCCAATCTTAAGTGTTGTAGTTAGTGGTTTATATTTCAGTCTTCCTTACTTGAGCGAAAGTTTCAAAAGGGAATGTACTACTTTAGTGAATCTGTAATCAGTCTCTTGTAAACAGAACATGCTTCATAAAGATTTTATGAAAACCAGGTAGAAAATAGTGAATTTATTCCCAGTCTAGTGTCTGCTTAAAATACCTCAAAGAACACACAATATAACATACCTGTTCCATCGATGTTTCATGAAGTTCATTAAGATTCAGGGTATAAATCCCTTCTTCGGCACCAAATATCAAGTACTGGTCTGAAATAATGAAAAGTAATTCTCTAACTGATTTTGATAAATAAGATACTTTGAAATAGGATTTATGAGGTATAGAGACAGAGAAAAAGAGAGAGCTCCCCTAAGCTGGTTCACTCCCCAAATCTCTGCAAAACGTCAGGAGTGCACTGAAGCCAAAGCTGACCTAGAACTAGGGCCAGGTCTCCAATGCGGCTGGAAGGAGCCTAATTACCCAAGTCATCACTGCTACTTTATAAGGTCTATATTAGCAAGAAGGTGACGTCAGGAGCCTGATGTGGGATAGGAGTATCTTAACTACTAGCTTAAATGTTTGCTTCCTTACATAGTCTTAATTCAGTACATATGTGCTACTACATGAAAACCACAATTACTGTAATTTACAGGGAGTATACACTTTTAATTTTACTGCAAAGGAGATTAGATGCTCTAGAACAGGGGTGGGAAAACTTTTTTTTCTGCCAAGGACTATTTGGATGTTTATAACATCATTCTTGGGTCACATAAAACAAATAACTTAAAAATTAGCCTGATGAAGAGTTATTCAGTTTTCAACCCCTCCTGTAGTTGCCTTGGCAGATCAGACCACACGGTTCTGTGGGTCGTATATGACTCCCAAGCTGGGTGTTCTCCATCCCTGCTCTAGAGTCATGAATTGAGTTATAAGTAAATATTGGCCTCAAAGTTGCAAGGAAAACTTATGAACGGAAGGTACTGAAGGGTAGCAAGTCCAATGTTCTCTCAACGGAAGGTGCTAAGGACTGGCAGAGAATCAGTTCCTATTCTTTTAAAACCCCTTTAAAAGAGGATTTTGTGTAATTCATATACAGAATGCAAATACAAAACAACGCAGATTCAAAACATTTTCCGGGAGTATTACTTTTTAAAGATTACTACTATAAGCAGTAATATAAAAAAAATCCAGAATCTGACCACTAATTAAGAAGAGGTCAAAAACTTTTTTAGAGTAAACTGAAGAATACTGGCAATCGCTTAGGATTAATACTGGTGAATTAAATGCATAAAATTTGGCTGTGAAGTATTGAATCTTTCTGAATATCAGTTTTCTTAACTTTTACAATTATCTACCTCTGATTTTTAGATTTAGTAATACATATGTTTAGTTTTGTAAATACATACATAAAAATACCCGTATTTCGGCCTGACAGATGTTGACTTAGACATATAGCAAGAATAGTCCTGATTCACAGCCTACTGACAACCACTTTGAAAGCTCAGAGAGAGACCCTGGACCCTCAGTAGGTAAAGTCTCTCGGTAATGGCTGGGTCTAAAACATCAACCCTGAACTGCTGCTGTGCAAGTGCAAACCCAACACACCTGGAGGACATTGGGGTGGCACACAGCAAATGGCTTCACTGTGCTTACACGGGGACTACACAGTGGAATTCCGATTTTATGTGTTGCTCCAAACATTGACAGATTTACTTTAAAAATTCTTAAAAAAAAAAATGAAGCTTTTCCCCCAGAAAGATGTTTAGAATATGAATAAAATCAAATGCTTTCACATGATGTTAGTTGACTAAAAAATTAGACAACAGACAAAAATGAATGATGCTACCTCTTGTATCTGGGTTTATCCATGAAGATGCACAGTGAATTTTCAAGGGACAACCATTGAAAACCTTTGAAAAACATGCACCCATCTGGAAAGACAAAGAATAACCAAGATGAAACAGCTAATGCAGATTAGTGACAACATTTTCAATATAATATAAAGATGTAATGATCTGCTATTTTAATGTTAGAGGTTATAAATGGCACATTGAGACTATGAACATTATCAATGTAAAGAAATGAACGCATCAAATCAATATTATAATTTGCTTGAAAGTAGTACTGCAAAGACTCCTGGTACAACAAATGATCTACTTCAAAGAAAGAGAAAGAAACTCCATGTACATTTTATTTTTTTCTATCTTTGTAATCAAATAAAGATATAACAACAACCAGTTCTGGATAGTAGTTTGCTTCTAAGAGTATCACATCTTTCCTATCAGGAACAACACAACATCCTCTGATAAGAAAGAAACCAAAATTTACATTAAAAGCAGAGATTTTTCTTATTTGAAATAACTGTGCAATAACTGTGTAAGCTCGGTTTGGCATGATGGCTTAATTGGCTAAATTCTCCACCTGTAAGTGTCTGGATCCCACAGGAGAGCTGGTTTATGTCCTGGCTACTTCACTTCCCATCCAGCTCCCTGCTTGTGGCTTGGGAAAACAACTGAGGATGGCCCAAAGTTTTGGGACTCTGCACCTGAGTCAGAGACCAGGAAGAGGCTCCTGGCTCTTGGCTTTGGATCAGCTCAGCTCTGGCCATTGTGGCCACTTGGGGAGTAAATCATTGGATGGAAGAGCTTCCTCTCTGGCTGTCTTCCTCTCTGTATATCTGACTTTCCAATAAAAATAAAACAAGCTTAAAAAATTTACCCAATTAATCACATGTACTAGTGAAAAGTTGAGGGGAAAAAACAGCACAAAAATAGAGGAAATAAGTATTTTAATTTGGGCCACACTGTCCTAAACTAAAGCAACAGTGTTGTGTATAATTTTATAGCAGAAATATTTTTTCTTATAAACACAGATATAACATACTATGTAGAGATATAACTAGTTCATTGAAAATTAACACAAAATAAAAATAATAAGAACTTTAGAGTCTCCTGTGTAAAAGCAGATGTTTGTAAACCAGTATTTCTTAGTACCAAAAAAGAAAAATATACACTGGACATAACCCTCAGTTGACAGGAAAATATGAAAAAAATTTTTTTACAGTGGTAGAAGCTCAGCCTTTAAGAAAAAATTGGTAGGGCTTGGCAGCGTGGCCTAGTGGCTAAGGTCCTCGTCTTGATCCCATATGGCCACTGGTTCTAATCCCGGCAGCTCCACTTCCTCTCTATCTCTCCTCCTCTCAGTACATCTGACTTTGTAATAAAAAAAAAAAAATAAATCTTTAAAAAAAAAAAAAAAAAAAAAAAGAAAAAATTGGTCATTTGTGACAACTGGGATGACCCTAGAAGCCATTATACTACATGAAATAGGCCATTCATAGAAGGAGAAATACCATATAACTTCAGTTATACACCGAATCTAAAAATGTTGAACTCATAGAAACAGAGCAGTAAGATGGTTATGTGGTGGTAGTGGGGGAGCAGGAGGCAGGGGGAATGTTGTTTCCAGGATACAAACTTTCACTTAAAAAGGATAAATTTAAGAGATCTACTACCTATCAAGGTAACAAGTTTATTATAGTTTCTTATGTACTTGAAAAATTAAAAAAATTACTATACATGAATGTAAAACTAATTATAATATTCCATATACTTGAAAAAATTTAAAACATATTTATTTTATTTTCAAAGCAAAGTTACACAGAGAGATCCCTGTCCAAAGGTTCCTTCCCCTGACAGACCACAATGGCTGGGTAAGTCCAAGCTGTAGTCATGAAGTGTTACTGAGTTCTTCCACAGAGGTGCAGGGGCCCAAGCACTTGGGCCATCCTCTATTGCTTTCCCAAGCACACTGGCAGGCAGCTGGATTGGAGCAGCCTGACCTTAAAACCATCCTGGATGCTGGAGTGCTGGAGTTGCAGGTAACAGCCTAACTTGCTATGCCAAAATGCTTGAGACTTCTTAGGAGAGATTTTAGGTGTTCTCTTCGCGAAGAGTCAGTGTGTTAGGTAAAGCACATGTTAATTAGCTTCAGATATTCCATATTTTTTATATCACAATATCATGCTGCATGCCTAAAATATATAAAATTTTTACCTGTAATTAAGAAATTAAGTTAAAGAGAGAGGAAAAAGACAACATGGTCTAAGTTCAAAATAAGAAATGACAAAGACAGCAGAACATAATATAGAGTATCTAACCCTAGCTGGAATTGAGTGGAGTGTAGTGATCTGGCGAATGACATCTAAGGGTTTCCGTTTTATTCAGGAGTAAAATAAAGGACTTGGGCCAGCTACTCCCTCAATGCTTCTTCTAGCTGTGTATTCCATGTTTTTGATGGAGAACATGTTAGATAAATGTTTTATCTACATTTGATATTTTTTAGTATATCTCAATGTCATTTTCCTATTTTCTCAAAAAATAACTGTAAAGAAGTTATTAACTTCTGGAGCCAAAGAACTTTAAAATGTGTAATTTATTATAATCTAATCTTGAAAAGCTGCTTTTCAGATATAATCACATAATACTTAAATGAGTATAGATGTTTTTCATTAACAAAGAAGGATCTTTCATACAAGCAAAAATCTAATCAAAAAGAAACACTCAAGCAATTATTTGTATATGTAGTTACAAATAAAAACACAGTGTATTTGATATTTAGTACTTACATGTACTTTAGGTGTTGGCGGAAGACCGTTACTAATAGGTTTCTAGAAAAAGAATACAGGCATGATTACACATTTTTTGGTTGCTGTTTGGCATTAGAGCATTTCAAACACATTTGTTTGATTAAAATACATGAATACATTCCATAAAACAAAACAATATAGATAAGGTTGAGGTATAATGTAATCTTTTCACAGTCCATTTCTATCTGGTATCTGCTTCAAATAAAAATAATTTATTTTTATCTTTTCAAACGTTTTCTACATAAGTGTATGTACTCCCACATCTGTGTAGCTTTTCAGAAATACATATTCCTACAGAAAATATTGCTTTGGAGCGTTTTTATTTTATTTTAAAGATTTACTTATTTATTGAAATGGCAGAGTTACAGAGAGAGAGAAAAAAAGAGAGAAAGATAAAGAGGGAGGACGCGAGCGAGCTTCCATCTGCTCCCCTAATTTCTACATCAGGAGAAGCTGGGCTAGTCTGAAGCCAGGAGCCAGAAGCTCCTACAGGTCTCTCATATGGGTGCAAGGGCCATCTGCTGCTGCTTTCCCAGGAACATTAGCAAGGAGCTGGACTGGAAGTAGAGCAGCCGGGATTTGAACCAGAGTCCCTAGGGGATGCCAGCAGCACAGGTGGTGGCTTTACAAGTGATCCCAGGTAAATAGGGATACTGACTTCTACTTTTGAGGGTTTTAAAATAGAGTGGGCACATTGTCCTGAGGCAGAAGCATGGCTTTCCTTAACTATTTATCTCCTTTTCAAAAATTGAGAGTGGAAGAGGAACCTTCTTGGGCCAGTGCCATAGCATAGCAAGTTAGGATGCTATCTGTGACAGCAGCCCCTACACCCGTGTGGGAGACTGGGATGGAGCTCCAGGCTTCTGGCTCAGCTTGGCACAGCCCCAGGCTTTGCAGTCATTTGGGGAGTAAACCAGCAGATGAAAGATTTCTGCCTTTTTTCCTCCCCCTTGCTCTGTAACTCTTAAAAAAACAAAACAAAACAAAAATTGAAAAACAAGAAACTACCACCACCACCACCACCAACAAAACCCTCTTCCAAAGAATCTATTTTTTTCTTCAATGATACACTGGTTATTCAATAGCATGTTGTTTAACTCCATGGTGTTGTAAATTTTTTCTTTTAACTTCGTTCCTGTTGTTGAATTTGTTTCATGGCTTCTCATAGGAGGGAAAGCACAGTGATGGTGTAATGGAGACTATCGTATCCAGATGCAGTATGCATCTCTACTTCCAAATCAACGATGGACTCCAAATGAAACTGTTTACTATATCTTGATAATAGGATGTTGGACTGTCTGGCACTGTCTGCACCAGCAGTGTCAAGACACACTTAAATAACAGACTGATGGACTTAAGACTGCTTGTGAAGGACTATACTATCATAATAATATGGGAAAATCAGTCGGGGGTTGGGAATTTGGGGAGGAGGTAGGGAAATCCCAGATCCTATGCAATTGCACCATAAAATTTAAAAAAAAAATCTATTTTTATGTACCGACCTACCTACCCTGTACTTAATTTAACAGTTACACTGTGGACAGAACAATCGTAAGACTACTGCATATTCACCTGTATCATGATCACAAGTTTCGACACACAAGTAACAAATTGTTTTAAATAGTTTAAAAAACAAAAAGTCATCATTAAAGTGTGCTGTAGCAAAGCTACTTTTCTTCAAGATTTAAAGTTGATTTAATCATTATAACCAACATAATATCACTATAGCAATTGTAAAACATATAATTTGCTATAATTTTACTAATTAAAAATCTTGAACAGTGACAAGTAAGGAAGTGTAGTTTATGAATATCAATACCTACTGGTACGTCTTTCTTTTCTTTCCTTGAAAGGTTTGTGCCTCTGTTTTCGTTCTGCTGCTGATATAATGAGCCATCTCGGTCACCATTTAACTGGAAGGAGCCCACTCCATTCCCTTCATAAAGATTTTTAAAAATACATTGAAAAATGATTAATTTTTATTCAGGAAGTTATCAACTAGGCAAGAAAAATGTAATTTTTGAGACAGTTTCATTTTTCATTTGGGATGATCAAGTCAGAATATTTAGCACTAAAGGAGAATATGTATTATTCTATATATACCTCTATTTGTGGTATGCATAAGAGGTAAACTTCAATTCAATTTGTATTTAAGCACACATATTCATTTGCATTACAAAGATAAGTGTGAAGGCTATATGGGATATGAGAAACAAGAGACAGTACATCTGGTCATAAACACATGTAGATAAAGAGACAGAAAACATCTCCAAATCTATTGCTTTTTTCCTCTCTCGAATCAAAGGAATTTCAAATAATCTTGGCTTGATACTTTCTCCACTCTCGCCCTCCCCCATCACATGAATCCCTGGTAACACGTTTGATTTCACCCTCTAACATTACCTAAAGCAACAGGTTTCTGTGGGGGTAACCTGGGTGGTGGTGGTCTAGGTGGAACTTGGGATGGTTTTGCTGGGCTCTCTGTCGAGGGACATCTCTTGATTGTTCCTTGATTATCATCTTCAGTGGAATGAGTTTCTTGTGGTATGAAGATGGATTTAGGCTGAAACAATACAGAAAATGAGATCAGTGAATACACATAACCACCTGTCTAAAAGCACTGAAAGTACATATTGTTGTACTCTAAAAGCTTTATTTGCAATTACTAAATGACTTTCATGGCTATTCAACTATTCTGATACAAATCATTTCAATGTAACATTTAAAATAAATCCTGAAGATGCTTATTGAAGTGTATTTAGCAGGTTTTGCTTCGTTGCACTAAAGAAAGCCTCCGTATTTTTTTATAAATTTCTCCCAAGCCTTCCCACAAGAACTTGCCAAATAAAAGCCTTTTAGTTTCTTTGACTCCCTCCATTGTAAGTGAATCTCTTTATTTTAAATATTCAAGCTAATCAAAATTAGTTCCTTGTCAAGGTTAGTCTAAATCGACTTTTAGATCACTCAGTATCTTTGTTTTGGCTTAATATTCCAGACTAGAAGTAGGATAAGACATCAACTAACATCTTACATTGGAGAATATCAAAATAGGAATATGGGAAGTTTGAGAAACTTCTTGTGCAGATAATGGAAAAACTTCAAGTAAGCTGAAGATTTGGAAAAATTGCTTTATTCTTACAATTATGTCACTTCTTAAGAGTATCTCTGAAATTCAGATGTCTATACTCTTATCACAAGCAAAGCCAATATTGCTTAATTGTATGAAACAGGATTTTCTCCCAAAATAAAACGAAAGTATAGTAATAAATATGACGTTTAGGTTGGTAAGATTCTCACTTTAACACTGTGATTCCAACCAGTAACACAGTTTAGTTTACAACTACATTTCACTATCTATATGAACTTACACAATCAACTTATATTTCTACTATTTATATTAACTCAGTCTACCCTTAAAAATCTAGCAGTTGGGATTATTTTATTGTTTTACAAAGATTCTGCTTTCTAAAGGGATTTTCTTGGTGAAATACTGTCTTATTGTATAATTTTAATCTAAAATTAACTTCTGAAAAGTAAACATTTCTGATGATAAATTACTATCCTCTACCTATTTTCAGGAAATAGCTAACAGATTGTAGATTTCAGGGGGAAACAAAACTTATGAAAATGGAATTTCCTAATTAAAGCTTAATAACACTAACCTACTAATACAATCATTTCCAGTGTATATAAATTTCTGCAATATGCTTAAAATAAATAATGACAAGTTGGATATTTAAAAAAAGCAAATAATCAAAGCCATCTACTTATTTTAGTGTTAACAACTTCATGATTTTGTGAATTCTGAATTAAAATAAAAATAAACTCAAAAATATTAATATTGTATTGAAGTGTAAGACCAATTACACATACATATATACGCACAACTCCGGTGTAGGCAAGACTTGGGACCCAAACTCGTTGTGGACATTAAACTTCCAAGTCATGGTCAATGGTACTAAAAGAAGATCTTAGGTCCTGGGGACATGCCCTCAGAAGGGGGGAATCTAACAATTGGGGTGGTTACAAAGCAGGGCTCGGTCCATTCACACCCATCTAGTTTTGGGTCTTCTAGGAATTCTTCCTCAGCCCATGCTTCCTTGCCATGTGATGTTCTCTCCAGCCCTTGAGCTGGAAGACCACTGCCAAACGTCAGTCCTGGGGGCTGCCTGATCTTGGTCAGGAAACCTCCAAACTCTGAGCTAATACACATAAAATCCAAATTGGAAATGTAAATTCACCTACCTTTGGTGGCAATGGAGGTGGAACTTTTGCTTTCATAGTTGAACTAGAAACACAAAAAAATTACAATTGGAGCCATTCATTTTGTAAATGGAGCATTACTAAACCATAAAATTATTTTTTGAAGGCACAGGAAAACCTGCAAAATGACATAGTTTTTCTAAGATGTTGAAAATGAAGTATCATTCCTTAATAATTGGGTAGACATGCTTTGCTGGTTTTAAATACTACTACACTGTAATTAAAACTGAAATAGAGCATGCCCCACATCCGGGACTTGGGGTGGGCGGGAAACCAAGTGGGGCTTCTCCCTCAATATCCCCCTTTACCTCAGATACATGATAGAAACAATATGGACATACTAGCATTACCCACTTCCCTATCCCCCTGAACCTTATTTTTTCTTTTTTTTTTCCTCTTTTTCCTTTAACTGTAATTAACTATGTAAAGATTGTCAACAACAATACAATAAAATAGAAAAAAAAAAACAACTGAAATATGGCCCAGTACAATTGCCTAGAAGCTAAATCCTCGCCTTGCATGCCCAAGATCTATATGGGTGCTGGTACATGTTCCGGCTGGTCCATTTCTCATCCAGCTCTCTGCTTGTGGCCTGGGAAAGTAGTTGAGGATGGCTCAAAGCCTTGGACCCTGCACCTGTGTGGGAGATCCAGAAAAAGCTCCTGGCTCTTGGCTTTGGATCAGCTTAGCTACGGCCATTGCAGCCACCTGAGGAGAGAACCAGTGGATAGATCTTTCCTTCTCTGTCTCCCCTCTGTAAATTGGCCTTTCCAATAAAAATAAACGAATCTTTTTAAAAAATTGTGAAATACACTATTTCAGTTTATATCAAGTGAAAGGTAAATCCTTATTAAGAATGTAAACAACTCATACAGTAAAAAAGATATAGAATAAAATATATAACATTGTAAGCTTAATTTTTGCTATTGTTAGATATATTTTTGATGAAGCTCATCAAACACTCTGTGCTATGAAATTACATGCAGAAATAAACTAAGGTTCACTGAAACTCAGGATGAGTTTCATATATTAAAAAATAACAGATTACCAGATGATTGAAATAGGTACCAAAACAGTTAGCTAAAAGAAGCAAGCTCTGGCATTCCAAAGCATAGTAGTGAGACTACAGCAACATACTTAGAACTGAAGAGAGACGCTGATAAGGTGCCAAAGAAAAGGAAATATTATTTGCTTGATCTGATCGGTGTTGCTGTGCACATGTGTGAAAATACTGTATCACATTCAATAAGAATGTGCTTGTATTGGATGCTAATAAATTTTTTAAAATTACAAGTAAACAAGTGATCAAGCACACATTTCTCTAAGGAGGCCCTGAGAGGTGGCCCAGTGTGAGAATAGGGAGGGAGAATGTAATGACCTACGCCTTCAATTGCCAGTCAGGTGCTTCAAAACAAAATCCACTCCCACCAAAACAAAGACTAAACATCACTGCATATGTAATAGCAAAAATATTCCCTCTTCAAAACTAAAGCTTAACATCCAAAGTATTGGATCTTCATAGTTATTACAGCAGCTATCAATGACTGACAGTTTACTAAAACACGTTACTTCAATTTTTTTCAAAGAAACCGTAAGTGTTGTGAATTAAACTGTGTTTCCCCAAATTTATATGTCAAAGTCCTAATCCCCAATGTGATATGTATCTGGTGACTGGGCTTTCATGAGGTGAAGTTAAAGGAGGTCATAATGTTAGAGCCCTAATCCTGCAGGGCTGATGGTTTTATATAAGAAAGGGAAGAGAGGGGTCTCCTGCCCCTCTTTCCAACTCAACACATGCATGCAGTGAGGAAAGGTTAAGTGAAGACAGCCAGAGCGTGACTGCCAACAGGAGCCAAGCTGGCTTGCACTTTGGTCTTGAACTTTGTGGCCTCTAGAGGTGAAAACTGAGTCCCACAGAGTACTTAGCTTGAGTCGACTAATATAACTGAAATAAAAACAACAAACTGTGCTAAGATCAATGATACTGTATTACTTATATAAAACTGATCAGTATTTTCTGCCAGTTTTATAAAATCACTTCAAAAGAAGCCCTTTTCCCCCTCACCAAAATATAAATAAAACTTACTGTTTAGATTTGTCTTCATCCCCTTCATCATCCTCTAAGTGAGCCACATGTCCTCTAAAGGAAAACAGTAACGCCCTTGGTATTAAACAGTCTTTAACAAACAGTATCAAGAACTTAAGAGGGCAGGTACTGTGGCATTGCACATAAAGCCACTGATTGTGGTGCTGGCATCCCATATTGATATAAGAAGTGGGTGCTCCGCTTTCCATCCAGCTCCCTGCTAATGTGCCTGGGAAAGCAGCGGAAGACATTCCCAGATACCTGGGCCCCTAATGGGAGACCCAGAAGAAGCTCTGGGCTCCTGGATTCAGACCAGCCCAGCTTTGGTTCTTGCAGCCATTAGGGGAGTAGTGAATCAGTGGACGGAAAAGCTCTCTCTCTATTCTTTCAAATAAATAAATATCCTTTTTTTTTTTTTTTTTAAAAAAAAGAAATTCGGGGCTACTGCAAGACAGAATTTTATTTCTATATCTCTGTAAGACAAATTATGAATTAAAACAACACAATCAGGCAAATGACAGAATGGAGCAAACTGATTTTACTCATCTTGTGACATAAAGAATAAAATATTTTAGTTCAACAAAGAATTAAAATTACCGCTGATGTAATTCTTCTTCAACAGACTTTAGAAGACTCCTTAAAAGAAAATGGGAAAACTGATATAAATGCATAAGCAAGGAAATATCAAGTACCTTTCAAAAGTTACTTTATCCATAAATAGTTTGAATTACTTTCTCTTACCAGTTATTGAAAATTTGCAACAGTGATGAACCTCTGTACTATAACACATCAAGTTATACTAAAGATACCTCTATTGTCTATTGCTAATACCTTCATATATGTATTTTAAATGGACAAAATAAATAAATCCTAATATGCACTGAAAAATGCCAATTCAAACAGAAGACAACTCACTATGAAACGTCACAACAGTACTGACAAAACAATAATTGCAGGGTTGGAGTCAAGGAATTCCAGGACTCAAAGTTTGCCTGGAATATTACGTCTGACACCTGAAATTATATTTTTTTCTTAAAATAAGGAAAGTGACACACTTTAAAAAAAAACATGCTCTCAGGCAATCCTACAAAATGAAACTCCACATGTTGGATCTCTCTGCGGAAGCATGCATGCATGTGATGTGAATACATGAATGTAGTAGCACTTGGCTTTCACAAAAGACACTCACTTACCTGAAGGATCTGTTCTCCAGTGGTGCACTGGGCAAACACATTTACACTTTTGGGAGACTAAGCCTGTATCAGACCAGGTGTGAGGATTTTACCATTAGGAGCAGCACATACAACTTTAATTTTCAGGAATGTACGAGAGGATTTAAGGCATTCCTGAAGTTGCCTTACTTCTTCTCACTGCAAGTTCATGCAGCATACTTCCTACACCATATCCTTCAAGTATAAAAAGTCAATAGATGCCTCACAGGAAGTGGGAGAGAATATAATTGCTGAGATAAGAATGAGTCAGCATACAATTTACTCTCTCTGAAAGCATCTTATAATCATTTTCCTTTCATATATATATACGTGGAAAAACTTCTTTTGGAATTATCATAACATAAAATCAGAGCAGACTTTGGCTATCAAAGTTTTAATGAGGACAGTTCAATAACAACATAATTTTTAAGAACTCACAGAGTTAAGAACCCAGAGTGATACATGACTTGGGAAAACCATAAACTAACTGCACAAGACCCACTCCGTGGATTCAAAAATTGACCCACCAAAGTCAAATACAGTATTTGCAAAGTTTTCTAAGGGCTGGCGTTAGAAGGCAAGAGCTTCTGCCTCCAGGCAGTTAGCAAATGCTGGGCAGCTTTGAAGCACAGGCTGCCTGGATCTGAATCCTGCTCCAGCACTGCAGGTAGCTGGCCTTGGGGAGTTCTTTGTTTCCCCTGAGCTTCATTTCCCAGATACTAAAATGACAATTACAATAGTACTTTGGAGTTTCTCTACGAAGATAATGAATGAGTGACTACAAAATGCTCAGAAGGGTAATTTAGGACATAGTAAGGATTTGCTTGGTACTTCCTGTATTATTGACTATGGAAAGTTTCTTTAAATTATCAAGTTCTCAAACTGTGGTCCTATAATCCTGGCAGTCTCTTAACCTCTTGGAGGGGATCCACAAGGCAAAACCATTTTACTAATACATGATATTTTTCTCACTCTTCAAAATAAAAAAACAATTCACACAGTTTTAACATGTTACATAGCGAAGACTATTGGATGTATGACATAATAGATTAAATCAGTGGAAGATACGAACATCTGGCTTTCTCTATTAGGGCAATGCTAACAAAATTCGAAAAAAAATGTAAAACAATGTTATTTTCTCACTCATTTTGTTTCAGGAAAATAGCTGTTTTTCATAAAAATGGGGCAGACATTTGCTAGTGTTTAAAACTGCGTTGAATGTCTGGATCCCATATCAAAACGCCTAGGTTTGAGTACCGGCTCTGCTCTCAATTCCAGTTTCTTGTTCACATGCACCTGGGCACGCAGCAGATGATGGCCCAAGCAACTGAGTCCCTTTCGTTCATGTGGGAACCTGGGTTGACCTGACTCAGCCCCAGTTGTTGCAGGTATTTGAGGAAGGAGTCAGGAATATAAGCTCTTTATCTTTTTGCCTTTCAAATAAATCATTAATTTACAAAAATCATTGGCATGCCTTAAGAAAATGCTTGTTGCATGACACTAATGTATACTCTTATGCAACTGCTTGCTGCCTCTACGTTTCACAAGAGCAATCAGTGGCTTTACAAGAAAGCTACTGTAAAAAACAGTGGCAATGGGCCTTGCGTGGTAGCCTAGCGGCTAAACTCCTTGCCTTGCATGTGCCTGGATCCCATGTGGGCACCAGTTCTGGTCCCAGTGGCCCTACTTCCCATCCAGCTCCCTGCTTGTGGTCTGGGAGGGCAGTCGAGGACAGTCCAAAGCCTTGGGACCTTGCACCCATGTGGGAGACCTGGAAGAGGCTCCTGGCTCCTTTTCAAATCAGCTCTGGCTGTTGTGGTCAGCTGGGGAGTTAGTCAGTGGATGGAAGATATTCCTGTCTCTCCTCCTCTCTGTATGTCTGACTTTTCAATAAAACAAACAAACAAACAAACAAACAAACAAAACCCCGTGGCACTTCAAGTGATCTTAAGGCTTTTTTTAAACATTAATTTATTTGAAAGGTAGAGTTACAAAGACAGAAAGAAAGAGTGGTGGGGATGGGGTGGGGAGAAAGAGAGATCTTCCATTTGTTGATTCACTCCCCAGATTGCTGCAACTTCTGGGGCTGAGCCAGGCCTCAGCCAGGAGCTTTATAAGGATCTCCCATGTGGGCAAAAGGACCCAAGCATTTGTAGCATCTTCTACTGCTTTCCTAGGCACATTAGAAGGAAACTGGATGAGAAGTGGAGTAGCTAGGACTTGAACTGGTGCTTATATGGGATGATGGCTTTGTAGGTGGAAGCTTAACTCACTGTATCACAAGGCAAGCCTCTCAATATATTTCAAATACATACAAAAAAAGATATATGGGGCTAATGATAACATACAATGAATGCATTATTTTTAAATAAGTTAATAAATATTTTTGAAAAGTTCTAAGTGCAATTCAAGTATTAAGCTGTTAACACCCAACAACAGTATAAATGCTGGTTGCTGTCACAGCCAATAGCATAAACACTGATATGTAATACTTATAAATCAAAGTTCTGTAGAGTCCTCAATAATTTGTAAGACTTTAAAGGCACTGTGAGACCAGAAGTTTAACAAGTGCTGTTTTAAACTCCACTGCTAAATTATCTGTGAATTGGATGGTGAACTTCTGCATCACTTTAGAAGATATGGAAAAATACTTCTTGAGAAGCATGTGACAATTTTTTTTTTTTACAATATTTGTTGAGGCATTTCTCTCTATAGCAGAAAATATCAGGTTTTGAAAATAGTAAAAAAAAAAGTTAAATGTGCTTTTATTTTTAGTTGTCACATTGAATCAGATTTATATGATCTTTTATGTTCTAAAAAAGAATCTTTATCAGTTCTCCAACAATAAGAAAAAGGCTGAATAACAGTATAAAAAGGCAGCTGGCCATCGCATAGGAAATGATTTATTTTTATTCATCTACTTGTAAATCTTTTTGTGTTGAGATATTAGGGTAACAAAGTTAAGGAAGTCACAAAGTCTTACTGAAAAGTAGGAAGTGTGGTTTACTAATAAGACTTTAAAGAGCAGAAAATGAAACCTGACTAGATTTTGTTACATGTCCCATTTTCCATTATCTGCAGAGAATAAAATGTGACAGTGATTTACTCACCAGGACTGAGGGCTTCAAGTAAACAATATCACTGTTCAATAGTCTATCGTCTATTACAAAATTTTTAGAAAACTCAAAATGAAATAAAAATAATGTTCTTGGATATTGAATTACGCAGTCAATGTAAAACGACCAGGAAATCTTGAAAAAATGGTTGGCAAACGCAGATTTAACTGATGAAGTGACGAAACTGACTTAGGATAAATCTAAAACCATTACCAAAATACCCAGCCCATTTTCATTAGCTAAGGAATTCAAGCTGCACATTGCTAAGACCTTTCAAATTGCCATATTATCCCCCCAGACAGCCTAGGTATATTTTAATAAAACCTCCCTAATTACAGTTCTCACTTAGGATTTGGCATTCACTACTATTCTCAATTGTGCCAGACATTGTGGAGTTCGGTTTTCTTTTTTGTCCTACTAAATTATTACAAGAAGTTGTTTTTGGAATGTTTGCTCTATAGTAAAAACAAAACCAGAAGTAATTCTTAACAATAATCCACAACCCAAATAATAATTATTAAGATAATTTCTTTTGTTGGTATTGAATAAATGGTAGGAGAAGATGACCCGGGTGATAGCAGAAATCAAAAGAAAAGATGATACTCCATTTTAAATGAAAACACACATATTTTCTGTTAAGAGGAAAGGGCAGGGAAGGGGAGGGGAGGCGAGGGGAGGAACAAGAAGGGCGAGGAAAAGGGGAAAGGGAAGGAGAACGGACAAAAGAAAGAGGGGAAGAAAGGGAAGGAAAGAAAGAAAAATAAAGAAAAGTGTCTATGGAACAAATCTAATTAAATAGTCTTGCATGGTCTGGAATAGGTAGAAACCCATCAATGAAAATCTGTCTGCCTGATCACCTATGGGAGAAAGCAGGAAATCCTGTGAGTTTTAAATGCTGCCTAGTCACAGAATAAAGCAGACGTTATCAGTACAGGAAGAGAAGTGCTACAATCCATGCTCATGTCACATGTATGTATAGACCTGTACACGAAACACAGCCAAAGGTCAAACTTTTGGCCAACCTACCTTGCCTGTGACTCGTTATATAGAATATAGTTCCTTAAGCAGGGATCCAATTAATCAAAAAATGAAGGTCGGGCAAATTATTAACATTTTACCTAGCCAAAATAATTATATATGAAAATGTCTAACAATCAGAAATCAGACAATGGGAACTTTTGGAAATAGGAAATGTACTTAGTGAGGAATCTTTTTTCCTATATTTTGCAGGTATATTTTAAGTGAACTAAAACTGGTAAATGAAATATTTTTTCAAATTGTTTCTTAAAATAGATTAAAATTTGCTAACAGAGTCCTTAAAACTAATGGTTTCATATTTAGAAAAAATAATTTTAAAATATTTCAGAAGTTTTTATTTGCTAATCTAATAGACAAACTGCTTTGTTTTCTACCAATAAATTAAGACAAGTGACAAAACAGCAGACAATTTAGAGAAACAGCAGTTTTAGGTAAAATTTAGGTTTTATACAGGGAAATTTTACACTTATTTTCAAGATTGAGAACCACAAAAGCTAATAGTAATGACAGACTGAATAATAATGTAAAATGAATTTTATTTTAAAAGAGCCCTCAATATTTACTTAGGTCCAGCTTAAATTAAAAGAAAAAAGCATTAATCTAGGTGGTGACCAAAAGCCTTTTCTCTGCATTAGAAAAAGATAGCACAAATGAGTAAAAATTAAGCATCTAGTTTATAAAAATAGAAACATGATTTTCAATTATCATTATTAAAATTAAGCCACTTCAGTCACTATTTCATAGCTGCTTCACTTAAAATATGGGAATATATATGTCTCAAGTCTCTAACAGAACTGAAATTTTAAATGGTTTGGGTCATTAAAAAAACCCTACATTGCTAGAAAAGATTTTATAAATTTAAATAATTATCTCCTTTTAAATTACTTTTCTACTGATACTTTACCCAGAAACTTAGGAAATAAGATTAGAAAATTAATAGGGCCCTGGTCCACCTTTCACTGACTCTGGTCCACCTTTCACTGACTCTGGTATATAAACAACTTGAATGCTTGAAGTTTGCAGGGCTGCCTTTTCAGCCCCACGCTCCTACTTTGGGGAACCTTTTCTTGTGCCAAGGGCCTTTTGGAAATCTATAACATCATTCGAGGGCCATACAAAATTATCAACTTAAAAATTAGCTTGTTACCGAGTAATTCAATTTTGACCACATCCCAAGCACTACCTTGGGAGTGCTACGATTTCAGGGCCTTATGCTATATGGCCAGTAGTGCTGAACTGAAGCACCCCTCAACCCCATCGCTAAACTGTGCCTGGGGTAGAGCAGACATTGGAAAACTGCTGAATTTACTTTTTTTAATAACAGCGTAGATTCTAACAGCTACAACGTTAAGATGAAGATTTCTATGTAGTGTGAATAATCCTAGCTATTTTCAGCGGCCAGCACAACAGGAGTTGCTTTGTCAGGAATAAACCAGTCAACTTTAGAAATAAATCAATTGTTGAAATATATGTTTATCAATGTTTGGAACATATTTAACTTGCTTTAACAGGAAGAGTAGCAAAGTAACCTGATAATGAAAACCAAGCTGATCTTCCCCCTCATGACAAATCATTGAAGTGTTGGGTGGGGAAGCACTGGAAAAAGGTTTAAAGCATATTCTAAAATATATCTACCACTCTCATATAATTTACTACCTTAAATATTAATATATAAAGACAATCTAATTATACCTGAATTTAAACAATATTTTAAGAGAACTTTACTTACTTGTTTCCACCTAAAAAGTAACTACTTTGGTGTCCTTGTCCATATTCTAGTTGTAGATCCTAATAATACAAAGTAAAATATTTAGCAAAACAGTAATAATCCCACAATATGATACATGATATTCTTAAAAGAGAAATCTTAGACCCCAAATAAATCTGTATTGCTGTATATTCTTAATATGGTAGGGCTTAAAACAAATATCAGAAGTTTGTGGTTCTGATATTACTATTGGAGTAATTTTCCAGATACTTTTCTGAATAAAGGGTGTAAATTTCATTTATAGCTATTGTGACTATAACTAATATTTACAAACACCAGTTTTGATACAGAAATAAAACTCAATGTGTTTATTCTCAAGCTAAGATGAAGCAAAAATGATGAGAAAAGAAAAGCAACAAAAATCAGTCTGACTTTATCAAGTAATTTATGTATATATGCACATTCACATTACAATTTCATGTATGTAATTAATGTTTGCAAGGTATAAAACTGGTTGCTATTTTAAAAATAAATTTTATATGTGAACTGTACAAGAGTGTAAACTACACTGGGAGAATTTTAAGAATTTTTTAAAATAAACTTTAAAAACAGCAAAATTAAAAAAAAAAAAAAAAAAAAAGCAAACCCAAACTTCAAATGAATAGTAACAGAATTCAACTGTGAAGTTGCCCTTTCTCCCCTGTTAAAAAGCTGCTTTTTGGAAGCACTGTCTGAATTGTAAAGGTGGAGGGAGAGCTGGGGGAGACTGAACGTTTTAAATGAACCTTCTTTTCATTAGCATACAGTATATTTAAAGTTTTTTTTTTTTTTTTAAACTGATACAAGATATCATTGGTTGGACTCATGTTCCAGACTTGCTTGGAGCAACCTTCCAGGGCTGACTTCACAGTCTTTCCTGTGTCCTGTGTTCCTTCACAGGACACAGCGTCCTCCCAGCACTTAACATTGCATTCTAACTTCTTTACAAGGTTGTAAATCCAGAAGCCAGCCTACCAGTTCAGGCAAAAGACCTGCCACAGGATGTATTCTGAATAAATATTCGTTCAACTGTCAACTCTTCATTTTCCTGCAAATAGTAACTAATACTTCTGCCTTAAGACACACAAGGATAATTATGGATTTCAAAAATACTAAGTCTAAAAAACTGAGGATTCTAAGCAATGCCTTATATTTGAGAGAAAAACAATTACACCGAACCCGGTCAAAAATATCTAATAAAATTGAAATAAAAATTCTGGTTTAGACAACTCTCAAATTTTTTCTCCTTCAGTATTTGTGTTCTTTCATGCATAGTAATAATGTCTTTTATCAGTGACAAATGATAGCACATCATACATAAAAAGGTGACAACTGCACAGAGATCCTGTGAAATTCTAATGAAAAAGGACATCTGTTCTCTTTACTTTATAAATCTCTATTTTAATTGGGCAAAATCACCATCATCACATGACTGCACAGTTTAAGTGGTCATGACTTTGTCTTAGAAATATTTAAATCTAGTGTCAAGGAGAGGAGTACTAATTATTTTTTGCTTTCTTTAGCTTTAGATAGCCAGGCCCTGGACAGGGAAGCAACATCTTTAGCTAAGAAAATGCCTTAACCCTTTAATCAAATGACAACTTCCAAAAGCACACGTTTTTTGCTGAACAACCATGGCTTGTTACATAAACATAGATATGTTTATATAACAAGAATATACAATATGTAAAATACAAGAATATTCAGCTCCTCTGATATAAGACAACCTTCATGCAAAATAAATAAATATAAAGGTAAACACATATTTATATATATTTACTTAGAGTAACTGCTTAATGGAGACTAGCAGACTGGGAAGTGAAGTTACGTTGTAGCTTGCACCTTTACTCCTGAATAAAAGGACTCCCGATGAAATTAAGATGCTAGACTTTTTACTACTGTCTATATCCACAATGTTAGAATATACCTCAATATCAGAATGATAGACCTCTGACTGTTGCTGAAGGACTATACTACTGTAATCACTTGGGGGAAAACAGTGATTGGGGGAACAGCAAGAGTGAAAGGGGAAATCCCTGTGACTATGGAATCATGTCATGAAAAATTAAAATTAAAAAAAAAATAATTTGGAGGTTACTTCATCCTACAAAAATACTACTAAAATTATGCTAGGAAAGTGCTCAACATAACCCAAGATGATGGTATGTTATCTTGATCCTTTAAAAGTACAATAAAAACACATCTGAACATGCCAACATGAAAGAAATCAGCAAAATCAGGCATCAACCAATTAATGACAAAGTTTAACTACCTAGTAAAGTCAGGTAAGTAACAACATAGACTGAAACATGCAGTGACCTGGCACAGATTCAATATGAAGGCTCAAAATGAAATTTAAAGATGAATATCATAGCCCAATTAAAACACTCTTCTGAGCTAAAAAGTTCTAATTTCAGTAGCTCAGTTTTTGGTGAATGAGTATTTCTCAACCTAGAATGGAGCTTTGAAGGAAACATGGAGTAAGAATGATCTGAAAAAGACCAAAGGCTATAGAGCAACACTACAAAAGACAAATAAATGATCATGAAAAATCTTTACTTTTTAAATCCATTTGGGAAGAACAAAGCCTATTGTAGACCTGATGAAAAAAAAACAGTGGGCAGTTAACAGAATTAATATGAGCTGGCTACAAGAACACTAAAGAAAAAAAATATTTCAGTAATATATCTTGATCATGAAAACAAGGGAAAAGAAAAATATTTTCATCAAAGAAACATTGTGGTACAAATAAAGTTCGTAGTGAGATATCTTTACGGAGATGATTTACAGAAATAAAGAGAGAGCCCTGATGATGCAAAGAAATGTTTTCAAGGGAGAGTGACAGAAGAGGGGAAAAACAGAGAAAGAGTTCTTCTACATGCTGTTTCACTTTTCAAATGGCCACAACAAGGGTAGGGCAAAGAAAAAGTCAGGAGCAAAAAATCCCACCCATATCTCCCAGGAGGGTGTTAGTTCCCTAAATACTTAGGTCATCCTCCATTGTATTCCATATCTACCAGCAGGAAAGTGCACCAGAAGCAGAGCAGCTGAGACTCAAACCAACACTCTGAAACAATGCTGGCATGATAATGTGATGGATGAACTCACTGCTCCACAATGCCAAACCCAGAAACTTCAAATTCTTTCTTTTCAAAGGAATTAGTCATTTTATTTGAAAAGCAGAGTTACAGAGAGAAAAAGAGGGAGACACATACTTTTCCATCTGCTGGTACATTCTCCAAACAGTTACTGTGGTTAGGTTTGAGTCAGACTAAAGTTAAGAGCAAGCAACATCCTGGTCTCCCACGTGGGTGCAAGAGCCCAAGCACTTTGGGCCAACTTCTGCTTCCCACGGAAGGTACATTACCAGGAAACTGGATTCGAAGCGGAGCAGCTGGGACTTGAACTGGCATCCAGCAGCGGCTTTACCTGTTATGCCACAGTGTCAGCCCCCAAAAGAATTTATTTTTAAGAAATCAGAAAAGCAAATGGGGTCATAAATTTATCAAGCAGTCTTCTGAATGATAAAAGCAGATTAAAGGGCCTCAAACTGTATAACCAGACTTTTGTGTTGCATGCTTGGAAATGAATCAGCAGGTTAGACACACGTGAAGTATCCTCAGTTGTGAGTGTTAAGACCTGTTTACATCCATCCATATCAAATTACCTAGCATTGTAGATACAATGAACTTTTTGGTATCTGTGCCAGAATATTCAATAGAACTAGGAAAAATAGGGAAAAAATTAACCAAGAGCTGAGACAGATGTGTAATATTATCTTCTGAAGATAACATTTACAACATCAAATAAATCCATTTTTATGATTATGGGCAAATTCCTATTTAACTAACACATTGTAATGAATTTTTTTTCAATTCAAATATCTCTTAAAAGTTTAACATTTGGATTGACTGACAATACTGAAAATCAAGCTGCACTCTTCTGGAAATATAATTACAAGATACTTTTTTAAAAGTAACTTTTTCTAGCAATGGAAATTCTGGTGCAACATTCTAAATCAATTTATAAAACTACAAAATATGCTTAAATTTAAAGTGACCAGAAACCACTGCAAATTGTAAACAGCAAGATCTGTATGGGAGTAAATGTTTTTCTGGCTTTCCACAGATACAGGGTTGCTGCCTTGTGGCCAAACTGACTACTAAAATGACAGCCAGACATTCTGGTCACAGCAAGCATCTTTCAGAGGTAAAGTTTTGTTTGCACAGCAAAGATTTCAGGATTTGTAAAATTAAAGAATGGAAAAAATTAGTGGCACTCACTGGGAGGGCTATATCAAAAACAAACAACAGGCAGGCATTGTGCATTAAGCGGCCACTTGGGATCCCACATCCCATTGTAGTGTGCCTGGGTTTGAGTCCTGGCTGTTCTGCTTCCAATTCAGCTCTGCTGTGTGTCTGGGAAGCAGCAGATGATGGCTCCAGTATTTGAGTACTTGCTACCCACATGTGAGACCTGGACGGAATCCTAGTTCCTGGCTTTAACCAGGTCACTCCTGCTGCTGTAGCAGTTTGGAAATAAACTAGTAGCTGGATTCCCTTTTTTCTCTCCCTCTCCCTATGTGTTATTTTGCATTTCAATAAACAAAAAGAAATCAAACAAAAATCGAAAAGATAAGGACACAGAGAAAGTGGATCCTTCATGCAATACTGGTGGGAATGTATAATAGTGCAGTAGCTGTGGAAATATTACAGTTTTTCAAAAAGTTAACAAAGTATTGTTGTATAATCCAGCAACTGTACTACTGGTTGTATAACCAAAAGAACTGATTCAAATAGGCTTGTGCACAATTATGTTGACAACACCATCATTCACAGTCATTAAAAGGCACCCCAAGTATCCTTGGATGGGTGAATGTATAAACAAAATGTGGCATTTACATGAAAACGAATGTGTTTCCCCTTAAGGAAATTCTGACACATGCTATGATATGGAGGAAAGATAAAGCTAATACGATGTTGTGCTAAGTGAAATGAGCCAACTACAAAAGGACAATTGTAATGATTCCTTTCAACCAAGGTACTTTGTCAAATTCAGTGATACAGAAGAAAGAGTGGTTGCCAGGAGCTGGGGGAAGAAGGACTGGGGGAGCTGCTATTCAGTGGCAGTGGAGTTTCAGTTTGGGAAGATGAAACTATTGTGGAGATGGATAGTGGTGACAGCTGCCTCGCAATAGCAACAAATGTCTTTAATGCCACTGAACTACATACTTAAAAGTGGCTACAATGAGAAATTTTACACTACATATATTTTACTACAGCAAAAAATAACACACATGCTCACTAAAAATGAGGAGAGAAGCCCAATATTAGTAAAAACAAAATAAATAAAATGATGCTGTAGAGCAGGGCTCAACAACTCCCAAGCCAAGCAGCTTAGGTCAAATCTCAGCTCTACTTTTCTTAGCCAAATAATTAATTTCACCTTCCTTGCACTTTAAATCCCCTCATTTGTAAAGCAAGTACCATAAATTAATCTATTTAAAGTGCTTACAATTAATGGCTGTATATAAAATATTTCAGCTAAATATTAGCTTTTGGCATGGCTGAGATATGGCTAGGCTGATTTTATAAGCTGTAGCACCTGACAAATATTTTACTCAACCCTCTTTGCCAGAATAATTCATAGGTTAATTGTCCTTAAAATCTCCTTTTGCTACAAGGCGGCTCTACAAGTCACCTGCTCCTATGCATGACAAGAAACTCCCGGTTACATGCTGGGTGGAATGAGGATGGTGGTGGGAGCTGTTGAGGGGATCAGAGTCATTTTCTAACTTCTTCAATGTACCAGGCTAGTTCCACAAATGGTACAGAAAAGAACTCTGAAATGTTATGTTTTTTGTCTTGCTCTTACCTTTTCTGCGTGGAGGAATTAGTATATTCTATAGTCAAAGTAAACTTTTGATTCAGTGATCCTATATTTCTACTACCAATTTGGTAACTGTTCTTCTGGCTTATATATGCCTAAATCTGAAGAAACTTTCAATTCAGATATCAGATAATATACACTTCCAACAGTCTATCTCCCATGCTCTCTCTGATGGTTACCTCTCAATCCCCATGACATCAGACACATGCAGCTTTAAGATCACCTATCTTGGGCCCGGCGGCGTGGCCTAGCAGCTAAAGTCCTTGCCTTGAAAGCCCCGGGATCCCATATGGGCGCAGGTTCTTGCCCCGGCAGCTCCACTTCCCATCCAGCTCCCTGCTTGTGGCCTGGGAAGGCAGTTGAGGACGGCCCAATGCATTGGGACACTGCACCCACGTGGGAGACCCGGAAGAGGTTCCAGGTTCCCGGCTTCGGATCGGCGCGCATAGGCCGGCATCGGCCCATTGGGCCCATTGCGGCTCACTTGGGGAGTGAATCATCGGATGGAAGATCTTCCTCTCTGTCTCTCCTCCTCTGTGTATATCTGGCTGTAATAAAATGAATAAATCTTTAAAAAAAAAATAGAAAAAGATCACCTATCTTTCCGCTCCATCAGAATTGTCATTACTCTTCAATGCTTTCACAGCTTCCAAAGCTGGCTCTAGCTGCCTGCTGAACACAGGTGAAATCTACTCTAGGAATGAACAGGCTTCCTGCTCTCTTTCTTCAGAGCTAATGTGGGAAATACAGTAAATTTTACAGTGTTACCTATCAGTTTCTCTTTGATGGCTTAAATATTACAGCTACTCCCATACTGTCAGTAGTAGACTCAGTTTTATCATTTCAGCTGGCTATGTGACATCCCACACAGCTGCGGCATGTATGGATGACTCTCCCCACATTAATTCCCTTGACACAGGGGTGGTGTCTGTCCATTCTGCTGAGAAGGATTTACAATGGTTCCTACACAGTAGGAAATATAAGAACCAACCTTCTCCCTCCAAGAAATCAGACAATCACATTAGCCCGAGTTCTTCTCTACTTACTCTCCGTAGTTCCTATGTTAGGTAAGCTTTCCCCCATCAACAGCTGTCACCTGGCAAAATCCTGAAAATCTATCACATATTTTTGTGGCATGGGTAAGAGTTCATAAATGTAGGGGTTTTCTGCTCAAATAGCATTTTCAGAAAGAAATTTAACAAACATTCCTTAGAAAAAGTATGTATAAAAATCTCTTAGGTTTTGCAAATGTTAAAGTGCACAGCTTTGAGAATTAAAAAAAAAATCAGTAAATCCAACCCAAACTAAAAGAGATATTATTAAAGTAGAAAGGGAGAAAAGAGAAAGAAAAATCTCACTTAAAAGGCAGAAAACTAGAATCCAGGAGTGGATATGGGACAAGCTGTGGCTCTGGTCAGCCACACAGGAAGAATAACAGTTTAACATTAGCCCTGATACAGCATTTTTTCTTACATAATGTTAGGATAGTTGTAATATTTATCATTTCAGATATTATAATGCAAATATTTTCCTGAGAAAACTAGAAATGACAGAACACTGAAAAAATTACAATTTTATCTGAGAATAATTACACTGTTAATGGGTAAATGCTTTAAAAAAGTATACATATGTGTACATATTATGTGTACACATATTATATGTACACAATATGTGTACACATATTATATGTAACACAATATAATTTATTTTATCCATTTATATTTATGAATGGATCTATACCCACACACAGATGGTTTCTGGTCGATTAAACAAGTCTCATCACTAAAAGTGGGACACTTTTGTAGAAAAATATCATTTCTTAAAAAACTCCATATTTTTGAGTGAGAAAATTAAGTGTTAATGTTTTTCATAAAAAGAAAATACGTTCTATTTACTGCTACAATGCTATATTTGAATGGATATATTTATTTAACTTGTGATGGAAACAAGTTACTAAAATCCTTAATATACAGGTTTGCTAAATGACAGCAACTTACAAAATAATGCTTAAATTGGTTCACCAAAGCTACACAAAATGTTCGATTTTAAAAAAAGAAAACACAAGACTAAAGTAATGCTGACAAAGAAAATCAGAAGATGAGAAATACCAGATTAGATCTTGCAGTGTAGTATATTTCTTCTGAACTGTCGAAAAAACCATCACTGTCGGGCTGTTTAGCAGAGACCAAGAAACCCAAGTTATTTACACTTAGACTAAAAGCCACAAATTCACAAAGGGAAACTTTCACAAGTCCTGTTAACATAATGTTATTAAGGCAAATGCAAACTATATTAGGCAGCTTCTAGAAAGCAGCATTGCAAAAACGTTGCCTTATAATGTAGCTACTAAATTAGTATAGAATTTAAATACATGCAATGCCAACTCAAAAAAAGAGAAACAGAAAATAAACTCAAACTGCCTTAACAAAATACTATAAGCATTTATAAACATGACTAAATTTTCTTCTTAATCTTTCTAGCCCTCTGTATAGATGTTATGCTCAGTATTACTGCATGACCTCTTTAAGACGTCTCCTTTAACACTCTCTTCCTTCATGCTAGTACACTTAATGAGAATACCTCTGTTAAGATGAAAGCTAACAACTCCCTGGATATGCTTCCTTCAAAGCAGACATGACATTTAAAAGGAAGTTGTCATTTAAATCTTCAGTATTTATTAACAGTTACTTTATTTTAATTAACAAACAGCAAAAAAAAAAAAAAAAAACACCCCATATAATCTGGAGCTATGGAAAATAATTTTATTGGGATTAGTTTTTTTTTTTTGCTTTTAATTTTTTTGTTCCACAGATTACCATGTCTCAAATATCTGAAAAGCATTTTGCTTCTAAGATGAGACCTAATAGATTTTGTTTCTGGAAAGGTGTATGTAACAACAGAAGCATCACAAAGTACTCATACATCTGGTAGCCTTACATGAACGATAAAACTGATCTAGATGCTTTATCTTCCTGAGTCTGAATATTCAACAGAAAGGACTCTTCCCTGATGTTTAGAAGCCACTGTATTTATTTTAATAAATACATACATCAAAAACCCCTTAAAAACTGGGGTAAAAAAAACCAAAAAAAACCAAGGAGCTAGCATTAAAAACACTGAATTAGGGAATGGCAAAACTAGCAAATTTCTCTTAATTAATTTCAAAATTATTCAGTCTCAGCAACACAGATTTATTTATTTTGAATTTCAGAGCTACTTACCATTTTGTTTCCCCAAGTGATTTTTGAAAATATTAATTACTAGGTTTTTAAGTAAGTAATAATGTATCACAAAGAAAATTTAAATCTTTCACTTTCAGTGCTAATATTTCAAACTAAATTACTTACAAGTTCATGGTGTGGTTCTGTCTCCTTCCTTAACGGTGGATCAAATTTTACTTGGCCAACTAAAATGGAAAAAAGATAAGGCTCTGTTTCGCTATTCTTAATGACATAATAACTTCAAAGGTTATTTGCGGCAAAAACACACCTAATTTTGTCATCTACCATACACTCACCCTAAGCTGAAATTTAAATAAAGAATCTGCCGGATGGTAAAGCCCAAGAAAGATTTAACTGCTAACGTTGACTTTACTGTTAATCCTAGGCTGTTTCTCTGGTGAAAACGAGGATGCTGGGCAAAACCATAGGTATAGTTTTGTGTTTTGCTCAAGCATACAGACAATTCTGCCTCAGTCTTCTGGTGGGCAGACAGCAGTTTATAGACAGTACACGAGGCAGCCTGAGTCCAACATGGCCCCTAATGACTCCTCGCTCTTGGTATTTATAAGCTTGCATGTAGTCCCCTTCCATACCCCGCCAAGGCTGCAAGATGTGACAGAAAGCAGACAGTAGAAGCACATTACTTCTCTTCATTATTGTGTGAGCCCCAAGAAGAGGACTCTAGGTAAGGAAACGAGGCCTCCAACACTTCCAGCTTGGTCAAGCCTGCAGATTACTGTAATACCAGGTGATCTGGATTGCACCTTTCCAGAGAGATCCTGGGCCAGACCCACTCAGCTAAGCTGTTCTGGATTCCTGACCCTCAGATCTTTCCTAAAGAAAAACTGTCACCCCTTCTGTGGACTTGCCAGTTTTAATACAAACGTTAACTAAATATCATTCAGTTTAATAAATATAAAATATTGGTTGCATGAATAGGCACCAAGTAGTTGTAAATACAAAACATTATTAAGAGGAACAACCATATAGTTTACAAAATATATTTTTTCAAAATCTGTCTTTATTAGACAACAGCATTACTGAGCATGCTGCTTTATATGCTTTCTCATAAAAAAAATCCTAAAAAAAGAGGATATTTCCTAGGATATTAAAACTTGTAGGCTTCAAATACCAAACCCACATGTTACTAAAAATACTACTTTTTAATTCTGTCACTGCTTCAACACACCAGATATGACACCCATATTACTAGAAAGCGGGGAAGAACAAAAGTTGTGTTTAATGCATTTGTTTACCTGTACCCATCCCAAATTGGGCATATTCCAGAATCTCAAAATTTGGGGAATAGGGATCTCATTTCAAACAGCATACATGTGCACCTTGACTTTGGAGTTCAGAATCACTGATACCAGCAAGTAAAGAGGGATTCAGAAACAACTGCACTTTGCTAAGGCCTAATAATACAATTTTTGGATTGAACCTGGTGACAAAATGTAAAGAATTTTAGATTTTCCATAGTACAGAAAAAGTTGTCTAAATCAACTACAAAGACATCTCTACTTTTCATATATGAAAGAAATAACAAAGACATTTCACAATTACCTTTGTATATTTTAACATAATGGTAACAGGGGTAGGCTTCTGGTGTAGCAGTTTAGGTGGTAGTTAAGATGACAGTCCCGCACGGGAGTACTCTGATTTCCCAGCTTTGGTCCCTGGCTCTGCCTTCCTACTAAAACAGAACCTGGAAGACAGCATCGACGCCTCCCACGTGATTTGGCCACCCAGCCAAGGCTTCCTGCTTCTCCCAAAAGACTCAGAGTCATTGCATGCACTTATGGGAGTGTCTCTGTGAATAAAAGCCTCTTGATATGTCTTTTTATGTATCTCAAAACAAATAATTTTTTGAAAATGAAAAGTGGTTTCATTTGCTAAGGGTGTCATTTTCATCAATCTATTTTCATGGGAAAACTGGCAAATTTAAGTGGCTTCAAGAGAAGCTTTAAAGACAATTTAATAGAGTCATAATACTAACTATCTACATCCCACTTTCATTTAGGAGTATCCTTCTTTTAAGACCATTTCTAGGTACCAGCAGCACAAAATTTTGCCAAGGAACTTGATAAACATGTAGGATCCAGCCAATGTTCCAAGAGAGTGCAAAAAGGGCTTCCAGGACAAAGCTCACGGAGTTTACTGCAGTGGTTTTAGAAATGAAGCAGTGTTTGTAAAAGACCACTAGGCTGGCTAGATGAGACACAGGGTGGAGAGACGTTTGATGTGCTGCAGTCCATGCCACAGTCAATCTCCTCATCTCTGCACTTCCTTTCTGTTTCCTAGTAAGAGGTAATAGTGCCTGCTCCCACTTAACATACCTGTCTACTGAGATGGATTCATCTTAATTAAAGGATGAGTTGTATTATCTTATCATTACTAATTTTGCCAAAAATTAAAAATAATTTTATAACTGTATGT
The DNA here is from genome assembly GCF_030435755.1 of Ochotona princeps. Classification (NCBI taxonomy): domain Eukaryota; kingdom Metazoa; phylum Chordata; class Mammalia; order Lagomorpha; family Ochotonidae; genus Ochotona; species Ochotona princeps. The sequence goes on along the minus strand of NC_080839.1, from coordinate 53,635,638 downwards.
CCTCTTAAATTACTGTATACCTAATTCCAGCAGGGTCATACTGGATCTCAGGTACCTTAGGATGACTCTTTAATCAGCTGTTATAAACCAGACTGTACTAAGTTAGCATTTTAAGTCACAGGGAACAAATGCTTCCATGATATAAAAAAGTTAACACACAGTTTGTCATTGATAAGTTGAAAGTTTCCAATCTTAGGAGAGTGACCCCAAAAGCTGGTTAGGAATGACCTGGAGGGTGATTTTAAGAGGCTCTAAGACGAACCGAAACCTGTCAACTTGGGATTTGCAGAAAAGTATGGTCTGAGAATCCATTTCTGGAACTCTAAGATTCCTTAGAGTGTATGCGCGGTGTGAACCTCACTCTCCTGGCTGCTCCACATGTATAACCTGGGAGCCTGCTAGACGTGAAGAGCTGCAGATCTCACTGTGGCTCTGAGACAGAGGCTACATTCTAACAAGCTCTGTAGGTGAGTTATAAGCAGACATGAATTTAAAAAGCATCTCTATCTCACCTATTCCAGGAATTTTGCTTCTCCCAGTTACAAAATAATACATAATTCTCCTGCTACCTGAAAGGCCACAGGAATAAGAAAAAGAAAGTCTTACTGCTCTAATTCAGATTTATCTTTAACAGTGTCTAGCCAAGAAAAATATATGGAAGAAAATGAAATAAAATAACCAAATTACAACTTTCATTATTGTGTTATGAACTGTGTACAGGATATACTCACAGTTTATCTCTGAACGAGTTTTTTCTTCTCTCACATTTCTACTTGTTGAGTGAATTCTATGTGGTACTGCAGCAAGAGGCTAGAAAATAAAATCAGTATCATATGTGAGCTGATAATCAAGTCACTTTTGCCTGCAAAATTACCATAAATGAAAGATTTCATTTTACATAAAATGCTAATTGATGATTGCAAATGCTCTTAAGGCTATTACAGGGGCAGATCCTGGGTACAGTGGCCATCCTGCTACCCGAGCGAGGGACCTTGACTGAGTTCTGGGCTTCTGCTTTTGGTCTGGCCAAACCCTGAAGGCTGCGGGTATTTTGGGAGTGAAGATCAAACATCTTTATCTACCTCTATCTCTCCACTCCGCAAAAATAATTAAAGAAAGAAAGAAAGAAAGAAAGAAAGAAAGAAAGAAAGAAAGAAAGAAAGCAGGCAATCACAAAATGAACTAAAGCCATTAAGACAAAATATACTATCATGCATCATGTTTATACAAAGCAGAGAACTTCCATGATTAGATAGATGAAATTAAATACAAGTAATAGTATAATCTGCTTATTTGTAAGTGCAATGTAGGACTTGCCTAGATTCACTTTAGAAGGAAGAATCAAGTACCTGAAGCTCTTTGCATCTAATGTGACACTAAGACATTAAGGGAAAGAAAGATAGTAGTGCACTTGTTAAAGATTACATTTCTAATTATATTTGAGGATGACTGAACTCATATGGCTTTTAAAGATTTATTCTTCATCTCATGGATTTTCAAAATGAACACATATGGATGATAGGCAATATTGATCTATTTCAATTTTTGCGTAATTTGAAATATAACCAAGTAAGATTGTAGAAAATTACATAACTTGTAATTATGATTATGTGAACTTAATTTTTCTTTGGCACAAGTAAATTTATAATTCCGATACATAAGGTACATATCAATTTATTTTTTAGGGCCCAGCACAGTAGCCTAGTGGCTAATGTCCTCACCTTGCATGCACCAGGATTCCACATGGGCACTGGTTCGTACCCTGGCTGCTCCACTTCCCTTCCAGCTCCCTGCTTGTGGCCTGGGAAAGCAGTCAAGGATGGCCTAGAGCCTTGGGACCCTCCACATGGGAGACCCGGAAAACCTCCTGGCTCCTGGCTTCAGATCAGCTCAGCTCTGGCCATTTGAGGAGTGAATCAATGGATGAAAGTTCTTCCTCTCTGTCTCTCCTCCTCTCTACATCTGACTTTCCAATTAAAAATATAATTATTTTTATCGGAAAGGCAGTTATAGAGAAAAGAAGAGACACAATGAGATTTTCCATCTGTTGCTTTACTTCCCAAAAGGCCGCAACAGCCAGAGCTGAGCTTATGTGAAGCCAGGGAGCATCTTTCGGCCCTCCCACATGGGAGGGGTCCAGTGACTTGAGCCAGCCTCTGCTTCCCAGGTCGTAAGCAGGGAGCTGGAAGGGAAGTGGAGCAGCCAGGGACTTGAACCAGCGTCCGTGTGGGGCATAGGCACTGAAGGTAGAGGCTTAGCTTACTCATGCCACAGCACAGGCCTTGAAAAACGTATCAATACTTACTTTTTTTATTTTTAAAGAAGATCCACACCTTGGAATTATTACGTACAACCTAACTATGTAAAAATATGGCAAAAGAGTCTTAGGCAAAACAGAAGCTGCATGCCATCAACCTGAGACCTGCCAAGGGCTCCAATATCAGAAAACAGGATTTACGGAAACCTTTTGAAAACAATATCTATGGTGTAGCAGGAACAAAACAGCATGTATTTCAGAAAGTTAAAGGATTGTAAGAAAGGCTATTCAGAACTCCAGAAACCATATGTCATCCTGTATAACAATGATCAACTGAAGACTTGACTGATCTCTTCCTTCACATGTACAAATTCAGACAATTGTACAAAAAAGTAATATTTTAAAAAGAGATTTGAAATGTTGAATATGACATGCAAGTATTGCATATCTGAAAGAAAAGGATGCTATGACAATCCGTTGAATGAGGTTAAGGTAGTAAAAGATAATAGCCTGAAATTAAAGTAGAAAAAAGAATATTATGCACAATGTACTGTAATGATACATAATATATTTTCTAATAATAGAAACAGCTTTATTAATTTCTATAAGGAGAATATATTTAGTAGAATGTCAAGTAGAACATAGATTCTGCAGTAGCTCATCTGAAAATGAAAATTTGGATCTCAAAAAGGAGGGTTTTTAAAATCAAGATTTGTTTAGGAAAGACAGATGTACAGAGAGAAAAAGAGAAAGCTCTTCCATCTGCTGGTTCACTCCCCAGTGGCTGCAATGGTTGGAGCTGAGCCGACCTGATGCCAGGGGCTTCTTGCAGATTTCCCAGAGAGACGCAGGGTCCCAAGGCTTTGGGCTGTCCTCTACTGCTTTCCCAGGCCACAAGCAGACAGCTTGATGGGAAGTGGAACAACCAGCACACGAACCAGCACCCATATGGAATCCCAGTTCTTGCAAGGTAAGGATTTCGCCACTCAGTCATCAGGTTGGTCTCGAAACAGAAATTGCGTAGCATTATTTATTTTGATAAAGACCATGCAATACATCCCCTAAAATTTAAGATTTAATCTCTGTGAACTGTCTCATTTTCTCTATAAATGTAAAATATATTCATAGAACTTATGTTTTACTCTAAATTACTCAAATGATATTTAGAGGAGTGGTAAATGATCATTTTAATAAATAGTAATTAAAGAAACTATTTACAATGATGCATAGTCTCCAAAACATATTTTAAGGTTTTATTAAAAAACATATTATTTTTATTTGAAAGAGTTACAAAGAAAAGGAAATACAGAGATCTTTTGCTGTTTCACTCTCCAAGTGGCTATGACAATCAGAGCTGGTCTGGGCTAATGTGAAGTCAGGAGCTTCTTCCGGGTCTCCCATGTGGTTGCAGCGGCTGGCTCAAAGTCTTGAGCCATCTTCCGCTGCTTTCCTAGGCCAGAAGTAGGGAGCCTGACTGGAAGCAGAGTAGCGATGAACTGGTGCCCATATGGGATGTCATGATGCTGGCCATTAAAGATTTATTTTATTAATTTGAAAAGCAAAGTTACATAGAGCCAGTGTTAGTTTCATCTTCCAGATCACTCCCAAAATGTCTGCAAAAACGGGGCTGGGCTGGGTCAAACCTAGAGGCCAGGAACTTCTTCCACATCTCCCTTGTGGTTGGCAGGAACTCAAACACTTGGGCCATCCTTTACTGCTTTCCCAGGCACATCAGCAGGGAGCTTGAGCTTGATCTGAAGTGGAACAGCTGGGACATGAATTAGTACTCATACGGGATGACAGCGTGGTAGGTGGCAGTTTTTCCCTTATTCTACAACTCCACACTCTCCAATTTAAAAAAAAAGTTAAATTGCTTTCATGCAATAAAGTTGAAGTTATTTATATTACTTGTCCTTGAACCTTGTTTTAATTCCTGATCTATACTTTTGTGTTTGTTATTATAATTCAAAGGTTCTACATTATACCATCAAAAATACAACTACAGCTTATCCCGCTCTTATCCCGCTCTTTTCTCTCTCTTACCCCCCTCCCCTCTCTCCCTCTCTTGCTGTTCCTGCTCCGTTGGAATAAACCTCCTAAGATACAAAAAAAAAAAAAAAAAAAAAAAATACAACTACAAACAACTGGCCATCTGCAGCTGGGGTCAGACAAGAACATAATTGTATGGAATGAAATAAATATATACACAACACAATAAATAACAGTTTATGTAAGCAAGTGGTCTTGGCCAGAGGCCATTTGGTACCTTAGCAAACATTTGGCATATCTTGGAACATTTTTGGTTATCACAATGAAGGATCAAAGGTGCTACTGACGGCTAACAGGAAGAGCACAGGCATGCCGCTAAACATGCTACGGTGCCCAGGGCAACCACTACATAAAAACTGTCTGGCACAAAATGTACAGTGCTCCATTGAAATATTTTTCAAGAGGAAAAGAGGTGCTTATTTTTTTCTAGGTCAAGGATTGGTAAATTATAACCCATGCTCAACTGCTAATGCAGCTTGTGATTGTAAATAAAGTTTCTTGGAACTTAACCCTGCCCCCTACATTTATTATCCACAGTTACCTTCCCTTTATAATAGAAGTATAACTGAAAGGAATGTAACTCATCAAATTAAGTATATTCCTGCATGCTTGAAGTGGAAAGAATTTTTACGGACTCGTCTGACAGGTTAATGACCGGCCTTCAGTGTTTCTAAACACAGCCAGGCATATACATTCTTACCACAAACAACAAGGGGGAAAAAAAGCAAAAAAACTCTGTCAATAAGTTTCCTCTTAAATTTTGTAGAAATTTTAGAAGCTGGCATTTTAATACTGTAAGTGAAGCCATCACCAGCAACGCTGGCAGCCCGTAAGTGTATAGTATTTCAAGTCCCAGCTGCTCCCCTTTAGATCCAGGCCTCTGATGGCTGCTACATGCTGGGGACCTGGAAGAAGCTGCTAGCGCAGCCCCAGCATCTGTGGCCATCTGGAGAGTGAACCAGCAGACAGAAGATCTCTGTTTCTGTTTCCTCTTCTCTATTACTCTGCTTTTCCAAAAAAAAAAAAAAAAAAAAGTTGGTAGGAATTTAGGGAAACAAAGCAAAATCTTGATAAAGCTGATTCTTCATTCATCCAGGTGTTCATAATATTTTTAAGAAAAGCAACTAACTGCTAATGATAGTAAAAATTCAAGTAAATTATATTATGTCAAGCTACCTTTAACTATTTTTTACAGTATAAACATCACAACTTACAATTTATTATTTAATGTGAGACGAATCCATTAATCTACTATTTAGTGGATAAGAGCCAAATGAATAAACATCCACGCACTTGATGTGCTCTTAACTACATGTAAGCCTGTCTTGATTGCATTCATTTTACATGACTTTATTTTAGCATAAAGACTATATTTAAACATTATTAACACTTAGGAAAGTAGGTATGTTGAAACATCTGGATAAAGTGGCTACAAATCATCTGAAAATTGTATTGATGAATTTTTTCAATCTAACTTCTCATATTTCCCTGGTCACTTTTTCCTTTCACTTCTCAGACTGTGGGATTCTCAGGACTACAGATTGCGTTTCATCCATGGTGGGTCTCCAGTAAAAGTTCAGTTGAATATAAATGAATATTCAAAATTTAATATTTGAACAGCTGTTCAAAAGCTACAAGTAGCTCTCTCTGTTACAGAGAAAACTGTCATTAAAACAGTTGTTTCAACCTCTTACATTTAAAGTTTTGAAAACATAAATGTAATCAAATAATGCTAAAGGCATTAACAGCTTACTCGTTTTTTCTTTATAAATACAATCTTTTTGCCCTTTATGTTTTTTGTTGGAGGAGTAGCCATATATTTTCTTTCTTCTCATGTTATTAAAATCATCTTAAATATACTGCTACCTTTAGACAGTAATATTTTGCGGGTTCGTGGGGGTAAAGATCACGTTTTTACATTCGTCTGAGGACAGTCTTTCAACCTTATAAGTAAAAGAGATCCTGTGTAAACAGCGTTTGCAGCTCCATTATAAACACAGTGAAGCCTCATGCAGGTGATGCTAGTGTGTATTCAATGTAGTTAGTTCAATATCCAACATTTCTACTTTACAGGAAATGATACCTTTGAGGTTATGATTTTTATGGTTCATTTTTTAAAAAGATTTATTTAATTAATTTATTTATTTGAAAGACAGATTTAGGGCCTGGTGCTATAGCCTAGAGGCTAAAGTCCTTGCCTTGATGTGCCAGAATTCCATATGGGTGCTGGTTCGTAACCTGGCAGCCCCTCTTTCCATCTTAGCAGCCCCTCTTCCCATTCAGCTCTTTGCTTGTGCCCTGCGAAAGCAATCAAGGATGGCCCAAAGCCTTGGGACCCTACTCCTGCATGGGATACCTGGAAGAGGCTCCAGACTCCTGGCTTCAGATTTGGCTCAGCTCCAGCTGTTGTGGCCACGTGGAGAGTGAACCATCGGATGAAGCTATTCCTCCCTGTCTCTCCGCCTCTCTGTATATCTGACTTTCCAATGAAAATACAATTGTAGAAAAAAAAAGGCAGAGTTAAAGTGGGGCAGGAAGAAAGGCTGTTTATTTATTTTACTTGAAAGTAAGAGTGACAGAGAGAGAGAGAGAGATCTTCAATCTGCTGGTTCACTCCCCAAGTGACTAAAACAGCCAAAGTTGGGCTGACCTAAGCCAGTAGTCGGGAGGTTCTTCTGGTTCTTCCACAGGGGTGAAGGGCCCAAGGACTGGGAGTCATCCTCCACTGCTTTCCCAGACCATGAGCAGGGAGCAAGATAAGTAGAACTGGGACTAGACCTGGTACCCATATGAGATACATAAAAATATAATCAATAAAATCAAGCTCAGAGTGGGCTTTCGTGCAGTCACTCAGATATCTATATCCCGTACTGTATAGTGAGTGGATTCCTGTCTAGTCTCTGCTTCTGATCACAGCTTCCTACTGTCGCACACCTTAGAAGGCTAGTCATAGGTCCCTGACACCCAGGTGGGCAACTCAAATCCTAGATGGAATTCAAGGCTACTGGCTTCAGCCTGGACTAGCTGTAACTGTTGTGGGTATTCGAGGAATCAAACAGTAGAAGTAAGATCCAAATACAGGAAAAAAAAAATAGAATTTTTTGTTTAAAAAAAAAAAGTAAGACAGATCAAGACCAGGATCCAAGTTAGCTACAATGAGGCTAGGTAAATTTCAGGAAATAAAAATGTGCAAATCTTCCAAGAGAAACAGATATTAAAATATTTGCTATAGTGAAATGGTAGCAAAAAGTCTTTCAAAAACTCAGATACTAGATATAGGCACCTCACCTTAATACCAAATGCCTGACCTTAATCTTAGGCCATTTTAAGAGCCTTCCATAAAGCCAGCTGAATTCAGAGCTGTTTACCTCTGTTACAAACTCAGTAACAGAATTCTGCCAGGTTCTATATAGTGAGTTGTTTCAGATGCGACAAGTACTAACTGTGCTAGGAATGTTAAATATGCAATCAAAAGTGAGGTTCCCATTAGCATTAATGCTTCCATCATATCACAGTTTGTTAATTCTTTAACAATTAAGTAGCTCATTTTTAAACATTTCCATAGTGGATAATTAGTGTTTCAGTCACTAACAAATTCAATTCTATAATTCCTGCTGATATCTATTAACAGCAAGTACAGTATAAGGATTGTTTTTGAGAAGAAAATGAAATAGAAATTTTCAAGATACCCTAATATCTAGCTTAGATGCTTTCTATTTGCTTTCCTTTTGCAGAGACTATTTTGTAACTTATCTAAAATGACCACTTTAAAATAACTACAGTAACTTCAAAAAGTGGATTAAATGATTCTGACTTTCCATTTTAGATGAGTCACCAAGAAGTAGCCTACAAGGCAAATTTCGCACATGAATTTTAACGAGACAAAATCAGAGTGAATTGTTCCCCAAAGAGTTTTAAAATTTAAACCAGTCAGAAATTAAAAAAAAATATTTTTATTTGTGTATATAGTGTTGATTTGTGTATATGCGTACGCTAATACACACCCATATGTAACAAATATCAGCTGAATGAAACAGTTCCTACCTCAGGATCGTCATCATCAAAATCATGGTAAGTAGTGTGATCTGGATTATTCACTTTATCCAACAGCTCAATTGCTAAAGACCGCGTCAAAGGTTGTGTGACAAATGGGTGCTATCAAAACAACACAGCACAGAACATGCTCATTAGAAATCTAAATAACATTTTATTTTTTGAAATGTTATATATTTAAGGGCAAAAATAATACCTGCAGTAACTTTTCAGCAGTAGGTCTTTTTTTGGGGTTTTTGGTAAGTGCCATTTTCACAAAATGATGAAAACTATTTGACCTGTAAGAAGTTTTGAAAATGAGAATTTTCTATTTCAGTTTATTTTTTGCTCATGCTCTTTATACGATATAAGTAAGTAACACAAACAGCACTTACCATTTCAACTTATCCTTCAGTTTAGGAGGCTGAAAATTGCTTTTTGTCATTAGAAATAATGCTCTGCAAAAAACAACACACTGTAAGCCATGGTAAAATTTCATATTGTAATATCTATTATGAACTATTTAACCTCAAATAAGGTAAAGAAAGACTAAGTAAGAAAGTTGCTTCTTCATGATATAATGAATAAAACTAAGTGGAAACGGTCACCACTTAATGTAAGAGTAAGTGACACTGACCTCATTGGATGTAGGTCGAACATGGGAGGCTGAAGCTCGGCCAGCTCGATGGCCGTGATCCCCACTGCCCAGAGATCGCACAGCTGGTTGTACCCTCCTTTCCTCTCCACAGCCGCCACCTCGGGAGCCATCCTAAAGAAACAGTTCAGAAAAGAAAGCTCCTTTTATTATATTTTCTGTCACATGTCTATCTATCACTATCTAAATTACAACCTAACAGGTACTGAACTCTGAAAAATGAGGCAATCCTAAGCCCCTACTATGATTTCTTTGTTAATTTTTGTTATACTACTTGTTACAAAACCTTATAAAAACATACAATTACAGTACAGCAACAAGCCCAAAATTCATCTACACTCCAATCTTTCGGCCCGATACATGCAAATTCTATAAAGAAGTAGCATCTTTTGTTTCTATCTTCTTACATCAATAAACTGTAATATGGTCTCTCATTAGTTCACCAAAAACTATTTCTTAGGGACCAATACTTTTCATATGTAATTCACACTTATAATCTTATCTGACATTTTTTCAGCTTTTATTTTAATAGTGGAAAAGTAACAAAAATAACTGTCTGCTTAAAGTTATTCAAATTCACTTTTTGTTTCTTCCTGCAGTCCTATTCTTTTTTTGTAACCAGTAATACTATTATTATTTCACAGCATCTGTAACATACATTATCCTATATATCACTAAGGGTGACAAAAACAAACATACAGAGTACAAAAAAAAATCTACTGTAAATGAGTGAAATAGACATTCTGACATTTGATCATTGGTTATAGTCTTTGTATTCTTGAGGAACAGTGGTTTTTCTACTTTAGTACTTGTAGAATTTTGCATTTAGTAAAGTGATAAGTTTGTGATTACAGAGAACATTCAAATTATATCATTGTAAAAATTAATAGAAAAATGAGGAGGTGAAGAGAGGGTAGGAAGTATAACTATGTTCATCAATGATACATAATTAATCTATACCACTTTCAGTACATACCTTTCTTCTCTTTTTAACATATTTTATTTTGTTTTATGATATAGTTCCATAGGTTCTGGGGGTGCCTGTGCCCTTCCCCAAGGTCTCCCCCACACATTGATTTCCCATCTAGTTTTACAATGGATGTCCTTCATGAACAGCCACAAGTCCATCATGTTGTTATGGAGATGTTTCCTGACACTGTAGGCTTGGTCAGGGAGTCCATCATTCTAACCATACTTCTGTACATTTGTATATGAGTGATTCAAGTGATTAATGTTTAAGTTTTTAAATGATGCCTTAGTTCTACAATCTTTTTGACCTTAAAGCAGATGATAAGAAAATTAAAATTATAGTAAGAATAACAAACTTCTACTGAAGGTAGAATTTAGCCTGTCTACTATAAATGCCCTATTGTAGCGTCAATGTAAACTGGTGACATACTGTTAAGTTTGCCTCTTCTTAACTAAATTACATTAGTAGATGCTTTCTACTCTTCTATAAAAATTCAAATGAACTGGTAAAAATACAACTATATTGTCACTAGCCAATATAATCTTATTGTTGCACATGTAGTCCAGAGTTGATTAAATATAGTTATATGTTACACAGCTGTATTAGGAACACCAGACATTTGAAGGAAGACTCCATCGTGAAGGTATGACTCTAACAAACGAAACAAATGCAGAAAGAAAGTGAGGTAAGAAAATAACAGATTACTTCAAGTAGTTTAAGACACATCTATAATGTTTTCAGAAGGAAAGAACAGAAAAAAGTACAGCAAGGAAACTTTCAAATAGCACAAGAAAACCTCCTCAAACAAAAAGATAGCAATTTTTATATTGAAAAGCACAAATGCCAAGTATGATGACAATAGTGCAAACAACATAAAAATTAAAACCATGCTGAAGTGTATCATCAAGGAAATCAAAACAAAAGGAGGAACACCAGAGCTCAAAGAAACACTCAAAGAATCAATGTCACAATGGCATTACACTTTCAATTAGCAACACAGAAGACACTAGTTATCTTAAAGAAAAAAAAACCCGAAAAACAAAAAACCCCAACTTAGAATTCTACATCTACCAAAACAATCAACCAAGTGCAAGTCTAGACATGCAAAGTCCCCTAAATTTTACTCTCTCTCTATCTTTTCTTAGAAAGCTATTAACACATATTTCAGAAAAAAGAGAGTAAATTATGAAATATGAAGACTTTTCACACTCAAGAGAATAGTTTCCAAAACCAAAGATAAAAAGACTCCCAGGGCACAGCTAGGCAAAGCAACTAGCAAATAATAAGACTGAAATAAGAAGAGAACTAAGTGAAGGATTACTTTAGAAAAAAGACAATTAATACAGAGTCAATAATCATAAAAAATTTGCCCATGTAGGGCCCGGCGGCGTGGCCTAGCAGCTAAAGTCCTCGCCTTGAAAGCCCCGGGATCCCATATGGGCGCCGGTTCTAATCCCGGCAGCTCCACTTCCCATCCAGCTCCCTGCTTGTGGCCTGGGAAGGCAGTTGAGGATGGCCCAATGCACTGGGACACTGCACCCGCGTGGGAGACCCGGAAGAGGTTCCAGGTTCCCGGCTTTGGATCGGCACGCATTGGCCCATTGCGGCTCACTTGGGGAGTGAATCATGGGACGGAAGATCTTCCTCTCTGTCTCTCCTCCTCTCTGTATATCTGACTCTGTAATAAAATGAATAAATCTTTAAAAAAAAAAATTTGCCCATGTAAACGATCCCCAAATGTACGTGCTTGTTACTTTATCAGTTTATGATCTTAATCATAAAAATTTTGATCGATCAATATGTTTAGAAATTTATATCCACTGATGACAGAACAGTAACAACAACTAAATATCAATTAAAATACAATTACCAATATGGTGTACCAATGAAAGACTTCCGTTTAGCAATAGTAGCTGTTATCTGGGCAGATACTCCAAAATCAGCTATGAGAAAAGAAAGAAAAACATGAAGAAAATGGAGAGAAAACGGAATCATTTACGGCAACATGGAAATAAATTTTCAATCATTAACTTCACAAAAATATGAAATATTAGCAAACATCACATTAGAGTTTTTGACTTTAACAGACCAGTATTTAAATATCATAAAGCAGTTTGTACAGACACATATGAATTCCCCTTATTCCTGACACAAATCATTTGACAACAAAGATCAAGGCCAAATAATTTTGATGTAAAAGTTATAACAAGAGAAACTAAACTGCTAGATTTATTAATATTTCACTTCCTAATTCTAGGGTCAAGAAGTCAAGGACTTCCACTGAATAATATCATTAGTTAGTATTATATTCCATTTACTCTCTGTCACACCCATGGTGACCAACACCAGAAAAACTGTTAAGTCTACTTGGCAATCAATCTAACTTGAAAAGCTATCCAACCAGAAAATTTCTCAAAGTGTACAGAACAATACAATCTAAAGACCTATTTATTTATTTTTTTTTTAACTGGAAATGCAAATCAAATTGTCAGAGAGAAGGAGAGACAGAGAGAAACATCTATACAATCTAATAACATCAATCACTACTGGAAAATTTCTTTCTCTGTGTGATTTACTACTATTCTACTTACTATTTAACTTATATGTTGAAACTTCATAGTAGCACTAGACCATATAATATTTTCTAGCTTATTAATGATTCCTAATTCCTCCTCAACCAAGAAAAATTATACCCAGAATGACTTTAGATTAGGTATATTAATATAGCCCAATGGACAGAAAATACCCATTAAGCCATCAATCACTAGGTTTTCTATCCTGTTTTCTCATATTTACATATCATTTAGGAAAATTTTATGATATGGTAATTCTTTGATATGTATTCTATCCTGTTTTCTCATATTTATATATCATTTAGGAAAATTTTATGATATGGTAATTCTTTGATATGTATTTTAAAATAAGGCAGGCTTATACAGGCTAAAGGTCACATAGATTTATTTAAACTTTTATAAAATAAATATGTATTCTGAATTTTTATTTATGCTCTGGATACAGTTCAATGTAACTGTCGTAGGGGTGGCATTTACTAACCAGTTAAACAGCTGTTTGAGATGGTCTGCAATCCATAAGGAGTGCCTGAGTTCAAGTCTGGATTATCCTCTTAGCTCCAGCTTTCCAATACTGTGTATTCTGGAAGGACCAATGATGGCTTGTGCCATTCACATGGAAAAGCTGGAATGAGTTCCAGGCTTCCAGCTTTGATCAAACCTGCTGGTTGTGACAACGTGGGTATTTGTGGATCGAACCAATGGATGGGACCTCTTGTATCTCTCTGCCTGATACATAAATAAATAAACCTAAATACTTCTATATTTACTATTAAATATTTTATTTAATACTCAATATATAATTTTGTTCATAAAAAACCATAATGAACATTTTTCAAATGAAATCACTATTAAGGTTTTGAAATTTATATTAATAATAACTTACACACCAAAGAGCAACATAATACTATGCAAGTTACTGTTTTAAATAAAGCAACATCCAGTATGTAAATTGAATTCTTAAAAGCTATAATTTTAAAGCACATTTAAAGAATGTAGATAGTTGGAGCTACTAATTTTACCTTTTTTCATTTCATGATACTTTTTTTTAAGATGTATTTATTTTTATTGGAAAGGCAGATCAGATTTATGAAGAAAAGGACAGACAGAAAGACCTTCCATCTGCTAATTCATTCCTTAAAATGGATGCAAAGGCTACAGCTGAGCTGATCCAAAGCCAGGAGTCAGGAGCTTCTTCCAAGTCTCCCCTTGGGGGCAGGGTCCCAAGGCTTTGGGCCATCCTCCACTGCTTTCCTATGCCAAAAGCAAGCAGCCAGATGGGAAATGGAGCAGCCAGGCCACAAACCATCTTGTAAAATAAGGATGCAGTCATTGAGCCATGGCATCACACCTATACTCTATTCTTCCTTCCTTCCTTCCTTCCTTCCTTCCTTCCTTCCTTCCTTCCTTCCTTCCTTCCTTCCTTCCTTCCTCTTTCTTTCTTTCTTTCTTTCTTTCTTTCTTTCTTTCTTTCTTTCTTTCTTTCTTTCTTCCTTTCTTTCTTCCTTTTTACAACAAATTTGTGTTGGGTTATGGACAGCCTTTGATTTTGTTTAAGAAGAAATAGATACAGAGTTAATATGTCCCCCAAAGTAAGATTTTCATCTAAAACTGCATTGGTTCAACTGGATAATCTGCCTCAAAGCTTAGAATCCATATGGGCACTGGACTGTGCTTTGATTGCTCCACTTCCCATCCAGCTCTCTACTTGTGGCCTGGGAAAGCAGCAGAGGATGGCCCAAAGCCTTGGGACCCTGCACCTGTGTGGGAGACACAGAGAAGCTCTTAGCTTCTGGCTTCATACAGGATTGAATTGGCTCAGCTCTGGCTGTTGGCGCATTTGGGAAGTGAATTAGTAGATGAAGGATCAATGTCTGTCTTTGTGTAAATCTCTTTCCAATAAAAATTACATAGATGCTGTCCGAAGGGAGGGGAAACCCAGTCCTACAAAGTAAAACACAATTTGTCTTCAGACAGACTTTAATATAACAGAATTCCATTCTACTTACCCAATTTCACATGACCATTGTCTGTTAACAGAATGTTAGCTCCCTATAAAGTAAGAACATTTAGTTAGTAGGAAATAAACACTTCAACAGACAGCACATATAATAAATATGTGTACTTGAAAACAATCATAGCCTGAGGCATTGAATTACTTAAAATGTAAAATGTGCACAGTTAAAATGTTATATCATTATATTCACAGGAAAGCTTACTATCTGGTTTCTAGGCAATCAGTTGTCCTTACAAAATGTCGTGTTGGGGGCAGCACTGTGGCTCAGCATGCTAACCCTTCATCTTCAAGCACTAGCATCCTGTAGAGATGCCAGTTTGTGTCCCAGCTGCTCCACTTCTCATCCAGCTCCCTGCCTATGGCCTGGGAAAGCAGTGGAGGATGGCTCAAGTCCTTGGGACCATGTACCCATAGGGGAGACCTGGAGAGTGAATCAGCGGATGGAAGATCTTTCTCTCTGTCTCTCTTCTCTGTAAATCTTTCTTTCTAATAAAAATAAAGAAATCCTTGAAAAAAAATTGCTCTGCTTTACAAAAAAATGCTCACTTTTACATCTTAATACAGGATGAATGTTAATAGAAGAGTGATTTATTAGTTTTCATCTAAATGCTATTTCCTCATTAGTCAGAAATTATTATATAAACTGTTACTTTACATTGGTATTTTCAATTGCTTGTATTACACTTCAAATTTAATTACTATCTATTGTTCCACCCTCCCTTCACCTCCCTAAACAAAAATAGCTGTTTCTAGTAATTTGTCATCAGTTGAACCAGTGGTAATGTGTGAAACTACCTTTTGTTGTCTCTGGCACATGAGCCTCTCCATGTTAAGGGACCTTCCCCAGAGTTTAGGACCATTTAAGTCTCAGGCCATGACATCACAATGCCACCTGGCTGTAGGAACTGTTAGTACTCGTGTTTTAACCACTTCTGCTTCCTATTTCATCTTACAGATGCTTAATAAACAACAATATTGTGGCATTATAGATTTTTCTCTATTAGAGCTTTTAAATGAGCAAACTGCCTCTTTAACCCAAAGTGCCATAAATGGTGTGTTAAGTGAGAAGATATTGGGAACTTTCCCAATCCAAACAGACACAAGGTGAGAATTAATCAAATATCAGAGGAAAAATAAAGAAAGTAGAGAGGAAGGCTCACATTGCAAATGTCACCAGTGAAACTAAACTATACCTACTCAGATTACAACACCTAGAATAATGGGGGAGGAGAGAGAAAGAAAAGACAGAAGAGTATGGAATTTTTTTTTCTACTAAGGGTCATTTGGATATTTACAGCAACATTTTCAGGCCATATAAATTCTAAGCTTAAGAACTATCTGCTGGGAGCTGGCACCATGATGTAGGAAGCTAAGTTTCTGTCTGCAGTGCCTGCGTTCCAAGTACGTGCCTGTTTGAGGCCCAGCAGCTCCACTTCCAATCCAGCTACCTACTAATATGCCTGGGAAGACAGCAAAGGCAGCCCAGGTCCTTGGGCCCCTACACTCACATGGGAGACCCAGAAGAAGCTGCAGGATCCTGTCTTTGGACTGTCTTAGCTCTGGGTATTAGGACTATTTGGTGAGTGACTCAGAGTAAACAAAGAACCTCTTTATCTTTCTTCCTTTCTCTTTAAATCTGCTTTTCAAATAAAAACAAATCTTTTTTTTTTTTTTTAAATAGCATGATATAAATTTATTGAATCTTGAGTCCCACATCTGGTTGTCTTGGTAGGGACAGATTGAATCATTTTGTGACTTTATATAGCCCATATGCGGTGTTCTCCACCCCTAGACAGCACAAGGATTTTAACTTGATCTAAGTCCTAGACTACTGCCAGTGTTCAGTTTGGCCTCTTCGTAGCTCCAGATTAGTCTTCCTACTTATATCTTGTGTATATCATCCTTCTTCCCTCCCTGAAAAACTACCAATAGCCAGATGACACTTGTACAAAACAAATAAACAAACAAAAAACAAGTTTGTTTATTTGAGTGTTGGTGCTGGTAAAGGAGAGCCCTCTCTTCCATGGAGTCATTCCCCAATGTTTGCAATGCTTGGGACTGTGCCAGCTAGAGCCAGGAGCTGGGAATGCGATCCAGGTCATTCCACGTAGGTGGCAGGAACCCAAGCACTTGGGCTATCACTGCAGCCTCACAGGGTTTGCATGAGCAGGAACTACAGTTAGGAACCAGAGTCAGGCACTGAATCTGCGGGCGCATTTTAACAGCTTGGGGTTACATTGGGTAACATCTGAAACACTGGGACTCTAGTGATAAGTATGTTCTAGCTCCCAAGGAAGTTTAAATCCAAGCAGGACAGAAAGAAATTCTAAAACATGATGACTTATTGATCAATCTACGAATTAACCTGTGAGTGAATCAACAAATGCTTAGTTCAGGCAGAGTTAATCTGAAGACAGATAAAGCAGAGATAAAAAGGACTTTGTAAGGTAGCAATATATGAGGAGAGATCTGGATGGATTAAGGGTATAGAACTACACACATTCTGGGAGAACATTCCAAGAAGAGGGAAAGACTTGGGCCCAGAATGAACTCGATCTATTTCTACAACAGTGAGCTTAGTGTGATCAGAATAGAAGGTATAACATGGGGAAGTGTGCAGCATGAGATGAGGTCATGGAGAAATCCAAGGGCCAGATCAAGCATAATCCTGTTGGCCATAAAGATTTTGTACCAAATACAGTAGTAAATCAATGGTATCTTAATAAGCAGGATTACTTTGGCTGTCAGGTGGAGAAGTGATTATAGAATCACTCAACAATGGAAGCAGTGAAGTCCAAGAGAGATAAAATACAACAGTGGATTAGATAAGGATACAAGTATTAGCGAAGGTCAGAATCTACCCATTTAAGTCCAAACTTTGAAGTTTAGCACACACACAAAAAATGTATAGTAGAGCACTAAATTACCCGGCCAATCCCAGCTCCATTCACCTACACTCTCTTCAATGCTACAGAACCATTTCTATGTCCTCTAAAATGGTCTCCTGCTTTCTAACCACTGTATCCCTGCTTACTCACATTGTTCTCTCTGCTCAGAATACACTCTAGTCTCACAGACAGTTACATGCAAGGACTTAGAATCTTTCTTAATTCCCTTATCTCCTCATGGTTTCTATGCCTTTGAACTCAAAAATTATTGCTTCATGTTTTTACAGTGGCTTATGAAAAACACCTAAAGCAGGGAATCGCACCAAGTGATCGGTGAGCCCACTGAAAATTCAAGGAAAACTTGAGAGTGCACACCAGCATTTTCTGAGGAGGGCATCCAAGGCATTTATCAGAGACTCAGAAGGCAAACCTCAAAAACAAACTCAAAATAGGTTAAGATATTTGCTAGCTCCAGGATCAAAGGAGAAGATGAAGAATGTTCAACAAGGAAAAAAGGACAAGAATGATACATAGAATGATAAATAAAAATATCCAAATTGAAGAGCTGATAGCATCTTAGATGTACTCTCAGGAGTGCTGCCAAAGCACCTGGATCGCTAAACTAAAGCTGGCATGTCCTGGGCAACTATTTTCTTTTTCTTTTTTCTTTTTTAATTCATTAATTACATTGTATTATGTGACACAGTTTCATAGGTACTTGGATTCCCCCCACCCCCCCCCCAAACCCTCCCACCATGGTGGATTTTTCCACCTTGTTGCATAACCACAGCTCAAGTTCAGTTGAGAATCCCCCATTGCAAGCATATACCAAACATAGAGTCCAGCATCTTATTGTCCAGTCAAGTTCAACTGCTTCTTAGGTACACCCTCTCTGGTCTGAAGACAGAGCCAGCAGAGTATCATCCCGATCAATTAAAAGCCCCAACATACCATCAGCAAAAATTTACATCATTATGGGATTAATTGACATAGTAATGAGTAACCAATATGTTAAAAATAAATGCGAGTTCCCAGCCACCTTCTGTGACCACCTCATTGACATTTCAATTTTAGTTTATACACAACATATAACATACATAACATATTATATATAACATCATATCATCTTAAATTAAGGCAAACATGTGGTATCTAACCTTTTGGGATTGGTTCATTTCCCTTAGCATTATGGTTTCCAGTTTGGCCCATTTGGCCACAAAGAACTGCATTTTGGTTTTTTTTTAATAGCTGAGTAGTATTCCATGGAGTAGATGAACCATAGCTTTCTTATCCAATCTTCTGTTGATGGGCATTTTGGCTGTTTCCATGTTTTTGCAATTACTGATTGTGCTGCTATGAACATAGGAGTGCATGTTGGTTTCTCATAAAACAAGTGTTCTGGATATATTCCTAGGAGTGCTATAGCTGGGTCATACGGTATGTCGAGTTTGAGTTGTTTGAATATTCTCCATACTGATTGCCATAGAGGCTGTACCAATCTGCAGCCCCACCAGCAGTGGAGTAGGGTTCGAACCATAGCTTTCTTATCCAATCCTCTGCTGATGGGCATTTTGGCTGCTTCCATGTTTTTGCAATTACTGATTGTGCTACTATGAACATAGGAGTGCATGTTGGTTTCTCATAAAACAAGTGTTCTGGATATATTCCTAGGAGTGCTATTGCTGGATCATACGGTATGTTGATTTTGAGTTGTTTGAATATTCTCCATACTGATTTCCATAGAGGCCGTACCAGCCTGCAGCCCCTCCAGCAGTGTAGGGTTCCCTTTTCCCCGCAACCTCGCCAACAAGTGTTGTTGGTGCTTTTATTCATGTGGGCCAGTCTTACTGGCATTAGGTGGTACCTCATCGATGCTTTAATTTGGATTTCCCTTATTGCCAGGGAACTTGAGCATTTTTTCATATGTTTATTTGCCATTTGGGTTTGTTCCTTTGTGAAGTGTCTCTGGGCAACTATTTTCATCTGCCATTCAAATGAAAGCCCACCAAGAACTGTAAGAAATAATATATCCATCTTGATACATTATTAATCGTCAAAGGACAAAACTTAACTAAAAATTACAACTTTATGGCTGCCAAATACCATTAAGTAACTACAAAAAAACTAAATGAATTTTTACAAACCCTAATTCACTGACATAGATACTTTAAATGGGTAAATGTTATGGTATAAGAATTATCTCAACAAAGCTGTTGTAAAAAATTAACCAATTTTTATGATTCATTTTATTATAGAAATGTTTTATTTCAGATAACAGATCTGCTAAACTGAATAATCAAAACAACTCTGCCCAACAATGTGATCAGGATATTTCAAAATAAAAGATTATCAGGTTAAAATATAATATTTACCTTAATATCTCTGTGCATTTTTCCTTTACTGTGAAGATAATATAATCCCTAGAGTTAAAAAAAATTAACAGACAAGATTATATCAAACAGCACACTTCAGGATTTTAAGCAATCAACTGGTAATATCCCCTGCATTTCATTTATCCCCTTACTGAAGTTCAGTTGGAGAACTAATTTTTCTAAGAGAATTAATTTTCAATAACTCTGGAAAAAGTTCAAAACAACTTTTAACAAGTATATATCCAATTAGTTTCAGACTGGGTTTCAATTTTCCAATAATGCTTAACTCTCCAGCCTTTCTTTGATATTAACAGAAATATGAAAACATAATATCAAAACCACAATGCCTGAAAATTAACATATGATATTTTGGTTTTAATCTCTATAAATATAATTCGAATTTGTTATATAATTTTCAAATGTATTAAAAATCTCTAAGAATTAATCAAGCTAATTAGTTAAGTCTTACTTAGTAGGTAATGTATAATAAACGTTGGCTTGATTAAGAATTCTACTTTTTTAAAATCAGTCTTTGCGTTACCTGTAGTGTTTCTCTGCTAACGTACGCAATTTGCAGTTCCGAGAGAGGTCCAGTTACTGTAAGAAAAGAAGACATGTCAATACACCTAACTCAATGACAAGCTTTTTTCGTGTTTAAGATTTATTTTTATTGCAAAGTCTGATATACAGAGAGAAGGTGAGACAGAGAGGAAGATCTTTCTTTCGATGATTCACTCCACAAATGACCGCGCTGCAGCTGAGCCAATCTGAAGCCAGGAGCCAGGAGCTTCTTCCATTTCTCCCATGCGAGTGCAGGGTCCCAAGGCGTTGGGCTGATCTTTATTGCTTTTCCAGGCCACATGCAGGGAGTTGGATGGGAAGCGGGGCTGCTGGGATTAGAACCAGTGCACATATGGGATCCAGCACATTCAAGGCGAGAACTTTAGCCTCTAGGCTATCATGCCAGGCCCTTGATGATACTTTTAAGTGACAAGATTTTGGGAACTACATGAAGCAGCAAATTCAGTATCCCTAATTACTTCCACTAAAATGAAATTTTCATTAGGGCATGATTTGAATTTCTCTTAGCGTAACATATTCATTGTCTTACCTACAATATTTACAACAGTGCCTGGGGCAGGCATTTGGTACAGAAGTTAAGATGCCAGCATGATATATTACAGTGCCTTTTCAAGTCTGCCTACTCAACTTCTGATCCAGCTTCCTGCTAACACACACCCTGGGAGGCTGATACAGGCTGCAGTAATTGGGTCCCTGCAACTTATGTGGAACTCTCAGCTGAATTTCACACTCCTGGCTTTAGCCTGGCCCTGTTCTGTCCGCTGGCAGGCATCTGGGGAGTAAAACCTCAAATGGCAGATTTCTTTTCATTTGTTCATCTTTCAAACTTTCTAGTAACAAGAAAATAAACAAATAAAACAAAAACCACACCCTACTGCTCATGAGAAAGTTTTCTTCCTTCTTAATAAAGTGAAATTCCAGAGAAAAGATAAGAGAGATTGGAAGAAAAAAATTCAAACATGCAGCAATTGATAACTGTCTAGATTTGAGTAAAATTCTTGGGCCTAAGTACTTTTGGGCCCCATGCAGACACAGTAAAAACAAATTGACATTAGACACCAGAAACACCACAGATAAAGAGTCTCAAAAGCAAACAGAGAGAAGGGGAGATCATCTGCAAAGCAGCAACAGAGGAAGAGAAGCTCCCGATAACTACAGAAGCCCTGTCAGCCAGTAAAAACTAGCATCTATGTTTCCTAAAAATAAGGAAAACACTAATAAGGAAAACCTAAACTTAGAAAGGCTTTTATAACTTACTATACACAGAAAATACAAGCTTCCAGAAATAATCTAGTTCTGCAATGTAAAATAATGACAAATATCTCTCAATTTTCACAATCTTTGAAATAAAAATGCTATTACATATAATTTAAAGATTAACCTAATGCTCACTTTCCTCATTAAGTTTTCTAAATTTTACAAAATCCTTTTTCTTATTTCATCTGTAGTCAGTAGCACATAAAAATATTTTATGCCAATCTCCATGTTAAGTAAAACCTATACTATGAAGATTCTGTAAGATGAATTGTAATAAAAACAGGAAAATTCCAATTCAAATAGTAGTTTAGCATCTGCTTTGTTATAATCAGCTCCCAAATGACTTAACAGGCTCCACACTAGAAAATATGAACACAAATTCTACATGAAAAGAAGATGAGAAGATTGTTTTATTTTTTCTCCAAAAATAATCACAAATTACACGTTATACATCTCCAGCAAAAGAATGAGCTCACACTGCAATTTGTGATAGAAATCAATAGATTCAGAATAAAGGGAAAGATGAGACAGTAAATATCTAAAGTCAGTTTTACTTTAAGTCTGTTTATATCCTCAACTGAATGCCAATGAGAACTGTTTCAATCATTTTTTCATTTCCCAGAATTTTGCTCTAACAGAAGAAACATTTAATTGATGCTTCTTGGATAACTGAGAGTGAAAATCAATAATCTCTGCATGATTACTACTCGTGTACCAATTGTATAACATTGCATAATTCTACTTTCTTAGAGTTAGCCATCCAAATTGTCACATTTCTACAAGTTAGTTGAAATTTTCAACTAAGGCCCAGTGTGATGGTTAGTGGCTAAATCCTCGCCTTGCACGTGCCAGGATCCCGTATGAGTACCATTTGGTGTCCGTGTTGCTTTGCTTCCCACCTAGCTCCTTGCCTATGACCTGGGAAAGCAGTGGAGGATGGCTCAATGCCTTGGGATCCTGCACCTGCGTGGGAGACTTAGAAGAAACTCCTGGTTCCTGGCTTTGGATCAGTTCAGCTACAGCCACTGTGGCCACTTGGGGAGTGAACCATCAGGGAGAAGATCTTTCTCTCTGTATCTCCTTCTCTCTGTAAATCTGTCTTTTCAATAAAAGTACATAAATCTTAAAAAAAAAAAAAACTGTTTTGAACTACAATGTGTCTTCAACATCAGCAAATCATTAACACAGCTTTTTTCCCTTAAGAAAAGTTCATGTTTTCAGTAACTGTGTTTACATTTTATAAAATAGAACTTTGGTCTTACCATGATAAATATCTTGTAAAGAACCACCTCCACAAAACTCCATACAAATCCAAAGTTTATCTCGCCTATAGAGAGAAAGTAAGCATGCATTATATCTTCATGATTGGAACTGTTTGAAATAACAAGTATCAGTTATACTCTAACCTTGAAAAACCACATAAATGAAACATGCAACCCAAAAGAAGGCTAACAATTTCTATAAGTAAACAGATGACTTAATATATTATTGTAATTGAGTCCAAGGTCTTAATATTTAAAATATATCATCTCCAGTCTATAATGCCATCAATTATATCCAAATAATAAAATTTCCTTGTAGTTAAAAACTTCCCTTTTGTAGTTTATTCATCTTCTCAGACTGATCAAAGAAAAATGGAAACACATCTGAAGGAGTATCTTACCAACAAATCAGACAAAATATAAATGTTACTTTCGTATTGATGCAACAATCTTGCTCAAAATAATCCCACTCATTTGCCTTTAGAGAGAATCTTTCTTGCACTCACAGCCTAAGATATCATAATCATATTGTCACTGGAGAAATAACTGGTAAATACTTACACAGATTATCACTTCATACATTTCTTTGTTCAATGATTCATTACTTCATCTCTTAAAAAGGATGAGGAAATGTACTGTTCTGAGGGGAGAAGCTGGAGTACAAAGTCCTAGCTCAGCGAGCTAATGTGGAAGATTATGTTTTAATTATGAATCTCTCTCACCACTGCCTTCATAGTGCCTCAAAGAACACCCAACAAAAGAATATTGGCTCTAAATTTGTTCTGTAAGTGAATGAAAAAATGACTGAACAATCAACAAATCAATTTGTCAGGAGGCAATCAAATACAGTCAATGAGGCAATATCTGACTTGATTCCTCCTGATTTCGCATAGCACTAGAAAGCAGGAATGTCTTCTGTATTTTTAAATGGCTTGCAAAAATCAAAATAATATTTCTTGACACATGACAATTACCTGCAACTCAAATTTTAGTGCACATAAATTTTACTCACTATAAATCTTATTATATAAGATTTATTGGAACTCAGTGACATGCATTCCTTTAAATACTGCCTACCTGCTTTTGTACTAAAACAGCAGAGCTAGATAACTGTGACAGACTATGGTCCAACAAGCTCAAATACTTTAAGGCCCTTTATAGGCCTTGAGCTGCTGCCTGTTGGATTAGAGTCTAAAATGACTAATGCATAATTTGGAAACATATTATGTGCTTTTGGGAGCCCAGAGATGAAAATCAAGTCGAGATTTTAGGAGGATATTAACATCTGAATTGAGTCTTGAAATTAAGGTAGGAGTTTAACAGGAAGAGAGTGATAGGACCTATAAAAATGAATGAAAATTTGAAAGAAGGTGCAACACTGGAGAGACCTGGGAACCCATGTGAGTTCAACAGGCTGCCTGAAGAGATGATGGCAGGCAACGAAGCTAGAATAGGCTTGGGTCATAAGGTGAAAGAACGCTTGTTTTGTAGACTCATCAGTGTGGTTACCTTGTTGTGGATACTCTATTCTATCATTGTCTCTTTCAAAACATGGTTGGAACCAAATACTATTCTGAGTGTTACATGAACAAATCTCTAAAAGGGGAAGTGGCTATCAGCAGGACAGCAATATACATGTTGGTAGTGGCAGGATTAGCAAGACCCAAGAAGTGTGCTGACCTGTGGTATATCATACTATGTAACATGCAACAAGGGCACATGACCTATCAGAGAGTAAAGGCCAGCCACCTTACAGAGTAGCAGGATAGTATGGTTCTTGATGGCAAAACCCAGGATTATGAAGCCCAAAAAGTCAGCTGGGACCTACAATTCACAGATTACCCACACATGGTGCAACTGGGATCCAACAGGTGATGTGACAGTTTCTGATTTAACTTCCAGTATGGTAATAAATAAATAAAAACATACAAATATGACTGGCTGACACAATGGCTCATCTGGCTAATCCTGCAAGCACTGGGATTCCACATTGGTGCTAGTTCATGTTCTGGCTGCTCTACTTCCCATGCTTAGGGCCTTGGAAAGCAACAGAGGGATGGCTCAAGTCCTTGGGCTCCTGTATCCATGTGAGAGACATGGGGGAAGTTCCTTGCTTCTGGCTTCATACTAAGCTCTAATCATTCCAGTCACTGCAGTCATTTGTGGAGTGAATCAGCAGATGGGAGATCTATCTCTGTCTCTCCTGCTCTCTCTCTGTAAATCTGCCTTTCAAATAAAAATAAATAAATCTTAAAAATCAAACATATTAATATAAACCAGCTTCTCAAATGGTTGCCTTAGGCTAGCACATGTGTGGTCTTACACAAAACAAGAGCTTTGTGTATGTGTGTGTTTAAGATTCATTCTATTATTTTTTTTAGTGGAAAGGCAGATCCAGAGAAAAGGAGAGACAGAAAGATTTTCCATCTGCTAGTTCACTCCCCAAGTGGCTGCAACAGCTGGAGCCAAGCCAATCTGAAACCAGGAGCCAAGAGCTTCTTCCAGGTCTCCCACAAATGTGCAGGGTCCCAAGATTTTGGGCCATCCTCTACTGCCTTCCCAGGCCACAAGCAGGGAAGTGGAGCAGCTGGGATATGAACTGGCACCCATATGGGATCCCAGCACATGCAAGGTGAGAATTTAGCCATTAGGCTATCACACTAGGCCCCCAAGAAGACACTCTGAACTGTGACTGTGCACAGTGAAAGTTTAAATTTTCTGAATAATGTAGCAACTCCTTTGTACTTACACACTTTATTAATTTGCCTGAAGGCGGATTTTAAATTTCTTAGCAACTACATTAAACTGCTGGTTTATAGGCTGTAAACTAAAGTCTCTTGGATCTTTGTTTATTTAAAAGATAGTTAAATATTTTTTTCTCCAGCCTTAAAAGTATGTATGCTACCAAAAGACAGTTAAAACTGCCCTGATTAAAGTGATATCCTCTCACCCTCTGCTCATCCTCATAAATAGTTTTGACTCTTCTGTTGTTTCTGACACTCACCTTGCTAGCTTCCACAGTGCATTATTTTTAAAAGCTTCAACATGGTGAATGAATGGTTAGGATGCCTGGATTTCAGATGCGAGAGTTTGGATTCTGTGTCTGCTTGTGGCTCTTGACTTAAGATTTCTGCTACCGCAGACCCCAAAAAGCTTGATGACTCAAGTGACTAGGTTCTAGTTACCCATATGGGAGTTCCTAGTTTCCAATTCCAGCATGACCTGAGACACTTGTAGATATCTGAAAAGTGAAACAGAGGATGAAAGATCTCTCTGTCTCTTAAATGCATTTCTTAAAAAAAGATTGATTTATTTCATTTTTAAAGGCAGAGTTACAGATAGAAGGTTGTGCCTTTGCTGGTTCACTCCCCAAATGGTCCCAATGGCCATGGCTAGCACAGACCAAAGCAAAGAGTCAGGAGTTTCACCTGGGTCTCCCACATAGGTGAAGGTGCCAAGATTTTGGGCCTTCCTCTGATTCATTTCCAGGCACATTAGCAAGGAGCTGGATGGGAAGTAAAGCAGCCAGGAATCAAACTGGTGCCCATACGGAATGCTAGTACTTTAAGTTGCAGCTTAACCCAATGTGCTATAGTAAGCTGACTGAAACAAATGTTTTTGCTTTATTCTTTAAAGAATATTTATTTATTTTTATTTCAAAGGCAGAATTACAGAGAGAAGGAAAGACAGAAAGATATTCCATCCATTGGTTCGCTGCCTAAAGGGTTGCAATGGCTGCAGCTGAGCCAACTTGGAGTCAATAGCTCTGTCTAGGTCTCTCATGTGGGTGCAGAGTCCCAAGGCTTTGTGCCGCCCTCCACTGCTTTCTGAGAACACAAACAGGGAGCTGGATGGGAAGTGGAGCAGCCAGGACATGAACCAGTGACAATATGGGATCCTGGCACTTGTAAAAGGATTAGCCATTTAGCCATTGTGCAGATCTCAAATAAATATTTCTAAAAAGTATTCAAGGAAATGAAAGATTCTTTAGCACTGCTGTTGTGACACATACTTGCAACAGGCTTAACCCACGTCCTTGAGGCACTGAGCTATCATTTTTATGTATCCTAACTGGAAATCCTGCCAAGTCCCATGCCAGGACACACATATACTCTACTCTTCTCGTCTCTTCTCTTTCTCTCAAGGTTTGGCTTATGAACTATTTTATATCAGCTATAGTGGGTTTACTGATGAATTCAAATAACATCAGTATATGTATATGAAACAGAGAGAATATTCCATTTACTGGCTCACTTCCCCAATGGCCAAAACAGCAGGCCTGGGTGAATATGTAGCCAGGGCCAAGAGTTCCTTCTGAGTCTCCCACACAGGTTCAGGAGCCCAAGAACATGGACCACCCTCTGCTGCCTTCCCAGGCACATTAGCAGGGAGCAGGATTGGAAGTAGAGCAGCCAGACTTGAACCCTTAGGGGATGCTCAGGCTGCACCGATGGCTTTACTTGTTATATCCCACAGCACTGCCCCCCAGCCTTATATTCCTTTCATTTTTTAAAAAATTATTTATTATTTAACTTCATTAATTATATTGTATTATGTGACACAGTTACATAGATACTTGGGTTCTCCCACCCTTCCCCAAACCCTCCCACCATGGTGGATTCCTCCACCTTGTTGCATAACCACAGCTCAAGTTCAGTTGAGATTCCCCCATTGCAAGCGTATACCAAACATAGAGTCCAGCATCTTATTGTCCAGTCAAGTTCAACGGCTTCATTTTTTTAAAAAGATTTTATTGTTATTAGAAAGCTGGATATACACAGAGGAGAGACAGAGAGAAAGATCTTCCGTCCGATGTTTCACTCCCCAAGTGAGCAGGAACGGGCCAATGCGTGCCGATCCGAAGCCGGGAACCAGGAACCTCTTCCGGGTCTCCCACGCGGGTGCAGGGTCCCAAAGCCTTGGGCCGTCCTCAACTGCTTTTCCAGGCCACAAGCAGGGAGCTGGATGGGAAGTGGAGCTGCCGGGATTAGAACCGGCGCCCATATGGGATCCCGGGGCTTTCAAGGCGAGGACTTTAGCCGCTAGGCCACGCCGCCGGGCCCATTCCTTTCATTTTTAAAGATTAATTTATTCATTTGGGTCTCCCATGTAACAGCAGTTGAATGTCTTCTGCTGCTTTCCCAAATTAACAGCTGGGAGCTGGAATGGAAACGTAACAGCCAGGATGCAAATCAGTGCCGATATGGGATGGAGTTGCAGGTGGTGTTGTAACTGTAGTACGATACTAATACTCTCTCTCTTTTAAAAACTGTCCTACTTGCTACAAAAAAGTGAATGAAAGAAATGAGATCTCTGCTTTCTTACATATTCCAGTATTATAATACCCTGAAATTAGTCTATTTAAATTATTTTCTTCCCTTGCTTAATATATGATTTCCTAAGCTACATTATGCAAGATAAAAGAATTGAGACCATATATTTAAAACTAACTCTTAAGATGTTTAAATTATATTAAACATATTTAATAAATATATACTATATATTTAAATGTAAACATTAAAATATTATATTAAAATATAAAATAACACTCTGGGTCTGGTACGATAGCCTAGCGGCTAAAATCCTCGCCTTGCGCATGCTGGGATTCCATATGGGTGCTGACTCATGTTCTGGTGGTTCTGCTTCCCATCTAGCTCTCTGGTTGTGGTCTGGGAAAGCAGCTGAGGATGGCCCAAAGCCTTGGCCCCTGCACCTGCAAGGGAGACCTGGAGGAAACTCCAGGCTCCAAATCAGCTCAGCTATGGTCGTTGGCGGCCAACTGGGGAGTGAATCATCGACCGGAAGATCTTCCTCTCTGTCTCTTCTCTGTGTATAACTGACTTTCCAATAAAAGTAAATCTTTTATATATACACACATATGTAAATCTTTTATATATACATATATGTAAATCTTTTACATATCTACACATATAATAATATTCTATTTAGTTCAAGCCTGGTATTATCAAAAAGCTAGTTGGAGTCACTAGCAAATTGACTTCCATCTGTTTCATGCATATCTCTCCTGTGATTAATCTACATCGCTTTTGGTCATTCCAAGCCATCTGTAAAGCCATCGGGAAAGCACTTGAGTCAAAGTGCCATTTTATGCATGCCAACAAAATTACAAAATCTTTATTAATAGGGAACTAAACTGGAACAAAATCAGCTGCTGAGGTAAGTAGTTAATGCATCAGTACTGGCTTCCTGACGCAACAAATGTTTAGAATTCTATTTTCTACCTTACAAATGAATTTTCCGGTTTGCTAGAAATAGAAAAATAAGAAGGCAGAAAATAGATTTACTTAAACTGCTTCAGTTGATGTTTACTAAAATAGAGGAAACAAAATTTTAATACCTATTTCTACTACCTGAAAAATCTTCCTTTTCTAAGATTTATCTATTTTTATTTGGAAGGCAGATTTACAGAGAGAAGGAGACACAGAATGCGAAAAATCTTCCATCTGCTGGTTCACATGTAAATGGCCACAATGGCTGGAGCTGAGCCAATTCAAAGGCAGGAGTCAGGTACTTTCTCTGGGTCTCCCATGGGGCTGCAGAGGCCCAAGGACTTGGATTATCTTCTGCTACTTTCCCAGGCCCTAAGCAGGGAGCTCAACGGGAAGTGAAGCAGCCAGGACACCTACCACAGACCACAGAGATCCCAACAATTTCAGGTGAAGGATTAGCCTGTTGAGCCAATGCATCAGCCCCACCCCCCAAATCTTCAATTTCTTTTTTTGCTGTTGTTGTTGGTGCTATTTAAATATTATTTTCCCCTTTCCTCCATCTCCATTTCCCTTAGCACACTCTCTAATCTTCCAATAATTTGTAATATATCAGAGACATAAAACTGCTTGAACAAAATTAACTATAACTGCCTTTACACTTTATATCACAATTTAAAAATCAAAATAAAATGCTACTAAATTTACCAAGAATCTGCAGTTCTATACTGCCTTTGGAAACCAGCACACCAACGAACCCTTCCGGGACAGGGTGGCTACCTTTTATTCACATGGGAGTTCCATGATCCCTGGGCTTTACTGAGGCCGTCCCTCTGATTAAAGGGCTGGTGAACAACTACTCACATACTCAGCAAAATAACTGAACCTCAACTTCAGCCATGAAGAGGACAATAAACAGGTCCACACTGGTAGATGGTTTTTTAATGATTAATTGAATACAAATCAAAGTTTGAATATTTTGGTTCATTTTTAAACAGATACGCATAAACTACTGCATTCCAAATGTTCTACTTAACCCATTCCATCCATTTCCATTTCCATAATCAGGGTTAATATTATGTGGAGTATGCTGCCAGAAAGAAATTACTTCACAGTTAGACCTGTGAAAGAAATACTACATTCTATAATCTTTTGCAAATTAGCAAGGCCACTGGCATACCAAAGGCTCTGAGAAGTCTTGTGGAGGACAGGAAGAAAAGCAGCCATTGAAGAGGAAAACAGAATGAAAGCAAGAAGGACAGGAGAAGGACAACTGGGAAGAGCATGAAAAGGGAAGAAAAAGCAAATGGGGATGGGGAAAATTGGGACAAGTAGGTGGGACAGAAAGAAGAAATAAAACTTCCCTAACTTTGTTTTGTTCACTGTTTACCTAAATTATTTTCAAGAACCTACTTTTTTTCTTCTTTTTTTAAATAAGCACCTACTAGCAACCCTTGGAACTACATTGTGTAGGAAACACTCTAGAAAGGCTCACACACAGAGGTATCTGTGTTTCATCAAAGTTTTTGCTTAGAGCAGTGGTTCTTAATTCAGAGCAATTTTGCTCCCCAGGGAATATCTGTCACAACTAGAGTGTCAGAGAGATGCTGCTGGCATTGAACAGTGGACAGGGATAAAACTTTTAGAACACACAAAAAATACTGCCTGAAGTGTCAGCATAATTGAAGAGACACTTCGGCTTACAGAAACAATTGGGGCCGTCCATCGGGGGGATTCAACAGATGAAAGATTCTTCCTCCTTTCTCACTATCTCTCTCTAGCTTTTTCAAATAAATAAATCTTTTAAAAAAGAAATAACAAACAATAATCAACTTTTAATTTCTCTTAAATACCGGAGAATGGGACATTAGAAATCTGAATTACATACCTCAAATTCTTTTGTTCACAATATAGCTGCAATGTTAATTTCTCAGTTTTTTTTACTAATACATGCTCTCCATCTATTGGTTCACTTCCCAAATACTCTGAATGGCCTAGGCTAGGCTGGGATGAAGACTTAATGGTCATTTTAATTCATACCACTTTCACTTTCTTATCACTTTCATCAGCCATACCACATACATTATCAAACCCATTATAATTACTACTATTTCTTAAAAATGACTAATTTTGTCTGTTTTACTTTGGTTTCTGGGCAGTTTTGCTCTTGTCATTTTTACTATCAAATAAAAAATAAAGCACTTAATGTTAACCCCTTGTAAACATCCTAATTGTAAAATGGGGTAACATCTATCACAGATGAGGCACTGGCAGTACTTTACAAAGAGTTTAAGAGTCAGATCATTAGCAGCAACAGTACTAGTAGGTAGCAATGATAGCAGTTACCACTTATTAAGTATCTGTTATGGTCTAAATAATGTCAAATGGATATCTCGGGCTGGCATATGTGTGGTCTTAAATTTTTAAGATTTATTTATTTTTACTGGAAAGTCAGATTTACAGAGTGAAGATGAGACAGAGAGAAAGACCCTCTGTCCACTGGTTCACTCACCAAGTAGTTGCAATGGCTGGAACTGGGCCAATCTGAAGCTTTCTGCAGGCCACAAGCAGAGAGTTGGATGGGATATGGGGCAGTCCGGAGATAAACCGGCACCCATATGGGATCCCTGTGCGTGCAAGGTGAGGATTTAGCCACTAGCCTATTGTGCTAGGCCCCATAAAAACTCTTAAAAGATCAACTTGCCCTTGGGGGAAAAACAAAACAAAACAAAACTATTGTTTTTCCCAAAGGAGTTTATATACGGTATTTTGTTATTAATTGATAATAATAATTAACAATTCTCAAGTCGTGATTTGGCTGTATTGACAAGAATCAATTATCTACCAAAAATGGAAATGATTTTAAGAGACTGGTCTTTTTTTTTTTTCTTCCCAGAAAACTGAAGAGGAAGGTCATATTAACATTTATTTTATGACTATGACATTCAGTTAGTAATATTCTGAGGCTTTGTCCCTTGAGATTTCCTCTTTGACTCATATACTATTTCGAATTATGTTATTTTATCCATTGTATTATTATTTCATAGGTTTTTTTTATGAAATGTAAGTTTATTGTAATGTTATCTAGACATCATCTTGAAAGCTTAAGACTAAATGTAAAATATTATTTATATAACAATCTTTTTTTTTTTAATTCATTAATTACATTGTATTATGTGACACAGTTACATAGGTACTTGGGTTCTCCCCACCCCTCCCCAAACCCTCCCACCATGGTGGATTCCTCCACCTTGTTGCATAACCACAGCTCAAGTTCAGTTGAGATTCCCTCATTGCAACCGTGTACCAAACATAGAGTCCAGCATCTTATTGTCCAGTCAAGTTCAACGGCTTCTTAGGTATACCCTCTCTGGTCTGAAGACAGAGCCAGCAGAGTATCATCCCGATCAATTAAAAGCTCCAACATACCATCAGCAAAAATTTACATCATTATGGAATTAATTGACATAGTAATGAGTAACCAATATGTTAAAAATAAATGCGAGTTCCCAGCCACCTTCTGTGATCACCTCACCTATACTTCAATTTTAGTTTATACACAACATATAACATACATAACATAACATGTTATACATAACATCATATCATCTTAAATTAAGGCAAACATGTGGTATTTAACCTTTTGGGATTGGCTCATTTCCCTTAGCATTATGGTTTCCAGTTTGGCCCATTTGGCCACAAAGAACTGCATTTTGTTTTTTTTAATAGCTGAGTAGATTTCCATGGAGTAGATGAACCATAGCTTTCTTATCCAATCCTCTGTTGATGGGCATTTTGGTTGCTTCCATGTTTTTGCAATTACTGATTATGCTGCTATGAGCATAGGAGTGCATGTTGGTTTCTCATAAAACAAGTGTTCTGGATATATTCCTAGGAGTGCTATTGCTGGATCATATGGTAAGTTGAATTTGAGTTGTTTGAATATTCTCCATACTGATTTCCATAGAGGCTGTACCAGCCTGCAGCCCCACCAGCAGTGGAGTAGGGTTCCCTTTTCCCCGCAACCTCGCCAACAAGTGTTGTTGGTGTTTTTATTCATGTGGGCCAGTCTTACTGGCGTTAGGTGGTACCTCACTGATGTTTTAATTTGGATTTCCCTTATTGCCAGGGAACTTGAGCATTTTTTCATATGTTTATTTGCCATTTGGGTTTGTTCCTTTGTGAAGTGTTTGCCCATTTCCTGTGCCCACTTCTTGAGTGGCTTGTTTGTTTTGACATTTTGGTTGTTTTGTAGCTCTTTGTATATTCTGGAGATCAGCCCTCTATCACCTATGTCGTGTGCGAAGATCTTCTCCCATTCTGTGGGTTGCCTTTTTACTTTGTTGATTGTTTCTCTAGCTGTACAGAAGCTTCTTAGTTTGATGAGGTCCCAATTGTTTATTTTGGTCTTGATTTCTACTGCATCTGGAGTCTTTTTTAGGAAGTGAGGGCCTACCCCTAAGTGTTGCAGTGTGTTTCCAACATTTTCTTCCAAAAGTTTGAAGGTTTCTGGATGTAGGTTTAGATCTGTTATCCATTTAGATCTGATCTTAGGGTATGGTGAGAGATGTGGATCTATCTCTTTGTTTCTGCAGGCTATTAACCAGTTGTCCCAACAGCATTTATTGAACAGACCTTCCCATTTGCCTGGACTGTCGTTTGTCTTTTTGTCAAAGATTATTTGGCTGTGAGACTGGTCTTTTGAGATGACGCAGAATCGCTTGTTCTGGGTCCTCTAACACACAAAGCAGTGCAGGTACTGTGTCAGGTTGTCTGAACCATTGATCAGGAAAGCAGTTTTAAACTGGTTGTTAATGAATCCACTCAAAATTGATTGACCTTGGGCAATACCTTGGCTAATTCTCTAAATTCTCCACTAAACTCATTTCTGTACCTTAACCAAGGGGAGACAATCAAAGCTGTACAAGAATGACTAGAATTCAAAGGGGCTCTCAGTCTGGTTGGTTTTTTACAAGCTGCAAAGACAAAAAGATTTTTTCCCAGTCTGTTTTTATTTGCTGTGCCTGGAAAAAATGTTTTCTTATCTCTAGGTCAGAAAGAATGAGAGTTCACAGTAGGTTATACCCTTATGTTCTAATTGCATATGAGGTTAAAACTGAAGAACTCCTTTTTATTCTGAAGATGTACTTATTTGAAAGGCAGAGTTGGAAAGATCTCCTATCTGTTGGTTCACTCTCCAAATAAGCTGCACTGTCCAGGGCTGGGCCAGATCAAGGGGTCTGGAACTCCACCTGAGTCTCCTCTGTGGACAGCAGGGCCCAAGTATTAGGCCATCTTCTACTGCTTTCCAACCATATTAGCAGGGAGCTGCTTTGGATGTGAAGCAGACAGAAGTCAAATGAGATGCCAGTATCGCAGGCAGCAACTTAACCAGCTGAACAGCTACCTTGCTTCCAGAACTGAAAGGTATTTTTACTATACAGGAAAGGTCTTTAATCTGTTCTTAGAAAGAAGCTTAAAAACAACTAGGTCACAGTTGCACAATTCACAGCTGCACAAGGAAATTAATGGAAAAACATTTGACGCTGGAGTGATTCCTTAGGGAATATGACACCTGGGGAAGCTGGTTTGGCAGTGCCAAAACAAAGGAAGCAAATTCATAGTCCTTGGAGTTCACTTCACGATCTATAAGAAATCAACCCCTGAAATAATCATAGTTCTCATCCTTTGGACAAAATCAAAGAATAGGATGAGGCGATACTCTGAAGATAAAAGCACAAATCCATAGAAATGTTAATAGGAAGAGATCCTCCTAAAAAACATACTCAAGTCTAGAAGAAAGAGGCAGCAGAATGACACATTCCAACCTCTGGCCACCACAGGGAGACTAAGCATAAATGCAGTTTGACCTGCCAGCTTCCTCATTGACATCACAGCCAGAATTGTGAAGTCAGAAGATTATGATATTGGTTACAGAATTAACATACTAAATCACAAACACTGCAGTCATATGAAAAATCTTCAGAGCACAAAGAAAATTACAAAGCATATATTAGAAATGATTTCATTTTGTTAAATGTATTAGGCAATGGAAGGACTATTAATCTTCAAAAGGGAAGCAACATACCTGAGATAGCTTCCGAAATAGGCAACGATATTTGGGTGTTTACAGTCTTTCATCATAATAATTTCTTGCTGCACAACTGCAAAATCTTCTCCTAGATGTAAATTAAAATGTTGAATACTTAGTAGGTAATACACTTCAAGATGCTCATTTACTCCAAAACATAAGAATTATATTTACTAACAATATAACATAGTTAATAAATAAAACAAGCCCACTAAGTGAATGGCATTACTTTTAATGATGATCTTGGACCTGTCTTGAGAAGGTGCAGCACAGTCACTAAAAGCATGAACTATGGCCCCTCATTCTCGGGATTCAATTCCTAGCTCTGTTTATCACTATGCTGTATGAACTTGGGCAAACTACTTGACTTTTCTAATTCCTCAGCTGTTAAACAACATTAATGGGCTGATGAATTAATATATGTAAAGTGCTAAGAACAATGCCTAGTGCAGACCAGACGCATTCACTATAATTACTCTAAGTCTAATGACCTGAACATGATCATCAGCACAGTTCATTACTAGGAAACACACATTACTTTTTATTCTATTACTAAATATCATTGAATATAATTTCAGCACAGAGAAGTAGTATCTTCTTAAACTAGGCTAGGCTCCTTTATACACCACACATGTTAATATATGCCCAATGGCTGTAGACTGAGAAGCCAACACTCTCAGTTTACAGTACTGCATAACCAGGAGCACAAGTACCTAGGCCCATCCTATGTGTGTGTGGCTTATTCCAACAATGGTAGGGGAGGATGTACAATACGATTTACTTGAACTAGGTCAGACTACTAGTGAACACGGATCTCCTACTCCCTCACTGCCCAAATTCTTCAAAAATAAGATCTGGCAATCATATAGTAGTGTCACATGCCATAGTTTCTGAATGAACACTTATCAGGAAGAAGAAAAGAGAACTACAGTGAATGCAAATGTGGTAAACCAGAGACTATGCAGAAAAAGAACAAACACAAGGAGTTACATTTAAATAAAAGTACCTTTGTCTTACCAACTTCATTTTGAAAATATTATACATCATGAATAATCCAATTAAATGTATGTTCATGGAAAAAGAAAAACAGAAGGATGTCCGAATTACTGTTTAAATAATAAATATGAGGTCATTATGGTTAAGTCCTGACATTTCTTGCCTGACGTTTTTCTATTATAAATGTAACTGAGACTTGAAGTAGCCTAATCATGAACTTTGTGAAGACAATGTCAAAACCATCTACTGTTCTAGTTACACAAGAGGAAGTAATAAAATAGACAGTATATCAAGTTCTTAATTGTTACAGTAACATGAGAACAAAAAGTAATCTAATGAAAAAAAAACAGGAAATTTTTGCCTCTAAAAATCCACAAAGTCACCAAATTAAGATTTTGTAATTTCACTTTTTATCACTATTAAGTTCTTGATTTTTTAGAGGTGAGATATAATAAAGCTATAAAAGCAACTACATTTTATTAGTCCTAGACTGTTTTCCTTTTGCATACATCTCAAAACTATACTTTTCCTCAGTCCAGTGAAGGGCTGCAGGCAAAGTTAATTTGGTTAGAGTGAACCCAAGAACTAAGCTTGATGGACAGAGAACAGACTCTTTCTGTAGGTACCCCTGTGAGCTGTCAGTAGTCATCCCTTCCTCTCAAAGAAAGCAAGCCTCAGAATAAAGCTCACCTGTGGAAGGGACTTCAGGGAAATAGAAAGATGGCACCTGATACCAAAACTGAACTACTACTATAAGAAGCCTTGCTTGTCTTTGTCATTTTCACATATGCCAGTATTGGATGACCAGGAAGCTCCTTATATTGTTTTAGTGACCTTTGGTTGGGGTTTCTGCCCCTTGTAACTGTAAGCATCACACCTTCCACAGTGAACTTTGGATACAGTCAAGTAGCCAAACAAGCAGAGGATTCAAACCCTCTTGGACAGGATTATTCCTCCTTAATCATCGTTGTATCCATAGCACTGAATACATGATTAATAAAGAACCGTTGAATGCATAAATCTACACTATATAGTTAGAAACTCTCTGTGACGCCTCAAAATTAGGAGTATCAGCTTTTTGAGTTTCATGTCATAACTTGCCTACTTACTATTCCTCTGAGTTTTACTAAAAGCTATTGGTGGCTGTAAGATTTCAACTATAATTTTCCCATGAGATGCTGTTGATTCAAAATGCAACATTTTTCCCCTTAATTCAACTCTGTGATTAGAAAATAGTCAAACCAACATTTTTGAGGGGAAACATTTTTCAAAGAAAATTTCTACAGAATTTTTTAAAAGAAATACAAACTGAAGAATTGATTTAAAAACTTTCCTCAAAGTTCATGATGATGAAAGCTAACAGGCCTAAGAAGGAACAAGTTTCAGAACATTTAATAAAACTCCAGGGAACAGGAGGCTGAACAAGATAATCCTTAATACTTTTTCCAATTCTGAAGGTTTCAAATTTTCTATGTAACATTTTTAAGACATTACAGTGGAGAATGTATCTTCCAGAAGATGTCTCTTCTCACCTACCAAAAAAGAGCCTAATGAGAAAGCCAGGCAAGCCTACAAATAAAATGCATGATGAACTAAGCAGGTAGAAAGACAAGCACATGCAGACTTTTCAGAGCATATGTGGGACATATTAAATGCTCCACAAACACTAGCTATTTACTGTAGGCTGAATAATGATCTCCAAAGGTAATGCAGGTCCTAATTTCTGAAAGCCAAAATGTAAAACCATATGGCAACAGGAATCCACAAATGTGATTAAGTTACTGAGACTGGAAGGTGGTTGGCTTGAGCTATCTCGGTGGTCTCTAAGTGGAAGGGAACAGAAACTTCCCTGCACAGGCAATGTGACAAGTGAGGCAAGATGCCATACCGCGCGATTTAAACTGAGGGTTAAGGAATGCAGCTCTAAAAGCTGGAAAGGGAAGGAAATGTTTCTCCCTTAGAGCTTCCACAGGCAGTATGCCTTGCTGACACCTTGATCTTGAGCCATTCAATCTCATTTCGGACTTCCGATCTCCAGAAATTTATGAAAACAAACATGCATTGTGTCTGTCATCAATTTTGTAGTATTTCGCTCCTGTAGCCATACCAGTAATATTGATATTATCAATATGTCATAGCTGTCTTGTCAAATAAATAATTTGAGTTCCCTCTACTTTTGTGTGAAAGTTATTGTTGGGAGGCAATATTCAGTATTTCTCACTCAGCAGTCACAATGATGTGCCCCAAACACTAGTTCTTGCCAAGGGATTGTGAGCAAAAGTAACGTGTCCCTTACCAAGTGTTTCTTTCCTCATTGGCAGGTTGTAAGACCGTGAAAAAAATGTAAGAGTTTCAATCCCTGACTCAACAAAAGAAAAGTCATCCAACAATTTAAATATGTGCACTGAATAATAAAATGAACTTGAAACAAGGTTTTATTGTAAGTCACTGGTATGTTTCAGTTTAGCAGTTATAGTGCCTAACACTATCCAAAGACAGTACAACTATTTTTACTACTTGGTTCAAAGGTCGCTCAAATTGTAATAGGTGCTTCACAAATGCTTATGTATAACACACACAAAAGATTATGTCCCTCTATTCAAGAGCAGTAACTAGAAGAAAAAATATGATCAACAAGAGTATAGGTGTTTCTATATGCTGAAATGCTTTTCTGTGAAAAAATACATTAAGTCTAAAGTGTTAAAGGGCATGTATAACAGAATCTATATTGGTAAGACACACAGTGACAAGCTCTGTATTCCCAACATTTTGTACAATTCTATATTTTCCTACCGTTTTTCTTGACAAAATAGTATATGATCTTAAACAGCTCCCCAAATGAAGTTAAAGTGAATACCTTTTAGAAATATCTCATTACCTCATCCTGCTGCCACTGTAAAAAAATTCCTAATACCTACTTTTAGATTAGCATAAGCATCTTGAGTTAACACACTACTCAAGAACTTTTACACATTAAGGAAAAATAAAAAAACCATGGTGACTGTATTGTACTGTCTGTGTCTTGCCTCTGCTTCCAATTCTAGCTTCCTGATAGCAGGCTCCCTGGGGGACAGAAGGTAATGCCTCAAGTATTTGGCTCCCAGACACCCATATGGGAGACTAAGTTGAGTTCTGACTTCTGGTTTTGGCCCTGGGGTAGCCTAATACTGTGTTGCATTTGCGGAGTGAATAACAGGATAGAAGACGTCTCCCTGTGTGTCCCCCAAATAAGTGAAAACAAATAAAAACAAAATAGCTATGTACTCATTCAAAGACAGGGAAACTGTTACAGCCAAACCACTGGCTGGGATGCAGCAACACTATTCTTGCTTGGTTAACAGCATTTGCATCTATAATCACAATGAAGCAGTGGATATGTGCTTGCACACAGAGATTGCATGAAAATCAAAGATATAGTTACCCATACTAGGAGATAACAGATCAGTTTGTTCATGCCTTAAAGGGACCAAATCATTATCTCTGTTCTCTAATTCGGTCCCCCGTGAAATAAATATGAGCTGAAAGTCACCTTTAATTATTCTTTATTTTCTAATTTTCCTTTATGTATTCTTTCTTTCTTCTAAATATTTAACACCTTCATGCCCCAAAAACTTGACATGGTTTTCCAGAGTATCTTGATAAATGTCAATACAATGAAATCATTCCTTTATAGCATCAAGCAACCATTTGACATGGACAGTAACTGAGCAGACTAAAAATAATTTTTAAAATATCTTAAATACTTTTCGAAGTTATACTTCTAGGTCTTCCACTTGGTTGTGAGAACCAAAGGACTTTCCTAGGCCATAACCAGGGAGCTGAGTAGGAAGTGGGGTAGCTGGGACATGAATCGGCATCCCATATGAGATGGAGGTGTGGCAGATAGAGGCTTGGCCTACTACACCATACATCAGTCTCAAGGATATACACTTTGGAATCAGAATACTTAACTATCAAACTTGGTGTCACAACTTACTAGTTGTATGAAACTGGATAAATTACTTTAATTATATAACAATAAATATGGAAACATACTTACAGAAATAATATAATAGCAATTGACCCATAATCAGAACTCCATGCTGCCTTATTCTGTTTTATTTTTCTCTAGCATATCTCATACATTTTTATTCACTACCTGCCTTGCTAACACACTGGGGGTAATCAATATGAATGAGTTAAGTACCAGCCAACTGCAACTCACAAGAGAAAGAATAAAGTATAAATGGTAGAAACACAAAGTTCTCTCTACTTACAACATATATAACTGTGCTCCTGAAACACAAACACACAGATACACAGAACAAATTTTTAAAGAATGCTTTATTTGTTTGAACAGCAGAGATGAGAAACAGAAAGACACACAAAAAAATCTTTCATCCACTAGGGCTGGGCTAAGTTGAAACCAGGAAGCAAGAACTCCATTTGTGTTTTATGTATGTAGCAGGGACCCAAGTACTGGAACATCACCTGTTACCTTCCAGCATGTACGTTACCTGGAAACTGGATCTCAAGCAGAGGAGGGACTCAAACCTGGCACTGTGTTGAAGACTTCCAAAGTAGTAGATTAACTTGCTGTGTAACAATGCCCACTTTTGAGAAACAATTTT
Source organism: Ochotona princeps (assembly GCF_030435755.1). Lineage (NCBI taxonomy): Eukaryota > Metazoa > Chordata > Mammalia > Lagomorpha > Ochotonidae > Ochotona > Ochotona princeps. The sequence continues at coordinate 53,594,803 of NC_080839.1, read as the reverse complement.
TAAAAAGACTTAAATTATCAAATTAGAATATGCCAAGTCAAATTGCACTGTCTACGAGCAAGCTTAAAATGTGTGGCCCCTATACTTAATATTTTGAGAGAGAAGAGATCTGAAAAAAAAAAAAAACCTGCTTCATCTTTGAATAAAACAACTTACTATCATCAAGATGGCAACTTGTCTCATTAATTGATCCTTGAATTAATATCATTTCAATCTAAATACCAATTCTTTCTTTTTGTGACCAAAAAACATTATGTTTTGGGCTACTATTTAAAGTTTTCCATAAGCTAGCACCAACCTTCTTTCATACTCTTCCTAGAGTATACAGTCAAGCCAAATGGAGCTATTTTCCAAAACAGCCTAGTGCTGCACTAACCTCTTTTGATTTCACACTACCCTCATATGAAATATCCTCCATTTTATATTTGACTAGGGATTCTCCAGCCAGCCTTAAAGGTTCAGCTGAACACCACTTCCTTAATCATCCAAGTGAAACAAACCTCACCATCTTCTAAGAAGCTCAACAAGAGAATTAAGATAACATAAGCTTCTCTGCTGTATCACTGTCTTTTCGTGTGACATCTTGATATAGTCCAGAGTATTTTACAGAATACACAAAGACAGGTGTTCGAGAATCTGTTAATTAAGGCTCTCTTTTAGACACAGGCAACACCATTCCAAATTGACACACTATACTCCATACACACACACACACACACACACACACTCAAATTGATGAAGCTCTGCAGCGAGGTTGCTGTTTACACAAATACATGCTTCCACTTGGGTAACATGCTGCACAAAGGCAGGGACAAAGTCTTTTTTTCTTGCATTCGAACTAAATTAAGCACTAAATAAATACATAAGCTTGAGGCTAAATCACCAGTTCTACACAGCTTTGGGAATGAGGAAGAAACTATGGACAAAATTAAAAAGTGCTTTGTCTTTTATTTTTCAACATGTTTTGATGTGTAAATATCTAATTAGTGTAGCATAATCAGCCACAAGTCCATAATATTGTTTTAAACCTAATAAGGAGTGGTTAAGTAATCCATGATTAGCGTATAAAGAATAATTACCATAATGATAACAACCACTCCACTCACAACAGCAATACAGACAAGGCAGCAGTGGATTAGCAGCTGGTGGTAAGGGAGCTACCAAAGCATGCAAGACAGACAGGAAAAGGTGCCAGATAAGCAATTTCCTGGATGTTTTGCCCTGATGAAACTAAAAGAGGGTGAAAATGCCTCTCCCATCTCTCTGGACAAATGCATATCAACAGCTGACAGGAAAGAAGTTTCTTGAAATCTAACTCTGGAGAGCCATGACAAAGTAATGGAATGAAGCCTTATTTGCATATTTTTAATACTTTAAAACTCTGCTCTACAATTTAATGCATGTTGCTATCATGGAAGCAAAATATAGTACCTTATTTTTTTTTAACCACAAATTTCTTTCTGCTTATCACAGTATTTCTCATTTCCTATCCAGTTTTCCCCGTGAGCGGCTACCTAATCAGTTCTCTCTCTGCATTTACATTCTATTTCAATTACAAGTGCTGCAAACACCACCAGATGAGTAACTACAAGCAACTAAAATTCTGCCTTCAAATTATAAAAAGAAAATATTTAAGAGACCCATAACACAGATAGTTCTAATACCTTATCCGAATTGGAAAGTAAGGCCCAGAAGCAAATGTACATGCAGCCTATTCTGTCAGCAAGCTCTTCCAGAAGCTCTTATCTTCATCCGTTTTTTGTTTACTTTCAAAATTAGCCTCAAAAGTTAGAGCCGCTCCAGTCCAATCTGTCTTGAAACTACAGGAACAACCCTGTTATCTGATCAAACCATGTTTTTTGGTCCTTTGCAATGTGGAATACGACACACCATTGAAATCCTGAGCCATCTCATCATAGGAAAATACAGTTAATCTAAGATAGCACTGTAAGCTGTGGAATTGAGGTGAAACTTAAACCAAGCAGTGCTGCGATTAGGTTCGAGCAAGGCAGTGCACAAAGGCCCCTACTGGACTGCAGAGTGAACTCAACGTCCCCTCTCCCGAGCAACAACAAAGCAGCATATGGATGTTGTGTCTCAAAACCCTTATCAGAAACTCTGCACCTGGGATACAAACTGGGCCCGCAGCTCTAAGTCAAAGTGGCTTAGAGTCACCAGGGAAAGCGGGGTGTCTTATTCTTGCTGAAATAACTTCACACAGCCAGGTTTCTCATAGTCCATCATTTTTTCAGAACAAAATTTCTCAGTGAGTAAACAACTCCTCATTCAGAGACAGGGTTTGTTAACAATACTCTACATTATTCTTGGAAGGAACAGTTTCTTGTGAACTTTGAGGTTTTAAGTTTATTACTCCTGTAGATAAATGACCAGGCAGATTTTCACTTTCCCAGTCACTTGGGATTCCTATGACCAAAGATTCCTGTTCCATTTTATGTCAGAATGTGAAAGAGAGCTTGCTAATTATACTGATTACACTTTTTGCTTCTTGAGCATTAATGTCTCAAAAAATAGCCAACTTGGGTAAGTAACACTGATTTTGGAGAAACATTTACATCTTTTCCCAATGAAGTTTGCTTATTCACTATGTGTGTACAAAAATCACTTAGCTTGTTAGGTGATGATTCTACCACTAAGAAACTTCACTCACTATGGAACATCCCACTAAACCTAATAGTAGAGATAGTTTTCACAACACTGTCAATTTGAGAGCAGTTAAGAGACAGTTGCCTCTCAGAACCAGATTGCCAGGGCTCAAATCTTAGCTCTATACTACTTAGGGCAAAGAATTTACACTTGGAGTGCTTCCGTTTCCTTACTGGTGTTTAGAAGAAGGGGGTGGGGTAGAAAGAGAGGAAGAGCAAAATATAAGGATTAAGTGAATCAACTTATTGGAACAACTTAGAGCTTGTCAACAAATTAAGTTTGAATAAATGTCAGACATTTGTAACAATAAATATCAAGACTTCAACTAACACACTTGCAAGCTATATGCAGTCACTGGGAATGTTACAGTAAAGAAAATTAATAGTTCTCATGTAAATGACAGTTTAATGAAGACTTCAGCACCACTTTATACTTAACAGTAACACTTTCCATTTTTTAATAGTAAAAACAAGCTCTCATTATGAGGAAAAGATGTAAAGCTTCCCCAAGAATCATTATTAGGCAGTGAGTTCCTTTAGGAAAAAGGACCATGTCTTGTTACTGGTAATTCCAGTGCCTAGCTAGAAAATACGGCTGTCACTATACCTCAGTTTTAGGATATTTCCATTATCCCTAAAAGAACCCTCCCCCAGACACCAATAACCCATCATCTGACCACAGATTGGTCTTTTCTCAACATTTCTATGAAAGGGAGTCACACATTATGTTATCTCTGTGTCTAGCTCCTTTTACTTAGCATGTTTTTTGGTCCAAGTTCATATCAATGTCATAGTACATATTAGCAGATTCTTCTTATTTCTAAACCTTTCATGGTATGAACATATTATGTGTATTCATTCACTAACTGATGAGCAGTTAGGCTGCTTCCAATTTGGGGTTAGTATAACTAATTCTGCCATGAACATCTGTCAGGACTCACTGTGTGGGTGGATACATAAGAGTTGTTATATCATTATGGCAAATTGATATTTAACATTTTATTGTCAAACTGTTTTCTGAAGTGGCTGTACCATTTTATATTTCCACCAGCAAAATATGAGAATTCCTGCTCATGGTTATAATTTGAGCTCTTAACCTTTAGGCACACCTACTAAAAAGGTCTATTGTAAAGAAACAATAATTTCTTAATATTAAGAACTATATTAAGGCAATTTTAAGGACTAAAATAACAGCATGTTTAAGATCTGAATGGGTTGGGATGAAGGAGAGCAGACAGCTAACAGACCATACAAAGCTGGTCCTATCCTGATAACTGTAGTAGCAGCAAACTGCAATAATAATAATAGTAGTACATATTCTATGTAGGCACTATTGTCAATATTCTAGATGTGGTATTTCATCTAATCTGTACAACAATATTAAGAGAAAGTTAATGTTATTATTCTCCTAAACTTAAGGAATATGGAAAAGACAGTACTAGGATCAGAATTTCGTGCCTATAATGCTGGAAAAAGATGACACAAAAGTGAACATTTTTCCAAGAAAGATGCAATTAAATCAAAGAAATTAAATACAAAAATTCAGATAGCTTCTATAAGAATATTAAGTAGGAAATCTAATGTTAACTAAATTTAAGCATTTAAGTATATACTTGATATATATACATAGGAGAACATCAAAAACATCATGAGATTTATAAATAGATTTATTTTGGTGCAAAGCATTTTAAGTCAGTAAAATTCTTTTGTGATACTTTTTTAAAAATTACTTTATTTGGTTTTCTAGCAACAAAACTGAAACAACTCTTATCCAAAAAAACCAGTGAAATATTTTTGTCCACAGTAACTTCACAGAATTTACAGTTTACACATTTCTATTCTATAAAACATTTCTGATTAACTATGTTTCTCTTTGATATAATTCATAGCAATCTTTCATACTTGCCAGCAATCACTCAAATATATTAAAATATATCCTTTAAAAGGCACACATATTACAGGTTTAAATCTCTACTGCTTTAAAATTGTTGAGTTCTTTTACAACACAGCACTTTGTTACTTAAATGAAACCTAAACGGATAATATACAATGAAAATCTTCTTTCCAAAAACTAAGCCATGGATTTCTAAACAGAGTCATAAAGAGGAAGGTGTGAGTGTTGGAAACCCAGATGACTGATGATCCGTTGAAAGTGCTTTTCAAGTCTGCTGATAACTTACAGCTGGTCTTAAAAGTGGTCAATTAAATTAGGGTTTTTTTTTTGAAACTTCAATGACATTTAAAAAATGAAATGTTTTAGTAATCTACTGAAGCAAACTGAAAAATACTATTTTCTGCATGCAGTGATATTCAGTGTTTCTGAATTCATACATTTTATAAAGGATATGTTAATAAGTATATGTATTCTGATATTGAACTTACAAAAGTACAAATGCTGGGAGCAACTAATATTTAACACCCAAGTTCAAACTAATTGTGTGTGTATACATATATATATATATGTATACACACACACACATATATATACATATATATTTGCCTTCTTTTTAAATTTAATTTTTAAACTTTTTAAATTATCATTTTATGATATAGTTTCATAGGCTGTAAGATTATCATTCCCCCTCCACAAATCCCCTCCCACCCTCACTGAGTTCCCTTGTATTATTACTATAGTATAGTTCTTCATACACAGTCATATGTCCATCACTGGGGGCATGGACAATGGCAGAGAGTCCAGCATCATGTTGTCAAGATATAGTAAACAGTTTCACTGTCAGTCCATCTTTGATCTGGAAGTAAAGATGCATACTGCATTGTATCCTCACATATGGATTTGACAGTCTCCATTACACAGTTATTGTACATCCCCTTAATGAAAAGCCACAAGACAAAATCAACAACAGGGAGAAAAAAATTAAAAATGACATGTGAATGATTAATGTGTCACTAAAGAAATGAAAAAGAAAAATCAAGAACCTTCTTAAAGAAAATGATGCTACTTTATGATTTATGGGTCAGTGAAGAATTTAATGAGAAATGAAGTGTTTTGAAGAGATGAAACTAAAAAAAAAAGATCGAAATCCATGAGATACAGTTTCTGCTGATCTTTGTTGGTGAAATATGTCTCTTCTAGACAATAAATAGATCTTGTTTTTTCAATCTAGTCTATTTATCTATGATGTTTGATGGATGAGTTTAAGCCATTTACATTCAGGGTTAATATGAATGAATGGTACTTTGGTCCTGTCATTTTAGAAATGGGTTGTTCATTGGTTTAGTCTTCTGTTGTCATTTTACTGGGATGTTCTTCCCATTTGCCTTTGGTTTTGTTTGGTGCTATTCCTCTTCTCTGTGAAGAGAACTTCTTGAAGTGTCATTTGTAGGGCAGGTTTGGAAGAGGCAAATTCTTCCAACTTTTCTTTACTGTGGAAGAATTTTATTTCATTTTCAAAGACAAAGGAAAGTTTTGCTGGATATGTTATCCTAGGCCGACAATTTTTTTCTTTTAGAATCTGGAATATGAAACTCCATTCTCTTTTGGCCTATAGAGTTTCCTGTGAGAGATCTCCTGTGAGTTTTATTGGCATTCATTTATATGCCAGTTGATTTTTTTCATGTGCACATTTAAGGATCTTTTCCTTATTTTCACTGAAGAGAGCTTGATTATGATGTGTCTTGGTGAAGATGGCTTTTGATCAAGCCTGTTGGGAGTTCTGTGCCCCTCCTGGATCTTGTTTCCCAATTCTTTCTCCAGATTAGGGAAATTTTCCCTTACTATTTCATTAAACATATTTTAAAACCCAGCTTCTCTTTCTGCACCTTCTGGGATTCCCTCTTATATTTGGCCTCTTAATAGTGTCTTTCAGTTCTGCTTCCAGCTCTGCTTCCAGTTTTTTGTTTGTTTCCCCCTGACGACAAAAATATCTTCCAATTCTGAGATTGTTTCTTCTGCTTCCTTCAATCTATTTTTGACACTCTCCTCTGTACTTTTAATTTGCTCCACTGTGTTCTTCATTTCTGATATATGAGCTTTCATTTGATTCATTTTCTGTGTGACATATTCCTTAAATTCCTTGAATGCTTGCTTTATGTGCTTCTTGTTGACAGGAAGCTTTGTAACAAGTGTTTTGAATTCTGTATTCTCCATTTTGTCGATGTCTTCCTCAGTTAACTCTGAGGTTTGCAAAGGGTTTAGCTCCTTTGCAAGGGCAGTTTTCGGTGATATTCACTGTGCTTTTGTCTTTTCTTTTGCTCTTGGTCACTGTACTTCTGGTTATCAGATTCTTTCCCTTGGAGCAGGTTTCTAAGCTGTGTCACCCACAGGTCTACAGTTCGATTTTACTTATTGCAATCGGTACATGGCTCTTTGTTTGCAATCACTTGTGCCACTTCCTCCAGCGAGTTCCATGTCTGGGTTCTTATGTTAGAATTCCATGGTCTCTGTAGCCCCAGCTCTTGGCTCACCAGTCTTTACCTCCTGTGACACTGTGCTGAGGCTGCACCGTTGTCTGTACAACCTTTCTCCCACTTCTGGTTGGAGCAGGTCCCAGGATTAGCGAGACACAGGTGTCCTATATAGCTAGGTTGTTGCTGGTGCTGAGCTTGCTGGATCCTGTTGGCTGTTAGGTCTGAAGGCTACATGGACCTATTTGGACCTGTACAATGCAGAAGTCAGTATTATTTACCCTATGGGACCAGTGCAATGCATTGAGCTCAGTGAGTTCTCTTCCAGCTCAGCACATGCACAGCTCAGTATTGTCCTTGCAGTCTTAAAGCTTTTGACAAACTATACAAAATGGTGCCTGATCTGCCATTATCAGAATTGTTAATCTGCTGGTAGTTAGGTCTGAGGGCTACCTGGACCTATCTTGGGTGGAACCTGTAGGATACCATGCTGTTGCAGTTCACTGAGTCAGAAACGAGTTCACTCCCAGCTCAGTGCATGTGCAGTCCTGTCCCATAGCTTTTGCCTCCTTAAACAAAATGATGCCTGATTCTGCTCTAAGGTGTAGACTGGGCTGTGAAATCCACCCTGTTCCCACACCGCCTGTCTGGGACCTGCTGCTCTGTTTCTGCTCCTGGGGAAATCAAACAGACCAGCAGGATGGGCAGTTCTTTGAGTTCACCTCTCAAGCTCCCGATGAATATCCCTTCCCATCTTATTGGTGGAGTTCTGGTTGCCACAATTGTGTCCATGCTTTCCTGTGACTATAAGTCTCCAGGTACCCCTTGTTCTGTCCTCTTCTATTTCCTGCAATGAGCTTTTTCTGTTTTACACTAGCTAATTTTTTTTTTGTTTGTTTAAATGTGTCCTTACTGTATTCCACCACCTTGATTCCCATCACTAATGCATATTTTACACTAACAAATATGGCTACCCATGACTGCTAACACACACTCCTAACACACAGGGGACATCTTTGAGAAAATCAGCTAGTTCAGTCTTCAAGTCTAGAGTTAACTCAAATTTAAACAAAAAGGAAGAAACAAAACAAAATCACTGTAACTCAGGTATTTTCAATAATTTTTTTGAAAACTGCACATATGCATAAACTTAAAAAACATTTCGTAACATAATAAACTTATCCTTTAATCTCATCTTCCAGGATTTTGGAGTACATGTGTACTCCAAATAATAATTCTGGGTAGCAGAATATAAAAGATTTTTTTTTATTTTCTTCCTTCAGATGTATATACTTGTTTGATCATTTTGATTAATTATCCCGTGTATTTGTGGGGGAGGATTCAAGATGGACAACATAAAAACCTGAACATTCCATGAATTAGAAGATAACTGAATCGACGAGCAATGATGTTGCTCATGTTCCTAATTTTTAAGGAGCTTTTAACATGTTTTCAATGAGCTTCACATAGTAGCTCCTAAATTCAGTGTGAAGGATATTCATTTGATTAGGGCCTGAAAACAAAACAAATGGCAATTCTAGAATGACAATGGAGCAGACTAACTGCTGTACCAGATTCGTTTTATCAGACTGGGGCATAGGAAAGGAGATGAATTACTTAGATAACTTGAGAGAATGATGTGTATATATTATATACAAACCACTTGTGATTAGAAATGATTCATCAAGAAACACAGCTATTTCTTCATTATTAAAAATGGAGGCCCTGTTAACTGCGAAGTTTGCAGTTTATTTCTGTACTTCAGATTTCATCAGTTTCAAATATCCACTTTATTTCTCGCAAATTGAATAGCAGGAGATATGGAGAGAGAAACAAACCAAAAACCAAAAAACCCTGCTCTCATGATGACAGAATTTAATAGATTATAAAATCAAAACATCTAAATGTTTTTACTGATTATATTCTAATGTAACTCTATCAGTTATTAAGTGCATCATTAGAATTTCATCTAATAACATTTCTGAAAAGTTTACTGGTGATCTAAATCAGAAGTGGACAAACCATAGCAATAAGTAGCCTAGTTCTTATGCTCACCTGCAGAGACTGTGTTCCGACAGGAGTTCCCCAAACTCCTCCATCTGTACTCTCCCACTGCCAGATCTCACACTCATCGGTGGGTCCATGGGCCAGCCCTACTTAGTCTTATTTATTATTTCTGTGCTAGCAGGAATAGTGGCCTTTCCTGACTGGCCTTAACCCACTCGTATTTTTACTGTTGGGTGTTACAGTCCAGCTAAGCCTGGTCCACATCCAGACACAGCTCACGTATGGCTCAGCAGGGACAGAGACCTAGCCCAGCCTGTCCTATACCCACTCTGGTTCTCACGAGCACCAGTGGTTGCTGGAGTCTAGCCCACTCTGGCACACCCCAGACCCAGTCCACACCTGTGCCAAGGGACACTGCAGCCATATCCAGTCTAGAACGCCAACCAGATCCCCACTCCAGCCCCTGCACTCATCAGTGGGAACCACAACACAGCCAGGGCGCCTACACTCACCAGTGGGAACCACAACACAGCCAGGGCATCCCCTTAGCTCCCCAACCAGGCCTGTTCCCAGTCACAGAACAGTGGTTGCTCTGACCCAGCTTGTCAAAGTCCCTCACCTGTTGTGGCCTTTGTCTTTGGATGTTGCAGCCTGGCCTGACCCAGCCTGTCCCCAGTCCCAACTCTCACTGGTGGGTGCTGCAGCATAGCCCTGCTCAGTTTGCTCCCATCCCTAGCCTAGCCTGGCATGACCTGCACTCCATCCTGGTTTCTGCACTTGCTGGTGAGCTCAGGTTTGCTGGGCCCTGCCCGGTCTACCCCCTTCCAAAGCCAACCCACACATTTGTCAACAGTTGGAGCTACCTTGCTCAGCTTGTCTGACACCTAGGCCTGGACCACAAGCTCACCACTGGGAGCTATGACCCACTAGGGCAGTTACTCAAGTTCCCTCATTTGGCCCACTCCCAGACTCAGATCTCACACATGCCAGTGGGTGCTAGGCCTTTACTCAGCATAGCCTGCCCCTCCATCTTGGCCTTGTATGTGCTGGTCAATGCTGTGGCCTGGCATATCCCATATCCTATTTTAGGGTGCACATGCAGATGCTGCAGCCTGGACCTGCCCAGATTATTCTCAGTCTCTGTACCTGTGAGTGTTGACAGATTCCATGGTCACACCTAGCTTAGCACATTACCACCTCAACTCTTGAGCTAACCAGAGGGACTTGTATTTCCACAGGGTTGGGCCCACATATCCCCACACAATCTACCCCTGGACCCGATTCTCTCATGTGCTGGTTAATGTCATGGCCCTGCCTGATGTGACCAGTTCCCTGTTACAACAATCAGTCAGGTACTGGGATCTAACCCTGCTTGACAGATCCCTAGCCCTAGTCTTCACGTGGACTGGCATGTGGTGGTCAGCTATGTTCCACGCCAACAAGCCCTACTCAGGACTCCAATGTGGGCAGGTATATCGGTCTGATCCATATAGATCTTCCAGTCTCTCCCCTCCAAACCACCAGGTCTTAGTCCCCTCGCTTTACCTGCAAGTACAGTGGCCCTGTCATTGGGAGTACCCCAGGATTTATTCCTCACCTACACATATGGTGGCCTTATCCATGGATGTCCCTAGGCAATAATTACACACCCCCAAGACACCAGAGCTTGCCTCCAGGTAGCCAGTGGGCAAAGCCCAGTGCCAGTTAGTGCTCTCGCTGAGGAAAAGCCCAGGACTCAATCACTGCTTGGCAGTGGTAGCTGGGGCTAGGGCCCCAAGCATTGAGTCTGATCTGATTCAACTACCCCCAGCAGCTACCATGCTGCTGGGAGCTACATCCATCCAAGCTCCAAGGTTGAACTCAGCGTGGCCCCTCCCACCTTGTAGCCTGGCTTTCTAAAGAATGGTTTTTCAGGTAAGACTTTTATAAAACACATTTTGGGAAGAGAAGAAAAGCAAAAGGTAGCACTATATACAGATCCCATCCATAGTCTACAAAGTCTAAAATAGTTATCACCTGGCCTTTTCCAGAAAAGGTTGCTCCCCTTTAAACAAAAGCTCTGAATAGATTTCTGTTCATACTGAAGCTAAAACCTGATTTAGAAAGAAACTTCTAGGTTGTGATAGAAGTCACCAGCAAGGCTGTCTAACATCCAAAGCCATTGTTAACTCAGTCTAGACCACATACAATTACTATCTTAGGGTGAGAGGAAGAGTGGGAAGGGGTTTCTAAGAGAGGATAAACAGGAGAGAGAAGGGAGCTCAGGAAGATGTGGAGTTTGAAGGGGTTTTAGGGATCCAAGCACAGAATGTAGTTAAGAGACAAAAACTATGGAGTTGTGTTACAGAGACTTAACATGGAAAGTAATTTTTTTAAGACTTGAATTTTTTAAGGTTATTTACTTGAAAGTGTTGCAGAAAGGGTTAAAGAAAGATAAGAGAGTAAGGCATTTTCTATCCACTGGTTCACTCTCCAAATGGCCACAACAAGCTGGAGCCAGGCAAATGACAAACTGGGAGAAGGAGCTTCTTTTGAGTCTCTCATGGGTGCAGGGGCCCAAGTACCCAGGCCAGCTTTCATTATCTTCTGAGGTGAATTGGCAGGGAGCTAAGTGAAGCAGCTGGGACTTAAACCAGTACTCATATGGAATGCTGGCAGCACAGCCAGCAGTTTAACCTGCTTGGCCACACCCCCAGTCCCAGAAGGTAACTATTAAGTTATTAAAAATACTTAGAAGACAAGAACTAGATTTACTGAGAAACTAAGACTCAGACACAGGAAGTTACTTGTCTAGGTTAACAGAGCAGGGGTGGGGGAGGAACAGAAACTGGAACACACCCTTGCAAGTCTTGGCTCAGTCCTCCTAGGATACCACACTGTCCCTCATCAACAGGACAAGGTTATCCTAAAATGATGAGTTCAAACAGAAAAAGATCTCTTTAGGAGTTCTTTTCTCTCTCTCAATTACCTGTGATCATTTTAGGGAAGATTAAAAACACAGGTCTCAAAATAGCAGAGGAGACAGAAATCAGCTCCACTTCCAGATGTTGGGAAAAATAGAGGAACACTGTCCAAACATCATTAAAATAAATCTGAAGGTACTCAATGGCTTTCTAGTAACAAAAATATTAAATTTCAAAAATTTTACCTGGTTCCAATTTTATCACTTTAATTGCTGCTAATTCACCAGTGTTAACATTCCGTGCCTAAAAAAAAAAAAAAAAAAAAAAAAAGAATGATTATTATAAAGGGCTGGGGGCGGGGAGGGTGGGTCATAAAAAGCTTAACAGAACAGTATTTTAGCCTACTATTGATTTTTAATTATATGGAACTATTTTAAAGCAAGAAATGAAGGAGTGATTTATATTTGTAAAACAGAATGACAGTTTGTTCTTTACGCTGATTTAAACATTAAGACATGTAAATTTAATATCAGCAATAATGGTAATAGCAAATACACAGAAATCTTAGTTTGTGCCAGTCATATTCTGCTTTTACACTGGTTAATTTAATCCTTACAACAAGCCCATGAGGGAGGAACTAATACTATTTCATGCTGCTAATGCAAGAGCTAACGCACATATAAGTTAAAGAACTGGTTATGGTCCTACAGCAATAACTCACATCCCGAGACTGAAATGCAGGTGGCCCTTAAGCTTTGCACTATGCAGCCATTCATTTGATGGCTGGTATAGTGTTAGAACTGATCTTCCTTACTTTCTTTTATTTAAAAAAAAAAACTAAAAAGGCTAGTGTAATTATAGAATTTAAACAGTTCCTTGACTCCATCAAAATCACAAACATAATCCAATACAAACCAAACATATTTTGTCAAACCACATATTAGAAACAAAAATCACTTGAGATATCAATTTATAATATTAGATTCTGGGCATTTGCAACTTGTAATTAAGTCTAAATAACCAGAAACATTCTTTTCAATTTGTACCAGAAATGTCAGTAACTTTATTAAGTTAAAATGCCTAAATAATTAAATCAGGACTTTTCATAATGATTTAAAATTAACTGAGATTTCATTCATTTTCATGTCAACCAATGAAGAATATATGCAAATTCCAGAACACAGAAAGATCGACTCAAGTAGCCAAGGTTATTCTCAGTTGCCAAACTCCCCTATTAAAAAACTGATGAACCTCAGTGAATCACTGGACATGAGGTGAGTAACACTATCAACAATGGAACACATCTAAGAATAGCACTCCATTAAAAATACAGCGAAGGATCTAAGGGAGATATAAGGCAAAACCATCACGGAAGATATGAAATTTAATCTAACTCAAAAGATATTAAAATAATGAAATTCACAGGGAAAATTCATTCCTTCAAACCAAACCCCCATAGCCAACAAGCACTTACGATGCCCACAAAGAGGCAATGAAAACAGGTGCAAACACTTCAAAATCAACCTAAATTCCTAGTAAATGAGATAGATGTCTGAATTACACAGTGCTGGATGAACATTTTCCCAGGAGGAGAAGATACATAAATGATGAAACAGAATACTATTGCAGGGACACTCTGTAAAGGGTGGGGCATACCTGAAAAACACCCCAGTTTCCCACATTCACTTGAGTTGTAAAGCTTTGCAGCATGACCAGAAGCATGTGCTTCTCCACAACACCTTTTCTTAGGCTTCTCTTTTATAATTTGGTCCTGTAAGCCAACTACCTTTTAGCATCTTCTCCAAATGGGGCAAAACATTACTCTTCCCAATTCCCAACTATTAAAATCAGGCCATGTTTCTCAAACGTGGCACAGCAGAGAAACTCCTACAAAGCCAGGCATATTGTTTACAGTTCAAATTTTATTACCAGTGACCACAGGAGGGCATACTGTCTACTGACAATACAAGTCACACAAAGTGTTCAAAATGACTGTTGTCGAGAGAATCAAGATGGTGGAATAGGGTAAGGACACGTTTAAATGGACGGAACAACATTTAATCAGGATAAAGCAGAGAGGACACATTCCAGGAAATAGGAAAGGACAGAACAACAGCAGAGGGGTACCTGGAAACTGACAGACACAGGAAAGCCGCTGACACAACGGTGTGGTGTTGCAGTGACTGATACTCCAGCAGCATTCAGCTAACAGTGATCTGAACTCCACCAGCAGCCGGAACTCCACCAGCAACCAGGTGGGAAGGGACTTTCACTGGGAGCTTGGGAGGTGAGCCCAGACAAATAACTGTCCATCCTGCTGGTCCTTTTGATTTGACCAGGAGCAGAGACAGAGCAGCAGATTCCAGACAGACAGTGCGAGAACAGGGTGGATTTCACAGCCCAGTCAGCTCCCTAGAGCCGAATTGGGAGCCATTTTGCATAAGGAGGCAAAGGCAAGGGAAAGGACTGCACATGCACTGAGCTGGGAGTGCACTCATTTCTGACTCAGTGAACTGCAGCAACGTGGCATTCTACAGGTTCCACCCAAGACAGGTCTGGGTAGCCCTCAGATCTGACGGCCAGCAGATCAAGAACTCTAGTAGTGGTATGTCAGGTGCCATTTTGCAGACTGTGGCAATAGCTTTAGGACTGCAGGGGCCAAAAGTGAACTGCACATGTGCTGAGCTCGCGAGAACTCACTGAGGTCCATGGATAGCACTGGTCCCACAGGAAAATAACCGACTGTGGCAACGTACAGGTCAAATTAGTTCTGTGTGGCACCCAGACCTAATGTCCAACAGGTTCCGACAAAATCAGTGCCACCAACAACCTAACTATATAGGACACCTGTGTCACACTAATCCTGGTACCTGCTCCAACTGAAAGTGGGATAAAGGTTGCAGAGACAATGGTGCAGCCTCAGCACAGCATCACAGGAGGTGGAGAGTGGTGAGCCAGGAGCCGGGGCTGTGGAGACCATGGTGAAAATCTAACATAAGAACCCAGACCTGGAACTTGCTGGAGGTTGTGGCACAAGTGGATGCAAGCAAAGAGTTGTGTACCAACAGTAATAAGTAAAATCGCATTGTAGACCTGTGGGTGACACAGCTTAGAAACCTGCTCCAAGGAGAAGACTCTGCTAACCAGAAATGCAATGACCAAGAACAAAAGAAGAGACAAAAGCACAATGAATATCACCGAAAACTGCCCTGCAAAGGAGCTAAACCCTATGCCAACCTCAGAGTTAACTGAGGAAGACATCGACAAAATGGGGGACACAGAATTCATAACCCATTTTAAAGCTTCCTGTCAACAATGAGAAGCACATACAGAGTTCAAAGAATTTAAGGAAGCAATAAAGCAAATCAAGGCTGATATATCAGAAATTAAGAACACAGAAGAGCAAATTAAAAGTACAGAGGAGAGTGTCAAAAATAGATTGAAGCAAGCAGAAGAAACAATCTCAGAATTGGAAGATATTTCCTGTCATCAGGTGAAAGCAAACAAAAAACTGGAAGCAGAGCTGAATCAGGCCAAAAAACGTATTCAAGAATTGAAAGACACTATTAAGAGGCCAAATATAAGAGTTATGGGAGTCCCTGAAGGTGCAGAAAGAGAAGCTGGGTTTAAAAATAAGTTTAATGAAATTTCCCTAATCTAGAGAAAGAATTGGGAAACAAGATCCAGGAGGGGCACAGAACTCCCAACAGGCTTGATCAAAAGCCATCTTCACCAAGACACATCATAATCAAGCTCTCTTCAGTGAAAATAAGGAAAAGATCCTTAAATGTGCACATGAAAAAAATCAATTGACATATAAATGAATGCCAATAAAACTCACAGGAGATCTCTCACAGGAAACTCTACAGACAAAAAGAGAATGGAGTTTCATGTTCCAGATTCTAAAAGAAAAAAATTGTCGGCCTAGGATAACCTATCCAGCAAAACTTTCCTTTGTCTTTGAAAATGAAATAAAATTCTTCCACAGTAAAGAAAAGTTGGAAGAATTTGCCTCTTCCAAACCTGCCCTACAAATGACACTTCAAGAAGTTCTCTTCACAGAGAAGAGGAATAGCACCAAACAAAACCAAAGGCAGGGAGGGGTGGGGGGAATCCCAGTGCATAAAAAATGTATCACATAATGCAATGTAATTAATTTTAAAAAAATGAAATGCAATAAAAATGTTTAAAAAAACAAAACAAAACAAAACCAGAGGCAAATGGGAAGAACATCCCAGTAAAATGACAACAGAAGACTAAACCAATGAACAACCCATTCCTAAAATGACAGGACCAAAGTACCATCCATACATATTAACCCTGAATGTAAATGGCTTAAGCTCAATCAAATGTCATAGATTAGTAGACTGGATTAAAAAACTAAACCCATCTATTTATTGTCTAGAAGAGACACACTTCACCAACCAAAATCAGTGGAAACTATATTGCATGGGTTTTGTTGTTTTCTGTTAGTTTCATCTGTTCAAAACACTTTCTTCTGATTAAATCATAAAATGACTCCTAGATCATGCAGTAGCATCATTTTCTGCAAGAAGGTTCTTGATTTTCATTTCTTCAGCTACACGTTAGTCATTTAGTAGCATGTAATTTAACTTCTTGGTGTTGTTAATTTCTTTTTTCTCCCTGTTGTTGATTTTGTTTTGTGTTTTTTCATTTAAGGGGATGTATAATAGGTGTGTAATGGAGACTGTCGTATCTAGTAACATGTCATTTAATTTCATGGCATTGTAAATTTCGATTTTTCTTTCTATTGTTGATTTTGTATTATGACTTTTCATTTGAGGGGATGTACAGTAGCTGTGAAATGGAGACTAACATCCAGATGTGAGGACACAATGTAGTATGCATTTCTACTTCCAAAGATGGACTTACAATGAAACTGTTTACTATATCTTGACAATAGGATGCCTGACTCTCTGTCATTGTCCATGCCCGCAATGATGGACATATGATTGTGTATGAAGAACTATATTTTAGTAATGATATACAGGAACTAGGTGGGGGGGGAAGAAATTGGGGAGGGGATAAGGGAAATGCCAGGAGCCTACGGAATTGTATCATAAGATGATAATAATAATAATAAAATGTAAAAAAAATTGAAAAAAAATGGCTGCTGTCTACAACATAGTATTTTAAAAACAGACTTGCTAACAGTTAACACCAGCACATATTTAACAGAAAAACCATGAAATTTGCTACTAATGAGTAGTTTACTAAAGACAGTACCACCAATGGGCTTGGCTAGGATTTTCTTTTTTTTTTTTTTTAAAGATTTATTTTATTTTTATTACAAAGTCAGATATACTGAGAGGAGGAGAGATAGAGAGGAAGTGGAGCTGCCGGGATTAGAACCAGCAGCCATATGGGATCAAGGCGAGGACCTTAGCCACTAGGCCATGCTGCCGAGCCCGGCTAGGATTTTCTAAGGATAACTCTTTAAATTATGGTTCTCTAGAGTCTAGGAAAAAAACACAGCTAACATGATTACTGCTCTTTTTGTTTTCTATACTGCCTGAACTATTTTCCAATATGTAACTTATTTGTCACTATTAAATACTGTAAAAATAGGAAAAAAATTTAAAACTCTCAAGAAACTTTGAATCTAAAGCCAGGAACCAGGAATTCCACCTGGGCCTCCCATGTGGGTGGTAGGGGCACTAACACGTGGGCCATCTTTCACTGCTGTTCCAGACACCCTAGCAGGGAGTTGAATTAAATAAAGCAGCCAGGACTTGAACAGGCACTCATATAGGATGCTGGTATCATAGGCAATGGCATATTTCACTGTGCCACAACACTGCTCCCGGATAATCTTGTATTTCTAGAACTGACCTTAGTTCAGAGCTCTCAGAAATGACGAAATTTCAAAGCTGTGCTAGGATTCAGTCTGGGTTTTGTAAGACATTAAAGGCCATTCAGATTAGAACTCATTCAGCAAATGGTTTTTCTGAGATGATTTCACGATGAAGTTATCTCCAAGGATTAGAAAAGCATTCTTGGGATTTGAGATTGGGCACAACAACGTAATCAAGAAGCAATCATCTATTCTGCCAGCTCTGCCTTCAGACCAGAGATGATCTCCCCAAGAAACCGTTGAGTTTATCTGGACAATAAGATGCTGGACTCTATGCTTGGTATATGTTAGCAAAAAAAAGAATCTTGACTGAATTTGAACTGTGATACTGCAACAAGGTGGAGGAATCCACCATGGGGGGAGGGCTTGGGGAGGGGTTGCGGGAATCCCAGAGTGTATGAAACTGTGTCACATAATGAATGCATAAATGAATAAAAGAAAGAAAGAAAGAGAGAAAGAAAGGAGATCTTAGCAATATCCAATATACATTCTTCTGAACTGTTTCTGAAATTCCTTGTTACCTATAACATTTGCAATCCCTTTTTGTATTTCATTTCATCTATTAAAGATTCAGGATATTTATGCAGTGGGAAAAAAAAGCAATCATCATGAGTTAGAATGCGCTAGGTACTACACAAAGTGAGTTAAACACAGTGTTAGTAAAACACCTGATCATGTACTATGTACAACTGAGTACCAGCTGGTTCTCAGAGCTACAGTATGGCTCAGAAGGGGGTGCAAGGTTTTGGTCTTGGCTCTGCTAGGAATATGAAATGGGGTCTGGGTAGGTGATTTCCCCTGTGTACTCTTCCCAACTTCTCTGTTCTGATATATTTCATAAGAACCTGAAAATAGTCTAGTTCTAAAATCCCTATCAAACATATCTACTATAAATTAACTTATTCCAAATACTGAACCAGCTGGCTAGTTATATAAACATCATATAAGGAGATTAAATATAAAACAAAACAATGAAATATTGGCACTGACATTCTGAATGAACACAGTAAGGAGGAGATCCAGGAATCCATATTTAAGGCTTCCACAGCCAGGTTTGAGAACCCAGTAGAAAGCACTGTGCCATGTGAGTTTTATAAAACATAACTTTCAGGTCTGAAAGAGGTATTAGAGATGGCTTCTTGATGGTTTGGAAAATGGGGTGAATTAACACAAAGATAGAAAAGGGAAGGGAAGAGAGGCATAGAAAAAAAACATGGGCAAAGGCTTGGGGACAGAAAACACATGCTATTTTGAGTGTACTGGGCAGGCCAAATGCAGGGTGCCTCCCATACAAATACTCCCTTTCAGACGGAAATGGATAACCCATATTCACTGCTGAAGGAATCATTTCTATGTTTGCTTTTCCACAGTTAACTGAAGTAAATATACGCCTACCACAAGGGTAACCAACAGGAAGACTGATAGGGTGACATATCCCTGCATTGCCCGGGATAGCCTGGTTTCTAACAACTGTCATAGCAGTCTGCTGCTAGTGTCCATTCCCACTCTTTTTAAAATTCTAATCACATCATTTTTAAAGAAAAGAGTTCCAGAGAATGAGGGGAAGAGAGATCTTCCATTCACTGATTCACTCCCAAATGGCTGCAGTGACTGGGGCTCCCAAGTGGTTGCAGGGGCCCAATCATTTGTGTGGTCTTCTGTTACTTTCCAAGCACATTAACAGGAACTGCAGCAGCTCCTGTTTTGAGTCACAAGTAGTGGTTTAACCTGATAAGCCATAATGGTGCTAGCCATTTTCACTCTTAAACAATTAAACCTTTATTTAATTTAGAGGACAAACTAAAAGCTGTCCAACCAATAAATCCTCAAATCACATGAAAAAAAAAAAAGGCAATAGGGTAACCAGATACTCCAAAGTTAGGGTCAGCAATATATTTTATAAATAAGAATTGGTGCAGAGTAAGGCTCATTTGTTTCAGTGAAAGCAACAACTGCTTTTATAATACCGTGACAGAGTTGAATAGCTGAAATAAAGACCAGATGGCTCAAAAATCCTGAAGGTTTACTATTTGCCCTTTATAAAAAAAAGTTTGCTATGGCACTGTGACATTGCTGTGTTGGTAACCTATGGTGGTATCGGCTGTTGCACTTCTGATTCAGCTCCCAGCTACTGCACCTGGAAAAGCAGAGAAAATGGCCCTGGTGCTTGCGCTTTGCACTCATGTGGGAAACCCAGAAGCTCCTGCTCCTTTGGCCCAGCCCAGCCCTAGTCCTTGTGGCCATTTGAGGACTGAATCAGCAATGGAAGATCTTTCTTTCTCCTTCTCTTTTTCTCTCAAATACATAAAAGCAAATCTTTAAAAACAAAAAGTTTGTTGATGTTGATGCTTGTTCCAAAACAGCAATGCAGAACTTTCTGCATTGATGAGAACATTCTATATCTATTTTGTATAAAATCTGAGCCCCAGGTCACATTAATCCGCTGACATGTGGGCACCACAAATGAAAAACTTAGGTAGGTTTGATTACATAGTTTCATGCAACAACATCATTAAAACTGAAGGTTTTAAAAGGAAAGAGCTGGCGTGGATTGGCTCATGCCTTGCTGGGTGGTACACAAAGATTAGTCACTCCTCACCATGGTGTTGGGGATTTCCCTGCACACCCCCCCCAAAAAAACAAACAAACAAAAAAATGTTCAGCACCTTAATTGTCGACAAACGTCTTGTTAGAGTTACAAGCCAGTCTAGATTATCCTAAAATCTGCCAAGATCAGCAAAATTATAATTCAACACAACAAATGGCTAAATACTAAAATGAAATAGACATGAGACAGCTGAATGGTACCTTATAGCCATTTTAAGGTATATAGCACTTGGTTCTGTATATAAACTAAAACTGAAATGTCAATGGGCTAATCATAGGTTGTGGTTAAGAACTTGCTTTCTTTTTTTTTTTTTTTTGTAACACACTGGTTACTCACAACCATGTCAATTCCATAATATTGCAAATTGCTGTTGATGTTATGTCGGGACTCTTGGTTGAATGGGATGATATTCTGCCAGCTCTAACAATGGACCAGAAATGGTCTCCCCAAGAGACTGTTCAACCCATCTGGACAATAAATAGCTGGACTTTATACTTGGTATATGTTTGCAAGGAAAGAATCTTGATTGAATTTGAACTGTAATAATGCATCAAGGTGGAGGAAGCCACCAGGGGGGAGGGGCGTGGGGGGGGAAATTCCCACAGCCTATGAAACTGTAACATAATGCAAAATAATTAATAAAAAAAAACAAAAACAAAAACAAAAAAACCCTGAAGGTTTTAAATACTTTCAAATTAGCAGGTAATAAATAGTTTTTTCCCTCAGTAGCTTTAGCCCGTGCATAAGTTTACATAATCACCAGCAGCAAACAGAAAGGCTTCATCACTTCAAAAATGCCACTGGAAGTTAACATCTTCTCTAACTGCTGGCACCCACTACTTTGTTTTCTGCCACCACAGCTCTGTCTTTCTGAAAGCCTTACATAAATTAAATCATTCGTTTTACACTCTTTTGAAGTTCTTTATCCTCTTTATCCAGTTGTTTCAAATACCAGCAGTTTACTCATTTTATTGTTGAGTAATATTTCACTGTATATATCCATTTGTAACTTGAAGGCCATCTGGATTTTCAGCTTTTGGCAAATACGAATGCAGTCACCATAAACACCTTTGTACAGGTTACATAAATACTGGGAAATAAAGGTAAGTCCTATCATACCGAGAGTATAGGTTTAACTTTATACAGATCTGTCAAAATCTTCCCAGAGTAGTTGTGCCATTTTTCATTTCCGGTAGCAATATAACATTTCCTGCCAGTAGTACTGCATTTGTCATGTTAGCCATTCTGACAAATGTGTAACAGCATCTCATGGAGGTTCTGGATTTTGCTCATGGCTTATGACATGTTTGTCATCCATTGTGGAAGGGTCCTCTAGTCTCCTGCTATGTTTTAATTAATGTTTATCTTCTTACTAATGCATTTAAATTTTTAAAAAATCTATTTTAGAGACAAGTACTCATCAGACATATAATTTGTAACCATTTTCTCCTGGTCAGTGGCTTATCGTTCATTCTCTTAACAGTGTCTCTTGTAGAATGTTATTTGTATAAAAGGAACTGTGTCTCCTCAAAATTCATTTGTTGAAGTTATAAACTCCAGCACAAGACAGGGTGCCTGTATGTTAAAAAGGTAATTAAAGTGAAATGAAGTCACATGGGTGAGCTCTAAGGCAATTTGACAGATATCTTTGTAAGCGGAGGGATACCAGAAGTGCATACGCAAAGACAAGGCCATGTGGAGACAGCAAGAAGACAGCTGTCTGTCAGCCCAGAGAGCGATCTTAGCAGTTACCAACCCTGTTGAATGCCTAACTACAGATTTATAGTCTCCAAAACCTTAAGAAAACACCTTTGTATTGTTTAGATGATCCAGTGAGTGGTATTTTGTTATGGCAGCCCTCACAAGCTGAAACTAACACAGAGAACAAATGTTTTTATTTTTAACGAAGCACAATTTATCAACATACTTCTTTTATGGATTATGCTTTTGTTAGTCTCTGTGCAAGACCTTTTTGCTTAAACGCAGGTCACAAGATTTTCTTCTTGAAGCTTTATAGCTTTTCCTGGTTCCCACCTTCAGATCATCTCTGGGCATTGAAGCTATTTTGGGAGTGAACCAGGAGATAAAGACCTTCTCTCTTTATCTCTTCTCTCTGTAAACCTACCTTTCAAATAAAAAAACAAATTTTTATAAAAATGTTTAAAAATAAAAAAGTTTCATAGCTTTACATTTAGACTTATGATATATCTTGAGTTAGTTTTGCTTTGAATTGCAAAATCTGGGTTGATAAATGGTTCTAATACCATCGGTCAAAAAAATACAATTGAACTGGCACTCACTCTTATCAAAAAATAACCAGTTAGATTTATCAGGAACTCTTCTAGACTCTGCTGTTCTATGCTGACTTAACCATTCCAGTCTTGATTACTAAAGTTTTACTCTAAAAAAATTGAGTATTATGATTACTCTTTCTTCTTTGAAGTTGCTTTGGTTAGTGTAAGTCCTTTAGCCTTTTATATCAATTTTAATATCAAATTGTCTACATTTACAAAAAATTATCTTTGGATTTTTGTTGGAAGTTCATTAGCATTAAATCTAGGTTGATGTGGGAGATCTAACATTTATACTACATAGAGATTTCTTTTAAAAAAAATCCTTTTATTTGAAAGGTAGAGTTAAAACAGAGAAGACAGACAACGAGAGAAGAAAAAAAAAATTCTACTGGTTTACTTGCCAAATGGCCACAACAGCCAGAGCTGGACCAGGCCTAAGCCAGGACCCAGGAGCTTTCTCCAAGGTCTCCCACATGGGTGCAGGAGCCCACGTCCTTGGACCATCCTCTGCTGCTTCTGAAGGTCATTAGCAGGAAACTGGATTCAAAGTGAAGACGCCAATGTCACAGGCAGAGGCCTAACATGCTAGGTCACACAGCTGGACCCTCGTCTTTTAATTCATGAACATTACAGAGGTCTCCATCCAAATTTTCTATGGTCACCATGCAATGTAATTCATTGTGAAACAATGGCATAAAGCTGTTCCAGTACTGGGGCAAGCACTATGGTTATTAGGCCAAGCCTCAGCCTGCGGCATCAGCATCCCAGATGGGTTCCACTCCCAGCTGCTCCTCTTCTGAACCAGCTCCCTGCTGACGGCCTGTGAAGGAGTGAGGGTGGCTCAAGTCCTTGGGACTCTGAACCTATGTGGGAGAACCAGAGGAGGCTCCTGGCTCCAGAACAGCTCAGCTCTGGCCATATGGCCATTTGGGGAAAGGTCTGTCCCTCTTTCTTTCTCTGTAACTCTGACTTTAAAATGCAAATAAAACAAACAGTTAAACTGCTTAAGTATTTGAGCAAGTAGGATTCTGGGTAAAGTAAAGCAAAGCTGTGAAGAAACAGAAAAGATATAATGAAGAGCCAACCAGTCAAGAGCGGATAACAGAACAGATAGACAGGAAACACAAGAGACTGTAAGAACAGATCTCAAGCTGCCTTGAATTCCTGACAACTTTCCAGTTCCGTATCATGTTTCTCTACAATGGCCTCTCTTCTTGAATTAAGTTGAATGGCTCTTTGTTTCAAATAAGTAAACATCTACATTTCTATGATTATATGATCTTAAGTTTTTTAAATCAGAAAATCAGATTGAGCCTATAACACTACTTTTAGAAGTCCATCAGTAGTCAGTGATGGGCTACAAAGACAGAGTGTCTGTGAAGGATAGGAGTGCATGCAATCCCAACCTGTCAGTAAGCCCTGCACTGCAAAGCTTAATTTTGAATTCCAGAGTTCAGAATGGACTTGTTGTATGCCAATACCCCATTAAGATGGTAAGTGGCAGGCACAAATGCCAATTTAACTAGTAACATGCAGACTTTACAGTGGCACTGAGGTTGAAAAAGAACAAAGGCACCAGAAAACCGAACTACAGTTTCCCTGTGCAGAAGCAAAAGCAGTGCATTTCTAGCCTGATGGCGTTCACAGTCTAGCATGCAAAAAACAAAAAACAAAACAAAGCAAAAAACCACTCAATTTGTTCTTCAAAAGTATATAAAACTGGGTATGAAGTTTTCTCCCTTTACAAATACCTAGATATGACAGACAAGATAGAACAAGCAGTTTTTAAATGCACATAGAATACACAAAGGACAAAAGAAAAACTACACTAATTACGTGAAAAAAAACCTGTTGAATGCATCTTTGAGATTCTGTTTATATTTACTTGTATATACTGGTATTTATCAGAGCCAAAGACTGGAACTCAACATAGCTCTACAATGAAAGTGGTAAGTACTGGTGTCACCCTCACCTACTGCCTCCCACGGTGTGCAATATTAGGAATCTAGAAATGGAAGCAGGGCTAGGACTTAAATCAGGTGCTCTAAAATGTGATATAGGTGTCTTAACTAACATGGCAAAGTTCCCACATTACTGTATTTATTAAATGAAATCAGAGCAGTAAACAACATCTTAGCTTAAACCTGAAATCTTTTTTTTTTAAAGATTTATTTATTTTATTACAAAGTCAGATATACAGAGAGGAGGAGAGACAGAGAGGAAGATCTTCCGTCCCATGATTCACTCCCCAAGTGAGCCGCAACGGCCGGTGCTGTGCCGATCCGATGCCGGGAGCCAGGAACCTCTTCCGGGTCTCCCAAGCAGGTGCAGGGTCCCAAAGCTTTGGGCCGTCCTCGACTGATTTCCCAGGCCACAAGCAGGGAGCTGGATGGGCAGTGGAGCTACCGGGATTAGAACCGGCGCCCATATGGGATCCGGGGGTATTCAAGGTAATGACTTTAGCTGCTAGGCCACGCGGCCTGGCCCTAAACCTGGAAGCTAATGGCTAACACTGTTGCTCAACAAGCTAATTCTCTACTACAGGTACAGGCAACTCATATGGGCACCAGTTTTAGTCCCAGCTACTCCACTTCGTACCTGGCCCCCATGTTTGTGACCAGGGACAGCAACGGAGGATGGCTCAGGTACTGAGACCCTGCACCTGTGAGGGCAAGCCAGCTAAAGCTCTTGGCTTTGGATTAGTTCAGCTCTGACCAATATTATGGTCATTTGGTGTGTGAACTAGCAGAGGGAAGAAATCTTTAAAAATGAACAAAAAAACCAAAACACTTGGAATCTACAAATAAGAAATTTGATATTGATTAGATGTAGAATTTGGAACATCCTTGAAAGGTCAATGTCTCAGTGACAGGGCAGGTGGGGGCAAAGAGCTCCGTCCTCTGACACACAGAGCATTTAAAAAACAAAAAGCAACCTGTGTGAAGCATGCCTTTATAGAAAGGAGAAGTTTCTCTTCCAGAGACTCATAATTATAAGCCTGTCTTCACTTGAATATTGGGTTAAAATCTACATTTCTTACAAGGACCTCTTCAAGGCTAAAAAAAAAAAAAAAAAAAGAGGAATGTAAGGTGTTTCTGGGCCAGGGTGGTGGAAATACAAGCCATCTGCTGGAAATGGAAGCGAAGTTTCTGTAGAGAACCACATCTTCAACTTCTGCTCCATGAGATTCCTAATGTTTTAATCAAATCTGGTCTCACAAAAAATAATCACATACAAAAGGAGCAAACCACCGGAGCAGTCACAGCTCTGTAAAACAAAAGTCAATTTGTAAAATTTAAATTTAAATTTGTCTCATGGAGACAAATGGTTAAAAGTCTATTTGTTCCTGGTTTCCCAGAGTATGATTCTCCAGAATAAAAAATCAACAAGAGCCAGATATTTGCTTAAGCAGGTATTCTGAGAAATGAAGCTATTTTCTGCTTCATTTTGAATCTGCAGGTATCTTGGAGAGTCCACAAAGTCCAATCACACCAACAACCTTCTTCTTCCCAAGAGCTGAACCTGAGCTCACTGGGTGCTGCCAAGTACCACAACAGCATACTCCCAAACAAGCTATGAGAGAGCTTGAGCGAATGAGCAGGAAGATTACGGAACAAAGAAGAGCAGAGTTTAGAGAACAAGGCGGGCAGAATGTACTGCCTCACATTAATCAGACACAGCAGCAGCAGCCAGAGCCCAGATCTTTGACGTAACTGGAATTTATCTCATTGCTGCTGACAAATACAATTTTCAGAGCCATGTTTTGGTGTCAGGTTTGTGTTTCCTATGACAATCCCACCCAGGTCTGAAAGGGTTCAACTAAGGAAGATGGACAAGGAGTTTCTACCACCTTGAGTCAGCGCTACATCCTTCTCAGAGTTTCTTGAATATGCTTTAGGAAAGGACTTATCTGTGTGTCAGATGGAATTAGAGTCCCTCAAACTCCATATCTGATCGTCCCAAAACAGAAAACTAAAAATATAAACACTCATGAAAGAACAAGTCTAAGCTCATTTAAAAAAACAATTTTCTAAGCTATAAAAGTGGACAAGTCATAGAGAGTGACTAACACTAACCGGGTTCTGTATCTGCAGGTTCTAACAACCACCAACTGAAAATAATCTGTGTGGAAAAATTACATCTGTATTAAAATATATATATTCCTTTACACACTATAACAACTGATATAACATTTAAAAAGCATTATAAATTAAAAGTTATTTGGACAGGTGTTATGGGAGAATTGGTAAGTTATAGGTAAACATCAGGCCATCTTATTAAGGCACTTGAACCTTCTCAGATTTTGGTTAACCTCTGAGTCCTGGAACCAATCCATAGGAGATTCCAAGAAAGTCAATCAAAAAGTAAAAAGAGGGCCCAGGGATTTAGCTCAATGGCTAAATCCTCATACTGAAGCATTCGGATCCCATATGGGTGCCAGTTCGTGTCTCTGGCTGTTCCACTTCCCTTCCCACTCCCTGCATGTGGTCTGGGAAAGCAGCAGAGGACCGTCCAAGTCCATGGAACCCTGCACCTGCATGGAAGACCTGGAAGAAGTTAATGGGTTCTGCCTTCCAATCAGCTTAGTTCAACTGGCCATTGAGGCCACTTGCAGAGTGAATCAGCAGATGGAAGATCTTTCTGTCTCTTCTTCTCTCCATAAATCCGATTTGCCTTTCCAATAAAAACAAGTAAATCTTTCAAAAAATTTTAAAGATTCTTTGTCCCTTAATTCCAGTTGTTTGAAACTAGAATCCCTTTAGAAACCCTACTTCATAAGTCAAATAGACAGGCAGACAGAGGCAAGAAGGGATACATGCAAGCAAAAACATTCAAGGCTGAAATTCTGTTCTGTGTGCTTGAATGTCAGTTTCATTATTTCCTAAGGGTAAACACATAATACGTTTAGTAGCTGGAAGGTACTGGACAAGGTCCCTTATTTGCAAACTGGAGATAACATAATGAGGTAAATTATCTCAAGGAGTATTATAGGGATTGCATTAGTACTTATAAAAAGCTTAGAACAGTACAGGTAGATACTAAGAATTTGATATTCATTATTCTATTATTAACCAAACCAACACATGAATACACAGAATTATGTTTTAACCTTACAGCAAGGTAGACACTCTTTTGTTTGTTACAATGATCATTTTTATAATAAGAAAAAAATGAAAATTTTAGAAGTTTAAACAATTGCAATGTATATCTAAGACCAAGGGCACAGCATGGAATTTCTGTACCTTTTATTTTCCACTATCTCATGACAATGAAGTGACTTTCAGAATCTGTGATAAATTGAAAAAAAAAGAAATGTATGAAGAGAGTATACTATGTATATTCAGGAAAAATAGTAATTCCATTTTTAAAAAAAGCA
Source organism: Ochotona princeps (assembly GCF_030435755.1). Classification (NCBI taxonomy): domain Eukaryota; kingdom Metazoa; phylum Chordata; class Mammalia; order Lagomorpha; family Ochotonidae; genus Ochotona; species Ochotona princeps. Next base: position 53,566,711 of record NC_080839.1, on the reverse strand, counting down.
TCAATCAAGCAGGAGCTTCACAGCTAAATGTCTCAAGATGAAAGTTATATAAAATAATCATTTTATAAAGTAAAAAAAAAATTTCTTAAATTATCTGTTTCAGAAACACAAGCTTGTAAGTTCCAAAAGCAGAGGCTAGTGTAATCATGTTACACTGACATAATACGCAACTACTAAACATCTATGAACACACCTAAAATGTAAGGAGTACACAGAGAGTGGCAAAGAATATCAAACTGTATGGACAAAACATAATATCTTGGTTTTGGGAGAACATATCCCCCTGTAAGTCTGAGCAAATGAAATTAAATACTAGTTCCAAAATTATGATAAGAAAAAGTTTCTTTGGTATGTGTAAGTGTCAGCAATCCTAAACAGACTGACAATTAAGAAACCTACAATCACAACCTAATGTACTACGAATCATTTATGTTCATTCTGACTAACCAGTGAGCTCTACAAAAAGTGAGCTACCCACACAAAAGCTGAAAAGCATGGGAAAAGAAACAAATTGAGTGGGTGTGCTGGTGGGAGGGTAAGCAGCTAAAAGGGACCAGTGTGGCTGGCAACAAAGGTAGGAGATGGCCCCAGGCAGGAAACAGCTTCAGAAGCAGCATGGGGAAAGACTCGCAGGGCGCCCATTGGCAGCCAGCTACCAGTGTGGTATTCTACTACCCAAACAACTAAAGAACATTTTCAAAGAGTAACAAAGACAGAAAAAATTGCTGTAATTATCAAAACATTTTTAAAAGACCACAATAAGTAAAAAAAAAAAAAGTGTGTTTGCATAGGAATGGACAAATAGATCTACAGAGATCAAACACACTCCAAATTTAGCATATGACAACAACAGCAACTTAAACCAACGGTGAATACACTTTTAGAACAGCTAGCTACAATTTTTATGGGTGGAGGGACTTAAGACTCACAATGCTGTACACAAAAATAAATTCAAATGTGCAAAAAATAGAATTATAGAAATACTAGGAGAAAATACAGTGCACTGTGAAAAGCATACCAAAAACCAAGAAGTCATGGCAAAAAAAGCAGCAATACACAAATTAAGAATTCTATACAGCAAAAAAATGAAAAACACAAAGATGACATTAAATAGTAATTCATAGAAGAAATATACATAACAAAGTAATAAATTTTGAGCATATTACACTTTGGTACACTTCATATGAATGAGTGACAAGAATGAGAAACACTCTTACAAATTTCTGAAATTTTTAAAAAAGCAATTTTTAAAAGATCGTTTTTAAGGGTTTCACCACTTAAAAAATATATTTTTTGAGCTAGCAATTTTACTTCTTATAATCTGGTCTATTCAAAATTATATACACAAATATGTGTATATGAAAGTTTGCTGTAGCAATATGTATAGTGAAACTGTATATTTTCAGGAAAACAAAGCTTTGATGAATTCAGACTATGAAGTACCATACGAAGTAAAACTAGCTACTGACATAATATTTTGACAACAGTACTGAATTAGAAGATCAAATTGCAAAATAATATTAAAAAGAACAAACTACAGGTATGTATGAGTATGCTGTAAATACACATATACACATAACACACAGAAAAGCTCTGAGAGGTTTCATGAGTAAAAAGATGTTAGATACGAGTAAGAGGGAAGAGGAGTGAAAGGAAGTAGCCCTTACCTCCTTTTAGTATTTTAATTTTTAGAAATTAAGTATTAATAGGACCAACAAAATAAAAAAGGCAAGAATAAATACTAAGTATGTTTTAATTGGTACCTTTTTTTTTAAAGATTTATTTATTTTTATTGCAAAGTCAGATATACAGAGAGGAAGAGAGACAGAGAGGAAGATCTTCCGTCCCATGATTTACTCCCCAAGTGACCACAACGGCCAGTGCTGCACCAATCCAAAGCCAGGAGCCAGGAACTTCTTTCCAGGTCTCCCACACGGGTGCAGGGTCCCAAGGTTTTGGACCATCCTTGACTGCTTTCCCAGGCCACAAGGAAGAAGCTGGATGGGAAATGGAGCTGCCAGGATTAGAACTGGCACTCATATGGGATCCCGGTGCGTTCAAGGCGAGGACTTTAGCTGCTAGGACACTGCACTGGGCCCTCAGCTGGTAACTTTGAAACAGTAGTTTATATACAACATTAAAAACTACACACAAGAAACTAATGATGGTGGTTTATCTACAACGCAAGTCAAGTTATTCAAAGTACTGGCAGATTTTTTAATCTCTGAAAGCTTTAATATCTGTATCAGATACAGAGCAAGACAAGAGCTCTGGGGTGAGCTCAGCATTAGCCACTGAGGCTACGTAAGTAGTGAACCAGCAAGTGGAAGATCTCTTTTCTCTGTCTCTCCTTCTCTTTGTGTAAGCTGTCTTTCAAATAAAAACAGATGAATTTTTAAAAAGTAAAAATAAATAAAATAGGGCCCCTCGGCCGCGTGGCCTAGCAGCTAAAGTCCTCACCTTGAATGCCCGGATCCCATATGGGTGCCGATTCTAATCCCGGTAGCTCCACTTCCCATCCAGCTCCCTGCTTGTGGCCTGGGAAAGCAGTCGAGGACGGCCCAAAGCCTTGGGACCCTGAACCCGTGTGGGAGACCTGGAAAGAAGTTCCTGGCTCCTGGCTTTGGATTGGTGCAGCACTGGCCGTTGTGGTCACTTGGGGAGTGAATCATGGGACGGAAGATCTTCCTTTCTGTCTCTCCTCCTTTCTGTATATCCGATTTTGTAATAAAAAATAAATAAATAAATCTTTAAAATAAATAAATAAATGAATGAATGAATGAATGAATGAATGAATGAATAAATATAGGGACAAGTACTTTGTGTAGTAGTTACAATGCTACTTGGTACACTCCCCATATCAGATGTCTGGAGTTCAAGTTGTGGCTCCGCTTGGAATTCTAGATTCTTGCTAATGTGCATTTAAGAGGCAGCAAGTGATGACTCAAGTACTTGGGTCCCTGCCATTACCCATGGGAGAACTGAGTTATAGTTCACAGATTTCAATTCTTAGAAAAACATCAGAAAAAGCTTAAAAATTCATCAGTGACTTCACTCAACCAATGCAGAGAGCAGGCACTGATCACCATGTTCTTTATAATGAGCACCAGGGACAGCAAAGTCCAATGGTAGAATCAAAACAGGGTTCTGAAAATGTTCATGGATATGTATATTTTGAGGAAACTAGACATGGACTTCAAATTTTTTTTGCATCAAAACAAACATTTTTCAACTTCATTCACCCATATGCTTTAAGTTCCAATGCATAGTGTTGTACAAATAACCCCAAGAGGATCTTCCTTAGGTTTTAAGGAAGTCAGGGAAAGACACTCTCAAGGATACAACTACAATTTGATATTACACATAAAATGGATAAAATCTGTTAGAGAGGCAGCGAAAGAGAGAACTCCCATTAATTCTCCAAAACATCGAAACAGCTGCACCCAAAACTGGGAGCCAGGGACTCAATTTGGATCTGTCACAAGGATAGCAGAGACCCAAGTCTTGAGTCCTTTTGCTGCCTCTCCTGGGGTCTGCCTTGGCAGGAAACTTGTGATATAAACACATAAAAGCAACAATTTTTTGTTTGTTTGTTTTTGAAGATTTATTAATTTCTATGGGAAAGGCAGTTTTTACAGACAAGGAGAGACAGAGAGGATGATCTTCCATCTGCTGACTCACTCCCGAAGTGGCTGCAACTGCCAGGGCTGAACAGATCTGAACCTAGGAGCCAGGAGCTTCTTCTGGGTCGCCCACTGGGTGCAGTGTCACAAGGCTTTGGGCCGTCCTCAATTGTTTTCCCAGGGACCTGGAAAGGAAGTGGAGCAGCCAGGACAGGAACCATCTCCTATACGGGATCCTGGTGCATGCAAGACCAGGACTGAAGCCACTAGGTTACCTACCATCCAGGGCTTAAAAGTAACAACCTTCAAAACATTTAGTATCTGAGTCAAAAACATTTGATCGCATTATCATATATCATTTGAGTTAGTGTTTAGAGCCAATGTAATATTAATAGTTCAGATATATACTAATTATATTACAAAGTGTTAGCATTCTAATATTCAGTTCAGTAAAACAAAACAAAACAAAACAAAAAAAGGGATGGCATTATTTCCACCACTAAAAAAAAAAAAGTGAGATTTAGAGCTTTTGTGGTGACATCCCTTACTGGCCTTAGTTTGTCCCAAGTGCTCAACGTCTGACCCAGCTCCTTGCTGACTGCCTCAGAAAACAGCAGAAACTGACCCAAGAATTGGGGCCCTGTTACCCACATGAAAAACCTGAAAAGCTCCTGGCTGCAGGTTTGGCCTGACCCAGTTCTGGTCTTTGTGGTCATCTGAGGAGTGAACCAGCAGATTTCTTCTCCCTCTGAAAAAAATTCTAAATAATAATAATTTAAAAAAAGACACTAACTCAAAATGAATTTAAATAAAAAAATGACACAAACTCAAAATGTGTAATATGCTAACATGCAAAAGACTCTATGTAAAAAATATCACAGGAATTAAAAGCAGAAATAGTTCACTATTGACAAATCTGAACAAATACATTGAAAGCTATTACACCCAAATATTTACACAAATATTTTACTTTGTAATTTTTTAAAGATTTATTTATTTTTATTGCAAAGTCAGATATACAGGGAAGAGGAGAGACAGAGAGGAAGATCTTCCGTCTGATGGTTCACTCCCCAAGTGGCCACAGCAGCTGGTGCTGAGCCATTCCAAAGCCAGGAGCCAGGAGCCTCTTCCTGGTCTCCCATGTGAGTGCAGGGTCCCAAGGTTTTGGACCATCCTTGACTGCTTTCCCAGGCCACAAGGAAGAAGCTGGATGGAAGCGGGGCTGTCAGGATTAGAATCAGCGCCCATATGGGATCCCGGTGCGTTCAAAGCAAGGACTTTAGCTGCTAGGCCACCGCACCAGGCCCTGTAATGGTTTTTAATAAAGCTATTTCCATTCATTTTAATAAAGCTTTTCATTTTCCGCTTTTACTGAAATCAGAATGAAGTGCTTCTGACATTCTTTTCTTAAGAAATAAAGAAAATTAGATAATTAGATCTGACCAGACTGGCCAATTAGCTTTCTGCTCATCATGTGTCTTCAATAACCTATTGTATATGTTCTTCTAGATGAATGCACAGTTAACTCTCTATATCTGTAGGTTCATCAATAGACTGTAAGTAACAAATATTACATAGAATATACATTGTGTTAGCGCTCACAGAATATACACTGTGTTAGCGCTCATGAAGGAAGATGTGCACTGTGTGGAGATCTGGAAGAAGCTCCTGGCTCCTGGCTTCAGATCAAGTCAGCTTCGGCTGTTGCAGACATTTGGAGAGTGAACCTGCGGAAGGAAGATTTTTTTTTTTTTTTTTCACTCTTTCTGGAACGTGGGGCTCACCTGAAGAAAAACTACTTCTCTGGCAATATGCTTCTCTTGGAAGATGCTGTGCTTAAGTCATTTGCCAGCCGTTCCTCGCTCCTCTTTCAGAGCCGCGCAGTGAGAGGCCAGCAGGTCCAACCTTCATGCCCCATGTTGGGCGCCAGTTCTGCGGGGTCTCCCACAGATTCCTTTAGTACCCCGTTGCCGGAAGGGATGAGCCTGCTGCCCACCACCCAGCCTCCCGGCCCACGAGAGACAAACGGACAGACAGGGGTTCTGTCTAAGCAGTTCCAATTTATTGGGGGAAATTCAGATTCTTATATAGGGTAAGGGATAGTCTCAGGTCAGGAATTTCAGGAATTCCAGGAGGGAAGAAACTAGGAGCCAATTACTAGAAGCATGATTGCAGAAGCCACCTCCCATAGGCCAGGGGTAGGTGAGTGAAATGGCTCTGGCCAATCAGTCTTTCTTTGAAACAATGTGACACCTGCTCTGGTTCATGCCCAGGGCTCTGTCCTTGGCTGTCATCTTGCTCGCCACAGGCCAGTGACCTTGACGGTCAGTCGCCATCTTATTGACTTAGTGACCTCTTTGTCCCTGAGCCCCACAGCACTTCTGTATATACACACAGTGAATTTCCAGTCTATTAAAGAAAATCACTGCACTGTGAAAACTTATGCTATACTATATAACAAAAAGCCACACTGCTCATCTTGCTTAAGATACTAGTTGTATCTTATGTATGAATAAGGAACCAGCAAGAATGATAACTACCTGTGATAGTAAATACTTCTGACAATATAGAAAAAGGTTTTAATAAAGACCAGCTCAATGTAGGTCAGGCTGGGATTATGCTAAAACTGGTGCGCTTGAGGTGGTAAGCATCAGAATGAAGTCCAGTCAAGAAATGAAAGCTTAGATAAAGGGCCATACCCAACACATCATGTTATCTCTCTAACAGAAAAAAAAGGACATTCCTTTCACCTTTGGATTGACTGTGAGCTCTGTGTATGCTAAGGAGAGGAAATAGCCTGCATGTAGTACTTTACTAACTTAAGAAACAGCAACTAACTGATTTTCATGTTATTTTAGGATTGGAACTGGTTAAATGGAAGTATTCCAAAAACGGTCCCCCAGCTACCCAGCAGCGGGGTCAGACAACCCTGACAGAGATATCCACAGAGTCATAATCTAAGTCACAGTCACGTCGTTCAAGAAATCCAGGTACTTGAGTGGAAACTGTGCTAAGTCAAGGGCTCCTGTTAGAAGCACACATCCTAGTGTTTAAAAGAAACAGCTCTTAAGTTGTACTTTAGGTCTTTACATCTAAGACCTAAGTTCACAATATTTACATGGGGGGAGAGTTTAATCTTGGTTTTTAGATATATCTTTTGTTATCATTTAAAGGCATGCTCACCAGAAGAAAAACAGGCTGATGAATTTAAAACTAAGAATCCAATTCTAAGACCATGTAAATAGACACAATTTATCCAGACATCTCTGTTATGCTCAAAACCCAAATAACCAAGGAGGCAATATCACTGTCCCCTTGCCAACTCAAATTCACCTCCTCTCCAAAATTCCTACTACTCATCAGGGGTACTGCTGCCACCCAGTACCAGTCAATGCCTAAACCAGACCCTTCAACCTAACATAGTACCCCTTCCCAGCCCACTCTAGTCTTTCAAATTCAGAGAATTATAATATCCATTCAACATTTTACTTCCACATCCACTCTGTATGCTCTAGAGTTTCTGGCCCCCATGATCTCTTCTCTGGAATATTCTAAAATCTACAGTCTGGAGCTTTCATAGTGTTTATACCTAGACTTTCACATTTACTAGCACTAAGTTACTCAAATCACTCCTTCCTAGTTCCTGCTCCTATTATCAGCTAGCCTCCTGCCACCATACATGGAAGACCTGGATTGCATTCTTAGCTCCTAGATTTGGGCCTAGCCCAGGTATTGTAGGCGTCTGGAAGTGAACTTGAAGACAGAAGCTTTTTGTCTGTCTTCTGATTAATAATCAATAAATGAATGATTAACACATACACATGCACACAAATATGCAGCTGACTAGATATCACAAAAGGAATTAGTGACTCACAAAACAACAATAAAATCTATATTAAATGATACAGGAAAAAGACTGGAATAAAATGAACACAGAATACTGGATCAGTGTAGGTTAATTTCACATGGCCTGACAAACAGAAAATATTTTGGTTAATTGTGAGTTTTTTCCAAATTTGATGAAAACGATAAAAACACATATCCAAGGACTTTGATGAACTTAAAGCAACAGAACTGTGCTGAAAGCTTCATTAAGATACATCATGGGGCAGCACTGTGGCATAGTGGTTAAGGTGCTACGTGCAACTGCAGAACCCCTTACCAAGTCTCAGCTGCCAAACCTCAGACCCAGTTCACTGCTAATGCTCCTAGGGAAGCAGCAGAGGATGGCACAAGTACTTGGGTCCCAGTATTCACATGGGAGACCCAAAGGAAACTCCTGGTTCCAGCCTGGTCCTGCCTTGGTCACTGTTCTATTTCTGGGAATGAATCAGCAGATTTAAGATCACTCTGTCTCTCCTTCATCCTCTGTAACTCTTTCAAATAAATATGTGCTTTAAAAAGATTCATGATAACCAGACTGCTTAAAATTAACAAAGAGGGTCCTTCCACTCTTGTGGAGGCTGAGCTGCCAGGGGCTTTGCTCTCTCCCATAAGCTCTAGAGTCTGGGGACCCATGCTGGCAGCTGTCAGAGCAGGTCTGAGATCGTGGATGTGTTTCAGTTCCAAGGGCAGGTGAAGAAACAGAAAGGAAAGGCCCTTAGGCTAGTGTGGTGTACTCGTATGCCAGGCCTGGGGTCTCGCCATGCATTTCTGTTCCAGGTGAGTGGAGCGGTAAGGTCTCAGACCTGCATGAGTGCTAGAGGACAGGGTGTGGGGAACCATCTAGGATCTTGGGTCTCTGAAGGGCAGGCAGAACTCCAGGCCAGCATGCCACCCACCAGAAGGCTGGGCTTGGGAACCCATGCGCTCCTGGAAACAGCGACTGCGGGTTGCACAGGGTCGGGGTTATGGGGATGTGAGGGAGTATGTTGCAGATGAGGAAGGACTTCAGGGGGATTTCTACCGACAACGCCACTGTACTTGCAGGTAAGCAAGGGGTTCTGAGACTGAGTGGTTTGGAGGGGGGAAGACAGAGGACCTTTCCGGGTTAGGCTGACACACCTGCACATGTGGGAGACCTGAGCTGGGCTAGTTAGCATCAGCCATCACCAACCATAACCCTCTGACGCACACAAAAGCTAGGGCTGGTGGCCTACCTGGTAGGGCTAGATCAGAGCACCTGCCAGTACATATTGGAACAGGGGGCGGGTCATGTTAGATGAGGCCATGACACTAACCAGCATGCCAGAGAGTCAAGTTTGGGGGCAGATTCTGTGGAGGATATGTGGGCCAACCCCCATAGTACTGCAATATCTGTTGATTTGCTTAAACCGGGGGCTGGTCACAGGCTGAGCTCAGCATGACCATGGTTTGAACCCTCCAACACTCATGGGTACTGGGGTTGGGAACAGGCCAAGTTGGTTCAGGTTGCAGCACCCGCAGGTGGAACCCAGAAGAGGGTGTGAGGTGGGCCAGGTCGCAACATTCACCAGCTCACACAAAGGCTGGGAGAGAGGGGGCAAACTATGCCAGTTAAGGGTCTAGCATCTGTTTACACATGTGAGATCTGGGTCTGGGAGAGGGTCTGGTGGGGAAACTTGGAAAATTCCCTTGGTGGGCCCAACACCTCCTGCAGGTAAGTATGTGACTCAGACTCGGGAGTTGGTGAAGCCAGTCAAGGTAGCTCCACCTGTCAGCAGTGTGTGTTGGTTCTGGAGCGGGATAGACCAGGCAACGCAGGGCCAAACATTAGCTCACTGGCAAGCACAGGAGCCATGGGAAAGTGAGACATGCTGGGCTAGGTTATCAGACCTATCAGTTTGCATGAGCCAGGGATGGGAGGAGACTGAGCAGGACTATGCTGCAGCACCCGCCAGTGAGAGTTGGGACTGGGGGCAGACCAGAACAGGTCAGGCTGCAGTATCTGATGACAAAGGCCAAGAGAGGAGATGGACAAAGCCGAGTTGTGTCAGAGCAACCACTGGCATGTACAAGATCTGTGGCTGGGATCAGGCGTGGTTGGGGAGCGACGGGAATGCACTGCTATGCTGTGGTTCCCACTGGTGAGCACGAGAGCAGGAAAGGGGGCAGTGATCTGGGTTGGACATGACTGCAGTGTCCTGCGACAGGAGTATATGGACTGGGTCTGGGGTGTGCCAGAGTGGGCTAAACTCCAGCAGCCACTGGTGCTTGTGGGAGCCAAGGAGGTTGTAGGATGGGCTGGGCTAGGCCTTGGTACCTGCTGAACCAATTGTGTCTGGAGTGGACTAGGTATGGCTGGGCTCTAGCACCCAATAGTAAGAACTGGAATATGGGTCTGATGGTCAAGGCCACTATTCCTGCAAAGACAGGAGGTAGAGTAAGTCAGGCTGTGCCAAGGGCCCACCAGTGTGTGTGATCTGCTACTGGCATGAGACCTAATAGTGGAGCTTGGGGAACATCTCTATAGGGACACAGTCCCTGCAGTTCAACACAAGAAGCGAGGCTGGGAGCAGTCCAGACCAGGCCAGGTTACAGCATACGATGGGTCAGGTCTGGGAGCAGGCCAGGCTGGGCCAGTTCATAATACCCACTGGCAGACCCAAGAATCAGGATGGTGTGCAGGACAGGATGTGTCACGCTGCAACACCAGCCAGTTCACATTAGGGTCAGAACTAGGGGCTGGCTGGGCTGGGATACACTACAGCACCAACCACTATATGCTGGAACTAGATGCAGACTGGGCCGGGCCAGGCTATAGCAACCACTGGTAAATGGCAAGGTGAGGTAGGTAAGCCAGTCCAGACTAAGCTGCAGCACCCACCAGCACACTTGAACCTTGGGGGAGTGGGTGTCAGCCAAGTGAGGGGCTGTTGTGAGGCACTCTCCTGCTGGGCCACTACTCCCACTGGCGAATGTGAGAACTGGGATAGCAGAAAAACTAGGCCTGGCAGGGCCACAACATCTGCTGGCCTGTATGTGAACTGGGTTGGGGGACAGTCAGTCTTGGCTAACCAAATGCACCCACTGATGAATGCATGAGCCAGAATAAGAGCAGCCTGGTGTGGCTTTGCCACAGCATCAGTGTGCAAGTGCTGGGACTGGGGGCAAATCTGGTCAAGTTTGATTGCAGAGTTACCTGGAGAGTACAAGATCTGGGAATGGGGGTGGGCCCAGTAGGGAAACTGTGGGTACCTCTCTGATGGGTTGCAACTCCCGCTGGTGAGCATGAGAACAAGGGCTGCGGGTGGGTTTGGCTAGATAGGTGGTAGCACCGGCCAATATGAATTGTAGGCTGGTTAGTGGCATTAGTTGGGATGAGCTAGGCTTTAACACACATTGACACGGGCAAGAGCTGAATGGGATGTGGGGCAGATTGGACCAGTGTGCTGCACATACTGACATGCACAGAAACCAGGACTGGGGACAGGCTTAGTGGAGGTTATAGGAGTTGCTCTGAATAGGCTTCCGTTTCTGCTGGTGTAAATGAGGGCTGAGTGTGTGGTGGGTAGGATTGAGCTTGGTCGCAGCATCCATTGGATTAAGTAAAAGATGGGGCTGGAGACAGAACTGACCCATAATTTGCAACTACCAGTGTGTGTGTAGGCTCATGTGGGTAACAGACAGAACCGGATCCGCAGTGGCTAGCACATACAGGAGTCAGGTTTCTTTAGGGATCTCCACCCCCAAACTGAACCACTGGACTCAGAACTCCAACCATAGAGAGAATTGCAGGATCTGTGGTCTGACTGTGGAGTGTTATGTGTCAGAACTGGGTCTCCTCAGTGGCTTAGAAGCAGCAGTGAATGGTATACCCAAATGCACAAGGAGGATATGGCAGTCATTGGGAGCCTGCAGAGGACACCTGGTATCATAGCAGAGTTCAGAGGATAGAACAGATTGGACAACTACCTCAGCCAAGCATTGACAGCAAATATCTGGGTGAATGGAGACTCTGAGGTGGACTGTCAGTCAATGGACCTTGGAAGGATTTCCTCATCTTTGAACAGGCAACATCGATAGCATTTTCAGAACTATCAAAATCACTTGAACAGAACCCTGGGAACATGCTCCACATCAGAGGCTCTGGGATGACATTGGTGGGGGAGGGGGATTTCCTCATCCCTGGATCTTCAGGCAGTTGGGAGGCTGGGTACAGCTTCTTCCCTTCTGTCCCCAGATTCCCTGGATACAGGAGGAAGAAAAAGAAAATTTGGAAACAATGTTCTCACCCAGTTTCCCCTAATCCTCAACTCTTTCCACCCTAACCAACTATGTAAAAACAAAAACAAAAAAACAACTAATAAAGAGAGAGCCAGCGGGATGGCTCAACTGGCTAGTCTTCTACCTACAAGTGCCAGCATCCCACAGAGGTACCCGTTCATGTCCTGGCTGCTCCACTTCCCATCAGCTTCCTGCTTAAGGCTTGGGAAACTCAGAGAAACCTCCTGGCTTCAGATCAGCTCATATCTTGCAGTTGTGGCCATTTGGGTAGTGAACCCGTGGATGAAACAGTTTTCTCTCTGTCCCTCCTTTTATCAGTAACTTCTCTTTCCAATAAAAATAAATAAACACTAAAAAAACTGTGATAAAGAGAAAAACACTAAATGTAAGAGACAAAACATACTGAAGAACAAATTAAGAGCAGACTTTTGGTTGGAAACAACACAGGGCAGAACACAGTGAAGTAACATTTTAAGATACTGAAAAAAAGTTAGCTTTGAATTACCACCAATTAAAAAAAATGCAATATGACAAAACTAGGCAAATGGACAGAAGAATGGTCATAATGTTAATCTCTCATAATTCCAAATGAAACCCTCATATGTTGCTAGTGGGAATACAAAATACTGAAACCAGTACTTTGGAAACAATTTGACAGCTCCTTTAAAAATTACACAAACACCTACTCAATAATTTAGTGATTCTACTCTTATCTATCTAAGAACATAAAAAGTTACATAGTCATAGCCATATTACTCATAATAACCAGAGGTAGAAATAATGAAAATATCCCTAAACTGATTAGTGTATAAACAAAATGTGGTCTACAGCCACAGAATGGAATAGTATGTAGTAACAAAAATGTCTACTATTAATATATGCAACAATCTGAATGAACCTCAAAACTTTATGCTAAGTGAAAAACTTACACAAAGGACTACTAAAAAAGGCCATTTACACAAAATGTTTAGTAAAGGTAAAGCTGAAACAACAGTAGATCACTGATCAGCTAGAATAAGAGCTGAGCAAAGGAACTCAGCTTAGTGGGACTAAGGTAACACTTGGGATGATGGAAGCTTTTAAAATTACACTATAAAGATGGTTGGAAAACTATACAAACTTCCTTAAAAGACTAATACAGTCATGGAAAACTTGTAGGTTTGCAAGCCATACCTTAACAAGGCTTAAAGATTACCTCATAAATGTAACATGCAAAGCAAAAATAAGAATCATGAGTGAAGGGCCACTACTTTGGCTGTAGTGTGTTAAGCTGTCACTTGTGATGTCAGCATTTCATATGGGCACCAGGTTGAGTCCTGGCTGCTCTACTTCCCATGAACTCCCTGCTAACGGCCTGGAAAAGGCAGAAAAAGATGGCTCAAACATTTGGGTCACTGCCACCCATGTGGAGACCTGGATGAAGCTCCTGGCTTTGTCCTGCCCCTGCCACAGCCATTGTGGCCACCTGGGGGAGCCAGAAGATGTAAGATTTCTGTGTTTTTCCCTCTCTTTCAAATAGATACATGAAAAAATGTTTATAAAAATAAAAAGGAATCATGAATGAATAAACTGACATTCCTTACAATGCAATACTACTCTTCAGTAAAAGTGGATTAAGCTATTGACACACTCAACATTATGAATAAACCCCACAATAATTAGGATGAGTGAAAGAAGCCAGACAGAAGAACACATATTATACTCACATTAGCAGACCTAGAAGAAGCTATAGGCTCCCGGCTTTGGCCTGATACAGCCCTGGTGTTGCAACCATTTGAGGAATGACCAAGTGGATGGAAGTTATCTCTCTATGTCTCTCTCTATGTCTCTCTCTCTCTCTCCCTCCCTCCCTCCCTTCTTCTTCTCCTCTTTCTAACTTTGGCTTTGAAATAAACAAAACAGATCTTAAAAAAAAAAATCACACATCTGGTATGACATGTGGTGTAGCACACTGTTCTTTCTCCTGTGACACCAGTGCTCATATGGGAATATGAGTGCCAGCCAGTTCATGCCCCAGCTGTTCCACTTCTGATCCAGCTTCCTGCTGATGGCTTCGGAAAGCAGCACAGGATGGTCTAAGGCCTTGGGCCCATGCTCCCACATGACAGATCAGGAAGAAATTCCAGGCTATGGACTTGCCCAACTCTGGCCACTGCAGCCATTTGGGGAGGTAACTAGAAGATTAAGAATCTCCCCCCAGCCCTCCCACACCCTGCTAATCTCTTCCTCCCTATCTCCGTAATTCTTTCAAGTATAATAAATATATCTTTTCAAAAAATGATCACAAAGTTAAAATCTAGAAGTTTGTTTTTTTCTAGTGTAAATTCAAATGCAGCAATATAGATCCCTACCAGAGACCATAGGGGCCACTGGGAAGAAATATACATAAAGGAACCCTCAAAAGCCCTGAGGGAAGAAGTGAAAGTGCCATGGGCCCAAGGTCCTATCTGAGCCCATCCCTAACTTCTGTGTGTAATATGACCAACATGTTAGGCCTCTGCACTGGTTCCTAGACAAACCAATTACAATGAAACCCTGATGATTCTGGGATGGGTCCACACAGTATACCTTATTAGTGTACACCTTGACCAGTGAGGCAAATTTCTCCTTTAGAAATGCATAAAAATCCTGAGCCAGGCAATGCCTTTGACACAGCCCTTAGGGCTGCTGGGAGGGGTTCTCTGCCTCTTGCAATAATTTACTTGGGTTTAATTTACACTTTTTCCTTGTTCTTATGCCTCATCTGCTGTGGTTGCAAGACCAAGAACCCAGAAGAGAAGAGAAGCTGCCGCACAAAGTACTGCAGCCCTCCAAGGCCGGTGACCCAACAAGAAAGCAAAAGCTTAACACAGGAGCTGAGCTATTAGAAAATCTGCCACATTGCTTGGGGACGAGACTTAGATCCAAGCAACTGAATCTGTAGACTCCTCTGTCACCATTCCTGCAACACCAGAACTCCTGCAACACCACTTTTGGCCCAGAGCCTAAATCCTCATTATTTGGGCATATAACCAAGTCGTATCTACTTGACTGAATGGCCATTTCAATAATTTGCCTTTTCATTGTCTATTACATGCAACTGACTTTTGTCTGCTTCTCTGAAGAAACAAATGCAGAGATTCAAACGTTTACACAGGAGTGGGCTTTTTTTCCCCCTAATAAGAGTAGAAACTGTCTATCAATTTTTAGTTGTACCTGGAGTATATAAAGAGATTCATCAAAGAGGCTACAGTAGCAGTGAAAGAGCCACAAAAAAATGACAAGCAGAATCAACCTTTAAGATAGAAACCAAAGAGTACTTAAATTAGAGATAAGAAAATTCTAGCCCTGAGTAGATAAACAAATGAACCATTCATCTAATTAATCAGATAGCTAAGGAGAACCAAGCTTTTCCTCCTTGCCTTTCACCAGTATTCTCATGCTCTGATGATGGGGACTAGATTAGGACTGAAGTCTGGAAACTTTAGTACAAATTGGGTTGGATTGGGCAGAGGGGCAGTGGTTAGATACTATTATTGTTGAGGAAAATAAGCAAAATCACAAACCCCATGAAATAATTTACAGCCAAACAGAGGTCAAAAATCAGTCGCTACTAGGACAGGGATTAACTAAGAATCACTTGCTGTTTCCACAGCAGAAATGCGGTTCCGAGGGGATTTCAGGAACAACACAACTCTCTTGGTAAGCTCTAAAGTATTACCACAGCTAAACACAATTTTCTTCCTTTCTGACCGGAAACTTTACACTAAGCAACATGCCCCTAATCTTTACAGAAACAGACAAGTCTGGGAAACAGAAACTTCACCAACTGACAAAAACAAGAGACAAAGAAATGCACCAATCTTTTCCGGAGACCCCTAAATGCAGAGGGGAAAAAAATTCTGCTCTTAGCTTTAAAATTCTTATCTTATTGCCCAAACTCCAATTAGTATATGGGAATTTGGGAGTTACCGAACAGTTTCGAAAACCATTCTGGAAGAAATAAGAGGTAAACAGTTCAAAACCATCTTAGCTTACCATAATTATTAGACAATTTTTTTAGAAAATTTTTTTCAGAAATGTTTGAGAAATTGCCCCTACATTCCATCCCCACCTGCTTACAGATCTCTATTTCCTACCCTGCTTACTATGCTATATTTCTCTTAAGAGTATTTACCAAACAAATAAACTGAATGTTGTAAGTACACCAAGTTGATATAAACAGTAATTCATTTGTCCAAAATGAAACCATCTTCTCCATGAAGAATCTTAAATACCGTTTCCAACAACATTTTGCAGAACTAAAGTGCCTGAGAGCCTATTAGTAAATTCTATGAACTAGGTGCAAGGACTTATTATTTGGGTGTAGTTCATAACTAAATTTTCTTCTCTGAAATGACAGCCTATACTTCCAAAGTCCATAGTCCTCCTAGGAAGCAAAAAAGCCATAGTTCTCAAATTGTTCCAAGTTTATGAGCATCCTTTTATAAATATGTAGTATAAGTGGAACAACATTAGAGAATTGATGATTAAAGTTTCCTTCAGACATTCTATGCCAACTGATGTGACTTTAAGTTAAAGCAGCAATTTATCGTGGTCCACACTAAAGAAATGGGAGTTCTTGGCATTCAAAAATCTCTTCTCTTGGCATTTACTGATAGGCAAGTAACAAGTACAATCTAATTTTGATTATACTTAACTTGAACAGACTTATGAGATTTAATGCCCTTATAACAGAGGGAATGGAAAAGGAGATAGCCAGGAAAGAATTCAGATGAAAATGGAATTACGGTGTAAATAAGACATTGGGAACATTATTTCAACAAGGACCAAATGAAACCACATCCTGATAGTTTGTATGGTTTTTTTTTTTTTTTAAGATTTATTTAATTTTATTTGGAAGTCAGATTTTTACAGA
The DNA here is from genome assembly GCF_030435755.1 of Ochotona princeps. NCBI lineage: Eukaryota > Metazoa > Chordata > Mammalia > Lagomorpha > Ochotonidae > Ochotona > Ochotona princeps. The sequence continues at coordinate 53,550,046 of NC_080839.1, read as the reverse complement.
GAGAGGAGGAGATACAGAGAGATCTTCCATTCACTGGCTCACTCCCCCAAAGGCTGCAACAGTCCAAGCTGAGCTGAGCTTGATCTGAAATTGGGACCCAGGAGCTTCTTCTGGGTCTCCCATGTGGGTGCAGGGTCCCAGGGTCTTGGGCCATCCTCTACTGCTTTCCCAAGGCACAAGCAGAAAGCTGAATCAGAAATGAAGCAGCTAAGACATGAACTGGCGCCCACATGGGACACTGGCGCTTGCAGGCAAAGGATCAGCCTGCTCTATGCCACTATACTGGTCCCATCATATGGCTTTTAAGGTTCTCCAGTCCTGGGCCAGGAACAATAGTCTAGTGGCTAAAGTTCTTGCCCAGCATGCCCAGGATCCCAAATGAGTGCCAGTTTGTATCCTTGCTGCTCCACTTCCCATCCAGTACCCTGCTTGTGGCCTGGGAAAGCAGAAGAGAATGCGCCAAGTTCCTGGGATCTGCACCCACATGGGAGACCTGGAAGAATCTCCCAGCTCCTGGCTTTGGCCACTTGGGGAGTGAAACAGCAGATGGAAGATCTTTCTGTCTCTCCTTCTCTCTGTAAATATGTCTAAGAAAAATAAGTAAATCTTATAAAAATTCTTCAATCCTTATAATAATATTGAAAGAATAATTAAACTAGTTACAATAGATTCCCTTTGTCAGTATTATGCCTCTGATTTTAAGACTTGAAACTGAGTTGTATAACTGCTGAATTATATGGTAAATTGTGTGGTAATGAGTTATATTCAATGTAGCTTAAAAAACTGAAGTTTGGCATTAGCGGATGTAGGTGAAAAATTGAACTGTTTCCAAACAAAACTCCAGAAAAGTTGAATTTTTCCATAGAAACAGATCAATGAAACCAACTGTTGGACAGGTTCTGGAAAATGGAACAGATAAGATGGTTCTGGCAGGTTAATAAAGAGATCCTTTTAGCTAATTTGGCCTTGACTTGACCAGCAGTCAACCCAGAGCCTTTGGTAACTGCAATTCAGATGCACTCCTTTTGCCTCTGTGAGTCACATACTTCCAAAAGCAGAAAAAAGAATATTCTGGCAAGTGCCAGGAATGGTCGGGAAGAGGGGAACTATCCACATTTTATTCAAATGCATAATTTACACTCTTCATAAGCATGATATCCTCATCCAAAAGAAAATACCTCATTTTCCTTTGGGAAGTGTACCATTCCATGGCTGTATGTTTGTCTTTTCAAGGAAATTTACTCTTTTCTAGCCACTGTCTCTTCTCATACTCAAGGGGGGCACTACGGAGATTTTTCTGGCATCACTTAATCATTACCAAACCCCTTTCCTGTTTAAAAACAAGCACTTCTTAAACTGTGAGCACCAACAGTACTGCTGTACAGCCCCATGTTTTCACAGACCTACTTTGTTAGTTTAGCCAAATGAATGCACTTGAGGCAGGCTTTCTGTGTGTCGTTATACATGAAACAGGGTCAATTAAAGTTCCTTTGTCATAACTTGGATTAAGATTAAATTTGGTTATGCATAAAAGTTCACAGAATAATGTTCAATACCAAGGCCCAAGTAATGGTTTCTAATATAATTCCCCTTTAGAGGAACCAGAGGGTTTTTTGGCTGATTATCAAGAAGGAAATTATAAGATGAGCCTGAAGCCTCTTGCAGTGTCAAAAAGTGTCAAAAACAAGAAAAGCAGCAGAAACCAACTGCTTGGTTGGGGAGGGGCTGGGGGAATCCCAGAGCCTATGAAATTGTCATAAAATGAAACACACACACACACACACAGTGAATGGCAAAAGCAACAAGATGGGAACATATGAAAGGGACACAGGACACAACCTGAAAGAGCTCCCAAACACTAAGCTGCAGCAATCTAAACAACAAAAACTTCCACTTGGCACTAGGTTAGAACCCAATATATGAAATAAATATCAATAAATCCATAAGGGTGTAAAATAACCGAGTATTGAGGCCAGTGCTGTGGCACAATAGCCTAAGCTTCCACCTACATTGCCATCATCCCATGAGGGTGCCAGTTCATGTCTCAGCTGCTCCACTTCTGATCCAGCTTCCTGCTTATTACCTGGGAAAGCAGAGTCAGAATCCTTGAGCCCCTGCACATATGTGGGAGACAAAGAAGCTCCTGGTTCCAGGCTTTGGATGGGTTTAGCTCCAGCCATTGCAATTTTCTGGGGAGTGAACCAGTGGATGGAAGACTTCTCTCTCTCTCTCTCTCTTTCTCTCTCTCTCTGTTTTTCTCTCTCTCTTCTGTCTGTTAACTCTGCCTTTCACATAAAAATAAAAATAATGGCCTGGCACATGGCTCAGTAGCTAAATCCTCCCTTGCCTTGCCTGTGCTGGGATATCATGTGGGTGCCATTTTGTGTCTTGACTGCTCCACTTCCTATCCAGCTCCCTTTGTGTGGCCTGGGAGAGCAATGGATGGCCCCAAAGTCTTGGGCCCCTGCACCCATGTGGGAGACCTACAGGAAGGAAACTCCAGGCTCCTGGTTTCAGATCAGTTCATCTCCTGCCATTGCAGCCACTTGGGGAGTGAGCCAATGGATGGAAGGTCTTTCTGTCTCCCTGTCTTTCTAAAAGAAAGAAATAAATCTTAAAAAAAAAAAAAAAAAAAAATTAATCCTCTTTAAAAAATGGATATATTAATCAGAACAAAGATATAAATCTCTAACAGAGAAATTCCAAGGCATTCATACAGCTATACTTTCTCAGAGATGAAGCCTAATTCCTCAGTCCTCACCTCGACCTCCAGGCACACCTATGAAGTTCAGTGGCTTGCTTTTAAGGAGCACAAGATGCAAAGGTGGGGGGAAGTAACATCATACTGTAGAAACTTCGTAAACACACCCATAGCGAGGTGACCAAGGTTAGTACCACTGGTGGTGAATCACAGTAAGAGCACAGAGCTCAATCCTCCCCAGAATCCACAATCCCAGTCTAAACATGAGACAACACTAACACCCTACCAAATGGTTGCTAAAAAAACTGGGTTTTATTGCTGCCATATAAAAGAAAATAAATGTAGTTTCCAGACATTTTTTTCTACAGCCCACCAAGACAATTATTTGAGAATGCTGTTAAACTCTTCTAAAAGTCTATTTAAATGTCACACCTTTTAAATCGCTTCTCATAAAAACAGTATGTTAGATTACAGAACTATTCTTTAAGTTTTAATTCAAGTGTTGCATTATAAAACAATAGAAACAGCTAAAAGATTTTCAGCATAAAGGGCCTGGTGTGATGACTAAGTGGCTAAATCCTCACCTTGCAAGCACCAGGATCCCAAGTGGGTGCCATGTTTGTGTTCTGGCTGCTCCATTTCCCTTCCAGCTCCCTGCCTGTGGCCTGGGAAGGTAGTAGAGGATGGGCCAAAGCCTTGGGGCTCCTGGCTTCAGATAGGCTCAGATCCAGCTGTTGCTGCCATTTGGGGAGTGAACCAGGGTGGGAAGATCTTTCTCTCTGTCTCTCCTCTACGTAAATCTGCCTTTCAATAAAAATAATCTTTTTTTTAAAAAAAAGCCCTCAACATAAATAATACTAACCCACTGTAAAAATAGTAACTCTGTCTAGTAATTAAGAGAAACCTCCAATTTCAGTTTTTGTCAGAAAAAAACAGCTAGCTTGTCAAATCTCACGTAACCACAGTTGACTGGAAGAAAAAAATTTCAACATGCCAAATCAAAACATCTTACATGATTAGTAGGCTCCAGTACTGTCAGTGAATAAACAGTACTAACCAGAAACCATCGGGCCTCAAAAAGAAAAATCCACACAATAAGTATGAATAAAAATGGCAGTGACTGACTGCTGAAACTGAGTGGCATTTGAAAAGTAAACCTAACTGTGTGGTCTGTTTCTGCAAAAGGTTTTGTACTCTCTGTGAATGCTCTGAAGATTTAAGATCTGTTTTAATAGATGAGGAAGAGGAATGGAGTAGAGGTGGGAAAGGCAAGGTACAGACTGCGGAAAGATGAGCAGGTTCTCACAATGCAATATCCCAGCTGGGTAATTCCTGCTACTCTGCATCTTCCATGCTTTCTTCTTCCCATCCATCCATGTTGTTACCTCTTAATAACAGAATGGAGGGATTGTGATCACTCTGACATGGGGATATCATAAACCAAGCAGAATTCTCAGGCACTAAAAGGGAACAGGAATCTGAAAGAAGACTTTTAAAGATGGCAAATGTTAAAAGAAAACTCTGACAGTAGCTGTGGGTAATCTCTCACTATTCCAATGTATTCCATTATTCTCTGTTTCATCAAATTCGATACTTTGTAATACCAACTCAAAGGATCAGAACATTCACATAAGGGTGTATTTTCAGCAACAGTCTTTGTATTATACTCTCATTCCTGACATCATACTGCAAGTGAAAAATTGAAACCATGGGCCCAGTGTAGTAACCTAGTGACTAAAGTCTTTGCTTTGTACGGGCTGGGATCCCATATGGGAGCCAGTTCGTGTCCCGGCTGCTCACTTTCCATCCAGCTCCCTGCTTGTGGCCTGGGAAAGCAGTCGAGCAGGGCCCAAATCCTTGGGACTCTGTACCCACATGGGAGACACGTAGCAAACTCCTGGATCCTAGCCTTGGATGGGCTCAGCTCTGGCCACTGAAGCCACTTGGGGAGTGAACCAGTAGATGGAAGATTTTTCTCTCTGTGTCTCCTCTCTCTGCAAACCTGCCTTTCCAATATAAACAAATAAATCTTAAAAAAAAAACTGAAACCATGATTTATGAATTTCTTAGATATTAAGAGAAAAGAGCAAGTTAGATAAGACCTTTGCTTTCTCTGAAAATCTAGGCAAAAGATGGCTCTTCCTCCACACCACTTTAGACTACTCCTTTTTTTTTTTAAACAAGGCTTTCCCTTAAAGGCCCAGACATAAAAACCTCTTGTTGGGCTTCCCCATTCTTTTCCTGAATATTTTCCCACTGTATGTTGTAAAGATGGGTCTGATCATTCACTGAAAGACCCTGCTTCCCACATTGCTTCCTGGGATGCTCTGTGCAAGCAGAGGGATCCCAAAGTGGGGAGATGGGGGGAGAGTGATCCACCCTTGGGCAGATACACTGGGGGAAAAAATCTGAGGGTGAACCAAAGCAGCCACAGCAACATGGGAACTCAAGTGCACAGGCGCAGGGCCTCCTCTCAAAAGGTAAGGATACCTCAAACACACACACACCCAAAATTAAACATCAATTTAACCATGCTGGCTTAATTCCAAGCCTCTCCAATCAAGAGGTCTCTTTTCAGTGTATAATTTTCTCCTAACTACTGTATATAGCTTTCCCCAACTCCCAATCAGGGAGACAGCTTCATGTTATACTTGTCCTGGTTCTTGCTCACTAGTGGCAGTAGCTGTTGTAGCAGGTCTATCGCTCCTCAGAGTGTGACTGGGCAGAGGGCAGGGACCTGGCATGACTCCTGTTTACATGTGTGCTTTCTGCTTCTTCAACCCATCTCTCCATTGGTCCCTTCAAATACACTAGCCTACCACTTCCCAAGAAGGGGGTAGTAGGAGACATCTTCCTACTACAGTATGTCATTTCAACCAGTCTGTCCCAAATCTAACTCCACATCTTGGCTCATTAAATTTTCCCATTAGTAAAGGTCATCTAAATCCCACTTTGTTTCATTAATTTAATTTGCATAATCACCACTCAATGGTGGACCAGTCTACCACCTTTCAGATAATCTAAACTTTTACTGTGAAAGATTGAGGATCAACAACAAATAAAAGTTCAGGATTAGCAATCACCCTAAACCTTGCCCAAGCACTCTACATAAGACTAAAAAGTGGTCCCTGGTATCAAGTACTTCCTATCAACACTTCTATTCAAACATTGTAAAGGATTTCCTTATGTCTATCAGATTTAACTTATACCCTAGAGTCTCTCAATATGTTTTCTGATCTTGCTCACCTCATCATATTTAATTTATACTCTAGAGACAGTTTCTCAATATATATTCTAATGTCATTCACCTCTCTATGGCAAAGCATAATGACTAAAAAGCATTTGTTATTGACTGAAGTACTTGAGTTTAAATCCCTACTTCACTACTTCCTAGATGTAGGATCTTGGGATTGTTGACCTACTTTTTTGTATCCCAGTTTCTACATCTGTAAAGTGAAAACGATAATGACTACCTCAGAAGGCTATGAGGAAGAGAATGAGAATGTGAATACCTGTAAAGGACTTTCATAAAAACAACCCTGGTGCACAGTAAATGCGTCCATAAATACCCATGAGCATATACATAAATGGCACCTATTACACCTATAACTAGCCAGCATTTCTAATTATTCCTAATATTAGTCACCTGATGTCCCTTGTCCTGTTTCCTACATGATCCCTCTGTACTTGCCCCTTCTTCCACTAGATCATTCTGCGGTACTCGTCTCAACCACAATGTCTTTCCACTTATCTGAATATAAACCACATATAGCTCCGTTCTTACTCTCGCTTCTAAAAGGTCTTTCCAACCTAGTCATGGACTACAGTTATTCTCTGGCCATCTGAACTCCTACTGGAAATCCATTCTTCAACATGTTCATAAAATCCTTCACTATTATTTGATGATACAAATTATGTAGCTTTACCCCCATATCTAGCGTCCTTGAGGAGATCATAAATACTATTCACCCAATGTCAGCCATGCACCAGTTCAGCACAGGTGTTCAACAAATTCTCTTTTTTTTTTTTTTAAAGAAAGAGTGTCAGATCTTTTTTTGAAAGATTGATTTACTTTTATTGGAAAGTCAGATATACAGAGAGGAGAGACAGAAAGAAGATCTTCCATCTGATGCTTCACTCCCAAAGTGACTGCAACGGCTGGAGCTAAGCTGATCAGAAGCCAGAAGCCAACAACTTCCTGCAGGTCTTCCACACGGATGTAGGGTCCCAAGGCTTTGGGCTGTCCTCGACTGCTTTCCCAGGCCACAAGCAGGGAGCTGGATGGGAAGCGGGGCTGCTGGCATTAGAACCAGTGCCCATATGGGATCTCCGGGGCACTCAAGGCTAGGGCTTTAACTGCTAGGCTATGGCGCCGGACCCCCAACAAATACTCTTCAAGAACACCCTAAGAGAGGAATAAGAATGATATGGTAGTAGAAGGAACAATCAGGACAAAACTCTTCAACAACAGACTAAGGCTTCATCACTGTCTCCTTTTACTTCCTAATTCGCTTGTATTAGGATTCTTAGTCGACCACTCAAAGAAAACAACTCTACCAAGAGCCTTTATGGCATCCTAACTAGACTCAATGGTCTTCTCCCAGTCTTAACCTCCCCTGGTTCTCTGTCACATCTGAGCACAAAATGTCAGCCTATGACAACGCAAAATTTTGTCATCTTTGGAAGATACCAAAAGATTGCCATCTGCAAGTAAAGAAAAACAGCTCTCAAAAGAAAATCCCATGATTTGGGATTTCTAGCCCCTAGAACTCTGAGGAAATAAAGTCCTATTAATTAAGCTATCCAGTTTGTGGTCCTTTGCATGGTAGCCCTGGCAAACTTAAATTGAATCAAAAGCACAGAATTAGAGTCACATAAACACAGTTTTCTGCTCTTTCACAGAAGAGCAAAAGCAGTAAAAACAAAACAAACAAACAACAAAAAAAACCTGGTGCTAGAACACTAGACATCCACCCACAATGCACATACCTTCCCAACTTCCCCCAACTTCTGGTCCAGATCTCCAGAGGAACCAGGATCCTGACTTTAGATCTTTCACAAACATTAACTCAAAATGGATCAAAACTAAATGTACAATGCACTATAAAGTTTCCATAAGACAGCATGGCCAACACTGGGAGCAACCAAGGAAGGAGTTGGGGACTCAGCCCAGGTCTCCTCGGTGGGTGCAAAGACTGAACTACTTGAGTCATCATCAGCTGCAGCTTGCCAGGGTCTGCACTGGCAGGATGCTGTAACTGGGAATCAGAGTCTGATATCAAAACCGCTACTCTGATAAGCAGGATAAGCCCCTATTTCTTAAGGAGAGTTTGTTGAGAGAACCCCAAAAGCAGAATCCATGAAAGAAACAGTAGATAGGCTGGACTTCATTAAAACAAAAATCCTCTGCTCCATGGAAGAAACACAAAGAACAAAACCAAGTCAGTGTGAAAAAAAATATTTTGCTAAACATACCTGATAAAGCACACGTATTCCAAACATAGCCAGAACTCTTTTAAAAATCAACAACAGGAGTCAGCGTGGTGGCTCAACAAAATAATCCTCTACCTTTCAGCACCAGCATGAAAAATGGATGCTAGTTAGTGTCCCGGCTGCTCTACTTTCAATCCAGCTCCCTGCACATGGCTGCGAAAGCAGTGGAAAATGGCTCAAGTCCTTGAGACCCTGCACCCACGTGGGAGACCTGAAAGAAGCTCCTGGCTTCTGTCTTCAGATCAGCTCAGTTCCACTAATCTCGTGACTGAGTCTTTTGGCTCTCCTCTGCATAGAATCATGTTGTCTGGGAATAGGGATAACTTTAATTCCTCATAACTTTAATAACTTTAATTTCTTTCTCTTGTCTAATAGCTCTAGCAAGGTGTTTCAATAATGCGTTGAGTAGTAGTGGTGAAGGTGGACATCCTTGTCTAATTCCAGATTTATCTTTTGTCTAGGAGTTCAAAATTATCAATATCTCATCCCCTAAAACAAATTTTAAAAGTAAGTTTTAAACAGCAGATTAGCTATAGATGCAACTGAAAATAACAAAGGCATGAACCATAACACAAGACACAGAATAGAGAAAGTCATGATGTTGAGACACAGAAAAATGAAAGACTCATAAACACTAAAGAGAAAAAAAACAGAAATGTGACAGAGGAAATGACAGTCAAAGACATCAGTTCAGTCTTTCAGGACTGTTGAAATATGCTCAATTTCATATTAAGAGAAGCAAAAAATACTTCAAGGTCTATTTTATTTTTATTTGAAAGATGTTTACAGAGAAAGGAGAGAGAGAGAGAGATGGTCTTCTATCTGCTGGTTCACTCCTCAAATGGCCACACAAAGCCAAAGTTGGGCTGATCTGAAGCCAAGAGCCAGGAGCTCTTCCAGGTCTCCCATGTGGTTACAGGGTCCCAAGGTTTTGGGCCATCCTCCACTGCTTTCCCAGGCCTTAACAGGGATTTGGAATAGAAGTGGAGCAGCTGGGAAATGTGAACAAATGCTCATATGGGATGCCGGCGCCACAGATTGGCCTGTGCACCAGCTCCACAGCAAATACTTTTATTTAAAGTGACATGTAATATTGTGACCCTCCAGAACATGAGTCTAAGAAAAAAACCTTAAAACTCAACCAGAGGGAAAAGATAGATTAGCAACAAAAAACAAATTGACAGCAAGCTTCTCATCATTAGCAGGTAAGCCAGCTAAACAAAAAAGAAAAAAAAAATCAAAGAGAATTCCAAACTTGAGTTCTACCCTTATTAAGTTCGCACTTAAAACTAAAGAGGAAAAATAAAGACATTTGGGAAGGGAAAAAACTCAGGTTACCTTTCACAATCTCACTTAACAAAAAAAAGAAAAGAAGAAAATCCTCCCTAAATACTACCTCAACATAGTAAAGAACTGAGCCCAGAATGAATGAAAGAAGCCAAAGAAGAAAACTGTGAGGATAGAAACTGAAAACACACAAAGAAATGTCCAAAAGCACTGTGTGTGTAAAATATGATGACAAAGCCTGATCTGGGGCAGTTATGAACAGTGTAAAACCAACGTAAGAGAGAATACAAAACGGAAAGGCAATGGGTGAAGCCAAGCACTCTGAAGTCTACATACTGACCAGAAGAACAGAGAGATCAATTAACTTTAAAGCAGCTATCAAGTTGAAATTTTTAAACATGAAATGTATTCACTGTATCCAACATACAGGAGAGGGGCAAAGCAGAAGAAATCCCACTACAATGCATCTAAATAGTGATGCATACGGGTTAGGAAGGTGAAATCCTAATGGATTTGGAAACCACTATGCTAAAAAATCAAATGAGTTGAATTTGAGGTGGGATTCATTGGTGTAGATGTTGGATATGAGAACTATTACCTCTTCCATTTCTCCATACGGGCTTCAGGCTTCATTAGAATAATTGCCTATTATTTCTTTCCCCACCTAAGTTCCAGTGCAGTATGTTTATCCCCACTGACTCTTCTGGAATGAATTCACAGTCACAGTTTTTTTTTTTTTTTTTTTTACAAATATAAACCTAATCTTTAAGTCCCAGATCAGGTCAAGATCTCTTCTTTTAACCTCCTACTAATTTAAATTTCTGCTGTACTTATGAAGAATCCTTGCTTTCTTCTAAGTGTTAAAATATTGCCCTAGAGAACACCTCCAGATGTTCTATTATGAGTATTCTTGAGGCACCAAGCTCTTTGAAATCAGAAGGCAACATTTTAGGATCTGCTAAACAATCCAGCAGCACTGTTTATTTTTCAGTTCTATATAAAACAAACTACAAAGTGTGTTTTCTTTAACAGCTTCAACTTAAAAATCAGTCTTACAAAATATGCGCACACAAATACATATTATATCTCATTTAAAAACAAACCAAGTTTATAAGATTTTTATTTTAATCTTTAAATGTACAGAAAAGCAGCTATCTTTTCAAATAGTTATTTCCTCTCCTTTTTCTTTCCTTTCATTTTTGCCAATTTTAAAAGAAGTCCATATGCTCAGGGCTAAAAATGAACAAGGTTAATCCAAATGAAGTCAGACACCAAGAGCCCAGCAGGAATTCTAACAAAAGCTGAAAACATAGCTCACATCAGGACTACTGCACCACAATGAAGCAGCATTCCATAATCTTTTACTACAAAATCAGGAGAGCGCGAGGTAAAATTTATGAATTAAAAGAAATAAGATAAAGATGCTCTATATAAATGCAGAGATGGACTGTATTCACAGAGCAGAAGATGCAATCTGTTCAGTTCTTTAGTTCTCCACCAACTGAGCTGCAGATCCCACGCAACTCGAATCAAAATCCCAGCAGGCTGTGTGCATAACAAAATATCACAAAATTATACACAAAGACTTAAGAAAAATACTTCGAAAACTGTGAAATTAATTGTACTGTGCTAATCAATTTTCCAAACACTGTAGTTACTTCAAGGTTTCACGACTGGGGCAAATTGGGTGTCAGGTACATGAAACCTCTTTGTACTCTTTTTGCAACCTTCTTGGAGCTTATAACTATTTCCAAGAAAAGAGGTTAAAACATAATCCCTATAACTTCTTGCATTTAAGTTGAAAAACTGATTCTAAACTATATACGTAAAATTTAAAAAACTAAATAAAATATGCATGGAAAAGCTAAGAACCTATAATAAATAATTTTGAAAAGTACTACACAAAGGTGTAGTAGCTTAAAAGAGCTGAATAGTTAGGCCAGTACTGTGGCAGCATAGCACACTAAGCACCTGCAGCACCAACGTCTGATATGGGTGCTGATTTGAATCCTGGCACCTCCACTAGGAGCTGTCTGATTCTGTTTCCTGGGAGTGTATCTGGGAGAGTAGCAGAAGATAGTCCAAGTACTTGGGGCCCTGCACCCACATGAGAGGCCAAGAAGAAGTTCCTGGCTCTTGAATTCTGCCTGGCTCAGCCATGGCTACTGTGGTCATTTGAGGAGTGAATCAGTGGGTAGAAGACTTCTCTTTATATCTCTCCCCCTCTGTGTATGTAATTTTGTCTTTCAAATAACAATTTAAAAATAAATAAAATTATAAGAGTCTAAAATTCATACATATATCATCAAATGATTTTCATTAAGTAAATTGTGATTCCTTTACATTAAGCACTGGAAAAACCTCCAGAACGATAAAAATCAGAATAATGATTCTGAGTAATAGGAATAGTTGGTGTGGTGAGAGTGGTAGTTTTAAGTGACTTGAGAAGGCCCATACAAACCTTTCTGAGGTTAAGTAAATGTTGTATTATAATAAACGTTCAGGTTACACAATTGAAAATATTTGTCAAAAGTCATCTAACGCAAACATAACATCTGTGCATTTCATTCACTGTAAATGAATTATAATTTGAAAAATATAAAACAGGAATGATCATTTAGCCTTGGGTTAAGATGCTCATATTCATACTGGAGTTCCTGGGCTTAATGATTCCATTTTCCCACTCAGGAGGACCTTGGGGTGACAGCTCAAATAGTTGAATCTCTGCCACAAGAACCACATTCATGATTCCCACCTGCTAGTCCTCCCTGAGCACTATTCATTGGTAGCATTTAAAGAGTGAGGCAGCAAGGGACTGGTGTAAGGGTTAAAGTCCTCGCCTTGAATGCACCAGAATTCCATATAGGCACTGGTTCTAATCCAATCCCGGCAGCCCCACTTCCCATCCAGCTCCCTGCTTGTGGCCTGGGAAAGCAGTCGAGGACGGCTCAAAGCCTTGGGACCCTGCACCCGCGTGGGAGACCCAGAAGAGGTTCCTGGTTCCCAGGTTCGGATCGGCGCAGCACCAGCCATTGTGGTCACTTGGGGAGTAAACATTGGACAGAAGCTCTTCCTCTCTCTCTCCTCCTCTTTGTATATCTGACTTTCCAATAAAAATAAATCAATCTTAAAAAAAAAAAAAAGAAAAGTCAAAGGGAGAAATAGCATTTTTGTGTGGTTAAGAAAATGCTCTTGACCTCTTAGAACCCCAGGATTCAAGGAACTATATAAGAAGACTATTTGGAAAAGCTGATGAGCATGTTGGAGACTAGTGACAAGGCTTTGCAGAGAAACAAAGAGGACTACAGTTTTAGGCCTAGTGCAGGAATATGTAATGGGAATATCTTATAAATGGGTGCTCAAATAAATTAACGGTAACTTATAATGAAGAATGATATCCATTTACAAGTACATTTGAGAGAAGGTGAGTTCTCATTAATTTTGCATGTTTTACTAGGAAATAAGAATTTATAGGATTTCTTTTCATTATTTTCTTGTTTTGAGTAAGAAACTAATCATGAGTCCCTTTATTTTTCAGTAGGAAGTGCTAATTCTTTAATAATATCTAGGGCTAATAGGAACTGATAAGAATCTACCTTTCAGCTCTGTATTAGGGATTATTAAGAAGATTAGGGAAACATAAAAATAAAAATAAATAAATCTTAAAAAAAAAAGAGTGAGGCAGCAAATGAATGCTCTGACTCTCTCTTGCTCTCAGATAAGCTGGATGGGAAGTGGAGCTGCCGGGATTAGAACCGGTGCCCATATGGGATCCCGGGGGTGTTCAAGGCGAGGACTTCAGCCGCTAGGCCACCGGCCAGGCCCTGACTTTTCTGATATTTACATTATGGCGCCAACATCAATGGGGAGAGCAAAGCATGAATTAGCACAGGTGAGCGAGGGGGCCATGAGCACATCAGCAGTTATGGTCTTCAGTGAGGACAGGCGGAGTCAGCTTCAGTTACTCTGCTGAAGTACAAACATTGGGAGTTTTATAAGACCCTGACCCTGGACCACTTGCAGGGTTCTTTGTGATGAAAAGGGAACTCTGCATGAGGCCTTTCTGCTGCACAGCATACAGTGCAATGGGGCCTTGGCAGCCACCTGTGTGAGCTGCAAGCTGATCGAGCCATTTCTTTCACAGAACTTGAATTTTATTCAAAAGGATGACAAATTATGACAAATTATGGTTAGTCAGGCTTGGATATTGCAGACAAGTTCTTGAAAAGTAATTTAAAATTAATTAAGCCTATCTATCACTCTGTTGAAACTGACAGTATTGCAAGTGGATGCATCCAAATTTTTCCAGGTGTAATTTTCATCTTGGAAGACATATCTACTTGAATCAATATTTTAGGACTTTTCTGATTGCTGGTATTATATAAGAAAATATGGCTACTTCAGGAAGATCTGGAGAATTCAGTGAAATTCAAAATGACCAGTGCATGCTACAAAAAGAAAAATAGCATTCACTGATTAAAAATCTGAAGATGTATATTAAGTTCAAGAAGGAACATGTGGTTAGCATTTTAACATAAAGACAGGAGGGGTCCTTCGAAGGCCCTACTTGGAATCCACACTGCAACTGGACTGGAAGAAGCTATTACCTGTCAAGTTGTAGTGAAGGATCAGAGGAAAACATCCACAACCATCTGAGAGGCTATCATTTAAAAAAAAAAAGACGTATTTCTTTGAAAGGTAGAGTCAGAGAAGGAGAGAAAGATCTATCTGCTGACTCCTCACATTCTCACACTGGCCGGGGCTGGGCCTGGCAGAATCAAGCAGACGGGAACTCCATTCAAGTCTCCCAGATGGGTCCAGGGGCCCAAGGACTCGGGCTCTCTTCCTCTGCTTTTCCAGGCAGATTCGCAAGGAACTGGATCATGAGTGGAACACTGGGAACACGAACCGGTTCCCATAAAAGTTCCTGGTGTCAGCAGCAGCAGTTTAACCCACTGTACCTCAATGTTGGTTCCTAGCAAAATACGTTGTTTTCCCCAACTACTCAAATGTAAGAGACTGAATTTTCTTATGTATATACTTCATATATTTATATCAGCCAAAAATACCACAACAGGGTAAATGAAGAAATGGAAAACCTGCTATTTTCTCTAAACAGATAGTAAAGTGATTTGAAAAACGTACGATATCACTCTTTTTTTTTTTAAGATTTATTTATTTTACTACAAAGTCAGATATACAGAGAGGAGGAGAGACAGGAAGATCCTCTGTCCGATGTTTCACTCCCCAAGTGAGTGCAGCAGCCAGTTCTGTGCCGATCCGAAGCCAGGAACCAGGAACCTGGAACCTCTTCCAGGTCTCCCACAAGGGTGCAGGTCCCAAGGCTTTGGGCCATCCTTGACTGCTTTCCCAGGCCACAAGCAGGGAGCTAGATGGGAAGTGGGGCTGCCGGGATTAGAACTGTTGCCTATATGGGACTCTGGCATATTCAAGGCGAGGACTTTAGCCGCTAGGCCACGCCTCCAGGCCCTACAATATCTCTCTTAACTGTTGGGGAAACTATAGCTACTTTTTAGAAAAATGTTGTTTATGTTAACAAGTGATAACTTTATTCCTCTAAATAACATTTAATTTGAATATTTTAACAAATCATTATGAATATAAATGCTCTTAAACTGAATTGCTAACATGGTAGATAGTGAGATCCAATTAACATAAACATTACAATACAATCATTATTGGGCTTTTCAATTTTTAAAGTATAGAAAGTACTCCAAAACCATAAATTTAAGATTTGTAGATTCTAAAAAGAAACTTCTTGGCAGTTTTTTTTTTTTTTTAGATTCACTTATTTTTATTTGAAAGGCAGATTTACAGAGAGAAGGAGAAAGAGAGAGACATCTTCCATCCACTGGTTTATTCCCCAAGTGGCAGCAACAGCCAGAGACTGAGCTGACCTGAAGCCAGGAGCCAGGAGCTCCTATCATATCTCCCTGAGGGTGCATGGGCCATCCTCTGCTGCTTTCCTAGGCTATAAGCAGGGAGCTGAATTGAACATGGAACAGCCAGGACACAAACTGATACCCATATGGGATGCTAGTGCCATGGATGGAGGATTCGCCTGTCGCAATATCCCATCTCCTATCTAAACAATTCTGTCCAGCTTTCAAGTATGTAATTAGCCCTACCCTATCTAGCAACTGTGATTTCTCCACACTCCCCAACACACCCTTCCACGGCAGTCAGTGCTTTGTTCTTCTCCCTCGGGCTTTACACATGTGGTCATACAGCCCCCTGCTTTCTCTTCTGCCTTCCTCCTCTTCTCCAAGCTGTAGAAACTATCCATCCTTGAAACAAGAGGGCAAAACAGACAGTATCTGAGTGGTAGGCCTGAATTTTTCCTCTAGTTTCTAGACAATGAAGAAAAGATTGAGCAAGGGAAGGTGAATGATTTATATAGGTAGATCTTTCTTGCAATCTATAATTTCCAAGAAGAGTTTACACAAACAAATGTCTGATTTGAACATACCCAAGTTTATGGTCAAACCTAAACTACTTCCAGAATTAAAGGACTAACGTAGGCATGACACTGTTATATTAAGAATCCAAACCTACAATCTCAGGTCAAGGCAGCTGAAACTTAAATGCGGAATCTTCCGAAAAAAAAAAAAAAAAAAAAGGGATGTAAAAAAAAAAATAAAAGCAGAAAAGAAACATGATTTCATCTCTTAAATTATAGCCATGAGCACTTGTCTGGAGGTTCCAGCCACGGAGCACAGCTCCTTTTATACCCATAACCGAAGACCTGTTCTGTAGCAAGGAAGGTTATCCTCCTCGGAGCACCCAGCTTCCGGAGGAGTGCACAAGCAGTAGCACTGAGGGAGGAAGTGGACATCCGCCAAGCCACGTCAGCCCAATCAACCCTGCCCATCAGCTAGGGAACAGTCATCACAGCCACATCACCCTCACATCCCAATCACAATGATTTGTATTACAGATGAACAAACATACCTTCTTAAAATTCATCTTAATCTTATGTTCAAAAAACAATGAAACCTGTATGTGGGACATTTGGTGTAAAAGTTCTAAGCCATGGCTTGGGCTCCCCTTCTCCTGCTCTCAGAGTGCCTGTGTTCTCGTCACAAGCTCCCCTTTCAATTCCAGCTTTCTCTTTTTTTTTTTTTATTAATTATTTTGCATTATGTGACAGTTTCATAGGCTCTGGGAATCCCCCCACCTTTCCCCCTCTCCTCCCCCCTGGTGGATTCCTCCACCTTGATGCAGTATTACAGTTCAAATTCAATCAAGATTCTTTCCTTGCAAACATATACCAAGCACAGAGTCCAGCTACCTATTGTCCAGATGGTTTGAACAGTTTCTTGGGGAGACCATTTCTGGTCCGAAGTTAGAGCTGGTAGAATATCATCCCAGTCAATTAAGAGTCCCAATATAACATCAACAGCAATTTGCAATATTATGGAATTGACATGGTTTTGAGTAACCAGTATGTTAAAAAAAAAACAACAACAAAAAAAACAAGTCCTAACCACAACCTATGATTAGCTCATTGACATTTCAATTTTAGTTTATATTTAGGACTGGCTACTATATACCTTAAAATGGCTATAAGGTACCATTCAGCTGTCTCGTGTCTATTTCATTTTAGTATTTAGCCATTTGTTGTGTTGAATTATAATTTTGCTGATCTTGCCAGCTTTTTCTTAATACACATTCTAGTGCAGAGTAGGTGACGGCTAAAGTTGCCTGGGTTCCTGTCACATACAAGACACCCAGTCTGAGTTCTAGGCTGCTGGCTCTGGCTTAGACAAGCCACAACTGTTGTGGAAATGTGGAGATTTGAATGGGAGATCTCAGTCTCCTGGTCTTGAAAAACTAAGTAAGATGAAGTAAAAGCATACATACAAACATAAACAAAATGCAACAGTCTACACAAAGTTACAGTTTGAGTCTTCCTTATCTGAACTACCTGAGTCAGAAATGTTTTAATTTAGTGTCTTTTTTAAGATTTTGAACACTTACATATACATACTACGTCCAAACACAAATTCATTTATGCTTCATGTACACCTTACATTTACACGATGTGTTCGGTGCACCTGAGCTTGTGGCCCATCACATGAGATCAGAAACACAAGCTCCCACTCGGGGCATCAAGTCAGTGCTCACTTAGATTTGGATTTTGGATCATCTCAGATTTCAGACTTTCAAATTAAGGAGCTCAACTTGTCGTTAGTCACCAAGTCTACTAAAATGGCAAAGTATCTTCATATGTATATGAGTTATAGACATTGTTTAATATGCAGGAGATACTTGCTTTAACCTACAGATTTGGTTTAGCCCCAGTAATAATTCCTAAAGCTTAATTCATTTGCTACTCATTACTGACCAAGTTCTAGGTCAAGCTTACTGTTGCTTTCTCTGTAAAGCCTGTTGTGATTTCTCAAGCAGAAACAATGGTCTCCTTCCTCAAGTCAGGTAGTCATGGTTTGCTCCTATCACATCAGCTTACTTGTTCACTGCACAAATATTTACTGAGACTCTTATCAAGACTGCATTTTTAAAAAGTATTTTAAAAAGCATGTTCAAAAAAAAGCATGAGTAGATTCTCAAAAATTTTTGCATCAAAGTACATTTATTTCTAATTTCATATTTTTACAAACATTCTGCACTGGCCTTAAATAGGGCTGGTTGTCATTTAGACTCTGGAACCCAGCAGTGAGCAAAGCAAATGTACCAGCTTCCTGGATTTACCCTCTCCTGGGGAGAGAGAGTTAACAAACGCCATAGTGAAACATCAGAAAAAGAGTAGTGTTGAATTTTGTAGGAAGCTAACCCAACTAAAGGGTTCACACCCCCCTACCTGCATGGGGCGCACACCCCCCTACCTGCATGGGGTGCACACCCCCTACCTGCATGGGGCGCACACCCCCTTACCTGCATGGGGCTCACACCCTCTACCTGCATGGGGCGCACACCCCCCTACCTGCATGGGGCTCACACCCCCCTACCTGCATGGGGCGCACACCCCCCTACCTGCATGGGGCTCACACCCCCCTACCTGCATGGGGCTCTCTAAGCACTGTGAGCACAGGAAAGAGTGTTCAGGATGGAAAGGAGGAGCCAGGCTATTATGAAGATCTAGTCTATGTGGACACTTATGATTAAATGTATAAAATGGTCTAGCTCTACTTGACAATACAAGGATATTTCAAAAAGTCTGTGGAAATTTTGAATTAAGATATGTTTACTTTTGAGCAAAATTTTTTTTGAAACTCATGCACAACTTCTTTATAATCAGCATTTCCATGAATTTCTGAAGACTATTTTGCTGGGATATCTTTTCTTATTATAAATAAATATTCACCTTCTAAATATTTAATGATTTTTGTCTCAATGAGGTTACTAAACTACATAAACGTCAGGTCTGACAAAATTTGCATCCACACTTAACAAAAGCCATTAAGTGGGGGATGAAAAATGGTTACATATATAATGATACAGAACAAACTGCCTAAAAGGTGACATTTGAGCTGGAACCTAAAGGAAATGAAGGAAACCATGCAGGTTTGGGGAGGGGAAGTCAGGGAAGGCAAATGCCAAACCTCCTCAGTGTGAGGAACAGAGCAGGGACAGTAGCAGGAGAAATACAGAATAATAAATACTCCATTATAAATAACTGACAATGATTAGTGTTAGGCACTGTTGTGACAGCTCTGCCAAGCACCCTCACACTATCACTAAGGAAACTGAGGCACAACAACAAAAATAAGTTACCAGTCCAAGGTCAAAGAGCTAGTGAGGGTGATACTAGGCAGCTCGATTTCTGCATCCTGCTCAGAGTCACCAAACTACGTTACAGAAGGCTTGGAGACAGACCGCAAAGTGCCCAGAGAATCCCTTGGCTAGCAAGAGATCTAATACAACAAAAATGAGGAACCCAAGAATACTCTGATCTCCAACTATGACAAATAAAACAGAAACCTGTGAATACTAAATACTAGTCCTTGTTGTTTTGCTGCTCTACTCACTGGCCCCTTCACATTTACTTTCACGTACAACTGTCCAATGTCTGATGGTAGCTCCATATACTTTCATGAGAGAACTCACTGTTCATCCTCAACACATAATAACACATTAGATATGTTTCCACAAATAAACTCACAAAGAGATCAAAGCATGGAGGTAAGTGCCTTCCTCGGGGAAACATCTGTATCAAAGTCAGCCGGCCTGTATGCTTTTATTTTTTTTTTCAAGAAATCACACTGCAATCTGTTCCATTGTATTTTTCATCTCAATTATAAGCTATTGATGAGAACGTGTACTTCAATCAACTTCAAATAACCTATGTGAAGTCTCTAGACTTTGTCCTCATCTGAGCCTAACCACAACTTGCTTTTCTTTACACGTAAGTCTCCATGTTCCTTATTAGCAGTCAGGTTTAAGAATTAAGTTTTCTACAAAGTTTCTTACAAATGCTAGAAAACAAGTATCTGATGATATTAATCAGGATACCCTAAAAGATGAAAAGTTACAAATAAGATAACACACAATTCTCTACACACATAACAAGTAAATTTCTTGATTCCACTTCCTAATCCTCAACATCTCTCATGTCAGTTGGCACACAAATCCAAACCTATTTATGAAGCCTACCATATGAGCACTGCTTTGGAGCTTAGTAACACTGCAAACTCTGCTTCAGAGGGTGGTTTCTATATACACACAGAGATAAATCACCAATATCAACATCCAAGCATGTGCTACAAGACACCAGGACCAAAGACATGTGACAGACACTACAGAGAAGAATCTTGTCATCAAGTAAGTTTGCCGTCTGCTGGATAAAGCAATGTTTAACACGTTTCTTCGCCTTAAGACTTCTCACTTTTTAATGTACCCATAATGCTTTCACACAAACATCCCAACCATATTTTTGAAAATGCCTATGTCCGGAATGCAGCAAGGGCCAATAAAGGCTAGTCCAGCAGTAAAAGGTAACTCTAAGGCACTAAGCCTTTGCTAACTGTCAACATTAGGGCTTCTGACACAGGTTGGCTAAGCAAAGGCACACATTTGGAGGAAGACACAGCCTGCAGAGGTCAGTAGCCTATAGCAGCCTAGAACTCAGAAGAAAGTGCAAGGTGGAGACAAGGCCAGATCCCCACAGGCAGTGAGCTCCACCAGGGGGGCGGAGCAGGGCGGGACCCTTTCTTTAGGGACATACCTAGACTTCCCTGAAAAACTCCTAGGCCCTACACTACTCCAACTTTGCTACCTTCTGCTCCTTCCTAGCAACCAATCTGGAAAAACATCAAAATATAAGACTTCAAGGATGGAATAATAAATTAGAAAAGACCCAGAACCCAAGAAAATGTGGCATAAGACATGTTACAATACTATTAGATGTTGATAATACCTAATTTCTCTAAGAAAACTTGCAAATGGCAACCCCCATACCATTTCTTTTGTTTCTTTTTTTTTTCTTGATCATGGACTTCTTTGAAAAAAATAATGAATGACGTAAGCCATGTCTCCAGAATATAAATACTAAAACACCAAGCTGTTTAATTTCAAGAGACTCTATTGGCCTCCTGCGGCTCAACCCAAAGGCTTGGCTCTCACTGCTGCTTAGGTTCCCAGGTAACCTTGGCTGCAGATGTTTGCAACAGATAACGCCTGCAAGGGATAGGGGAACTTAAAAGTAAGTTCTGATTTAAAAGTCAGACTAACAAAAATCTCCTATTCTTATACCACTTTAATACCACGCAGATTAAGGGGGACATTTGCACTGGCATGAAAACAATGAAGATAATGTATGTGTAGGGTAAAACTCTGGTCATTTCTGTAACAGAAGAGGCAGACAAGCACAAAAAGGAAATAATATCTTCAAAACATGCAGCTCCAAGAGGCTAAGTGATTTCACAAAGCTGCATGGCTGACAAATCCCAGATCATCCACAACCTCCTGCAGCCTTTGTAAACTAAACTATGCCACTCAAATGCAATATGCTCATACAGTGCGTAGGATACAGTTTGCAAAATAAAAATCCTCTAAACAACAACCTCCCAAGAATAACTACAAATAATTAGGCCTTTAGCTTCTTTAGTTAATCCAATCCCATTTTTAGCACCTAACCACTGACAAATTAAGTAGCAAATTATATGTACTGGGTTTTGAACGCAAAATATACTCCTCTAATGAACACAAATTGTATAAATAAGAATCGAAAGCAGCAAAACAACTATGAAGAATACATACCTTTATAGCATGAATATATATGGACAAAAAAATACAACAGTACAAAAAAAGAGTTTAAACTTTGGGTTACTTAGCAGGCAGAGGAATGATGTGGAGTTTCTCTGATTTGGGTCCCTATTATTGGGTCTAAATAGGGATCAAGCATCTCTTTTAAGATACATGTTTGGCAGGTGACAAAAACAGTGCAGCTCAGCTGCATAGCAGGGGTTGGGTGTTCCAACTGCTGCTTAAAGACCCACACAAATGCCAGGTGTGGCCACAACTCAAATGATGCACCTAATGTGTGTTTCTATTTCTTCATCAGAATGTAGTACTGCATAATCCACCTACCCTCTACAGACAGGACTGCTTAGGGTTAAGACTGGAGTCTCTGGGGCCCACAGTGGCTTAGAAAGTTAATCCTTCACCTGCAGTGCCAGCATGCCAAATGGGCACAGACTCACTTGGCTAATCCTTCCCCTACATGCGCTGAGATTCCATAGTGTCACCAGTTCATGTCTTGGCTGCTCCACTTCTGATCTAGCTTCTTGCTTAAGACCTGGGTAAACAGCAGAGGCTGGCCCAAGTCCTTGGGGTCCCTGCACCAATGTGAGAGACTGGGAAGAAACTCCTGGCTCCTGGCTTTGGATTGGCTCTGCCATTTGAGGAGTGAACCAGTGGATGGAAAAATCTCTGTCCTTCTCTCTGTGACTCTGCCTTTTAAATAAAAATAATCTTTAAAAAAAGAAAGAAAAATGCAGTCTTTTAGAATTTTGGATTTGCCACCTAGCAACTCAGACAAGTTATTTTAACTTCTATATACCTCAATGCAGTTAATAACAATACTCTATCATAGTACTAGTGTTACGATAAGTAGAAAAAAATTAGAACAGTGCTGGGTAAGTATTAAAATACACCAGAAATGTTAGATAGCATTATTATTTAGCACCATTATTTTAAAGAGATGACAAGTTTAATCAACTTTCTATGCTTCTACTGCATTCTAAAAAGAACACAGGCTCTAAATTTTTTATTTTTCAAATCATGGGGCTTACTACTGACTATTTTTAAAAATATGGTCACGGGGCCCAGTGAGGTAGTCTAGTGGCTAAAGTCTTCAACTTGCATGCACTGGGATCACATCGTGTCCCGGCTGCTCCACTTCCCACCCAGCTCCCTGCTTGTGGCCTGGGGAAGCAGTCGAGGACAGCCCAAAGCCTTGGGACCCTGCACCTGTGTGGGAGACCCAGAAGAAGCTGCTGGCTCCTGGCTTCAGATCTGTTTAGCTCCATTGTGGCCACTTGAGGAATGAACCAGCAGACAGAAGACCTTTCTCTCTATATCCCCTTGTCTCTGTATATCTGCCTTTCCAATAAAAATAAATCTTAAAAAATATACATATGGTCAATATACAGCCAATTATTCCTGTAAAGAACTCTCAAAAAACTTACCATACATACTGCCACTGAAGATTCATGTATTCATAATGTTTTACCTAATTTTTCCTCTAAATACAACTGTATTCCCACAACCACTCACTAGCACTTGGCTCATCAACTTTTATTTTCACAAACACCATATTCCAAAACATTTTCTCCCTGATCTATCACAACAGCCTTCTGCGACTCTTACCCTCCAAGCCATTCCTCACATTGCAGGAGGAAGCTCTTTCAAAACTGGAGCTCTGGAGGCAGGCATTTAGCCCAGCAAGGTCCAGTCCTCTCCTCCACATCAGAGGCTTGGGTCTCACACCTGCCTCTGGCACCTCAGTCCAACTGCCTGAGAACACAGACCCTGAGAGGCAGTGGCCAACTCTAACTGGGTTCCTGCCATTGGGTGGGATACCTGTTCGCAGTTCTCAGCTCCCAGCCCGGGCCATGGTGAAGATTTAGGGAGTGAGCCAATGGATGAATTCTCGTCTGATCTCTTTATCTAATAATTTTACCAAAAAAAAGTTTAATTAAAAAAATCCAGATCTAATTTCACTCCCTTGTCTAAAAGATAAAACAAATCCCTGCATGGCTCACCACCATCCTAAGGAGAGATGGGATTGCCTTGTAAGAACTCAGAGGCCTGCAAGATGGGGAACCACCCTCGCTCTGGCTGCTGAAGCCGTGAGAGCATTCTTTCAAATCCTTGCCCACTTCCTCAGGTGTCACAGCAATAGTACACAGGCTTCCTGTGTCCAGCAGAAGCCCCTCTTAACGTAGTCTCACTTCAGATTTTAGTTGAAAGCTCATGGAGCTGCTAACCTTCCAGAGGATCAGGTCTTCCAGGGACACACTCTCATGACCGGGATCCTACTTGCTGCACAAAACTACACTCACACTAAACTTAAATCATTATGCAAACTGTCGTCTAATTCTCTTCTCCTACAAAAAACTTGGACACAAACTTCCAGTAAGATAGGAGACCACAGCTTTCTTTTACTGCTACGAATGTGTATGAAGTACTTTATATATACTTTACATATCTCACGACTGTGAAAAACACAACCCTCCTATGAGCAACGCAGAACGCAGGCTACACCACAGGCTTATCTTCAGTGAAGCCAGAGTGGAAGTCTGGCTGAAATGCGGCACAACAAAGTAAAGACTCAACTTTGCAACGTCAGATTCTCTTTGCGCATCCTCAGGTGTTCCTGAAACAGGAGGAGTTCAACTTCAGTTACTAGTAAGAAGATACACAACTGAATCAAAACTGCTGCCACATTTGGCAAGATTCTCCCTCTCTCCTCTTGGCAGTCTCTCCGAGGCCAAGAGTTGAGCTGGCCAGGGAACACTGATTTATCTTCCCACATTTAGAAGCGGTCCCTCTACAACAGGAACATCGCACTGCAGACGGACTTTGAATTCTAAGCTTGTCAAACCAGTACCTTTCTGGAGTACTCAGTTCACTTTGAAAAAAAAAAGCGCTGATTGTTGCATATCACGGGCAAAAACAAGTTTAATGTGGCATCACAGACTTGGGGCAAACAAAGTAGATCTTCCCCTGTACTCTCACCCCTCACTCACATGCCCCCAAATCATACTAACTGCATTCCGTCAGCATAAGAAAAGCCATTACTTGCAAAAACTAAAAGCAACTGACAGGCTGACCCTAAAAGAAAACAAAAAGGATACAACAAAGTCAAGCAGGCCTGGTGGGCGACAGCAGCCCACCTAGTGCAAATGATCCTGATGGTTGAGCTCGAGTCACACGGGTTACACCAATGCCCAAGCCCCCTTGCTGTGCGGACCCCCGGCTATGCAACAATCGCATAGCCGCCCCGGTGCACTGAGAGCAGCCCCGGCCCCACAGAGGACGCGCGGGAGCGGAGGTGTCTACACCCGCGGCCGGCGGAGGTGCTCAGGTGAGGACTCGGGAGGTCTGGGAGCGGCAGGAGGGAAGCGGCTGGCCCTTTGTTCGTGCCCAGGCACCAGGCCCTCGGCGTTCTGTCCTCCTCCTCCTCCTCCTCCCCCGCCGCCTGCCTCTCCCGTCGACCCGGCAGCGCCCTGGCCCTGCCCGCGGCGGGTCGCGACCCGTGGCCTCGGCGGCGCGCGGCCCCTTGCCCTCCTCACCTTGTAGACGTCGCCGTAGGTGCCGCTGCCGATGCGCTGAATCAGCTCGAAGTCCTCCTGAGGGTTCCGGCGGGACAGATCGAAGCCGGGGTTCATGGCGGGCCCCGGGTGCCCCCCGCCTCCCTCCCGGCCAGGGGAGGGGGGGCGCTCAGGGGGCCACACGGAGAGTGGGCGCCGCGACCGGACCCCCTGCTCCCCCGTCGGTCACAATCGCACGGCTCCACGCTGCGGCCGCGGCCGCTGCTCCCCCACCTCCTCACGCCGCGGCCGCGGACCACCACGACCGGCCTAACCGTCCCCGCCCCTCGCAGCCCGCAGCCGGCTGAGCCCGGGTCACACCCACAAGGAGAGGAGAACGCTCGCAGCCCCTCGCTCCGGGTGAAACTCCAACATGGCTTCCGCTTTGGCCGCTCCTGCCCCTCCCCTTACTCCGGCTCCTCCACTCTCCTCCCCCTTTTCCCGGCCCGAGCCCGACTGCGCAGCCGCGATCCCGGTGGGAGCGTTCCCAGGACCCGCGCGCGCCCAGCGCCCGACCTCGCGTGTGCGTGTGCGCGTGCGCGCCCGGGTCGGCGCGCGCTCCGTCCAGCCCAGCTCGCGCGGAGGCAAGGGGACGGCCGGACGCGCGGCTCCCTCAGGTTCTTGAGCACCCCTAACCGCAAAAGAGGGGGAGGTTGCGGTGTTTGGGACCGGCCCTAAACAGGTGGTGTAGTTTTAATTTAAAGGATAGCCAAGTCCAAACTGTGTGGGTTTTGAGCACACTTAGGCTGCCGCGGAGCGCCGTGGCCTTCCCGGGGTTGGGCTTCGGACTCACACATACAGTTCTCGACCCTGGGCGTTTCTCTCTCACACACACACACACATACACACACTGCTCGCCCTGGGCGTTACACATACACACACACTCTCTCTCTTCCCGGCCCTGGGCGTTGGCCTGCCAGGGGACAGCCCAGGAGGCCCTAGGGCATCGCCCCGGGAGGAGGGCGCGCCCTCACCGGAGGGCGGGGACTGTGTGAGTTGTCTGGTGGCCCAAGGACCCAGAGCTGGTGCAGCGTGGACTAGGAGATTCACTCCAGCACCTGACATGTGAACACGTGACACTGCACAAGCTCCGAAGCTGCGTCCTTTCCTAGCCGGAGCTCCACCCCTGACGAATAAACGGATTGTGAGTAGGCGGTTCCAAACTTTTGGGGACACCAGCCCCGACTGGCAATACGGGCACAAGAAAGCATGCAGGAAAGAGAGGACTGTCTTTCTCAATATGCTGCCAGCTGGGCATTTCCAAAAGCTTATATCGACTAGCAGGTGACCACGTCTCTGGCTTCTTAATCCCTTCAGGCCCCACGCTAACTCCTGCTATTACCTCAAACCTGGTGGCTCCTGGGAAACTAGAACTTACCAAACGTGCTAAAGAAAATATAACATGTGAGATAATCAAGAACAGTCCACAGCTTCAGACTTAAAACCCTATCAGTCTTTTGCTTACAGTGAAATGGTGTGTCCACTGAGTTATCTAAGAGCTTGTTTACTCAGAGTACCTAGTGAGTGAAAGATGTTGGAGAACAGTCACTAGATGTACTAGTGTCTTTTCCTTTACTTAGCTTATAATAATCTGAAAGCATCAGTAATATGAAAGTATCATTTAAATTACTGCCCTTGGGGTGTGTGTCATTGAATTTCTTCTAGATGGATGTAAGACTCTAGTGCTTTTTTGTTTTGTTTTGTTTTTTCTTTTCTTTTTTTTTAATTTGAAAATCAGAATGACAGAGGGGAAGAGGCAGAGAATCTTCCACCTGCTGGTTCACTCCCCAGATGGCCACAACAACCAGGTCTGGCCCAGGTAGAATCCAGGAGCGATTAGTTCCATCCTGGTCTCTGCTAGGGGTGGCGGGGGTCCAAGTTCTTGGGCCCTATTTGCAAGTGCTGGATGGGAAGTGGAGTAGCCCCAGGATTCCAATTGTGGGTTAACCAGTTGTGCCGCCACAATCTCTGGTATCTTGATGATTACGCTGTTGACCATGAAGGTTAGTCCTTGGTTAAGGATACTGCTTTTGCTGGGACTTGGCAGCAGGAGGAAGATGGATTGCAGGCATTTTTTGGTCAGCTTGTCCACATGTGCAGAGTATTTGAGCTGCTTAGGCCAGATATGAAGATCATTAGACTGGAATTCAGAGAAGCAGACCTAACCAGCTTTCCCAAAGAGGAACCAGCTCTGTTTTCTTTCTCTGCCTTTCTAGTGCAGAGATTTTAGCCAGATTCTGGGGACTAAATGCTGTACAACAAAGTTCTAATGGTTTCATTGCTTTGTTTCCTGGGATTGTCATCCGTGCAGATAACTTTGTATTTGCATCACTAATAGACTTCTTTCAAAGGAAAAAGGCACCTCAGTAGGCTTGGAACTGTCTTCAAGTTTTGTTTGTTCCATTTGGCAGCACCAACTTGGTCTTTGAAAAGAGATGGATTCTCCTGTGAAGGCCTGATTTACCGTGTGGGTTACAACTTAAATAAAGGGAGCTTTTGTATCTCGCTACTCACAAAGAATTAAAGATTTTGTTCTTTGTAATATACACATGGCCAAATGTACACTCTCATTTTCTGTTCTAACACTCCTCAAGTAACACTCATACTTTCTTAGAATCAGAAAGACCTTCCCTCTTCTTTAATCAGAAACATCCTTAGAAGTCATCTGATCTTTTTAAAAACTGCTTCTGCAGTACCTCTCCTGGATGTATTGCCCCTGGAATAGCTGCAAAGCAAGGGCCCTCTGTGCTTCTCAGCACGCTCCACTTCACTGTGAGATAGTGCTCCAGTGAATAATCATAAAAACGAATAGAAAAAAATAGAAGTGTCTGACATTACCAAGTGCTAGCGAGGTGCCAGGACCTAAGCTGAGTACTTCCCATGCATTGTCTCATGTGATTCACGCAACAACCTGATGACAAGGGGATCTCCATTTTTGAAGCACAGATAGATTATGCTGCTCAAGACCGTACAGAAAGCTCCAATTTGAACTGAAGCCAGACTGTTACTCTCTAGTCTGTATTGTACACACATGCATGTATATAAGTTGGATATATATGTAAGTGTAATATTTATTTCTTTATTAGAGAGCGGCAAAAAGCTCCCATCTGCTGGTGACTCTCCAGATAACTGCAACAGCCAAGACAGGGTCAGACCTAAATCAGGAACCGAAAGTTTAATCCAGATCTCCCACATGGAGGGCAGGGATCCGACTACTTGAACCAACATCACCACTGCCTCCACATCAGCAGGAAGCTGGCATCGGAAGCAGAGTCAGGATTCAAACCCAGGTATTCCAGTGTTGGATGTGAGGATGTGATTTCTTCTAAGCCCCTAAACTAAAGGTTAGCCCCACCATAAATTATATGCATTATATTTAGTATGTGGCATTATGATATATGTCACATTGTATGTAGTAGGTAATATATAATTTCTCTAATGCAAAGCCAATACCTGCCTCCCTGTAATATATTTAGAGGTAATGATTACTAGATTCTGTTGATACAGAATGCAGAAAAGACAGGTACAATGCCTGTTCTAAAGGAATTTGCAATCTCACAAAACAGTGTAAGAAGCACTGGGAAGGAACAGAAATGTAGATGGGAGGAAGATTTAGGAATGAGACCAGAACCGCCGCTTGAGGACTATGTAGGAGTTAGCTAGATGATGGTGCACTCCAGAGTAACCACTGAGCCCCCACCACTTAGAGCACTTACAGAGGTCAGCATCATGCTGTAGGGAACACACAAAGGCTGCGGTGGGCAGCAACCTCAGTTGTGGGCATATCCAGTCCATCCTTCTGCCCTGGTCCATCCCTCATTGATTTCTGGCTTAGGGATTGTCCTTCAGCCACCTGTTGGATCTATTTTGTCTCTTCTTTTTAAATTTATATATATATTTTTTCTTTTCTGAAATTTTTACTTCTTTCCAACTATCTGTAAGAGAAAGAGGGAGATAGAGAGAGAGAGAGAGAGAGAGATAGAGAGAGATAGAGATCTCCCATATATGGATCTATTTCCCAAATTCACACAACAGCTAAGAGGGACCAGGCTATAGCTAGAAGCCAGGGACTCAATCCATTTCTCCCACATGGGTGATAGGGACCCAAATATTTGAACTATAACATGCTGCCTCCCAGGATGTGTGTTAGCAGGAAGCTGGTTCCAAAATGGAGTAGCCAAGACTAGAACCAGAAGCTCTAATATGGGAAGCTCTAATATGGCGGGGGGGCACTCCAAGGAACAGCTTGACCTGCTGTGCTGCATACCAGCAGCATTCTTTGGCTTACAGAGCTCCTGTTTGACACAAGGACCACTCAGCTTTTTAATACACCAACAGTTCCAGTTAAGGTACACTGAGCAAGCTTTAGCTCAGCAAATACGTACTATAAGCAGGCTGTCCAATCGAGAAGAGAGCTGGTAAAAAAGTCTGCCCGGGAGTGGGTAGACCTGGGCATCCACAGGTATCAGCTGTGTCGTTCTGGGAAATTCAGTTCAGTTTCCTTATTTGCATATCTCCTAACATGGTATTTCTCAATGTAGGTTTTATTAGCATTTGGGGTGGGACAATTCTTTCTTGTGTGGGATGGTCCCCATGCATTGTAATATTTCTGTGCCTCCCCCTTGCATGTCATTCCCAGCTGTATTGACATTAACAGCAAAAAAAAAGACACATCACCAGTGCCTGGGTGGCTGGTAGTTGTGGGTGACTGGACTGAGAATGTTTCTCTGACGTGTGTCTTGGGAGAATCATCACCAATAGCAAACTGTTTATCAAAAATATTCCTATGTTGTACGGAATATTGCCTGAGAGAAATTCCCATATATGAAGTATGGTCCTTTTTATTCCATCTACTGTGTCGAGTACCCAAGTAGTGTTTCACTGCCCTCTATGGATCCAATTCCACCTGCTCTTTATCACACAGTGCCTTAGACCCCTTTGGAAAGCTCCAAATCTGGACTTTCCAGGTTATGGAAGTCTTCATGGAGAAAGATCCTTCTCTGTCTTTCCTTCTCTCTATAATTCTTACTTTCCGATAGATAGATAAAATTTTTTTTAAGGAAAGGAAGGCCTGGCATGGTGGCCTAGCGACTAAAATCCTCACCTTGAATGCACCAGGATCCCATATGGGCACTGATTCTAATCCCGGCAGCTCTACTTCCCATCCAGCTCCCTGCTTGTGGCCTGGGAAAGTAGTCGAGGACGGCCCAAATCCTTGGGACCCTGCACCTACGTGGGAGACCTGGAGGAGGTTCCTGGCTCCTGGCTTCAGATTGGCGCAGCACCGGCTGCTGCAGTAAACATGGGGAGTGAATCATTGGACAGAAGATCTTCCTCTCTGTCTCTCATCTTCTCTGTATATCTGCCTTTCCAATAAAAATAAATAAATCTTTAAAAAAAAGAAAAGGAAAAATATCTTCACATTTCTAATTTGATTTTACCGTCTGCTGAACTGATTCAAATGACATCAGTGAAGCAAAGGAATTTTGAGAAACAATGGATCAGCAGTGCCAAGGAGAGACTGAGAAAGAGACACAGAATTGTACCGCTGATTGTCATTATGGAAGTCAGGACTGACCTAAACTGCTAAGGTTCATATTTCCTCTTTTGCCATTGTGTCTACTATTAGTTATATCTTTCCAAGTCCTTTTCAACATTTTTTTATATACCATGACCACCAAATATTTCATCTGGATGCATTTGGTTGATAATGCGAAGTCTTGTTGGTCTTTGTTAGTTTGAAGTCTGTCTAAACTTAGGCACCAAGACTTAAATTCAGTGTTCTAAATTCAGTCAAAAGTCAGTATTGACTATGAGGAAATTATTAAACTGATAAGAACAGATACCACACTTGATGTTAGCCAAAAGGCCAGGAAGTGATTATGAGGGAATTATAACTATCAATTATCTGAGCACTCTTGTAGCCTACACTTCAATTCATTTTTTAAAGTTTAGTGACTGATTTTTATTTGTTTATTTTGTTTATTTAAGAACCAGCAAGAGGGAGGCAGTGAGGAAAAGAGGCAGGGGGGAAGGGACAGAAAGAGAGAGAAAAGTCTTTCATCTATTGGTTCAATTCCCAAATGCTCACTACAGCTGGAGCTGTGTCAGACTGAAGCCAGGTATAGGTCTTTAATGTGGGTGGCAAGTACCCAAGCACTTAAATCATCATTTGCTGCCTTCCCAAGGTGCTCATTTGTAGGAAGCAGCGGTAGAAGTGGAGATGGAACTTGATTCTAGTCACTCTTATATGGGATACAAACTTCCCAAGCCATCAGCTTGACTTGCTGTGTCACACCTTTCCCTGATTCAGTTGTTTTTTCAATAGCCACAGCAAACTCAGAGGTACTGCACTCTCCATGCTGTCTTGATGATAATTTCTAATTACCTAACCCTCAATTCTAACTTGTCCCTGTATCTTGATCAAGAAATATCTTCCCAAAACACATTTGCTATTCTCTGAATGCCATATTTTTAGGTGTTCTTGAACTGTGCTGCCATCAAGTACCAAAGATAGGAGAGGTGGTCTTATACATCCATCTGAAACACTTTATCAAACTAGATACATTACACCCTACCAACACCGGATCAGGCTAGATACCATCTTTTTGTCACCAAGCATATTTAACACCACCACCAGCAATACTGAGCACAAATTTCCTTTGCTCAGTATTGCTACCAGTTAAGCACTTAGAAAGATCAATAGATTATGTAGCTGAGAGTCTGCCTGTCTTTGGAGCAGGCAGGATTTTAAGGCTGCTGTACTTTGTTCTGCTGCTTTATCTTGCTCTTTGCAGATGTATCCAAGTGTTGAGGATACAGACTATTGAAAATATACACAACAAGTGATTAAAGAACTATAAGGAGAAGTACAGATAATACAGGCTGGGTAAGGGCAATTGAGAGGATAGTTTTATGAAACTTTCTATTGTATTTCTGTCTTATTCCATAATTGATTAGAGCAGAGTATTTTCCTGATTCCCATTCATATTACATCCATTCAGAATTCTCCGTGTGTGTGTGTGTGTGTGTGTGTGTGTGTGTTGGGAGGGTGGTATTACCTGTCTCCTAATCCCCAAATACAGAGTAAGGTCATGGTTGGGCTAGACAAATAGCCCAAAACAAATCTTGTTACATGCTTTGTGTTTACAGAATAGATGACTACCCGCAGTGTTACACTGTGTGGCATCTTGCTCTATTAGAAGAACACCCTCACAATCTGGCAAAACAAAGCTAAGTGTAGATCAAGAAATAATCCATTCATGTCCTTTAGACCTAGTTTGGAATTTTCTTAATCAAAACAGAAATTCAGTTATGTAATTAAAATGCTATGCCAGGTTCTTTTTGTTGTTTCTTACCGCCTGTTCATAGCATAAGGCCTGCCCCAGGAAACAGGTCCAGTTGCTAGGTCTGAGCTCTTGGCAAAGCACGCCTGGATGGAGGCATGCCTCTCTTCTGTAACAGAGCCTGACCCTCAGCTGCAGATCTACTCATCTGGCTTGCCTGTTTTGGTTTTGTTTTCTTCCTTTTCATCTTTTCATCTTCCTCCTCCTCCCCTTCCTCCTCTTCCTTTTACTCTCTTCCTTCTCTAGTTCCTTTTCTTTCTCTCTTTCTCCCTTTCCCTATTCCTTCTTTTCTTCTGCGAGGAAGAGAGAAAGAGAAAAAGCTGTCTAGTTCACTCATCTGCTAGTTTCTTCCCCAAATACCTGCAGTGGCCACGGCTGAGCCAAGCTGGAGCAGTGAACTGATAACTCAATCCAGGTCTCCCACATGGGTGATGGGGACCAAACTAACAGCTAACACCACACTCCTCCACATCTGCTTGGCCTCTTTCTCCAACCCCAGAGTGGGTGGGGGGAAATACAGGATCTGCACTGACAAAAAGCTGAAACTTGGAGCTGAAGTAGAATCTTAACCCTAGGTACTCCATGTGTAGGATGTGAACCCAACATTTTTGGGTCTTAACCCTAGGTCAAACATTTCTCCCTTTCTTATCTTAAAACAATTTAGTTGAGAGACAAAGTAAGGCTGAATTTGTTAAAACATATCACATGTTAGAATTCATCTGGAGAAACGAGCTTCTTTTGTTGAGCAACTGATATTGTCAAAATAGTTTTAGCATGTGTTGATGATATCATTGTTCTCATTGTGAAAGGAACCTGAGGCAGGAAACTCGTGAAAATGTCTCTGCTGCTTCGTATTGTATTTGCAAATGGATAAGATCTTATATAAAATTCGGGAATAGCTCTTTATCTGGCATAAGCATAGAGTTGCATGTCCGTTTCCATGTCTGGAAATGTTTCTAGGCATTTGTAGTGCCTAGCGGTTGAACATTGATACATTGCTGATGCTATTATTTAGAATGTATGTATCCTCTCACTCAAGCATATAATACTCTGCTGCCTTTCCAAACATACTGCAAACACCAGGTTCACAAATCTGAGGGCAGTCTGTTTTCGGATGTGTAGTACAAGCCTCCTAATTGGTCTTTCTATCTCTAATCTATTTCTCTTCTAATACTATCATACCTGGGCAGTGAACATACTTCCAAAATGCCAACAATGGAAACATGGAAGACTTGAGGGAAGGCTAAATTTGGAACAAAAAAGTGAGTTCACATTTAAACCTATTGGTTTGAGGAGATGAAAGGGAATTCAGTGAGTTGCTACTGCCAGGATAATCACAGATGTGATATAAAACGCAGAGGGGTCAATTGGGGTCATACAGCGTGAGGGTGATTGGTGTAGTCATGCGCCCTCCTGAGTGAGGCCTGAGTGTACAGAACTGAGGTAAGCAAAATTTTTTTGCTTTCCTTTTTTTTTCTTTCTTTTTAAAGCAAGAACCACTTAAAAAGAACAGAGAAGGATTTTATTTTTTTTAAGCTTCAAAATGAAAATAAAATCACTGAATCCCATGACAAAAAGGCCTATTGTGAGATGATTTATTAAGGTGTGAATATTTATTTTCCACACCCAGGCAAGTGCTTTCTAGCTTTTCCTTGACCTATTGGTGATGTGGAATTTAGGGATTGGACACTGGCGAGCTGAAAGGGGCGGGGGGGGGGGGGCGGGAAGCGGATAAATTAGCCTAAGGGGCTAAGTCAACTTTAAAAATGTTTAATAAAGAAAAGAAAGGAGAAAAATGAAGTTCAAAGATCTGAGAACTAGAAAAAGAGACTGTGGACATATTTTTAAGAACTAGAATGAATGAATTTGTCTCATTGTTCTTTGAGAGTTAAAAATACGGATTAGAATGCCTTTTTTTTTTCAATTACTCTGTCACCTTATGAGGGTCGTTGGGCAGAGTCTGAGGTATGTGGGCCTTCAGGATTTATTAAAGTAGTAAGAATGCCAATAAGAAATTTAGTAGTGCTTTTCAGCTATTAAAGTATAATTTGGTCATGTCTAAGAATTCACAACACAGAAGCAGTTTTCTAATCTTCTACAACTTAATTTTCATTGCTCTTTAGAGTTTAAAAATGTTTTCCCAATTAGATAATATTTTCTCTTTGGAATGACTCCTTAATTATTATCATCCATAATTTATAGAGGGAAAATTAAAGCGCAGAAAATGAGAGCTAGAAACATATCAGGGTTTATAGTCAAATGCAGTCAACTTAATATCTACTAAGCATTGATTACTGAGTTTAAGGTTATACTAGATGCAAAGCAAATGAAGAGTGCCTGCTCCTCAGCCAGCATGTCATTCTTTCTTTGTTCTTGCCAGAGGTGTAATGTTCTCTCTGGGCTTGGGCTGGATGGCTCATGGTGAGATCCACTACTGGACATTGACACAGAAAGCCAGGTTACAGGAAATACTAATTCCAGGGTGCCAAAAGCTACAGGGGAAATGGAAAACTGTTAACACAATACACTACTTGGGAATCTCTAACATGGCACAAAACATGGGAAGGCAATTTAGCAAGAATAATTAAAGATGCCCTAATGTTAAAATCCTAAGTTTTTCTGTAAACACACAAGAAAACATATTAATGAGTATTCATGGAAGCATTGTCTACAGCAAGAAAATAATAGAAAATGATCTAAATTTCCATCTAGCAGAGAATGGATAAGAAAATTGTTGCATAGAATATTGTACATTGATTAAAATAAATGAACTGGAACTGGAAAATAGGTACATCTCAAAGAAAATATGTAACTGTGAGGTTTTTTTTAAAGCAGCAAAAGACCCATAAGTTTGTATACATAAAGCAATAGGCAAATCCAAAGGTCATAAACATTTAAAAATATTCATGATCATAGTAAACTCCATAGTAAGGATGTATGTTCCTTCTGCTATTTAGGACTTTGCTGATGCAATAGGCAAAACACTTCAGCTAGATCTGCGTTGTGTTCTTCCTTAAAGAAGTGGTGAATCTGAAGAAAATACAGGACAAAGCTAATATTTGACCAAGTTCATTGAGGAGCATGAAGAGTTTGTTTTGTTGTTCTCTATATTGTTGTTCTCTATATCTGTAAGTAGTATGCTTGAACTACTTCATTTAAAGGTACATAGGTGACATAGATTCTGAAATTCTAGACATTTGCTTCTTTATTTGAGCAAGTTTTTTTGTCTCTTCCCATGTTTAAATTCCATTCATTGATTTAATCACTAGCCCAAGTCTCACTATTCATTGAGAATTTTCATGATGATGTTGTCAGTCTAGACCACTGTAGGTCTATAAAGTTCTCTTGAACATGGTGTGTGTATAACCAACATCTTTCATGGGATTGTTTAAATTAGTTGTTTTTCAAAATACATATCTGTATGTATTTAAATACATATATTGTTTCCATTAGTATTTGACTATATTGTATACAAACTTTGTATTTTTGCTTATATTGTAGGAATCTAAAGAACAAGGACAATGTCATAAGCTTTTATTTATATACAGAACCATATGATTATCCGAGGACAATCAGGGTTATGGAGAGATAGGGAGAGACAAAGAGAAAGAGAGAGAGAGAGAGAGGTCTTCCATTCACTATTCACTAGTTCAGTCCTCAGTTGCCTACAATGCCAGGGCTGGGCTAATGTCAGAGCCAGGAGCCAGGAGCTTCTTCCAGGTCTCAGCATGGGTATAGGAGCTCAAACACTCAGGCTCTGCTTCACTGCTTTTCCCAGGCCATGAGCAGAGAACACCTGGGACACAAACGTGCCCACGTGGGACACCAGAGGACTTACTTGCATGCCACAACACTTGTTCCAGTCATGAACTTTTTATTTCTTCTGCAATATCTAGCTAGCCTACTAAATGTTTATTAAAGTTAAATGATACTGTTTATCCTGCTGATCCAGAAACATGGTAGGTCTTTCCATTTTCAATGTCTGCTTCCATTTCCTTTTTTTTTTTTAATGTTTTATAATTTTCTTTGTAGAAGTCTTCCACATCTTTAATTAGGCTAATTCCGAGGTATTTGAGATTTATCTCTGCTATTATAAAGCTACACTTTCTTTCTCAGCCATATTCATTAATTTTGTGTCCTGCTACCCTGCCAAATTCTCTTATGAATTCAAATAATCTCTCTCTCTTATAAAGATTTTATTTTGATTAGAAACTCAGATATACAGAGAGGAAGATCTTCGGTCCATTGATTCATCCCCAAGCGGCTGCAGTGGCCAGCGCTGAGCTTGTCTAAAGCCGCGAGCCTCCTCTGGTCTCCAATGTGGACGCAGGGTCCCAAAACCTTGGGCCATGCTTGACTGCTTTCCCAGGCCACAGGCAGGGAGCTGGATGGAAAGTGGGGCAAAGGGATTATAACCGGTGCCCATGTTGAATCTTGCGTGTACAAGGTGAGGATTTTAGCCACTAGGCTACGACATACAGGGAGGAAGATCTTCGGTCCATTGATTCACCCCCAAGTGGCTGCAGTGGCCAGCGCTGAGCTTGTCTAAAGCCGCGAGCCTCCTCTGGTCTCCAATGTGGACGCAGGGTCCCAAAACCTTGGGCCATGCTTGACTGCTTTCCCAGGCCACAGGCAGGGAGCTGGATGGAAAGTGGGGCAAAGGGATTATAACCGGTGCCCATGTTGAATCTTGCGTGTACAAGGTGAGGATTTTAGCCACTAGGCTACGACCCTGAACCCCCAATAGTCTCTTGATTGAATGTATGTTCTTTTTTAAAAGATTTATTTATTTTTATTGGGAAGTCAGACATACAGAGAGGAGGAGAGACAGAGAGGAAGATCTTCCATGCACTGGTTCACTGTCCATGTCGCTGTAACAGATGGAGCTGAGCCAATCTGAAGACAGAAGCCAGGAGCTTTTTCCAGATCTCCCACATGGGTACAGGGTCCCAAGGCTTTGGGCCGTCCTCAACTAGTTTCCCTGGCCACAAGCAGGAACGGGAAGCGGGGCCTCCAGGACATGAACCAGTGCCCATATGGGATCCTGGCATGTGCAAAGCAAGAATTTTAGCTGCTAGGCTATCGTGCTGAGTACCTCTTTTGGTTCTGTGTAAAAAAATCATGTCATGTATAAACAGGGATAATTTTAATTCCTCAGTTCCAATTGGAATTCCTTTTATTTGTTTTTTTGTTGGCTAATAGCTCCGGCAAGGACTTCCAATACTATATTGAATAGCAGTGGTGAAAGTGGACATCCTTGTCTAGTGCCACAGCTTAGTGGAAAAGCTTCCAGCCTTTCCCCATTTAGTATGATGCTGGCATTGAGTTTTTCATATATTGCTTTGGTTGTGTTATAAATTGTTCCTTCTTGGGGCCTGGCAGCGTGGCCTAACAGCTAAAGTCCTCGCCTTGCACGCCCCGGGATCCCGTATGGGCACCGGTTCTAATCCCGGCAGCTCCACTTCCCATCTAGCTCCCTGCTTGTGGCCTGGGAAAGTAGTCGAGGACGGCCCAAGGCTTTGGGACCCTGCACACCCACGTGGGAGACCCGGAAGAGGTTCCTGGTTCCGGGTTCGGATTGGCACGCACCAGCCGTTGCGGCTCACTTGGGGAGTGAATCATCGGACGGAAGATCTTCCTCTCTGTCTCTCCTCTCTGTATATCTGACTTTGTAATAAAATCAATAAATCTTTAAAAAAAAATAAAATAAATTGTTCCTTCTTTTGCCTGTCTTGCTTAAGGTTTTTAGCATGAAGTGGTGTTGGATTTTGTCAAATGCCTCCTCTGCGTCTATTGAGATGATCATATGGTTTTTGTTTTTCAATTTGTTGACCTGATGTATCACATTTATTGATTTGTGAATGTTAAACCATGCCTACATGCCAGGGATAAATCCCACCTGGTCTGGGTGAATGATCTGCCTGATGTACTGCTGGATCCTGTTGACTAGTACTTTGTTAGTATCCTTGTGTCTGTGTTCATCAGGGATATTGGTCTATAGTTCTCTTTTTCTGTTGCATCTCTACCTGGTTTTGGTATTAAGGCGATTTTGGAGTCATAGAATGAGTTTGAAAGGATTGCCTCCCTTTCTATTGTTTGGAATAGCTTGTGGAGGATTGCGGTAAGTTCTTGAAACATTTGATAGAATTCTGAAGTGAAGCTGTCTGGGCTAGGCTTTTCTTTGTTGGGAGGGATTTAATTACTGATTCAATCTCAGACCTTGTTATAGGTATAATTTAGATTATTAATTGCCTCATGATTAAGTTTTGGTAAATTGTATGTGCCCAAAATCTATCCATTTCTTCTAGGTCTTCTAATTTATTGGCATATAGTTGCTTGTAATAGTTCTAAATAATTCTATGTATATCTAAAGTATCTATTGTTATATTTCCTTTTTTGTTTCTGATGCTATTGATTTGTGTCTTTTCCCTCCTAAAAAAGATTAGTTGGGTTATTAGGGTGTCTATAAGTTAACCAATAATTATAAGCTTTTCTACAAAGTCTTTACATAAAAAGTTGAAAATACACTAGTTTTAGCTACATTTGCTTTATTTTCCCAAAGAGAGAACACTAATGAGCTGTGAAATGACCAAAATCTGGCAGCAGAAGGAAAAATAAAACATATTTATACATTATACATTCTGGATTATCAACTCTTGAATGATTAAGTGTGGAATATGTCTTTTGGGGGAAACAGATTTTAAAAACCCACTTTATGATTATGAAATTATTTTATCCATCATGTTAAATTTACAGATGATCCAAAGCCAAGTTTAACAAAATGCATTTTATAATGTACTACATAACCACATATACATATACCTTATTATCATCCTGGCCTTATTCCAGTATTTAATGAACTAGACAGAGTGGTCCAGGGATACTAAAACATAAAAACTGATCTTCCCATGGATCAGGAAATTAATTTTAAAGATAGAAACAATTACTCTGAGTTCAATTCACTCTTAATATATGTCATTAAATGTTTTTTGGTGCTTAAGTCCACCACTTGAAATTAAGGTTTTAAGGTTTTTCTGAAACCCCAAGAGTAAAATGTTAGTCTGTATCAACCCAGATGACTGCTGAAAAGCAAGGAAGTAGTGAGATCTAGACTGTGGTGTCTTACCTTGGAGTTGAAAACTCAGTATGGGAAAAAGATGCCTATTTAGGAATCAGTCTGGTCACTTTTACAACTGTGGGGTCTAGGCTAAAATTATCGTTACTTGCTCCCTAGAGATTTTATTAATGGATCATTGTAATGTCTTATTAAACAAGGCCAGCACTCATGGTCTTTTAGCCTAGGTGCTATAACATCTTAAATATTTGCCCTAAATTGAATCTGTTCTACAACTATACTAGAGGACTTCAAAGAGTTAACAGGAAATATGCATTACCTTCTAACTCCATTTTCCACAAACTTAAAAATATTATTTTCAAGTAGGTCTGATTTATCAGTGTTTTTTTCTTTTTTTTTTAAAGATTTATTTATTTGGAAGGCAAAGTTACAGCACGTCTCACACACACACACACACACACACACACACGCGCGCGCGCGCCTTCCATCAGCTGCTTCACTCCTCAAATGGCTGCGTATGGCTGCAAATGACTGGGCCAGGCCAAAGTGGAGGACTAGGAGCTTCTTGGGTCTTTCCCGCATGGGTCTGGAGCTCAGGCACCCAAGTTATCTTCTGCTGCTTTCTCAGAAGTGGATGAGGAATGGCACAGTTGGGGCTTGAATGGATACCCATATGTGATACTGACACTGAAGTGGAAGCATAACCCATGACACCACAGTGCCGGCCGCATCTACAAACAAGCCTCCTTGTATTTTTTTTTTACTGCATTTTAAATTGCTAAGATACTTCAGAAAAAGCGTATTTCGGGCCCGGCGGCGTAGCCTAGCGGCTAAAGTCCTTGCCTTGAAAGCCCCGGGATCCCATATGGGCGCCGGTTCTAATCCCGGCAGCTCCACTTCCCATCCAGCTCCCTGTTTGTGGCCTGGGAAAGTAGTCGAGGACGGCCCAAAGATTTGGGACGCTGCACACCCGCGTTGGAGACCCGGAAGAGGTTCCTGGTTCCTGGCATCGGATTGGCGCGTACCGGCCCGTTGCGGCTCACTTGGGGAGTGAAACATCAGATGGAAGATGATCTTCTCTGTCTCTCCTCCTCTCTGTATATCCGGCTTTCCAATAATAATAATAAAATCTTAAAAAAAAAAGAAAAAGCGTATTTCTGAAAGTTATTAACTTTTCTCTATCTCTGTGTCATTTGTGTCATCTTCATTTGTGTTCTGGCAAAGAAAACAAAAGCTACACATTTGTCTTGCAATTTATGAGAGGTCATGTATTTCCTCATGTTGAGCTGATTTGTAATGTTAGTTTTGAAGCAAAACCCTAATGTACA
This sequence comes from Ochotona princeps, assembly GCF_030435755.1. Lineage (NCBI taxonomy): Eukaryota > Metazoa > Chordata > Mammalia > Lagomorpha > Ochotonidae > Ochotona > Ochotona princeps. The sequence continues at coordinate 53,509,019 of NC_080839.1, read as the reverse complement.
GTGACCAGAATTTTCTTATAGTCATGATGAGGTTTATGATTGTTTACATTGTTTCTTGGCCCAAGTAACATGAAGCAAGAAAAATGGTAGCATATAGAGAATTTATATTATGATTATTGGGTTGGGTTTCTTTCACTTATTTTTATTCGAAAGGTAGATTTATGGAAAGAAGTGACAGAGAGAAAGATCTTCCATCTGCTGGTTCACTCCCCAAATGGCTGCAATGACTAGAGCTGAGCTGATCTGAAGTCAAGAGCCAAGACACTTTTCTGGGTCTACCATGCAGGTGCAGGGTCCCCAGGCATTGGGCTGTCCTGCACAGCTTTTTCAGGCCATAAGCATGGAGCTGGATGGGAAGTGGAGCAGGTGGGACACAAACTGGCACCCATATGGGATACCAGCACTTGCAGGTAGAGGATTAGCCAATTGCATCATCATGCCCGTCGCTTTGTTTCTTACAGTTCCTAAAATCTAAGTTTTATGGACTTGGAATTCATCTTCCTTGGAGATATTATAATCAACTATAGATAGAGTCCAAGGCAAGGCCATAAAACCTAATATAGTAGGCGTGGCAGGATAAGTTGATTGAGAAACCGTATCTTGTTTTCTTGTTTGTTGGCTTATCATGGAAACCCAAGTATTTCCCCCTTTTCTTCTCTGGAGAGAGGGTTAGGATGTGGGGATTTCTTGATGTATAGATCCAAAGAAGAAAATGGCTTCACTTAAGGATAATTCGGACTTCTTGAGCTCAGAAGCAGGGAAGCAAGCAGGAGTCAGTTTCTGCAAATGCTGGTTACCTATGCCCACTCCATTGAGAGTGACAGCAAGGACATCTTGTCCTAGAATAAACAACGTGGTTAAGTTCATGGTAAGACTAGTCACACATATAAAAACAGATAGATACAGTTTTTCCCTGAGACTAGTATGAAATAAGAATGCCTTTTTTTACGTGTTTTTTTTTTTTTGAAACACAGATTTTATAGAGAAAGGAGAGACAGAGAGGTCTTCCATCTGCTGGTTCACTCCCCAAATGGCTGCAGTGAAAAGACTAAGCTGATCAGAAGCTGGGAGCCAGGAGCTGCTTCTGGGTCTCCCATATTGGTGGAGAGGCTCCAGGACATGCTTTCCCAGGCCATAAGCAGAGAGCTGGATTGGAAGTGGAACAGCTGGAACAGGAACCAGTGCCCATACGAGATGCCAGTGCCACAGAGCAGGAGACCACTGCACAGGCCCCATGAATGCTTTTATCATTATTATCTTGATGCCACATTGGACTAGACATCCTAGCCAGTAGAACACCAAAAAAAATTTAGTAAAGATGTTAAAAGAACTTAACGTTTCATTACATGACAATTATATGCTTTTAAGAGCAAATGGGGGCCCGGCACGATAGTGTAGTGGTTGAAGTCCTTGCCTTGCACGCGTTGGGATCCCATATGGGCACTGGTTCTAATCCCGGCAGCCCCACTTCCCATCCAGTGGCCTGGGAAAGCAGTGGAGAACAGCCCAAAGCCTTGGGACCCTGTACCCACATGGGAGACCTGGAAGAGCTCCTGGCATCCTGGCATTGGATTGGCTCAGTTCTGGCCTTTGCAGCCACTTGGGGAGTGAACCATTAGATGGTAGATCTTCTTCTCTGTCTCTCCTCCTCTCTGTATATCTGCCTTTCCAATTAAAAAAAAAAAAAGCAAATGGTTATAAGAAAACATGGAGTGAAATTTTTATGACCTTGTATTTTACCACATGATTTAACTAGTACGTAACGCGAAAAGTACAAGAAAAATTTGAAAGTTGGATTTCATGCATGTAACAAGTACTGCTCAGGGCAGGGGTTGAGCCCAGCAGTTACCATGCCCTTGGGAGCTCACGTTCATTAAGGGAGTGCCTGTGTCCAAGTTCCGGCTCCACTCCCAATGCCAGCTTCTACCTGCTGCCCACCCTGGGAGGCAGCAGGGCACAGCTCAAGTACATGGGTCCTTGCCCCCCATGTGGGAGACCTGAACTGAGTTACAAGGCAGGCCCAGCCATGGGCTGTCATGCTCATTTGGAGAATGAATTAGCAAATGCGAGACTTCAGTTTATCCAACTCTTATCTATAGCTGTACCTTTCAAGTAAATAAAAATATAATTAATAAAATATTTTAAAGAAAGTATTGCCATTCATAACTTTTTGTAAATGAAAAAACAAACCACATACCAGAAGAAAATATTTGCAAAATAATATCTGATGGATCACTTTTGTGTAAGTAATAAAGAATACTTACAACTCAGAATTCAAGCTAAAATAGCTAGTTTATAAAATGGTTAAAAAAAAATTAAAAGCTTCCTGGGTGACAGTGAGCAAATGCAAAGATGCTCCTGATTGTTAATCACCAGGGAAATGCAAATGAAAATTGCAACAAGAGACCTATATACACCCATTAGAATGACTAGTGTCAACAAGATTGAAATGTTAAATGTAAGCAAAGATTTGAACCACTGCAGCATTCATCTATAGCTATGGGAGTGCAAATGATAGACTTTGGAAAAGTTTGACAATTTCTTATGAATTAAGCAAATGCTTACCTTAAGAATTATTAATTCCAATTTTAGATATGTACTTAAGAAAAAGGAAGGGCCTGGTGGTGTGGCCTAGTGGCTAAAGTCCTCGCCTTGAATACACTGGGATCCCATATTGGCACCAATTCTAATCCCAGCAGCCACACTTCCCATCCAGATCCCTGTTTGTGGCCTGGGAAAGAAGTTGAGGATGGCCCACAGCCTTGGAAGCCTGCACCCACTCCTAGCTCTTGGCTCCTGGCTTTGGATTAGCTCAGCTTCGACCTTTGGAGACACTTAGAGAGTGAATTAGTGGATGGAAGATTTTCCTCTCTGTTTCTCCTCCTCTTTTTATATCTGCCTTTTATATCTGCCTTTTTTTAAAAAAGGATAAAACTGAAATGAACATTCAAACCATGAATTTGTGTGTACTTATGTTTTCGTTTACCTCTTTTTTAAATAAGGAATTTTTGTAACAAGGGTTACTGAGGACTTGAAACAACTGGAATTGAGGGTGTAAATTGGCGCAGCACTTTGGAAAACCAGCCGTGTCTAGGAAAGGTGGACAGGTGCGTAATCTATAGCCAAGCAATTCCAGTTCTGTTTGTAGTGACCAAGATTTGGAACGTGTATATCAAGAGTAGAGTGGATAAATAAATGATGGGAAATCTATTCAATGAAAATAAATGAGCTGCTGCTGTGTGAGACAGTATCAAGTCAGAGAAAGGATCTTCAAAAGGGCACATTTATTTAGAGTTCAACAACAGAAGATATGAAATTATCATGATAGACGTCAGGACTGTGCTTACCTGACAGAGGAAACACTTGTGTGCTTTTCTTCCTTGACCTGCATAGTAGTTACAGGAGTGTGTTCAGTTTCATTGTAATTTATGCCATCTTCTTCATGTATGTTATTTTCTACCTTAAAAATTGTAATTGTACCATCAACAGTCATGATATAGAGTATACTTTATAACCAAGTAAATTCAATTCATCTGAACTTGCCTCATGTAATGTCTTAAAAAGAGAATTACTTGTAATACAAAAGCATCTTTCATTTTATAACACAGCATATCAAATGTATGAAAGAAAAAGGATAAAACCAAAGCAGGTCTATTTTTCAATTTTGTAAATGTACCCTAAGGAAAGAAATAGCAGAAGCACAATGCTTGCTGTGTTTATTTTAATCATTATGTTTGCTAGTGAAATATTGAAATCATTTTAAATATAACCACTGGATCAAAATTTAATAAATTTTGAAATACCAACATAAGATAACATGCATTAAAAATAATGAATAGACGAGCTTATAAAAAGCACTAAGCATTTTTACAGGTATAATGTTAGAAAAATTCCAATGTAAGAGATCATGATTTCAAATATACAAAATGAATTGGTAGGTATTTGAACAAATTGAAAACTGTTATGTTGCAATGGTAAATTTACAGCTAGGTGAGGGTGGAGGATAATTCTGTGTTTGCTTATTATTTATTATTATTTGGATCATTAGAATTTTTGCCAGGACTAGAAACTAACAAACAAAAAAGATTTATGGAGCCATATGGCATAGCTTACACAATTAAAGGGGTTGATGAATGACCAAAAGAAAGGAAATGTAACCAGGAAGTACAAGATCTTACAGACAGTACTACCTGAGGGCAGTGTTATAGTACAGCAAATTACGCTCCAGCTTGGCAGGCCTGCATCCCATACAAGGGTGTAAGTTCAAGTCTTCACTACTCTGCTTCCGATTCAGCTCCCTACTAAAATGCCTGAGAAGCAGCAAACAAAGGTTCAAGCATACCTGAGTCTCTCTTTCTCTTTCTGGCTTTCAAATATATAAACCTTTTAAAAAGGGGAAGAGAAATGAAAGTTTCTTAGCTAACTTTCTAAGATTCTGTCCCTTAATGACCAGCTCTTGGTATCTTTTGTCCTTCTGTGCCTTCATTTAAAATCTAAATTATTGGGAGAGAAAATCTGATTATTCTTGATTGAGGCAAGTCTCCACCTTGTTCTTTGATAATTTCAGCAGAAGTAGGAAAGGCACTTTGCTGTAGGAGAGGGCTAGGACTGTGACCAGAAGAGCAGGGAGTCGAAGGATGCTGCATGGGTCAATACAGCAGTTCATCTCTTCAACAAATGGAGCATGACTACTTTGGTTCTTATTGAATGCTTATGTGCTTATTGTCAAAAAAATTCAGGAAAGTAAAAAGTATTGATGATGGATTTCTGTGTTATTTTTAGTTACTTATTTTCATTTGAGAGGCAGAAAGACAGTGTAGAGAGAAAGAGAGAGAGAAAGAGAAAGAGAGAGAAAGAGAGAGAGACCTAGATAGGATGTGTATTCTGTGGTTTTTTTTTGGTCCACTTCCAACATGCGGGTAATTGCTAGGGGCAAGCCAGGCCAAAGCCAGGAGCTGGGAAATCAGTCTTGGTCTCCCTTGTGGATGTGGAATGAGCCCAGTTATTTGAAACATCACCATTGTTTGCCAGGGTCTGCATTCACAGGAAGCTGAAGTCAGGAGCCAGAGCTCCTACATTCCAGGCAATTGTCTCTGAACTGCTAGGCCAGACCTCACATGGACAGATTTGTAGAGCCATTATTGGGGCACAAGACTTAAATATCTTGAAACTCTTGTTATATATGGCCAAAATGCCTTTCGGATACTTGCAATTCCCTAAAAACCCATTTCATCAAATTCTAGCTAGCCTGTTATTGTTACTGTTAGTAACTGTACCAATTTCTAAGTGAAAAAATAAACCTTCTTGGGTCTGGCGCAGTGGTCCAGTGGCTAAATCCTTGTCTTGCAAGTGCTGGGATCCCATGTGGACACTGGTTCATGTCTCAGCTGCACCACTTCCCATCCAGCTCCGTGCTTGTGGCCTGGGAAAGCAATCGGGGATGGTCCAAAGCCTTGGGACCCTGCAACTGTGTGGGAAACTCAGAGAAGCTTTTAGCTCCTGGCTTCCCATTGGATCAGCATCAGCTGTTGTGGCCACTTAGGGAGTGAATCAATAGACAGAATCTCTCTCTGTCTTTCTCTCTCTGTAAATCTGCCTTTCCAATAAAATTAACTAAATTTAAACTAAAAAGTACCTCCTTGTTTTCAGAATTACTTTTCATATAGTAAGTTTGAATGTTTTTCAAAATGTTTAGTGGCTACTGCTAAGAAATAAACATCTAGCAGGCCATAAATGCTTCCTGGTTATATTCTTGCATTCATCTCAAGCTTATTAAGTGCCTACTGTAAAAATAGGAAAAGGTCAGGGTTGGTGAGGTGGCATAGCAAGCTAATCTTTTACCTGCAGTACTGGCATCCTATATGGGTGCCGGTTTGTGTCCCAGCTGCTCCTTCCCATCCAAATCTCCCTGCTGATGGCCTCAGAAGGTGGTGGAGGATGGCTCAAGGCCTTGTGATCCTGCAACCCCGTGGAAGACCCAGTCTCCTGGCTCCCCGTTTTGGACCCGCTCATCTCTGGATATTGTGGCCATTTGAGGAGTGAGCCAGTGGGTGAACTATCTTTCTGTCTCTCCCACTCTCTCTTTCAAGTAAAAGAAATAAATCTAAAAAGAAAAAGAAAAAATAGGAAAGTATCCTCTTTCCCCCCAATTTTTTCACAGTCAAGTGAGTGAAACAGACAAGGAAGCAGTTAAATATATTCTTATCTAAGGAAATAGTTAAAAACAGAGTCCGGAAATGACTTGGTTGCTAAAGGACACTTCAAGTACTTTTCTAGAGCATCCAGAAGTAGGGAATGGGCGAGGTTGAAGGCTATCTGCTTCAACAAGTAGTTCCAGTTAAGTCTTACTGATCTACTCAGCTCTTTGTGAAGGTGCAACCTACTCCTGCAGGCAGTGGGAAAGCAAGGAAGAATTTTAAACAACTAGACGTGAGATGATCAGATCTGTGCTTTTGAAATCTCTCTTTGGCAAGAGTGTAAAAACAAACAAAAAAGCTAGAGAAGAGGAAGATGGGAGAGAGGACATTCAGACAGGAATAGACAGAAGTCAGCAGCTGTAGTTTAGGAAAGAGGCAAGGATCAGATCCACTCAGTGGAGTTCTGTGGGAGAAAGAGACTCCATCCACTTATTCACTCTCCCAAAGGACCCCCAATCAGGATGGGGAGAGGGGCTTGGCTGGAGCTGGGAGCCAGAAACTCAGTCTGGTTCTCCCTCCTGAGTGGGAGGAACTGAGGCATCACCACTGCCTCCTAGGTGTGTTTTGGCAGAAAGCTGAAGTCTGAAGCTAGAGTCAGTCATTGAACCTGACAGACTCCAAAACACCAAGAGTGTTTAACATTTCAGCCTTTTTAATATTGAAAAGAAAACAAATAACGCACAAAAAAAGCAAAAGCTCAGATGGATGTCTTAATGTGAGAGCCTAGTGAGATACAAATTAAGCCCCAGATTAGGGTAAGTGCCTAGGAGGTGAATGTCCTGTTGTACCACCTAGAGCCTTAGAATTAAAGAGTATATTCCTCTCATTCTGGAAGACCCGTGAGCGAACACTTTTAGCCAACAGCCATCATTAGGGATGGCCTTGGCTGAAGAGGACCATTGATCCAAAGTTACGCCTGCTTCCTGTGGAAGCCCACAGCCAAGGACTAATCAGAATAGGAAATATTAAAGCCTTTCTCTGTTCCCAGTTTGAAAGGTCACCCAACTGTGGAGCTCCTCAAAATTTAGCCAGTGGTAGCATTGAGACTGACTTCAGCTCGGCTGCTTTCTTTGCTCTTATTCCTTTCCTGACTTACCCTGTTTCTTCCTTTCTCATTCTATGTCTTTTCCTTCATGTCCCTTTTCTTCCCCTTCCTTCCACAGGTGTTGATCCCAGGAGCATTTCCTGACAACTCTGAGCATTCATCTCCAAATCTGCTTCCTAGGAAATTCATCTTGTGACACTCTCTTGGGAAGACTCCACCTGGAGACTTGGAGCACATGTATTCTCATGGCTGGCAGCCAAGAGGAGAAAAGGTGGTTCATGCTAAGTTTGTCCCTTCCAAATATTTAAGTCATGAGCCACTTATCTTGGCAGTAGCATGTTTAAATGTACAGAGAGATGCCAAGATTTGTAGCATATGTGTTTCTTCAACAAGTGAAAAACACAGGGATAACACTGAAGGAATTAAGAAATGATGATGCTGCAGTTTGTGACTTGGGTAACTAACTGAATGGGTAGTAGCACCATTTACTAGGATAAAAGAAAAAAAAAGCAAGTTTGGAGGAAACGAAGAGCTTAGTTAGAGGTGCTCTTAGGATGTCAAAGTACAGTTGTTCATTAGGCAATTAATGGTATGAATCTGGAGTTCAGGAATGGGATGCTCATCAGCATACAGAGTAATGACCAAGACCCCACAAGATTAACAGAAAAATACTAGGCAGAAGCCCATTTCCTTTTTAAAAAAATATTTTTCATTTCTTTGAAACTCAGAGTGAGGAAGATCTGGAGAGAGAAAAAATCTTTCATCCACTGGCTCACTCCCCAGATGACCTCAGTCGTTGAAGATGGGTCAGGCTGAAGCTAACAGCCTAGAATTCCTGTTTGGTTCCCCACATGGGTGGCAGGGGCCCGAGTATTTTGACCATCTGCTGCTGCTTTCCCAGGCTCAGTAATAGGCAACTGGACTGGGAGCAGAGCAAATGAGACTCCAGTCAGTACCAGAGGCATCCCAGGCAGTGTTTAACCTACCGTGCTACAACACCAGCCCTGAATTTACTCCTTGAAATGCCCCAGCAAACCACTTCCTGGCTCATGATGTAGCTGTTCCTCTGTGCCTTATTCATGTGGCCAGCATTCAACAGACATCAGATAATGGGGATGCCTGATGGTAAACTGCAAACATCCAAGCCAGGAGATGAGGTTGCACCATGAGAGTGACTACTCTCCTATCGGATGGCTAGATACCATCTGGGATGAATCAGGATGCAGGCCTGCTGAAGTATCAATGCAAGACTCAGTTCTCATTTGAAGATTCTTCCTCCTCCTCTTGTTTCCACTTCCTGTCATTTTCTTCCTCTTCCATTTACTGATAAAACTGACCAGAATCCTAGGAATAAATGATTTTCTTGACCTTCCTCTGTGCTCTCATCCAGGCCCTTTCCCTTGGTTCCTGATTGCCATTTTTTTTAAAGATTTATTTATTTTTATTACAAAGTCAGATATACAGAGAGAGGAGAGACAGAGAGGAAGATCTTCCGTCCGATGATTCACTCCCCAAGTGAGCCGCAATGGGCCGGTGCGCGCCGATCCGAAGCCAGGAGCCAGGAACCTCTTTCCAGGTCTCCCACGCGGGTGCAGGGTCCCAATGCATTGGACCATCCTCGACTGCTTTCCCAGGCCACAAGCAGGGAGCTGGATGGGAAGCGGAGCTGCCGGGATTAGAACCGGCGCCCATATGGGATCCCCGGGGCGTTCAAGGCGAGCACTTTGGCTACACCGCCGGGCTCCCTGATTGCCATTTAAAACCAAGAGAACCACAGTGAAGAGATTTTTGATTTATAAAAAATGATAAAATGCCCCAACAACCTGTCATTGATGTTTGCAGAGTTGAGATTCTACTACCTATCTAAGAGAACAAGGATATAATAAAAAAGATGATAAAAAACTTTGAGGATATTTTGGGAATGAATTTATGATTAGCAAAATACAAATTTTATTAGGAAGATTGAAGGTAGAGCTAAGGAAGCATCCAAGAAAATAGGGTATTGTGGGGGAAGTGGCAGGCAGAATTCTAAAAAAACCTTTATGGTCAATAAATAGTACTTCATGTAGATTCTATCCTTGTTCCTTTTATTATTATGCATACTTGGATGGTTTCTAGACTAGTTTTTATTTTTATTTAAATATGTATTTACTTTTGAGGGAGAGGAGAGAGATTCAGAGAGATCTGTCTTGCTGGCCACTCCCCACATGCTTCCAGTGGCTGTGGGTAGAGCAGGCCAAAGTGTGATTACCCCTTCTGTGGCAGGAACCCAAACACATGAGCCATCACCGCTGCTTCTCAGGAGCTACATTAGCAGAAAGCTGATGCCACGTGTTGGACACTGGTATTCTGAGTCTATCCTAACCACTAGGCTAGATACTGCTGGCTCATGAATCAGCTGGAAGTTCTTCGTAAGGAAAGGCCAGAGGTTTTATTAAACAGAAGGATAGAGCAGGTGGAAGAAACAGAGGAAAGAGTGAGAGGATAATTGATGGGTAGTCATCTCTGAAGGGGCTGGAAGCAGATGGGCTCACCTTAACAAGGAGGAAAAACAGGTAAGATGTAGAGACCCGCAAGGGATGGGTGACTGTAGGCAGAGGCAGTTAGACAGTTCTTTGACAATGGCTTCTATTTGCCCTGGAAAGTAGGGATACTGCCATCTGTTGAGGTGTAGGGGCTGAGTGAGGTGGTCGGGATGGGATGTTGGTAAGGAACTTTGTAGAATATGAAGGTTTTTTTTTTTTTTTTAATGAAAAAGCCTAAATGAAGGATGAGAAAAAAGAATCTGCTTTGGGAAATAAAGCCACTGGGAGAGTATAGGTGAGCTCAAGGCCTACACTAGCTGATAGTAGAAGGTCGATTGTCCAGTCCGAACCAAAGTGAGAGAGCACTGCAGCGGGGGAGATGAGCTGCTCTTGAAGGAAAAGGTGCCGGGTTGTTGTGAGATGAGAACTGTATAAAGAAAAAAATAGAAAAACATCCTCCCATGATGAGTCATAGGTCCCATTTTCATCAGCTCCCCAGGCCTGCTTATTTCCCTTTGGTGTTTACAGAGGGACATGTGATTCCCCAGGGGAAAGGTGAAGGGTGTAATAAGGAGGGGTGCAGAGAGCAAGTGGCAGCAGCCAGATCCAGAGCAAGGGGAGAGACTTAACCCCACCGAGAGCCGGCCCTCATGGCAAGAGCTTTCTTCATGGTTTAGCCCACAGACACTTGCTGAGGGGCTTAGACATGTGACCACCTTCACTGCTCTGTCTTCAGCTTCTAGAACAGAGCCTGACACAACATAGGTGCAAAATAAATATTTGGTGATGAATGGCATCCCCATTGCAGCTCTAGCCTTTTTTAGATGGTTGGCACACAGGCTCTCTTCTTTTGTTCTTCCCCTCTTTTAGAGAAAGTTTTCAGTGTTTGGGCCTGCTGTGGCCTTTCCAAAAGACAAATAGTCCTACTGCTGCTTCAAGGAGCCCACCACCCACCTGCTCTCAGAACTGCATCTTTTTGTTCTTGCTGGAAAGAGAGGCACAGCTTGCTTTACCAGAAACTTGCATAGGAAATGGTGCAATCTGGGCTGTTTTTCATCCTCCCTCAACCTCATTTCCTAAGTTAAAGCAAGAGAAATTTAAGGAATCTTAGGAATATGAAACTTCTCCAGAATGATCTTTATTGAGCTTGTGTTTGGAACCAGCTGAAATCCTGAAGGGCTGTCAAGCCAGCCAAGAATAAAAGAAAATGAGAAATAAATTAAACAATCCTCTCTGAAGTCTGAAAAAGATATCTAGAGCAGCTGCTATTTTTTTTTCCTTTTCCCAGAATGGTTTGCCTTTCCCCCAGTTTGTAATCATTGCAGGATTGTGTTAGATTATTTTAGGGTAGGAGGAGGGAGTTCAGGATTTTGGAAGGAGTGTGGTGTGGTTAAGTTGTGGCCTTGAAGCTTTGTAATGTACGCAGCTGTGGCACATATGCTCACTCCCTTTCCTGGTAGGATGCCACTGCCGTGTGAGGTCTGTATTCCTGGCCCTCTCTTCAGAGGTTTGTTCCCTGCTTCACCCCCTCCTTCCCAATTCAGTCTTTGCGGTTGGTGGATCATCTTAGCAGGATGAAGGACCATTTCATGAAGAGTGCAAGAAAGCAATGTGTGTATCTGCCAGATGGACAGGGAACACTGTGCTGCATTCAAAATATTTCAGCACCAGAGGCCCCAGCATGCCCCTGTGCTGTGAGCAGTGCACAAAGGCGGCAAGCATTCTCCCTGAACACTCCACCTCCCCTTCGCAGGGAACTGGATTGGCTGGTTACAAAGACACCAAGAAGATGGGAGGAGGCAATCTATAGAATGAGACTTGCTGGCCCTCTCATTCCTACCCCATTGTGAGGCTAACTACCCCCACAGCTGAGCTGTATATGAAAAAGGAACTCAAACTGACTTGCCCTTGGTCAGTCTAAGTAGATGTTAAGCCCAGACTAAAGCATGGAATTATTGTACCATGGCCTGGCTGAACGCATGCTTGGCTGAGTCATGCTCCACCAGGAATGCAGCTAGTCTGGAATGCAAAACGGGCCCAGATGCCTGACACAGAGCAGGAATTTATATAGGGGAAAGTCTTTTTCTAAGATAGCAAAAATCTACCTATAGTCATGAAAGCCAATACTGAGCTTAAAAACAAGTCAAATAACACAAATGCATAAACATTTTTCTTTCTTTTTAGAAATTTATTTGTTTGCCAACGTGCCAGAGAGACAAAGAAAGTGCTGGCAGGGGTGGGGCATGGGGGCCGGTTACTGTTCACTGGTTCACTTCCCAGTTGGTTCAAATAGCCAAGTCTGAGCCAGGGTGAAGGCAGTAGCCAGGACTCAATGTGGGTGACAGGGGCCCAAGTACTTGGACCACTCCCTGCTGATTTCCCAGGTACATTTAGCAGGGAGCTGGATGGGAAGAAAAGTAGCCAGGACTTGAACCGTGCCCTGATCTGGGATACTGACATCACAAGCAAAGTTGCTTAACTTGCTGTGCCACAACTTCAACTTTCTAAACGTCCTTTTTCTTCCTATCCCTCCTTTCATTTCCATTTCAGATTTCTCCTTAGGAGAAAAGATTTATTTCAATTTGGAGTGCATCTGCCTTTGCAGATATGTATATATCTATATTATTTATCTGTATTTCATCTGCATACATTGTATAGGTAAATATATACATATGTAGGTATGTATGTAACTGGCTAGCTAGCTGTCATCTGTCTATACTTTGTTTTGCTTTCACCTAAATGGAATCAGAGGGCGTGACTTATTCTTCAACTTCCTTATATATTTGTTTTTAGTTTAGCTGTGCCTCTTAGTATTCCTCTGTGTTGAGTATTCTCATTCTTTTTAGCATGCTTTTTCATGATTCAGATGCATCATTGTTGGCTTAACTGCCACTCCTTTTGATGACCCTCCAGGTTGCTATCCTGTCAGCTTGTACTAATACAAATAGAACAACAGAGGACAGCCTTATTTTGGCTGCTGCTTTTTTTTTTCCACTTATGCAAGTGTCTCTCTAGGGTGGATACCAAGTTTGGAAATCACTGCTTGAAAAGGTAGATGCATCCAAAATGTGGCATACTTCATGGTTTATTCTCCAAAAACCTCACCTGTTTGCTTACATGCTTGCCAATCTTTTTCATTTACAGCCAGTCCAGTGTATTAAAAAATCGTATCTGCCTTTCTATTTTTATTTGCATTTCCCCCAAAACTGACTGGTGAAACTGTATTTTTTTTTTCCAGATGTTTGGAATTACCTGTTCTTATACTTCATCTGTTTTCTGTTTTCTTGGCTCTCTCCTTAGGAATATATTGCTAGACAGATTATTAAACATGAGTGATGGCGAGGGGCCACAAACCACGGACCCTGCTTACCACTAGTACCTACCTAATATGATTCATTTGGAAGTTTAACTTGAGTTCAAAGTATCCTGATAAAACAGCAGCTCAACCAACACAGAATAAGCTAGTTTATAGCTGTGTGTGCACAGAGCCCCAGAGCAGGCAACACTCAGATGTCACAAACCAGTGCCAATCCTGAGTGTCACAGCCACGTCACTAGTCAATAACACTTATGCCTTACAAGATAAAAGCTGCAAACCGGGAAGACAGAGTGCCGCGTGCTCTCTTGACTGGCTGTTATGCTCTTCAAATATACTTTAATAAACTAGGCTTTCTGTCCTTACTTTCATTTCTCTGAACATTAAGTCATTACTCTAGCAGAAAAAAAAGAAAAAAGGGACAAACAAGCCACTGCGGATGACAGCATAAGGGCAATTTTTGTTGCTGTAAATGTTACACTTTCACCCTGTTTTTCTCTTGTTTACAGTTTCTTGACCAGAGTTAAAATTTGGTTATAGACTAATGTATTGGCTGTTTCCTTTACGACTTTTTGTATTTTGCATGTAGTTTCAGGTCTTTTCTCCCCTCAAGCTCATAAACATGGTCTCATTCTAACTATGAGTAAGAAAAAAATTTGAATGAGGCATTTTTGTGGTGGTCCAAGCCCACATTATAATTTGAGTTATTGCAGCGCCTCCTTTCTGGTCTCACTGCTTCTTTCATTGCTGCCTTTCCGACTGTTCTCAATACAGTAACCAATGTGATCCTTTTAAAACACGAGTCAAATAATGTCATTTCTCTGAATCAAATTATCCACTGGCTTTTCACGTTACTCCAAGTAAAACCCAATGTGACTGCAGTGGTGCCATATGTACCCTTGCACCTCAATACTTTTCTGGCCTCATTTCCTACTACCCTAATCCTGTTTTGTTTTTATTTTTTTGGCACATAGTAGGTCCTCAATAAATATTTGCAAAATTCATGAACTTGATTCCCATTTGTTTGGCAATGATATGGGAACATAAAATCTCTCATAAAATTGCTGGAAAGAGTGTAAGTTAGTAGAAACATTTGCAATTTCTAAATTTTTTAAAGATTTATTTGTTAGAAAGTCTGATATACAGAGGGGAGGAGATACAGAGAAGAAGATCTTCCATCCTATGATTCACTCCCAAAGAGGCCACAACAGCCGGAGCTGAGCCAATCCGAAGCCAGGAGCCCAAAACCTCTTCCTGGTCTCCCACGCAGGTACAGGGTGCCAAGGATTTGGGCTATCCTCAACAGCTTTCTCAGGCCCTAAGCAGGGAGCTGGATGGAAAGTGGGGCCGCTGGGATATGAACTGGCATCCATCTAAGATCCTGGCGCTTGCAAGGCAAGGACTTTAGCTGCTAGGTTACTGTGCCGAGTCCATAATTTCTGAATTCTTAGGATGAGCCTATTCCTTCTTTAGGCAGTTCCTCTTCTGGAAAGATTTTTGTTTTGTATGTGTCCAAATAGACTATGAAGCGTTTATTGCAGACATGTTTGTAGTAGGGGTGGGAGGGTGGAGGTGGGAAGGAATTAAGAAGAAATGATCATAGGACAGGGTATCCTAATGAAATACATATACAGTTTACTAATTGATGAATGACTTATCACTTTTGTAGAGTGTCTTTCATGATTTTGTCACAGGTTATTTTTTTAAAATTTTGACTTATTTTCCTTTGTTTTTGGAGTAAATTCTATTTTTTTGTTTGTGTTTCTGATTTTAATATACTACTGTTTTATTTAAAAGCTTTTCAATTTTGTTCCTGATTTTGAGCTTGATTTTCCAGCTTTTCTTTGTTTTGGATATGTGAGCTACAGTAGAATCATACAGTGAGTTGAACAGTACCATTTTCTCCTCATATTTATGGAATTGTTTCTACACAGTAGTTCTTGTATATCTTAGTTGAAAGTTTCATAAAAAAAACTCATTTGATTCTTCTGTTTATTGATGGGAATTATTTTTTGATTGATATCTGACCTCTCTCTATATACATATATATCTATGTACCTATATATTCAGAAACCCTGTTATTCTTGAGTTAATTTGGATCATTTGTGTTTCCTTATAAATATAATATTTCTATTACATCCATATGTCCAGATTTATTACTGTAAGATTTTTTTAAATAGTCTTTTCTTTAAAATTAAAAATTTTAAATAGGCATTTCTAAATTTTGCTGGAAGTCTTATATTCCTTTCTTCTTTTCCGTTATTTATGTAAATCTCTATTTCTCAATAAATCTTAATACAAGTTTATTAATTTTATTAGTTTTTCTAAGTGCTTGCGTTTGGTTTCGGTTTCACCTCCAGGGTGTTTCTTCTTAGTTACTTCTTTATTTGCATTTATATATGAACATTCTTTAGTTTCTTCAATTAGATGCTTAATTGTTACCAATATATTTTTCTTTACTTTAAAAAAATGATTTGTATTTGAAAGAGTTAGAGAAGGAGAGAAAGAGAGATTGAAAGAGAGAGAGAGAGTCAGAGTCTTCCATCCTCTAGTTCACTCCCCAAATGGACTCACTGGCTGGAGCACAGCTGATCCAAAGCTAAGAGCCAGGAGCCTCATCTGGGTCTCCCCATAGGTGCAGAGACACAAGGACTTGAACCATTCTCCGCTATTTTCCCTGGTTACCAGTAAGGAGCTAGATAAGAAGTGGGGCATCCAGGACATGAACTAGTGGCCACATAGGATGCCAGGCCTAGCCAGCCTAACCCATTATACCACAGTGCTAGTCCCATATTTTTCTTTACTAAAATAATTGAGCATATTCATTGCTAAGTACCCAGCACTGTCTTCCTACTAGACAACTCCTAGTAGGCTGCTGTTGAGGCTTCTCCATCATTGTACAGGTTTCTTACCTTAGTGTGCATATGTTTGCTCTGAGTTGATTTATCAATACAGTTGTCTGTAGAGTTCTATAGAGTTCATCCCACCCACTCTTCCTTCTTTTTCTTTTCTTTTTAAAAATTTCATCAATTATGTTTTTGATTCCAAGGATTTTAATTGTTTTTCATAACTATGCTTCATTTCTTTTTTCAAGAAATAACTGTATGTATATTATTATCTACTTAGTTCCCTTGAACTAAGACTCACTTCAAAGAAGTAATTGTTGGATATTCAGTTATCTTCTTTTTGTCTAGTGTAAATTCTTTACACCAATGCTTCTGGTTTTGGCTGTCCTTACTGTATCTGCTCCCTCCCTCCTCTTTCCCTCCTTCCCTAGCTTCTTCCCTTCTTCCTCTGCTTTCCTCACTGGCTTAGTCTTTAATAATAAACGGTGATAACTGCAAAACAGATTTTTTTCCCTGTCTCACTCTATGTTACTAAGGAGGAGTCTCTTTGTGTCTTGCCAGAACTTTAGGGATAAAGTTTGTGCTAATCTGGATAGGGGGTTCAGTCCAGAAGAGCTGAATTGATTTCTACATAAAGAGCAAGAAACTCTTCCAAAGTAAAAAGTATGTCTGAGCAGAGACCAAAAGGTGGAAGAGCAACCATCCGGGTGGCCCAGGTAAAGGGCAAGCACAATAAAATGCCTGTAGAGGAATGTGCATGGTGTGTACATGTGGTGGAGTCAACGAAAACATCTGCTGTGAGCCGGGGAGATGAGGCTATACAGAAAAGCTTTGTGTGTCAAGTTAAGAAATATTTTGGTGTGACAAAAACATTGCATGTAGTGGTAGGATCACTGCACTTTTTTTTAATGCTTATTTTTACTTACCTCAAAGGCAGTGCAACACAAAGGGGGAGAAAAAGAGAAAGACAGAGAGAGAGAATGAGGGAGGAATAGACAAAGAGAACTTCCAACCAAATGCCAACAACATTTGGGCCAGACATAAAGAGGTGGGCCAGACTGAAGCCAGGAGCCAAGAATTCAATTCAGGTCTTCCACAACAGTATCAGGGACCCATGTACTCAAGCCATCATCTGCTGCCTCCCAGATTGCACATTAGGAGGAAATGTGCTTGCAAGCGGAGGTGGGACTCTTTCCCAGACACTCCCGTTTGTGGGATGTGGTTATCCCAAGTTTTAGCTTAACTCACTGTGCCACAGCTCCCACCCCTATGCTTCTACCTGTGGATGGCATCTTTTACCAAAAGGGTTTGGGCTGCAGGTGTCTGATGAGGTTGTGGCTGCTACTCTGTGCTGCTTCCTTGGGGTTACTCGTGATGCTAATTGGAAGAGTACCCAAGGGGAGGGAGTGAAGGGGCAGCCCTTAGAGAGTGGGACTCCTGGGATAGTGAGAATGTTTGCCAAGTGAGGAGGCAGAATCTAGGTTTAGATCAGAGGAGCTAGCATCCCAGCTGAGTTGTCATGTCTAAAAGGAGTTTTGAAGATAAAAGTGGGAGCATGAGTGAAGTTGAGATCTCAGCCTCCTCATTTCACTGCTTCCCTACTTGTGAAATTCCTGTTGGTCTTTCAAGCTCATCTGAAATGCCAGCTTCTCTCTGAAGGCTTTCCTTTAGCTCTGGCTGCAAGGTTTATTTTCTCTTTGGAAACTTGTATTTTACAAGTGTTTTGTGGCTTTGCAGTCCCTTTAAGGTGTAAAATCTCTGAAGATGGGTTTGCTTCTCAGTATATCCTTGGGCACCCGAGATCACTCTGTACAGCTCTCTACTACAAAAATAATAGTTGAACTGAATCTGTACTTTCTCAGGAAAAGTACATCCTACAGGGTTTAATAAATATGAGTCTTAAATAATGAAATAGTTCCAGGAATTTGAATATTTCAAAGCTCCATCCATAGAAAGGCTGAATAATTCATGCAAATATTTGAAGAAAAGAACAAAAACTTATCATCTAATAATTCAGTACACTGCTCTTTATTTTGGTTCATAAAAGGAGATCTCACACTTGGTTTTGTGGGAAGCTCAGCTTCAGAAGCTTTGAAATGGAGATTTAATGAATTACATCACAATTATATTTGAACATTGAAAAGAAGCATTATCCAAAAGGCAAATTCCAAACTTATGCCTTTTTCAAAGGAAGTGTCATTTGGAAGGAAACTGATTCACACCATGAAATATGTGGCATTTCTCTCAGTTTCCACTCTCTTCTAGGATACTAGTGGGCTCATGTGATATATAGACATGTGCTTAATCAAATTTAGCTTGACTTCTCAAGTTAAGAAAATGTATATGAACTATTTCCGAGATAAGCAGAGGCACTTTCTTTTTATAGCACACATCTCAGGCTGCTGTACTTGTCTTACTCCTTTTTTTTGAAAACTTGGCCTTGTTTATAGAATCTGTAAATTGCTATTCCCTTAGAACAATACTAAAACCTATCAAGCTAGATGGTATTTTAGAGTGTTTTGTTTTATCTTCAATAAAGAATATTGCACTATTTATTTACTATTTGTATGAGAGAATTTTAGAAAGTTCATGGAGAATATAATGAAGATTCCTAGTTTTGGTGTAAAAACTTGAAATCTATGCATAATTTCATAAAATACATTTTCATGATCTATTTGAATACTCATTTTTAAAAAAATTAAAATATCAGAGAGACAGATTAAACTGGTCCTCTATCTGCTGGTTTACTCCCCAGATACTAGCAGCATCTTGGGCTGGACATGCTTAATGCAGTTTAAAAGGAGAAGCTCTATTATTCATCTGAGAATGGAACTTGAGTGTTGGACGCAAACCTTTTGATTGATTATTGAGCTGAGTGACGCTGAGTGAGTCAGCTAATCTCAGAGGTAAAATGAAAGGGTTATTGCCTCCCATTCTGTGATTCTACAGTTTGATGAATTCTGAAAATTGAAGACAAGATGTCAAGGGCCACCGTGAACGTGGTCCTCTGGGCTGAGTCACAAACGGGAAGAGCATCAGCAGGGCCTGTCTTTGTGCTTCACCTGGAATCTGTTTGTCAGAGGTCACACACACCAAATCTCAGGGGTGCACAAATGCCACCAAAACTAGCAGAGGTGGAGAGGAGCATGAAAAATTGAAGAAAAAAAAAAACCTTCACAGAGTGAAACAGAAGTGAGTTTCTAATTTTATTTCAAATGACTTGCAGGTCTGAAAAATTATTGAACTGTCACAGATGTTTATATGAATAAGCAGTATGCAAAAGGACCAGTTACAACACAGTAATTCACCAAGGTTAATCTTTGAAGAGTCTCATTTTTACAGTCCATTTAAAATGTTGTAGACTTTAAAATCTATTTGCTTATTGTTTCATATTTTGTCTTTTGTTCTTCAAAGCTTTTTCTCAGAAGTTCAGAAAAATATATGTGATATGTTAAAATAAAAAATGTAGTAGGAAAAATCTCGCATGTTGCAGAAAAAGACAAACTCTCAATGAACCATATATCAGACATAGAACTTATTTACTATAAAGAATATTTTGTGCATGAGTTTTACAATATAACTATTCAAGATACAGATTTTAAAATTTAAAATTTTATTTTTATTGACAAATAGCAATTATAGATGTTATCTGTCCGGTAAATATAGTGCTTTGATACGTGTGTATATTGTAGAGTAATCAAATTAGGCTAAGATGTCTCCTCATATCCCTATTTTTTTATGGTGAGAACATTTAATGTCAAGATATACATTTTTTCATTGTAGTTGACAGAAATAAGAGTAAAGATTTTGTGGTTGAATTTAAAAGCTGTAAGAATGCCTGCTTATATACAATTATATGTTACCTTTGAGGACATCATGAATACAGAATACTCATTCATGCTAGAATTATTTATCTATTCTTTAGAAAGAAAACATTACATTAAAAATGTCCAATATCCAAGTAACTTTGAAAACCAGATGACATAATTTCTTAGCTTTTTTGGTCATTGCTTCCTGTTGGCCTGTAGCAGTGATTCATGTAGTAATTGTAGTTTCTAGCATCATGCGGCAGATTGAAAGGATTGTGCATGAGATTTGGAACACTATTCTTGCTTCAAAAATGTGCAACTTCACTAGAATTCTGTTCATCAGAGAATGTAGTCTCACTAAAATTAAGTACTTTGATTTAAAATCTTCTAAGGCCTCCATGGAATACATACTATATAGAGAAATGTGACTGAATTTCACTTCTTAGTCAGTTTTTGTAACTTACATGTACAAGTACAAAAGAAAGCTTTTACTAATTCATCATGTCTTTTTGAAAAATAGGTCACTTTCATTTACATGTGTTGAAATACAGCTTTGTAAAACAGTAGGGTTTTTTTTCAATATATAGGGATTCATTTAAAGTTATAAAGACAAAGGCTGTAACATTTAAGTTTAAAACAAGAAAGAGTAAACAGAAATATAAACACAAAAGGACAAACATCTTTGAGTTAGCCCCCGATAAGGGTAGCAGATTTAATTGTACAAACAGGTTCCACAGACCACCATAAGGTATTTTTTTAAAAAAGATTTGTTTTTATTTGAAAGGCAGATTTATAGAGGAAAACAGAGAGAGAAAGATCTTCCATCCGCTGTTTTTGTCTCAGCCCTTGCTGAGCTGATCTGAAATCAGGATCTAGGAAGTTCTTCCTGATCTTCCATGTGGGTGCAGGGTCCCAAGGCTTTGGGCCATCTTCTGCTGCTTTCTCAGGTCACAAGCAGGGAGCTGGAAGGGAAGTGGAGCAGCCGGAATAGTAACCAGCACCCATGTGGGATTCTGGTGCATGCAAGACAAGGACTTCAGCCCTGCATCGAGTATTTAAACAGGAATGCTTAAACACTGATGGTGGAAATATGAATTAAACACTATGGAAAACAGTATGGAGATTTCTTCTTTTTTTTGTCGTCATCGTCTTCGTCCATCTGTCTATCTGTCTGTTCTCTGTCCGTTTTCACCCGGCTGTCCCAACAGTATGGAGATTTCTTAAAAGACTAGAAACACAATTGCCATTTGACTCAGAAATTCCCTATTGGGTATATACCCCCAAAATATGAACATGTTGTATCAAAGAGATACCCGGACTACTATGTTTATCATTGTTTATTATAGTTAAAATTTGGAATCAACTGAGGTGTCCACGGTCAGATGAATGGTTAAAGAAAATGTGGTATATAAGCAATGGAATAGTATTCAGCCATAAGAGTGAGATTCTATCATTTGCATCAAAATGGATGCAATATCATGTTGAGTGAAATAAGCCTAACACAAATACTGCAGTTAAGGAAAAAAAAAAGGAAAAATAAAAAAAAACCCCCACAAACAGAAACAAAGAAATGCCTGTTTGTGTCAGTATTGTTTTAATTACAGTTTCATGAAACTTTGTTTTATTCTTTCTCAAACCAGTAGTTGAGAATGTGGTGCTGCTATAGTTATAGTGATCTGTGATTATTTTAAAATTTACTGTAGATAGGTGAGATGGTAATTTTCCATTCAATCATTGTATATAGCCATTGACTGTATTCCTATTAAACTAAGATGTGTTTATGTACCACTTATTACATTTCTTACTTGGTGAAACATTCAGCCTTTTTACTATAATGTAAGTTTAGAATATGTTATCTCAAGAATTAAAAAAAAAGAAAATGGGAGGGAAGAAGGGAAGAAAAACTGGGAGCAAGTGAGAACAGAAATATTATAGTCTTAGAATTGTATCTACAAACAATATGGAATCTGTGAAAAGCTAGAAATAAAAAATAAAATGTGAAATAAATTGAAAATTAAGAATCAGTGAGTAAATTAGGATAATTATTGCATGCAAATTATCCTACTCTAGGTAGAGAATTAATTACATTTTTGTAATTAATTACATTTTGTTTTTTCAGAAGCGACCTCAAGAACCCCTAACAGCAGTTTGACTTACATCATATTTGGCCTCAAGAATCGTTAACTGAGTAATTCTCCTGTAGTAAAACTCTCCATTTGAGGCCATTTGCATCAGAAACGAATCCATTTGTAAACCTTATATATTTCATCATTTTGGATCTTCATGCTTTTTTGAAATTTATTTTTAAAAGCAAGTTGGAGGGGATGCATGACCATGACTGAACTTTCACCAAAGTTTAGAATTGCACATGAAAACCCAAGAAGTTTCTAGTTTTCCCCCCCAAAGGGTTAAGTGCCTCTGAGAAGTCTAACTAAATTTACTTCAGAAGTATTGCAGATATTCTTTTGCTGTGGTTTGGTTTATTTCCTTCTTGATAAAATTCTGTTTTCCTTCCTCTTCCTCTTCACTCTATTACTTAATGTGGCCCCAAGGTGTGCTACAGTTCTTTAAATCACTTCTTTCACAAATACACATGTACGCTTTATGAGAGAACTGAAAATTAGGAGCTCAAATTCTTCTTTCCCTCTTATTTTATTTTCCACCTTTGATATAAGAACTAAATCTTTTAAAAAAATTATTTTTGGAAGGCAGAGTTACAGAGAGAAGCAGGGACAAAGAGAGAGAGAGGTCTTCTATCTGCTGATTCAGTCTGCAGATGACTTCAGCACCCAGAGCTGAACCAGTCTGAAGCTGGGAACTGGGAACTTTTTGCAGTTTCTCACGTGGGTGCAGGGGCTGAAGTTCTTGAGCTATCCTCTGCTGCTTTCCCAGGCTGGAGGGAGGGAGCTGGGACTAGGACATGCACCCATATAGAGTTTTGGTAACACAGGTTGAGGCTTAGGCTAATATGCCATGGTGCTGGCTCTAAGAACTTTAATTAAAAACAGCAACAACATTTATTTACTTATTTGAAAGGCAGACTAAACAAGGGCTGAGGGTGGGGGCTGTGGAGAGAGAGAAAGGGAAGGAGAGAGACTCACTTACTGGTTTACCCTTCAAAGGCCTGCAATAGCTAGGTCTAAGTCCAGCCGAAGCCAGGAGCCAGACTGTGTGCGTTTATGTCTCCCGTGTGGAGTGCAGGGGTCCCAGTACTCAAACCATCAGTCGTTACCTGCTGCCTCTAAGTGTGTTAGCAGGAAGCTTGGTGAATCAAAGGTGGGACTCTGACCCAGACATTCGTATATGCAATGCAGTCGTTTAAAGCAGAGGCTTAACTCATTGTTCCATAATGTGTTCCCCTGCTTTCCTATTTATCCTTATTTATTTATTTAGCTACTTTTCTGGCACTAAATCATCAGCTTGTCCCTTTCTCTTTGAACCATATTGAGACACAGTGCAATCTTAAAATAACAAGTAGCCTATGTTTGTTTCCCATGTTCCTGATCCTTGGCTTAGCAAGGAAGAGCTTAAGAAGCCTCCTGTACTCCTTCAAGTAGGATGGCTTTGGCTGATGTCTCAGAAGCAGTGAATCATGTGGTACCATGTGCCCATGCTTTCCTCATGACTCATCCATTTCTCAACTGGCTGGGCGAGTCTGTGCTGCTCAAATGCCTTGTGCTGATGGACAACTATACCACTGATCTAGGGCCTCTCTCTCTCTAGGGTACCTCAAGTTCTGTGTAATTCCATCTAACACACAGGTCAGTAGTGGTAATGTAGGGTGACTTGATTTTGCACCTTAGTGAATACAAGAGATTTTCAAATAATTCAATCGAGCCTCACTGAGCTTCATTTTGCAAATGGAGAAAAGGAAGCAAGTAATTTCTGCAAATATTTTTCTTTGATTTATTTGAAAGGCAGAGATGAGAGAGAGAGAGAGAGAGAGAGAGAGAGAGAGAGAGAGAGAGAGAGAGAAATATGAATCATCTACTTGGTGATTTGCTCCCCAAATGCTTGCAACAGGTGAAGCTGGGCCTGATCAAAGCCGGGAGCCTAGAACTCAGTCTGGGGTGGCAGGAACCCAAGTACTTGAGCTGTCACCTGTTGCCTTCCAGGGTATGTCCAATAACAAGAGACTGGGATAGGAAACAGGAAGCAGGGCTGAGACTTGAAACCAGGTATTGTGTGAGATGCAGGTATCCTTTGCTGAATCTTAATGGAGCATGTTCTCTAAGCTGTTTTCCCAACAAGTCTTTCCTAGATGCTTTCCTATGTAAATTCCTAGTTAAGTAGAGAGCTGAAGATTTGAGTGCCAGATTCTTTCATCATACAAATCATTTTAAGAACTAGCAAGATCAGCACTTCTGATATCCATGAATGCATGTATTGCACACTTTCCACATGCAGTGTAGTATGTTAGGTTGTATACGGAGAAATGGAAATAAAGACATGGCTCCTGATGTATGAAAGTACTCTATTTGTAGAAATATGGGATTAAAAAGGGAAGTTTATTTTGGTTTAAAAACCTTTTGAAATCCATGCATAATTTGTTAATACTCTTCTCATGGAGTTTTTGCAGACCCTTTGTATGAACAGATTTTAAGAATGGTTTACACCAAAATAAGCTTATCTTTACATTTAATTTTCTTTTTTTTTTCTGGATCAATTGCTTTTTTTTAAAATTATTTTAATCTTTTTTAAAATTTATTTATTTTTATTGGAAAGGCGGATATACAGAAAGGAGGAGAGAGAGGAAGATCTTCGTTCGATGATTCACTCCCCAAGTGAGTGCAACAGCTGGTACTGCGCTGATCCGAAGCCAGGAGCCAGGAGCTCTTCCGGGTCTCCCGTGTGGATGCAGGGTCCTAGGTCTTTGGGCTGTCCTCAACTGCTGTCCCAGGCCACAAGCAGGGAGCTGGATGGTGCCTATATGGGATCCTGGTGTGTGCAAGGCGAGGACTTTAACCATTACACTATTGTGCCAGGCCCTACATTTAATTTTCTATGAAGTTTCTGAAACCCCTTTGTTTATGGTGTCTTACACTCTGGTTAGGAAAACTATAAGACAACTGATGACATTTTACTCCATCTCATCGGCAACACAAAATTGTTTTCCCTTTTCAATGGTCTTGTCTTTTCCACAACATTCCTGTCACGGCCAAAACTCCTCTTCATATGACCCCTCCAAACAAGCTCTCTTTTGCTTGAATGTAGAGTCAAATAAGCATTCATTTCTCCCACATGTCCTGGCTTGACTTTGCAGTGCAGTTAGTAGTTTCTTTTCTTGTAGGTGTTGCATTTCTTCTTGAGGCAGGAACTAGGTTTTTTTGTGAAGATGTTCTAGGCCATTTTGAGCTGGACGTAACTATAATTGGCTGGATTCCATTCACAAGTCTCATAGGGAATACTCAGCCTCACCATTTTTTTCCTGGCTATTTCCATGTGAGGTTGCCAGGCAGTCCAAGGGTCTTCCTTCCTCCTATGCCTAGATCCTTTTATCAGGATCCTTTTATCCTTGCAGTGAGATGGGACTGGTGTGAATGAGAACATTCCATTGAACTACATTGAAGGCACAGTCTAGCAACTCGGTTGGGATTCTCTTTTGGGGAGCCCTTTTTTAGGGGCTAGTGAGGTAAGAGGAGCTATTATTGTTCCTTCCTGACAGAAAATCACCCACTTTCTCTCCCCTTAGCCTACTTTTGGGTCCTTGATTCTGCTGTCTTCTGGGTGGAAGGAAGACAGCCCCGCTAGTTGCTTTACTCTAGGGTTCCCTAAAGGAGGACAGTTTGGGCAGCAGTTCACATACACTTTGCATGTTGCTGTTGCTTTCTGCTTGTTAAATCTTTCCCTTTCAAAGTGTATAATAAGAGAAATGGGGATGGAAAAGAAAGAGGAATATGAGCTGGGTGAGAATAATGACAAACTTAATTTTTATTCTTCTGTGGAGTCAGCATCTTGCTATGCCTCTCCCTGCATTCCACCGTGGTTCCTGCTGGGCCTTTTCTGGCTCAGTAGGCAAGCAGTGTGGCCCAAGATGCTGCAGGGTTAACAAGCTCTCAGGTGGTGCCTGTGCTGCTGGTTTCTGGACCACACTCTTAAGTTGCTTGGGTCTATCGAGGAATGGTAAATGAAAAGCACTAGTCCTGGGTGGGATGCGTGTCTATGTGGGTGGGTCAAGGTATGGAAGAAGGTAGATAGGACAAAAGTTTCAGTTCTTTTTTTTCATGTTTTCCTGTAGAAGGGCAAGAGGATGGGATACTCCTTGCTGTCAGTTACATCAGCACCTGGAATGAGGACGGTCATCTGATAATGCCTTAGAGACTCTGATGTGAGAAAGATGTGTTGCGAGGGTGTTACTTGAGTGGTTTTTGTAGTAATGAGATATTGTCAGCTTTGTTGCACCAAGGTTGAGAAAACCTTTCCATGATCTATTGCCTGACACAGTCCACACTAGCACATCCACAGACCCAGACAATTGCTGCAAAGCTTGGTCAGGAAAGTTGTCCGACTTGTTCTGCTTTCCATACTCTGACAAGGCATTCACTGTCCGCTGCAGGCCTAGGTGAGCTGGTTGTCATGTCCCTTGGGTGCATCTGGACATACTGTCCACTGCACAGGCATCAGCAGCTGCGAAGGTCCTGATACATGCACTTCAAGGTTGGACCACACATTCTGTGATTCTTGGCTGGAGTTTGAGTCCAGTAGTTGGGGAGTGCTCCAAGAAACCTCACCTGGGGTGACCTTGGTCCTGACTCTTTTGTGTACCAGTCAGTGCAAAGTCAGGTTTGGTCTTTCACCTGCACCAGCCAATGGACTTGCATGTGGATGCAGCTGCTGATCAGTTCCACTCCCACCCTCATCTCTCACATGAACCAACAGGTGCTGTGGCCTTGCCTAGCCCACTCCAGGCCTAGTCCTCACAAACACTAGTGGATTTCATGGTCTAGTCAGGGCAATCCCCAACAACCTCCACCACATCTTCCCCCAGTCCCAATCTTTGCCTGTGCCAGCATGTGCTGCAGGCTAGTCAAACTTATCCCACATTCCAGCTGGCTCTCATGCATATCTGTGGATGCTGCAGCTTAGCTCTGCCCAACATGCCCCTATATCTGGTCCACACATATGCCAATGAGTGCTGACACCCAGTCCAGCCTAACCCATCCTCAGCCCTCGCTCTTGTGCTCAGCAGTAG
The DNA here is from genome assembly GCF_030435755.1 of Ochotona princeps. Classification (NCBI taxonomy): domain Eukaryota; kingdom Metazoa; phylum Chordata; class Mammalia; order Lagomorpha; family Ochotonidae; genus Ochotona; species Ochotona princeps. The sequence goes on along the minus strand of NC_080839.1, from coordinate 53,482,090 downwards.
ATGCTGCAGCCAAGCCAGGGGAGTACTCACAGCTCCCTCTCCAGGCTTATTCCTAGCCAGAATCTTGTGCTTGCCAGAGATTATTGTGGTCCAGGCTTACATAACTCACACTGGGACCCATTCCCAGTAACTGCCAGCAAATTCTGTGGCTTAGTTCGGTCAGCCTGCACCCATTCTGGCTTCTGTGCATGCTAGATGATATGGCACTAGCCTAGCCTGGCCTGCTCCCAGTCCCAGCTCTCATGCTCACCAGTGGAAACAGTGGCCAAGCAGGGGAATCTCCGGAGTTCCCCTACCAGGCCCACTCCCAGTCCCAGGTCTTGTGCATGTCACTGGGTAATATGGCCTAGTCTGACACAGCCCACCTCCAGTCCCAGCTCTTGCCAACAAGTGTAGTAGCCTAGCCCAGCCTGGCACACCCTCAGCCCTGACCCTTTTGTAAATTGGTGGGTTTGAAGCCCAAACTCAACCTGATCTACACCTGGTCCTGGCTCTCATTCATGCCAGTGTGTGCTGTGGGATGGCCCAGCCTCATTTGTCCTTAGACTTGGTCCCATACAAATGTCAGTGGATGCTGCAACCCTACGTAGCCTGGATTGCCCCCATTCCCAGTTTTCAGGATCACCAGTGGGAGCTGTAGTGTACAGGGGGAGTCCAAGTTGCTCTACCAGACCCCCTCCCAGTAGCAGATCTTGCATGTGCCTGCAGGTGCTGCCACCCATCCTGATATGGTTTGCCCTAGTCCTGGCATTCACTGGCCTAGCCTGACTGGCCTACACCCATTCTTGCCCTCTGTGGTGAGTAGTACCAGTTTCTTAACCATCTTTCATAAAATAATATTTGACATTCACTTAGCACTGAATTTGTGTCTGACCCTGTTTTAGGTGTTTTGCATCTATCACCTTGTATAATCACCACAATAGTTTTGTGAGATGGGAAAAGCAATTATTTGCCTCACTTTATAGATGGTGAAATCAAGGTACAGTTTAGTTAATTTATTAAATATTATAGTAGGTGGTAGACCTAGAATTCAAATTCAGTCTGGCTCCAGAGTCTGTGTATGCAGCCTTGTTTCTCTCCAACATTCTGCCCACCTCACATTCGGCCCTCACACAAACCAGTAGGAGCTGCAGCCTAGTTGGAGTGACCCACAATAACCCCCATCAGGCCTGCCCCCTACCCTGGTTCCCATGCTTGCCAGTATGGACAGCAGACTTGTCCAGTATGTCCCACATCCCATTTAGCTCTTACAAATGTCAACAGGCATTGAAGCCTAGTTCAACCCAACCAGCCCTACTTTCCAGCTCACACACATGCTGGCGGGTGCCATTCTGTCTAGCCACACCTGTCCCAGTCCTGGTTTTCATGCTGTCCAGTGGGAGTGGTAACCTAAGAGGGAGGTGCCCACTATTTCCCTCCTGGGCCCACTCCCGGATCATGTACTCTCTGCTGGTGGTTCTGCAGTTTAACTTAGTCAATTATTCATTACAGAAACTCATCCACTCAGGGGAACAATATTGATACATATAATTTGTATTAAAAATCTTTCTGCTTAGGGTCTGGTGCAATAGCCTAGTGGCTAAAGTCCTTGCCTTGCAACTGCCAGGATCCTATATGGCTGCCAGCTCTAATGCTGACAGCCCCACTTCCCATTCAGCTCCTTGTTTGTGGCCTGGAAAAGCAGTCGAGAATGGTCCAAATCCTTGGCACCCTGTACCTGCGTGGGAGACCTATAAGAGGCTCCTGGCTCCTGGCTTCAGGTCGTCTTAGCTCTGTCCATTGCAGTCACTTGGTGAGTGAACTAGCAGAGCAAAGATCTTTCTCTCTGGGTATTTCCTTTTCTCTGTATTGCTGACTTTTCAATCAAAATAAATAAATCTTTAAAAATAAAATCTTTCTACTCTTAGAAATATCTGACTATACCTTGAATAAGCTTTCCTATTAGGTTATGGAAATTTATTGAAATAAAAATCAAAGATAATAAAAATATTAACTATTATTTATTGGGGCATCATCTATGACATGAAACTTTTTGGTATTGAAAAACAGTTGAGATCAGGCGCGTTCAGGGTGGCATGGCCATAGACGACAACCTGAAACACAATTGAAAAGTAGAAATTTTATGTATTTAAAGTATACCTATTGATCATGTTATATTCTTAGTGAAATAATCATTAAAGTTTACACGTATTATAATTTAATAAATTAAACACAAATATATTTAGTTTCATTACATTTAGTTAAATGTAGATATAATTATATATGAACTTTAATATAAGTTTCTAAAATATAAATAAACTATATACATTTTATAAATTTAGTGAAGTAATCACCAAAAGGGACTGGTGTAGTGGCATGAAGTTTAATCCTCTGCCTGCTAGAGTCAACATCCCTTATGGGCACTGGTTCAAGTCCTGGCTGCTCCACTTATGAGCCAGCTCTTTGCTTATGGCCTGGGAAAGCAGCAGAGCATGACCTAAGTCCTTGGGCCCCTATGCCCACGTGTGACACCCAGAAGTTTCTGGCTGTCAGCTTCAGATCAACTCAGGTCTGGGAGTTGTGGCCTCTGGGAAGTGAATCTTTAAAAATCTTTTTTAAAAGTATTTATTTATTTTTATTACAAAGTCAGATATACAGAGAGCAGAAAGGACAGAGAGGAAGATCTTCCATCCAATGATTTATTCCTCAAGTGGCCGCAACGGCCGATGCTATGCCAATTCGGAACCAGGAACCAGGAGTTTCCTCCAGGTCTCCCACACGGGTGCAGGGTCCCAAGTCTTTGGGCCGTCCTCAGCTGCTTTCCCAGGTCACAAGCAGGCAGCTGGATGGGAAATAGAGCTGCTGGGATTGGAATCGGTGCCCATATGGGATCCAGGTGTGTTCAAGGCGAGGACTTTAGCCACTAGGCCACCGCGCCGGGCCCTAAAAATCTTTTAAAAACAATCTTTAAAAACAATCTTTAAAGAAAAATTACCACAGTCAAGCTAGTTAACGTATCTGACTTCATATAGGTGCTATTTTCTATTTTTTCTTTTGTTTTTGTTGTGAGATTCGCTAAGATCTACTCTAAGAAAACTTCACAATGCAATAATTCTGGATTATATTGTTAACTCTAGTCATATTATAGTGTAATAGATCTCTGGGACTATTATTAATCTTGTGCAGTTGAAATGTTTTACCCATTTACCAATATCTCCCCATCTTCCCTTTTCTCCAGCTCCTGGTCACCATCATTCTACAATCTGGATCTATGAATTCAACTGCTATAGATTATACATATAATTGACATCAAACAGTGTTTGTTTTTCTGTGTCTGACTTGTTTTTATTCAGCAAAATGTCCTTCAGGATCATTCATGTTGTCACAAATGACAGAATTTCCTTCTTTTTAAAGGCTGAAGAATATCCCATTGTGTATATAGACCACATTTTCTGTATTAATTCATCTTTGCTGACCATTGCGTGTTTTTCCCTGTCTTGACTATTATACAATGACTATGGGAGTGAACATATCTTCAAGATTTTTATTTATATATACAAGGGCACTTTAGAAAGTTTTGGGAAAATTGAACTAGCAAAAAGTTTATTTTGTTATAAAATTTTTGAAATCCATGCATAGTTCTTTCATAATATGTATTTTCATTAGCTTTTTGAAGACCCCTTATACGCATGGATTTCAAAATTTTGCACCACAATAAACTTTTAATCCATTTTTCAATGAGTAGGTTGAAATAACTTCATATAATTAGAAGTAGGATTTTTGAGATATAGGCAGCTTTAGTTGTTTTCTAAAATTTTGTTTTACTTATTTTTAAATTGATAGATCTTCTATCTACTAGTTCATTCTTGAAATGTGCACAGCCGCTAGGACTGGGGCAAAGAAAGGAGCCAAACACTCAATCTGGATGCAGATCCAGATTTACCTGATTTACCTGCGCTCATGTATATCAGCTCCTGTCTCCTGGACTGCACACAGACAGCCAGCTGTTTCTGATACAGCACGTGGCTGTCTCCAATGAGGACTTAACTACTCGGTCGAATGACCACTTCTGCTTTTCCGAATTTTTGAGGCACCTCCATACTGTTTTCCATTCATGTCTGTGCCGATTGACATTTCCAGCAGTAGTGTACATGGATTCCCTATTCTTTACATTCTTCCATCACTTATCTTTCACTGTGTAACGCAATCTAAATACACTTTAATCTTTACAACATTTAATAGAGTGGGCAAAAAGAAAAAAAAATCTGTAGTGTCACTGCAAGCCCTCTGGCTACCTCTAGAAAGCGGGCAATTCTAACTGACTCTCTGGGTGCAGGAAACGAGAGGAAATCTGGTCACAAGCTGGCTGAGAAGCCAGGAGAGAATGTTTGGGCTTCTCCCACCTGGTGGGTGATGTGGATGATATAGATGACCTCAGTGAAGCCTTCACCTTGCCAGGAAACTCCTCCAGTGGTGGTGAGTGTTCAGATGTGAAGTGTAGGAGCTGGGGGCAGCGGTGGGGCGGGGGGGCCCTCACACACACCCAGCCTCTCATCCCCTCCGTGGAAGCCAATACAGAAATCTGCCTCCACTTACTCACAGCCTTCTGAGAAACTACCTAGTGGACCTGTCTGGTTGCTGGATATAATTAGAGATGTTAAGTTTCTACGGTGCATCTTCTCAAAAATCTTATGAATTATGCATAATTATCCAATTTAAGAAATGAGGAAATTAGGGTTGAGAGGAATTAGGGGAGTTGCCCAACATCATTAGACAGTCTGCAACTGAACAATGGGCAATTCAAACTCTGGCCTGCATCTTTCTTAACCCATTAAGTCCCATACTTTCAATTCAGTCAATACTTCAGTGACATTGACACAGGTACATTAAAACATGTTGCAAATCATGATCTCGGGTTACATTTTCATTATAATTAAGAACAAAAATAGAGATTTTCTTGTAAGCAGGATGCTAGAACCATATAGTATCTTACGTATACAAGCTATCCCACAAATAGGCCATTGGGCAAATATGATACCCAATCATACATTACGCAACACACAAATAAGTGACTTTTCTGACTTGTTCAACAAGTATTTTTTGGTGGAAAGAATGAAGAATTACATCACACTTTGGACACTTATGTTGTCAATTTCACATGCCATGGCTTGTTTTGACATCATTGTTATTGCTATTTGAGAACAATATGGTTTCTTGTGTCAAATCTGACATCATCTTAGACAACAATAAAACCAGGAATGTTATGCTTTTGTCCTCTTGTTGGTTTCCCATTTCATCATCTTAGATGTGCTAAGATGTCTATTTTTGAAACCAAAAAAGTTCATGAAATTTTTCCTGCCTTTGTTCACAAATGTGTGAATAATCCATGCATTCAGGAGACACACATGTGGGCCAACACACCATTCTTTTTCTTTTCACCCCATGAGACGTAGACTATTCAGAAACCAAGAAATCAGGTTCATCCACACCACCGTGGAAATTGTGATAGGTATCCAGTCAATACCCTTGAATGAGGCACACTGACTCTACCCTTTATAGCCTGTTTCCATCTTCAAACTTGGCCAAGTGGTTCTAGTGTATCATAACTTATTCCAACATTTACTATCTAACAATTTGCAATGAGAATTTATTTATACGACACTCTTGTTTGCTTTTCTTTCATCAGTCTTGTCAGTTTCAGAGAACATTTATTTAGTCTTTCCCCTTCCCCAAGATGCTTGAAAGGCAGCAGTACATTTCAAAACACCTCACATAACTATGCTGTATACCTTGTCCCAATGCCCCTAGATATAGAGCGGTTGTTTTCAAACAGTGGTCATTTGAAATACAGCTCATTTCTCATAATAAAATGACAAGTTATTTATATAAAATAACTTTAGGAATGCATTTCATATATAACAAATCAGTTATGCATGTAATCTTTTTCACTTGAATATTTAGTAAAAGTAATTGTGCAGTAAAGGTCTTGTCGTTTTCACAGGGAATTCTAAAATAGTTTCCAATGCCGTAATCACCTGTTTTCTCTAAAAGCATGTTTGTGTTAGAGTTAGCGTCTGGTATATTTATGGTTTGGTTTAAGTTTCATAGTTGTCTTATATATAGTATGATGGGTTACAATGGGTTAATCTCAAGCTCATGTTCCTTTTAGTCCTCAGGGTGGTTGCTTTGATGCAGGGATGTTACAAACATCTCACCTTGGCATTTTTCCTGCTGCTGTCTTTGACCATCTCATTTATTATTACTGATTTTATCCAAAGTTCAAGAACACGTTAGAGAATTTTTGAGGTACCATTGAAATTAAGTGCTTAGACTTTTACTTTTTAAAGATTTATTCACATTTATGGGAAAGTCAGAGGAGAGACAGAGACAAATATCTTCTGTCTACTAATTCACTCCCTAAGTGGCCAGGGTGGCTCCTGAGCTGACCTGAAGCCTGGAGCAGGGGCCTCTTTCAGGTCTGCTCTGTGGGTATAACGTCCTGGATTGCTTTCTCAGGTCATAAACAGGTAGCTGGAAGGGAAGCAGAGCTGCTGGGACACAAAGTGGCACCCATATGGGATCCTGGTGCATGCAAGGCGAGGACTTTAGCCACTAGGCTACCACATAGGACCCAAGTGCTCAGACTTATGACCATGTACTGCTGAGTTACCTGCACACTGTCTCTTTCTCTTCCAGCCTCATGTGTTTGACATCTTACAGTTAGGGGTTCTTGCAGGGAAGGGTCAGTTAAAATTCCTATAGGCAAGCATTTTATTTCTCATGGCCTTGCAATAGAGGAAAGTTTCTTTTGAACTCATGACACTGTATAATGCAAAGACTTTCATGTAGTTCTTTGCAAGATGTACCTAATTTTGTAAGTAAAATAGTGAGTACAGTGGCAACATTAGGAATGGTCATTGTGTTTTGCTGTTTCAAGCTTTTGACTATTTTAAGCTAATTGTCGATTTATATGGGATAGTTACAGGACTAAATATTCTACATCTGTTTCTTTTCACTGCTGCTAAAGAAGGGATTGAGTGGTAGTCTTGTGGCATGGCTCAGCCTCCATGGGAGACCCAGCTGGAGCTCTGAACTCCTGGTTTCAGCCCACCCCAGCCCAGCCCTGTCTTTGGCAGTCATTTGGAGAATGAATCAATGGATGGAAGATGTTTGTCTCTTGACCTTTTAAATGAAAGCTAAAATAGCTAAATAAATAATATTTTAAAGATTTAGTATTTATTTATTTTTTTAAAAGATTTATTCATTTTATTACAGCCAGATATACAGAGAGGAGGAGAGACAGAGAGGAAGATCCTCCGTCCGATGATTCACTCCCCAAGTGAGCCGCAACGGGCCAGTGCGCACTGATCTGAAGCCGGGAACCTGGAACCTCTTCCGGGTCTCCCACGCGGGTGCAGTGTCCTAAAGCATTGGGCCGTCCTCAACTGCTTTCCCAGGCCACAAGCAGGGAGCTGGATGGGAAGTGGAGCTGCCGGGATTAGAACCGGCGCCCATATGGGATCCCGGGGCTTTCAAGGCGAGGACTTTAGCCACTAGACCACACCGCCGGGCCCAAGATTTAGTATTTATTTTTAATGCAAAGTCAGATACACAGAGAGGAGAAGAGACAGGAAGATCTTCTGTCGATGATTCACTCGCCAAGGGCCACAATGGCTGGAGCTGAACCAATCCAAAGCCAGGAGTCAGGAGCCTCTTTCGGGTCTCCACCACAGGTGCAGGGTCCCAAGACTTTTTACTGTCCTTGACTGCTTTGCCAGGCCACAAGCAGGGAGCTGGATTGGAAGCATGGCCAAAGGGATTAGAACTGGCGCCCATATGGGATCCTGGCATGTGCAAGGCAAGGACTTTAACTGCGAGGCTACCATACCTGGCCCATGATCCACTTTACTAATCAAATATACCTGGTAACTTAATCCTTTAATGTTGAAATGGCTTCAGTTTCCTTTGCCAGCAAGGTTGACTGTTAACTGTCTTACTTTTGTTTCTATAAGGCAGCATACACACACACACACACACACACACACACGCACGACAAGACATTAGAAAGTCAAAGATAAATTAGGTACAAAACATTTTGATATCTAGTTTTTCATCACATCATACACTTTCCATAAACTTTTTAACAACCTGTGTACATGTTTGTACATTTTGAAATTTGAAAGTGTTAATTCTTATAACTTGTCTATTTCCGAAATGTAACAGTAAATCTCTGCCAACCCTCTATCCAGCAACCATCCTCTCCTCTAACTTCACATAAATAGCACGTACTGTGTAGTTTTTTATCTGCAGGAAACACTCTTGAGTTGCAGGAGTAATAACTGTATTTGCTTTTTTTTTCTTGAGAAGTTAAAACTTTTCATGCCTTACAAACAGGAAAAAAAAAAAAAAGAACCAAAAAACAAAACTCCAGAAGAACCTATGTCTGTGATAACGTCTTCCATGGAAAGTGAGTTTCCAACACAAACTTCTTGAGAAACAAAGGCTGCTGGATTTAGCTTTCGGCTCTCACTTTCATTCAACAGAATTGTATGTTTAGACACAAGCTTTACCTAGAGATAGTCATTCCACCAGGAGAAGCAATATGTGAAGTTTTTTTTTTCAAGAAAGTTTTTGTGTGAAATCGTGACTCCTGCCAGTGATGTCGTATGTTTTAGTTAACTTTCTTCCCAGGAACTAGGAACATTTCCCAAGCCCCAGATAGATACAGCTGGAATGCTATTCCAAAGGCAGTTGCAGGGGGCTGAAGGGAGACATCATTTTACACCCTCTGTTTGTTTCTGATTGAAGTAGATTTTCCACTCTATTTTCCTTACGGTGAAAGCACAATTAACTTTGAAAATTATGCAGCCTTCTTCCGTCAGAGGAAAATGATCACGGTTTTTGTCACTGCTATTACAATTTATCCCATACTAAACTGAGCAAAGAAAGGTGATGGTTCTACTGGATTCCTTCCCAAGCTCCCTAAGGAGTAAAAATGTAGAACTGACTCCCCCATGGGACCTTCTGTTTCTGCTCCTTCCTCCTGCTTGAGCAGTGTAAGCGCTCTGCCACCAGGCTGTTGATTAGCTACTCTGCAAGCAGGCATGCTGCAGCAATTAATGTTCCCCATGTTGACTCTCAGGAAATACAATACTGTTGAAGTACCCTTCACAACCATCAAGGAGAAATTACAAATTATGTTCAACACACTTTAAAGCAGTTTTACATGTGATTAAAACAGCTTAAGAAGGATGGGCTGGAGCTGACTCCTACTGGTTTATGAGAACCATTGTTAAATCGTAAGGAATTCTGCCAGCCAGGCATTGATCCTGACATTGGATCACGGTGGTAGTATTTATGCCACAGAAATCAGTATCTGCAAAAATTCAGTCTCTCCATCCCAGCTTATCAGCACACTTTTGTCTATGCCATTAAATGGCATCATTCCATTAATACTTGTTGGCTAGAGCAGCACCTCTCACTCGTGCTGGACAAGTGTTTACTGATCACTCTTCCTAAGTTGAAAAGTCATTTAACACCTGTATCGGTGTCCAGTGTCCATTATACCCACTGACCATAGGGTTGGGACTTAAAATAGTCTAAATGTATTCTCACAGTATGGATGCCAGAGGTCTAGATTACCAGCCGAAAATCTAGGCGTCCGCGGAGTTGTGTTTCCTTCATGTGATGCAGGAGAGAATTTGTTCTTTACTTTTTCCTGCTGCTGTTGGCTTCTTGCATTTCTTAGCTTGCGATTGTGTCACTTGAGTCTTCAAAGCCAGTGTCTTCAAATCTCTCTCTGCTATCTCTTTATGATTAACATGTTGCCTTTTCCTCTCTCTTAGATGTGAAATCTCCCTTCCCCTCCCTCTTTTATGATTACACAGAGGATCCACCCAGATCACATCACTCAAGACTATTGTTCTAATCTCAAAATCCTTAACCAATGCCATTGGCAAAGTTTTTTTTTTTTTTTTTCAAAATAAGACAACACCTATAGTTTCTGGTGATTAGAATCTGGTATCTTCGGGAGGGCCACTTTTTAGCCTACTACAATACTCACCTCTGTATCTCCTTGTACATAGGGACATGCTGCATTTGTGTTACATCCTTAATAAATGACAAAGTCTCAGCAGTACTGTCCTTATGATGATGATATGGTTGGTCTATACTAAGTACTTCCTACATGCTAGGCAAAGTACCTAACGTATAGGAAAATCTTCATCTTGTTACTATGCCTTTCCAAGTCAAGAAATATGTGCTCAAATGTCACTAGAGAGTCTAAACTGATTTATCATGATACACATTCCCTGCTTCCCTCCATTCACTGGGGCTGTTCCTAGACCTTTCCCAGGGGACTCCTGTTTTATGTTGCCTACTCTTCTCTCCTAGTTCATAGTTTCCAGTCCTGTTCCTTAGTTACTCTTTCACAGCTTGTCTCTAATATCAGTATGACGGTAATTAGTAGGGTGACGGAAAAGATATTTTCTGACTGGGAATGACTTTCTGGTGTGCAAAATTCCTGGCCAGGTGAATGGAAGCTCTGGACCAAGGTCAGTTCTTGGGTGAAACCTTTACTGGCAATTGTGTCTCTCAGTCAGTGGTTTGAGGATAGCTCTGAACCATTCCTGTGAGTGACAAGCCTTTTCTCTTCTATCCTGTGGCCTTTGGAATGTGTGCATTCCAGAACTTCTCTCCTGTGATGTTTGTGCAGTTCACGGTTGCATTTTAGCAGCTTTACAGCAGACGAAGAACAGGATAAGGGCACTAATGTCTGATGACTGACTGCTTCATGAACGGTTCTGGTCTGCAATTGTACACATTGGACAAATGATGGTATATACATATTAAAACATTTTCTTGTATTATTCTTTGTAGTTACAGTTAATAATTTGTTAATTTTTTAAGAAATATAATACAGGAAGTCAGTTGGGTTTGAGTAGCACATCTATATTTCTGTTAAAATATAATTTTCAATTGTGGAAAAAAGCTGGTTGGAGCTGGCCCATATGGTAGCTAGTGTTTCATGAAGGAATTCATATCAGACTTAATCAGTTTTAAACATGCTCTAGAAGCGCCGCCATGTAACTTTGTTTACAAATGGAAAAATGTATTTCTGAAAACTGGATAGAATTAACAGTAACAGGTCTATAGCAGACTTGGGGAAGACTGTGTTAGCTTCACTGCTCTAGCTTCAAGTTATTAATCTGCCAGAGTCTTAAGTTCTTTTTTTTTTTAAAGATTTATTTATTTTTATTACAAAGTCAGATATACAGAGAGGAGGAGAGACAGAAAGGAAGATCTTCCGTCTGATGATTCACTCCCCAAGTGAGCCGCAACGGCTGATGCTATGCCGATCCGAAGCCGGGAACCAGGAACCTCTTCCGGGTCTCCCACACAGGTGCAGAGTCCCAAGGTTTTGGGCTGTCCTCAACTGCTTTCCCAGGCCACAAGCAGGGAGCTGGAGGGGAAGTGGAGCTACCGGGACTAGAACCGGCACCCATATGGGATCCCGGGGCGTGTTTAAGGCGAGGACTTTAGCCACTAGGCCACGTCGCCGGGCCCGTAGTCTTAAGTTTTTTATGTGTTAAATTGTGATGATAATTTCTCCTTCTGGGGTTTTAGGACACGCCTACCACATGTTTAGTATTGCAGATCATAGTTTTTACCATCTATATTAGAAACAAGGTTGAATGATTGGACTCTCCTTATATTTTATATGTTGAAACCATGACCCCCAATGTGATGGTATTAGGAGCTGGGGCCTGTTGGACAAAGCCTTCATGATTGGCATTAGTGCCTGTATGAAAGAGACCCCAGGTGTGTAGCTTGCGCCTTCTGGCAAGTGTGGTTGCAGAGGGAATTTGATTATATCTATATTATATAGCCCTTCATAGAAATTGACTACACTGATATTCTGATCTCAAACTTCTGGCTTCGAGAGCAGTGAGGAATAAAATTTTATTGTTTATAAACCATCCAATTACATTATTTTGTTGTAGCAGCTTGGGTATACGAAGATGTGCTGAACATGAACAAATGCATTGATAGTGGATCTCAGGAAAAATACCATCATGTTATAGTCATTCGAATAACAATAATGGTACTTTCTAATCTAACTTTCCACTTCCGCAATGCAGTTGTAATAAAAACATTACTTTTTTTTTTCACCTGGGGAACATTTCTGGCCTAACCTGGTGCCTGCTCTTTCCCTCTGGTGGAACCTGTGAACTCCACCAAGTAGTTCCTGCTCTGTTTGTTCACATATCTCTAACCCACCAGAGATGTCTGCCTGAGAGCACAGAGCTAATTTTCTGAATCTTCATTGCCTAGCAGAACTCCTGGAACATGGGGCTGCAAACACTCACCAAACTGAATTTGAATAAAGTCTCAGTTTTTGAAACACAAGCAAAAAATGAATGCGCATTTACTCTAGGAAGCCTTCTCTCATGGGAAAGAAGATTGATGCCATTGCTTTGTTTCTTCACATTCCTTTCTGAACCCTGTTTACTTTGGCTTTGACTTGGCTCTTAAGGACAGAGACAGACAGTGTTCAACTTTTGTGACTTTAGACCTTGCTCTCAAAGGCTAATTACAGACATAATGGATATTGGTTTTTATTTCATCATTCTGTGACTCAGACTTGGGGGAATTTGGGGCTAATTGAATGGAGAGTGACTTTAGTTTACCATCAGCAGTATAAGCTAACCTTTGAGAGCATCAAGATAAGCCTGCTGTATGTATAGTTTTATTTAATCATTCCCACAGCCCTTTTAAGTTGGTGTTATTATTATTTTGTGTATCTTACAGCTAAAGAAGCTTAGGTTCAGAGAGGAATTTGTTCAGGGTCATAGTAGGGCCAGGAGTGAACCTGCACCAACAGGACTCTGGAAGTCTGGCACTTGAACATCACGTTATATTATGTCTGCATGTTATTGTTTTCTAGAAGGAAAAACATTTCAGCCTCACTAAATGCTAAACTAAGGAGATGCTAGATTACACTCTGGGGGAAATAAAAGCAAGCCTGCAGGAGAAAGGCAAGTGAGGCACCTAGGGCACAACATTCAAGAAGTTACTCATTGTTAGGTGCCAACCTTGAACTTGAATGGCCTGCAGTTCCATCCGTGTGTGTGCCTGACTTGCCTCACCCAGGTGATTTGCTTCTGGGGCGCTGAGTCCAACAAGGGGCCTGTATCAGTAGAGGTCAGTCAGGAGAGAAAAGCCGTGTGTGATTGGCACAGGGAAAATTTAATATAAAGAATCATTAACCAGCAGTCCATTGTTTAGAAACTCTGTGAGGCTGCAGAGACAGAGACTGAGTCAAGGGAAGTCAAGAAGTTTTGACCTTCAGGACCAGAGGGAGGACTTTGTTTCTCGCTTCGGGCTGTGCCTGAGTAAGCACCACTTGCCCTGCGTGTGAGGCCACAGTAGATGCTGCAGCATTTTCTCTCAGCTCACCCCAGGCATTTAGGCTATTTAAAAAATCTAAATAACATCTCAGTCAAACCAACATTCCAAGAGGGAAATGTTTTAATGTCTTTTCCCAGAATGACCTTTAGGTCACACAGAGAGTACAAACAGGCTGGGTGACAGTCCATAGTTCTGGAGATTTGTGGGAACACAGAGGTTTTGGCAAAGGTACATGTAAATCTCAAGGAAAATTTGAATTTAACTCGATGTCACACAAACTGCACAGTGGAATTTGAATGCAGATCAGATTATAATAGCTGTTTGTTATCTCTCATTTGAACTGTAGAAACAGAATTGCTTGAACAAATTCCCTTCCTTTCTAGAGCTTCCAAAGTGCTTAATATTTACATAATGATTATTCTCCAGCTATAGAGGAAATTCCCTAAGGGAAAGAAAGCACCAATGAATTTTGAACTGAAATAACACGACAAAGAGAAAAAAAGGAGTGTGTTTAGTCTCTGCTTTGGAGCCTACTCTATCAGGAGAATTCTAAATAACACTGGTCATCCTTTTGCATGTTAAACTGAAACCAAGAGAAGGTAGTCTCACACATTTCAGTAATACTTGAATGTATTAACTAGGCCAAAGGTATAGCACCAGTTGAGGATTTATATCACATCTTGTATTTACAAAGTGGCAGACCGTGAGCATTTTAGTTTTTTTAAAAAAGATATATTTGAAAGAGGGAGAGGGACACACACACACACACACACACACACACACACACACACACTGTTGTGCCAGATTTTGAGATCCCCAGAAAATCATCCAGTCTGAAGTCGGTGCTAATGCATAAAGGGCAGTTTATTCAGGTTAACCTAGGTCTCCCAGCCACCCCCTCCCCCCAGCCCAGCAGAGGCAGCTGCAGCTGAGGATGTAGCAGGAGCAGCAGGGCAGAAAACAAAAGAGAGCAAGGTTGAACAACACAGGGTTCTTATACATTCCAGGCCAATAATTATACAGTCATGATTGGTCAGTTTAACTGTTAACTTTCAAAAAGAGCAAGCTGGCAGGCTTGGATTGATGGGTTTGAAGCAAGCAACTTTCAAAAAGTAGAAACTGATAGGCTATAGGGTAGTGGGTGTTATCAAACACCAGGGACCTCCTTCCTGAGGAGTGCTCTGCCTATGTGACCTGCCAGGTGCCCTGCTGTCAGGCCTGGAGTTCACACAGCCCCCAGCCAAGCAAGTAAGGCAGAAATCACAAAAGCAGAAAACATCTAGGTTCTTCAACACACCACACAAAGAGGGAGAATATCCCTCTACTGATTCACTCCCCAAATGCTTTCAACAGCTAGGGCTGGGTTAAGCCAATGCTCAGAGCCTGAAACTCTGTCTAGGTCTCCCACATGGGGGAAAAGAGCTCAAGAACCTGAGCCGTCATCTGCTGTGTTCCAAGCACAGGAACTTGACAGGAAGCTGGTCAGGAAGCAGAGGAGCTAGAACTCAATCCCGGCCACTTTCATACGGGGGTCTGGGCATCCCAATCAGTGACCTAATTCACTCTATTATATCTGCTCTTTGTTTCAAGGATGTTTTTATTCTGTTATTTGGAAGGAGTAAGTCCATATTTCTAGAACCCTGGAGATCCACTCACCATTCAAGGAAAGCATTGATGGTGTTCTTTCCTAAGAGGGCATTTGCAGACTGTTTGTTATTTGTGATTCTGCAGACTCTGGGAAGCTTTTCACAGTGAAAAGGGGAACAGGCTTGAAGCACACTCCTAGACCTCAGCATTGACCTACGTATGACTTGGGCTGAGATGACTTTCAACCTGGCTTCACTGCAGTATCACTGAGAACCTTAATACCCAAGCCTGGACATACCTCTGGCTAATTTAATGGGCATCTTCAATTGGTAAGTCTAGATTACTAGTATTTCAAATAACTTTTCCAAGTGATGTGAATACGTGAGTAGAGGTGAAAGCCAATTCTAGCTCTAATATATAATGCTATTGATACTGGTTTATTTGTGAAGTACATCTTAGTGTCCAAATCTTTGCATATGTTTTAAAAGGTGTTCTTAGTAGGACACAATGTCTTTTGGAGTCCACTGTGTGGGAATATGTATGCATCTTTATATAAAATCTGGATGTTAGAACAGGAAAATGAAAACAATAATATTAGGGTACAGAGAAAAAGGACATTTTTTGTTAGAATCTTAAAATATTGTGTTGTTTTAGTAACAGCCTCCCCCCCCCCACATACACACACTAATTATTAAACACTCCTTCCCCATATCTTTTTTTTTTTTTGGTCCATTTGGGTTTGGAAGTGTTCTTTCAGAAGGCTACTGAAGTCTGACCTCTGAATATGGTATAAATATTTCTGTTATTTGATTAGAGCTACTCAAATATCTTTCTCTGTTTTGAAAGGGTATTTCATTAAAGAAGTTGAGAATTGTGTGCAGGATCAAAAATTTTCATTATTGAGGGTTTAATATAATGTGGTAATTTGTTGTATACTCAGTTGTAAGAGCTAAATGTAGCTCATGACTTAATTCTGAAACCTAACAAAATGCATAGGTCATAGATAATATTCATCAACCATGGCTGTCATAAATATTCATCTGTCTGTCTTCATCAGGAAGTTATTAACAAGTCAAAGCTATTTGTGAAGAAATGAAGGTGATCTTATATCTATATCTACTCCTACTTGAAGGTAGATTCATTTTTATTTTAAAGATTTATTTATTTAAAAGGCAGAGTTACAGAGAACAAGGAAGAAACAGAGAGGTCTTTGATCTGCTGGTTCACTCCACAAATGACCACAACAGCCATTTCTGAGCAAAGCTGAAGCCAGAAGGTTCTTTTGGGTGCCCCACATGGGTGCAGAGGCCCATATGTTTAACCAGCTTTGTCCTAACGTCAATCCTAAGTGAATTCATCTTTAGAGTACTGCTATGGCAATTCATTTATGAGAGGACATTCCTTTTAAAAGTCTAATACTCTTCTGCACAGTTCATTAATGTTTATTTGTGGCATGGACATTATCCAATCAATGGACTATGTAAATAATCCATATTGAAAAGAGAAGTCAATATTTTATTCCTGCCCTTACCTGATCTCCTTCGTGATTGATAACCCATGCTAAAGAGTGTTGGACAGTTGATGTGCCATCTAGGAATAGAATAGAGCACAGACTGACAAACTTCAGAGCAGAGATTGGCGAATGTTTTCTAGAAACATCCAATAGTAAATGTTTTGAGCTTTACTGCTTAGTTTGGTGTTGTAGCACTATAGCAACCCTAGATGATACACAAATGAATGAATGTAACTGTTTCCACAAAACAAAACAAAACCTTTATCTACAAAAATATGTGGCAAAATGGACTTGACTGCTGGGCCATGGCCTGCCTACTCCTGGAATGGAAAAAAACCAACAAATCTTAAACTGACTTTCAGATGGTAGCAGAAGATAAGATTGGGAATTTTAACTAACACTGAAGGAGCCAATGTTGATAGTATTAAGTATTAGCAAGTAGGTATACCATGATAGGAAAAGTCATGAGAAAACATTAATTATAATGAGTGGTAACAGCAGTTTAATTAATCAATATGAAAACTTATTAATGACTTGGGTTAAATACTTTATGCTTCAGATCATAACTGTAAGATAGTATTATAATATTTTCCTTTAGTATATTAAGAAATTGAGGCACAGAGAAATCATGTAAATTTCCTAAAGACACAAAGCTGCCAAATATCATAGTTGAGATGTGGATCCAGATAACATAACTTCTAAGACTGATCTAACAATATATTACTACCCTTTCCCAGAGGACAGAACAAAGGCCAAAGTTGTTACATCTGGGATGGAATGGATGGTTCTTTATAAATGACCAATCCTGTAGTCTCTGTTTGGATAATAGGGGTTCACTGTGTTGGAAATTAGTGCCCTGTGGCATATACTGTGGTCACACAGTTCTCCTGATTTTCTCATATTTCTGTATGCCTTCAAGTGGAGGCATTGGTAGTGTTTTATTTAGGACTATTTTATTGGGCCTGGCACAATGCCTCAATGGCTAAATGCTCACCTTGCAAGTGCTGGGATCCCATTTGGACACCGTGTCATGTCCTGGCTGCCCTACTTCCCACCCAGCTCCCTACTTATGGCCTGGAAAAGCAGTGGAGGAAGGCCCAAAACCTTGACCCTGCATCCACATGGGAAACATGGGAAGAAGCTCATGATTCCTGGCCTCAGATTGGCTCAGCTCCCACCATTGTGGCCATTTGGGGAGTGAGACCCTGCATCCACATGGGAAACATGGGAAGAAGCTCATGATTCCTGGCCTCAGATTGGCTCAGCTCCCACCATTGTGGCCGTTTGGGGAGTGAGACCCTGCATCCACATGGGAAACATGGGAAGAAGCTCATGATTCCTGGCCTCAGATTGGCTCAGCTCTCACCATTGTGACCATGTGGGGAGTGAACCAACAGATGGAAGTTCTTTCTCTCTGTCTCTCCTTCTCTCTGTCTCTCTTCTCTGTGGATTTGCCTTTCCAATAAAAGTAAAATTTAAAAAAGAGAGGACTGTTTTATTAAGGTGTTTGCATGTTGAACAGCCTTGAAGATAGAAGTAATATCTCTTTCTGAAATAGAGAGATATATTTGCTATCATACAATAAAGGCAGTGTCTGCTTTTGAGGGTGAGGAGGGAAAGTTTGTTTACAGACAGACCTTTTATAAAGCATCGAGATTCATTAGCTGTGATGAAACACAGTGTGTGTGAGTATTTACCTGGGCTTCTCTGTTACATCTTTTGGTCTTGGGATAAGAGGAACTGATGTGAACTTGAATTTCACATTGCTTGCAATGCTGTGTATAATAAAATCATTTGTGTGTGGACAGAGTCTTGATTCAGGCATGCTAGAATCTGGCAGGCTAATTTGTTATTGTGCTTGCATGGTGCATTCTCAGACTTCTCACAGTTTTTGACATGCTCAGGAGGCATAATAAGATCATAATAGCCGGTCTAAGGATGAAGATGCAGGCTTTCCACTCTTGACTCAGCTTTGTGTCTATTAATCATGAATCAATGAGGACCAGAGGCCTGTTCTGAAGCTGGAAGACACAAGCTTCCGCAGATACCCATAGCTCTTAATTACATGATTAGCAAGGCATAGCAGACCTCAGAGAAGTTCTAGAACTGGTCACATGGAGTTGAAGATGGGCATTTGATTCACTGGAACACTTTCAAAAGAACCATAACTCTAATCACATTCCAGCTATCTAATGTAGTGGCTTCTAGGTTTAGCTGCTTGTCAGAATAACATGGCAACATCAAAATAAATAGTAAAACAGATTCCCGAGTATCACCCGTATATAATGAACCAGAATATCCATCTGGAGGAAAGGCACAGAAATCATTATCTTTTTTTAATGATTTATTTATTTTTATTGGAAAGGCAGATTTACAGAGAGAAGGAGAGACAAAGATCCTCTATCCATTGGTTTATTCCCCAAGTGGCTGCAATGGCTGGAGCTGAGCTGATCTGAAGCCAGGAGGTAGGAGCCTCCTTTGGGTCTCTCATATTGGCACATGGTTCTGAGTACTTGGGCTGTCCTCCATTGCTTTCCAGGCCACGGGCAGGGAGCTAGAAGGGAAGTAGAGCAGCCGGGACATGAGTCGGCACATATATGGAATCCTGACGCAAGGATTTAGCCACTGAGCCACACACCAAGCCCATCATTATCATACCAAGGCTATTTAGATACAGTCAATCACTGCATGGTTCTTATGATCAGGTTTAAATTTCTACCGTGGACAAATTCTGCTTCTCTGTACCTATTTCTTCATTTGTTTTAAAATTACTCTAGAACTTATTTGCTAATATGTTGGTGATCAGGGCCCAGCAGCGTGGCCTAGTGGCTAAAGTCCTTGCCTTGAACGCACCAGGATCCTGTATGGGCACCGGTTCTAATCCTGGCAGTCCCGCTTCCCATCCAGCTCCCTGCTTGTGACCTGGGAAAGCAGTCGAGGATGGCCCAAAGCCTTGAGACCCTGCACCCACGTGGGAGACCCTGAAAGAATTCCAGGTTCCCGGCTTCGGATCGGCTTAGCATCGGCCATTGCGGCCACTTGGGGAGTGAATCATCAGACAGAAGATCTTCTCTCTATCTCTCCTCTCTGTATATCTGACTTTGCAATAAAAATAAATAAATCTTAAAAAAAAATATGTTGGTGACCAGAGATATTCAACTATTTAAAATAAAATGTAGCACTTTGGCCAGGGGCAGTTAGCCTAGTGGCTAAAGTGCTCACCTTGCACGCACAGGGATCCTATATGGGCACTGGTTTGTGTCCTGGTGGCCCTGCTTCCCATCAAGCTCTCTGCTTGTGGCCTGGGAAAGCAGTTGAGGATGGCCCAAAGCTTGGGAATCTGCACCCGCAGAAGGGCTCAGCTCACCCAGAAGAGCTCAGCTCCGGCCGTTGTGGCCACTTGGCCACTTGAATCAGTGGATGGAAGGTCTTCCTCTCTACTCCCCTCCTCTCTGTATATGACTTTCCAATTAAAAAATAAAAAAAACCAAATCTTTAAAAAAGAAAGTAAATAAATAAAATGTAGTAAAGTAAAACTAAATTTAAAGTTCTCTTGGTTGCATCTGTCACACTTTGAATATTTAATAGCTACATGTGACTAGTGGCTGTTGTACCTTATAACACAGATGCAGAACATTTCCATCGTTGTAAAAAGTTGTACTGGATAGAGCTTCTCTGGAGTATTACATCATACCAGAAGGATGCTATTGAGGTCTGCTGGAACTGGACTAGAAAGACTCAGGGGCTAGCACAAATAAACTTCCGCTGGCCAGTAATGGGATTGAAATAATAACCACAATGGATTGAAACATACTAGTTATATTGAAGCCCATGAAGTCATAGTCACCTTAAAATAATATTTAGTGGTGACTGTTGAAGGACTTTGGGGGAACCAAGTCAGTATTTGGAAACTGTAAAATAAAGGTTTAACAACTATTTCATTGATAGTGTTCTCAAGGGAAAGGCTGAATGAATGTTTGAGATAGTACAAAGTTGCTTATCAGAAGGCTCATTAGCAGGTTGCTAATTACTTGTTGTCCTTTGCCATGTCCAGTTCAATAACACCTCCTTGTATTGGTTTTTGTATTTCCTTCTTTTATGCACCATAAGCTGCACACCTGTTCTCTGAGAGATTAATAAAAAAGTACTGCCTACAAGTCTGTGGCTTGGGCTCTGCCCTGTAGGGGTGATGATGGGGGTGGAGGTGGCAGGGAGCAGGGAGACTCAGGCTAGGATAACATCCTACCTCACCTTCTTTAAACATATCTAATTTCACCTGGCATATGACTCTATTTGGTTCAGGTTCCTGCTCCTGGTCCTGTATGTAATTGCTGGGGACTGTCCCTTGGAGAAATGTGAATGGGAATTCTTAAACTAGAAGAGGTAGAAGATAAAGATGGCTGTGGAAAGCAAAACTGAATGTAAACTTGCATTCTAACAACATTCCCTTGGTGATTTGACTGTACCTTAACATTAAATAGCCCTGCTCTAGGGGAACATTTTAGAAAGAGGTAAGATGTTGAGTTCAGAGGTCAGTAGGCAGCATATTGAGAGAATGAGAGAACACACTGTTAGCTGAGGTCCAACAGGAGAAAGATGAATTGAATGCACATGAAAACAACTTCAAGTTCATAATGAAAAAGAACTGGAAATATGTTTCATCTGATGTAGAATATACAATGTGCAGTCTGGTGCAAATTACAATAACAGTGAACAGAGTGTGTGCCAAGTCTACTTAAATTAAAATACTCGGTACCACAAAACTCAAAAAAATATTCTAGAAGGAAGATAACTTCCCAAATCAATAAACATTACCTCCATATTATGAGAATCAAAGGGCAGAGTCTCAGTAAATGACGGTAAAATGTTGAACCCAAGGCTTGTGTTGGAGGGGAGCTGTGTTTGGGGCAGGTAGAGAAGTCTTATGTTCTTTCACTTCTCTGTGGTAGGTATTGCTTGGGCTTCTCAGTTCCCGCCCCCAAATTTCTTACACTCTTCCTCCTTGGTATACCATCCCATTTTACCAAGTAAGACCCCTCAGCTATATGGCATGCTGCTGGTAGATATTTGACGAATGTTCTCCAGAAAAATCAGTTGATCAATCAATCGATCAATCAAGCTTTGGTTTGCAGTGTTTGCCAGTTTCCCTGGTACAGATACCTTGGCTGACTGGAAGTTGCCAGCGTGATGTTTCTGAACACAGGGTTAGGAAGTAGGATAAGCTTGATCTAGGACACCACAGGAAATACTTGGAGAAAGGACAAGAAGGACAACAAAGGTGGAAGGGACATTTTGTGGGGGTGGTTTGGAGCTTACAGAGCAAGCAGAGAAGATCCAATTACTGGGGATGGGGAGTGCTTCCTTTGATTGCAGTGGGTTTGCTTCGGATCCCTGAGTATGGACCCCTTCAAGTGCAGCTGGCTTGCTCCCTTGGCTGTATGATGCAGATTTGGTCATCTTGCCCACTTTGGGGCTCATCTCTTAGCTTCAGTGTTATAGAAAACTTCCTTGCATTGTGCTTCAGGAATCAGAAACTCAGCTGCAGAAAATGTTTTAGGACATGAGTGATTTATAGCTTGTGTTTATTGAAGATTCTTCTATAAACGTTTTCCAGGCTCTGGAATGCTCATAGCACCCTGCCCCCTTCAGAGCCACACCTATCCAATTCTTCCTTGGCTAAATACAGTGCCAGTAACCTTTATCCAGGTTTCCTAAGAATTACATGCCCAGGTTCTCTGGTCACAGTTCTAGCTCTCACCTGGTTTCCTGGGACATTGTCCAAGACTTACATACCTATCTTTTCTGGGAGATCTCCAGCTGACACAAAACTCCCATTCCTTGGAGTTATTAGCAGATAAAGGGTATCCAACTAGCCATGAGTACTGGCAGGGAATGTAGGACTATAACCTTTCCCAAAGACATGCATTTGGGTATCTATGCTAGCCCCCTATGGGTCTAATCCATAGCCCTGCTCTCCTAGGCATCTCCCAAGCTCTTTACCATTGATTTCTGTTAGCTGCAGCACTGGGCCAGCTCAAGGACCAGCATTCTTGTCCCTACCAACAATCGCCTGAATTTCCCATGACTGTGTTGTGGCTCACCAATTGTTTTTCGTTGGAAAGCATCTAGTCCTAGAAACTCAGTTCACTACAGATAGCCCATTTTCATGCTTATGAACCTGCACAGAAGAGGTGTGCGTGTGTGTGTGTGTGTGTGTGTGTGTGTCCCCAATCTGAATCATGACGAGTTTCAGGAAAGTGCTCCTACTTATAGGTTCAAAGTGTTCATTTTTGTGTTCTTCGTGTGTTTGACAGATTGTTGAGTCCCCTCCCCCGATGAATGTACATTCATCTGTAGATTTATGACTGAGCTTTTATTTCTTCTGAAATAGAGACAGAAATCGTGGCAGTTTCTTTGTCTCTTGCTGAAGAACTAGAGTCTATGGATTGCTTTCTTTCCAGTCATCCAAAGCTATCACTTGTTGTTCCTTTTACTTCTAATTTTGTCCCCATATCTTTTCTCTTCTCAGCTTGTAAACACATCACTGTCTTTCCTTACAAATACTGAGTCAGTTGACATGGTTTAGAACATGCTGACAGAAGCACTTCTAGGTGGCTCAGCTGATGTACCTTTTGTACCTTTCCTATTTTCCAAGGTTAGGGAAGGCACTGGATCCAGATATTGTGTCCTTCCTGCCAAGTGAGAACCTTGCTCTGACCAGAAGTCTTCCATTCAGAGCAGAGGCCAAAGGTCTCTGGACTTAAAAATGTCTTTAATTCAAGCCCAAGTGCAAATTCCAGCTTCTGCTGTCAGGCCCAAGCAGCTGACCAATATGGAACGTCTTTGACCTTCCTTCTTTCTTTCAGCTGTCCAATGAACTTGTGTCCAATTTGTCCTCTAACTCTCCACAGAGACTTTTCAATTCTACAAAGGCTCTGGTGAGTTTGGAAGGCTGCCAAGCTGGACACAAAAATGTTCCTGCAGGGAGATATTCTTCCCTAATTTTTGGTTGTCAGAAAGATGACTATCAGCAAATGGCCCTGAAAGAAAAGATGAAAGGGATCAACATTGTAAGCAGTTGGGAGCTTAGACTGTCCAAGCCGCTGAGCTCAAGATGAAGCTGGAAACAGAGCAGAGAAAATCCTGTGCTGGAATTGGTAGCATTATGAGTGACCATTTAGGGGATTTATCAGAGAAAGCCAAGTTGGATGGACACTAATGAGCTGATGACTCAAGTTGAGGAGTGAATAAGATCATAGCAACCAGAATCATCCTTGGAGGTAGGTTGTTTTATAAGGGTTACATCCCTTACTGACAGGCATGGGGTTGCATGATGGAATTGACTTATCCCTCTCCAATGAACAGTTTGCACTAAATAGAATAAGGACTGTGAATATGCCCACAAGTATTCTTAGCACATCCACACAAATGTGTTAGCTCTCCTTGTCTTTATGAAGGCCTTTCCCTTAGACAAGGGACTAAACTGAATGTTGGCAGATCTTAAACATACACAGGGCACTGAGCTAATATATTTTAGGTATTTGGGAAATGTTTTTAGTTATATGTAATAGGACTTATCCCCTGTTATGGATGCCTACGGCAATGGCCTTTGAAATGACCAGTGCTATTTTACCAATGTTTGGAATGTCCCAGAATGGTGTGGAGTGCTCTGCTTCTCTGTTGGAACAGTTTTATCTACTGATTCCAAAAGGATACATTTGGGTATTTCCTTTTCTCTAGAAGGGGTGACAGAGCACCGGGCTTGGATGGGAGTGGCCAGTCAGGCTAATAGTGTCTGATGGACACTGACATCAGAAGTCAGGCAAGTAGCCTTTCCCTTATCCTCCCCACCTCCAAAAATATCTTTCTCACATAGTCTCTCTATTGTTTTACCCAGTGCAGGTCTTAGTTTGCCTTATAAGGTGGTTTTAGGGTTTCAGACTCTCACCAGAGGAAATATTTTCCTACTGTTCTGCCTGAGTTGCCTGAGTTGTTCATTATGTCCATAAGGACAAGGAGGATTGTATGGGGCAAAAGGCCCAATCATCGTGGGAAGAATGAATCGCTCCAAGAACAGTGAGAGGGGCTGGAAGGCAAAGGCAGCTGCTGGGCAGGAAGTTGGGGGTGGAAGGGTTACGGAGAACAGCATCAAAACTGCCTTCTGTCTCGATGACTCCCACTAGGGGGTGCCCAGCATCCCAGAATACTCACTATTATCAGGAAGCTGAGGTTTGAAAGGACATCTCTTGATAAAAGGACATAAGCTGACACACATTTCCTATATTCCTATATCCTTGCACCTAGTTGTCTTTGCTTGCTTGTGCATGAATGTGTGTGTGTGTGTGTTCAAATTAGCAAGTGCACAAATGCCTCTGAAGCATTTCAGGATTCTTAAATCCATGGAAACTCAAATTAGAAATCAGGATTTCCTGATTTTCAATTCAGTAACTGAAATAGCTGTGGGCCACAAAGTCCTCCTGGGCCAAGGAGAAGTGACAGCCTAATGTTTTATCCCTGGGAAGCAGGAAGTCATGGCGACAGAAATGAGCGTATCTGAGGGACTGAAAGGAGAGAAGACCAAAGGTGAGATGAAATCTTGAGGTGGAATGGGTGACAGAGGGGGAGGAGAGGGAACTCAACAGAGCCAGGTTTCAGAATGAGCCCAGCAGAGCTTTCGGTTATGAATGGGTTTGTGGAAGGAACCTAGAACTTGGACCCTGACAGACAGGAATTTAAGTTTTAGTTCAGACATTCAATAATCAGGTTATCTTGAGAGTTTGGGCAAGTTATTCAACTTATTTGATCCTCAATTCTCCCATCTTCAAAATGAGACTACTAAGAATAAGATTGAGAGTAATGTATATATACTGTATACAAAGTACTCCTAATAATAATGAATATAACACTAAGAAAGTCTAGCCATCTGTCTTTCTCTGTTTCCTGATTGGAGTGGCTGAAGGCAAATAAAAGTGTTCCTCCTGCTGTGGCTCAGAGGATCTACCTTCACCTTGGGAGTTTTCTTCCCTGAAGGACTCTGGTATGGGTTCAGGGCATGGCTGGAGAGTCTTGGTGGTGCAGCTCACCATCTTGTAGGTGTTACTACAGCCCTCAGCCAGAGTTTTGGAAATCCTCATCAGTCCTGAAGCTTTCTATCTCAGAACCTCATGGTAACACAGAAGGCTAAAGGGCTGGGCTCCACATGTAGTGCTCAGCTGTATTACCAGCTGAGGGACACTAATGGGACAATGGCATTCCTCGCAACAGTTATCCCCTGTGTATGGCATAGACCACCTCTACCAGCATCTGCAAATGCAAAGTCCGGACCCCTGCCAGACCTGTACAACCAGACTCTAATGTTTCAAAGCCACTATTTACAAATTTGCCTGTCCCTGGCTTAAACTTGAACTTGGAATGGAATAGTTTACTCTCCCAGACTGCCTTCTTGGGAGACATAGTGAAGGCTCCTGTGTAGACTTTGAAAATTCTCCTCTACAGGTGTTCCTGATGTTACTATTTCTGAAGCCATCTTTATCCTAGCTAATCACATGCTTTCCTTAGAACTTTCTATATTTTCCCAGGAACAAGGGCTGTGAAGATCACAGGATGCCCTTCCTGGAAACGCCTGATATGGCAGTATATTTGGGAAAGGTTGGTGAAAGTGACTCTTGAGCCACAGTGGTAAGGCAAGGCAGCTGTCCCTCTGGGTCAGCCCCCAGTAATGGTTCTGCAGCCTCGGGCAAAGTCTATTGAAACTGAGAGGAAGCTTCCTTCCTATGAGCCAGCAGGGGCACCAGGAGAAAGACTAATCACTAATTGTGACTTCTTGTGTCTTGGCTGGCATGATGGCTGCTGGGTTAGTTGTGTTTACATTAAGGGTTGGGCCCCAAATTGCCCCTTCCTCTAAATCTGTGAGCTCTGATATCTTGGATTTGAGAGAACAGCTCAGGAAATGTGAACAGACTGAACAGAGTTCCTATGGACTATTTGAGCAGGGCTGTTTGAGCTGGCTTTTCACGAAGGACTTCTAATGGTAGATCATTAGAGAGAAAACACTGCAGCAAGGCGGTGGGGTAGCAAGCATAGCATTTACTGTATTTTTTTTAAGTAATTTATTTGAAAAGGAGTTAGAGAGAGAGAGAGAGAACGAGAAGGAAGGATAAAGAGAGAGTGAGCAAAATGCAAGAGATCGAGAGAGAGAGAGAGAGAGAGAGGTCTCCTACCTGCTGGTTCAGTGCCTGAATGGCTACAACAGCAGGTGCTGATCCAGATAGGGCTGGAACTCTTAGTCTCCCACGTGGTTGGCAGGGACACAAGCACTTATGCATTTTCCATTGCTTTCTCAGGTGCATTAGCAGGGAGCTGGACTGCAATAACAGAGCTACCATGTTTGGTTTTAATTGTCACTTGCAGCTATTATGGCAAGAGGGTCCTCCTTGGCTTCCAAGGGTCGCTGCACTGTAGAACTGCAGTGAACATTCAGGGCATGCCTGGGGATGCAGAGAGATCTTGCAATGAGGACTGAGCTTCAAAAGGTCCCACATAAACCAGAAATGTGCCTAAAAACAGTTAGTATTTAAAATTCATGTATAGCAAAGTGGACAATAAATACTAGTAAACCATGTATTTAGTCATTAGTGAATAGCGCATGTCACAGCCCTGTGTAGCTCACTAGAATGCTGGCCAATTCCAGTGGTTGGGGGACAAGGCCGTGTGGGTGTGGAGCTGTCTTTTGCCTCCTACCTACTAGTGGGAATGAGCCTCCCAATGGTTTCTTAACATTTTTTTGTTTTGGGGTATTAAGAGGATTCTTCTGACTCAACTGGAGATGGCTCCCTTCCCTAATTTATTATTTCAAGCCTGGGGCTGCCCCCCAACTGAGCTCAGTATAAGCAAACCGAGGCTGGAGAAAGCAACAGTGCAGGGACCCAAGTTCACAGCCACAGAGCTGCACCTCCACCAGAAGCAAAGACACACCCCAACTTCTTTCTTGTCATTCATCGGGTATTGCTGAACCTGGAAAGGAAGTAAGTTCCAAAGGCAGGAAATGACCCAGAGACTATAACAATATGTGAATAGCTAAACCGGTGCTTCCGCCACTTTGTTTCAAACTCTTCTAATCTGTGTCCCAGGAAGCCTAACCCATGGCCAGATGGAGCTGTTTTCAGCCGCCTCTTGGCATCTGCCACTCCCAGCTGGTGACATTTGCACGTTTCAGAAGGCAGACCTGTCCCGGCATCCTCAAACTTCCGGAGAGGTGTAGCCCCAGGAAAGTCCTTGGCTCTTTGGCTGACAGCATCAGCCATCTGATCTGCCTCAGCTGCAGCAGAGCGGCTGCTGGACGGCAGCCTAGAACACTGGCACACTGTTCTCAAAGACTTGCAGCATCTGAGACCAAAATGCCCTGTGTTGCCAGAAAAGGCTGGCTCCTTTGCCTGCTTCATAATCCCTTCTCACCAGGCTTTCGAACGAAACCCAATGAGTCAGGAAGGCAGAAAACGTGTCTAGGGGAGAACTGGGGGTGGGCTGTGCTCTCATTGCTTCTGAAAATCCCTTTCTATTGTGCATTTCGTAGGGATTTAGTTTGACTTGTTGTTTTGTTTTGCTTTGTTTCTTCCTCTGTTAGATCTCCTTTTGAGAGACCCTTCATTAACCACTCATGAAATGAGCCCTGGAAAAGTGGGCGACTTTGTGATAGGGAACTGGCTGGGGCTGCAAAGAAGTTGAGACTTCACTTTTATCCCCAGTATAAAGACAAGAAAAAAACTGCCACTGTTATTCCCAGAAGCAACCATCATTCAATGGCTTTGTTCTGGCCCAGGGGCCTGTGCTTTTCCTGGGCTTTTAATTTTTACTGAACACCATCCTTCGACCTTCCCACTGAGGGCTGTGTGCCAGTTGCAGTCTAAATACAGTGAGGTGGTTTCTGGGATAATTTCTCCAAACAGATATCCAACTAATCTCCCCCTACGTAATTGGAAAGCAGCTAACTTTGTTGAGTGAATAATGTACTTAACTCTTCAAATACTTTTCAAAATGCTAAACAGATTAAAGTAAAAATAATCTACTCTGTTAACATCAGATTTCTAGAAAAGTCCCAACAAGCAGGAGTGGAGAAGTTTAACATTGGTCTGGTTAGAAATGGTATCAGAGCAGGTGACAACGTCCTGCTGCATTCATGCATCAAACACCTGTCCTCAATCTTAAAGCCACAAGTCTTTCTTGTGGTAAACAATCTTACATGGAAGAGTGAATTTTCTTTCTGTCTCTGTCTCTCTCTTCTTCTCTCCCTACTGCCTCTTCCCTCCCCTTCTTTCTGCTGCCTAGGAATAAATGAACCAGGAATAAAATCTGGGAACAGCAGACAGAAGGCAGTCATTTCTCCAGCTATTCATACCAGCCAAACTGCTGTCAGAGTTACTGATACAATCCAAAGGAATTATGACTACAATTATAAGAATTTATGGTGAGTGAAATAAGTATATTGTTTAAGAAAATCAGAGTTTGATTAAGATGTGATTAAAAATGTTTAAACAATATGTGAAAAAGGTACCAAGTCCTACCTTTTTTCTTTTCTTTTCTTTTTTTACTGCTGTCAGCCTCGATCTAAATATTTTATTTTAAAAAATAACATACTTGAGAAGTGTATTTTTACCTAAATATGTAATGGAGCAGAAGATTTTGTTTTGTTCCCTTAGGCATGTATTTGGAAAGCCTGGCCATTGGATGCTACCAAATCTCCTCCTGTGTTTAGCATAGATGAAGAAGCAGAAGAGGGAGGGAACGCAGGGATTTTTTTGAGCATCTACAATGGAAGCACAAAGTTAAAATGTGACAGCAAATTCTGTGCTGAACCTTAGGTTTAACTGAGGTAGTAATTAGGTGCTTATTAAAGTAGATGCTTACATTTTGCAAAAAGAGAGAACGGAATTAAAGATGGAAAAAGAACAGAGCCGTGATTTCCATTCTATGCTATGTGCGAGGAGACCAGGACTCCAGAGCATACTCTCAGAGGTGCAGTGGCACATTTGAAAGGTCCCAGGAAACACAGTGACATTTGCTCTCTGTTAGACAGAGTCGGCTGCCAGCTCAGGGTAGTTCATAGTTCCAGTGTTAGATTGCATCAGTTGTTGTTCCACAGTGCAAGCACCAAGTGAAAATCAGAGTGAAACACCAGGTAAAGGTGCTGGCATCCAAGTGGGTTCCAAAATTGGAGGAAGTATTTGGTATTCAATTGGCATATAGGCTTTTATAAGTAACTCTGATAATTGAACGATGAAATATAATTTTTAAAATTTATGTTTTTTTCTTTTCACTTAACTATTAGAAATTTATGTGTTTTTTAACCCCAGTTAAAATCATCTCATGCATATCGATTGAACCAATTCTATAGTTCTAAGCTTGTCTATCGTTACTGCCCAAAACAGAAGATTGCTTTTTCATATAGAAAGATTAGTCACCCAATGATAGAACATACAGAAAAAAGTAATTGGACACGAATCCAAAATTTTGTGTATTTTTGACCCACTTATATTTCTCATCTCTTCTATGGAGTATGAACTTCCATGGGTGAAGTCTACACATGATTTTTGATCTCTACAGTAGAGACTGTACAGGTTTTTATTGTGCTGTCTATAATGTGTTAATGTTATGATTTGTGTGGGTGCCTGCTTAACTATGAGTAACTCACACATATGGCTCCATCTTATTGACTCTGGTATCCCAGCCCCAGATGCAATGTCTTAGGCACCACAAACGTGAATACATGCTCATTGAATGAATGAATGAATTGAACACATGCTGGTTGAGCATCAGCATTTCCAGCCCTACTTGTTCTTGTTGGGGAAAAGCCCATAACCTGAAATCATTCCACCAATCAAGACAATGTTGTACATGTATATTAAAGGGGAAAAGCTTTCAAGGGCCTTGTGTTTGAGAAGCAGATAGGCTTTGAATGCCATGTGTGACTTAAAAGCTGAATAAAGAGTATCACTGAATAAAGAATCACACAGAAGTATGAGGGCTGGCTCACTGTATTCAGTAGACACATTGTGCTCCTCAGGTAATTTTTTTTTTTTACCAACCTCAGTGAAATCTACTTTCTTTCCAGGCTGGAGAGTTATTACTAGTTGACATTATTATCCAGAATTTATACAGTATGTGTCTTCACAATTCTGTGTTCCTTTCTTCATGAGCTAGGCAGATGGTTGGTAATGAAAGAATGTTTTATCTGGTCTCACAGGTAGTTGGTATTCAACAAATTTTCATGACTGATTCATCACTGATATCAATTGCGAATGGGCTGGGGTAAACTTGTGGGAAGAAACCCTCCCATAGTTTTACAGGAAGGAGGAGGAAAAGTAGATGAAGTCTATGGAGGTTGGGGAAGGAAGGAAGGAAGAAAAGAATTCCTAATCTCCGTCCCACTTCAGCATTATTCAGGGTTGTATACACATCAAGTCCCTTTGCCTTGTGAAGAAGTAGATTCTTTGAGGTTGGATTTTTCCCTTCCCTTCCCCTTCTGCTGCCCTCCCCCCATCCCCTCTCCTCACTGCCTCTCTCTTCCCTTCCCTTTGCTGTTTGTAAGATTTATTTTTATGCAACAGGTGCTGTAGCACAGCACATAAAGCTACTACCTGTGACACCAATATCCCACATGGGTGCAAGTTTGTCTCCCGGCTGCTCCACTTCTGACCCAGTTTTCTGCTAATGGCTTTTGAGAAGCAGCAGAAGATGGCCCAAGTGTTCTGGCCCCTGCACTCCTGCAACCTACATGAGAGACCCAAATATAGCTCCTAGCCTCAGTATGACCCTGCCCTGACCATTGTGACCATCTTGGGAGTAAACCAGAGCATGAAAGCTTTCCTTCTCTGACTCTGTGCTTATCTTTCTCTCTGTAACTCTACCTTTAAATTTTTTAACTTCAATTTATATTTATGAGAAGGGCATAGTGACATACAGAGGAGGAGTGAAGAGAGATCTTTTGTGCTCTGTTTCACGTCCTCAATTACTGCAGGGTTGGGCCAGGCTGAAGCCAGGAGTCAGGAGCTCCATGCTGTCAGGGGCTCAGTCATTTGGTATGATCTTTAGCAGTGAGCTTCACTGAAAGCAGAGCCCCTGGGACTTGAACCAGTGCGCCAATATGGAATGCTAGTGTCACAAGTGGTGGTTTAACCTGATGCACCACTACACCAGTAATGAAGTTGCTGTTGAAAAAAATTTGAGAAGAATTACTTTCATGAGTTTAGTAAGCAGTTTCCAGCATTCTGCTTGTGCTGTTCATATCCCTTCATCCTAAAACTGGGAAAAAAAATTACCAACCAAGAAAAATTCATAGTCAGATGGATAATAAGAAATTCCTATGCAGAGTATTGCAATTTGGGTAGGGTGCTTAGGAAACAGTCAACCCCAAAGATTCTTAGTGGTAAGGACAAACTGAATATAAAATTGAGAAAGGGTGCTAAAGCTTGGATATTAGGATGTTGAAAGTCTCCAAAGGCTCTTTTATCAGTCTGAGTTGGGAGTAGTGGCAGAGGAGAAACCTGGGAGGAGGTGAAACCTTAAAGGCAGAACCTGAAAGAGGTGGGGCCAGTGGGTAGTTCTTAGGTCAAAGTGTGTCCTCAGAAGGAAGTTCTCAGGATAGGATTGTTATAAAAGCCTATGTTTTGGCCCAGTCACTATCTTGGGTTCCTAAATTGCCATGTAATCTTTCTTCCATGTGCTATTGCTGTTGGGGACCCTCATCAGAGACTAAATCAACAGGGCCTCCAAAACTATGAGCAAAAGAAAGCTTTTCTTTCTTTATTTCCCTCAGGTATTTTCATGTAGCAGTAAAAAGCTAACAATAAAAATGGGGAGAGCGACACTTTACAAAGTGTTGTATTTCTTGGGACTCTCTAAGAAATACAACTCCTTTGGTGGCTTGCACTAGTCCTGCCAGTTGGAAAATGAGATGTGTTTTGAAGGTGGGGATTTAAAACTGGTATTACTGGTCTAAAAAAGTAATGAGGTATTGGGTCTTGCGTAAGTACCCAGCAATTCCATTCCAGAAGATGACATTTCTCTATTTTGGTTTTTCTGGGGCAATGACCACAAATATTTGTCTGGAACACAAATTAGGAAAAAGGAAAATTGAGAAGATAAAAATTCAAACCTTTCTGGCAGTTTGTTGAGTGGGGAAGCTCAGGAAAATGTCCAGCCATCTAGAAAACACATGTTTTGTCCTAGCACTGGCAGTCCAGGTTAGCCTGGGTCCAAAGTGAAGGCCACTGAAGAGGTGAAATAACCAGCCTGGAGCTCTCATCACAATGGCAAGGCAAATTCCTGTCTTCCTGGATAGAGACTAATATTCAACCACCATCAAATGTGATGGGGATTAAGTGAGGCACTGTCTGTCAGAGCCACCTACACAGAATCTCAAAACTAGCAGATGCCCAGAACAGCAAGAAATGCAGCTCAGATTCTTCATTTGTAAAATAGATCAGTGCTGGGAAATAATTTTGTGATCAGAATGAGGAAACTCGGGCTGTATCATATCCTTAGAAAAAAATTAAAATATAGAAGAGATCCATGAGAACTCACACCCAAGGGATCTGCTGTAATTTTTATTTTGGACAAAATCTAATCTCAGAGATACTTGAGATAAGATAACTTCACTTGCATTTTACCAACTTCTCAAAAATATGTCACTTGGAGTCTTGAAAACAGAGAGCAACATAGAGTTAGATTTTTTTTAAAGGTATATTTATTTATTTAAGATGCAGAGTGACAGAGAGATTTTCCTGGTCATCTTCTGCTGCCTTCCCAGGTTCATTAGCAGGAAGCTGAATTGGAATTGGAGCAGTTGGTAGCTTAATTGGTGCTCTGTTACTGACTACTAATACTGAAAGTGGCAGCTTAACTCACTGTGCCACATTGTCCTCCTCCCCCTTGAATTTGAGCAGAAGAGAAAAGGAAAGAGAGATAAAGAGGGTGCAGAGAAAAGAGGAAGGCAGGAGGAGGAAGAAGATGAAAGGAGAGGGAGGAGGACAGGAGAGGAAAAGGAGAAGAATGGGTGGGGGGAAGAAGAAAAAGGAAGGAGAAAAAGGAAGGGAGGAAATGAGAGGAAGAACACACACACACACACACACACACACACACACACAGAGAGAGAGAGAGAGAGAGAGAGAGAGAGAGAGAGAGAGAATGAGATAGAGATGTGAGCTCCCATCTGCTTCACTTCCCAGATCCTCACGATGACTGAACACTAGACCAGGACTTAAACCAAGAGCCAGGAACCCAATTCAGATCTCACACATAGGTGCAGGAGCCCTATTGCTTGAGCAACCACTGATGCCCCCAGGGTCTGCATCAGTCCAAGCTGGGTATTGAACCCAGACATTTTGAAGTGAGATGTAGATGTCTAAACTGGCGTTTAACCACCGGGCCAAATGCCCATGTCTGTTAGAGTCTTTGGCCTCTATTTCACACTATAGTAGCAATTTTATGTCAACAAAGTTTTTACTGTTTGTATCTGCCCTGTAACCAGGCAATTCTACCCGCCTCATGTCTATGGTCACATGACCTCC
This sequence comes from Ochotona princeps, assembly GCF_030435755.1. Lineage (NCBI taxonomy): Eukaryota > Metazoa > Chordata > Mammalia > Lagomorpha > Ochotonidae > Ochotona > Ochotona princeps. Next base: position 53,448,037 of record NC_080839.1, on the reverse strand, counting down.
AATCAAGTCTGATTTTATCTTTATATAAAATCCTAAATGAACACCTTTACAGTTATTCTTTACAAATTATATTTTGTTTTGATTCCCCTGTTTTATTGAATACATTCTGGATACAGATTATGGCATTTAATATGATAGTCTTCCAGCTTGGAAATCTATGTGATTGTATCAGGATTTTGTCAACCTTTATCCTTGGTGTTGATAAAATGTTGAGCAAGAAAGACCTCTATAAGGCACTGTTAGGCACCATCATCCAGGGTTCCATAACTGTACTTACTAGGTTGCTCAATAAAACACAAATCCATATTTCAGTGTTATAATTTCTTTTCTTCCTTGTCTATAATGACTTCATGGCTTAATCAAATAGATCCTTAAAATTTGGGCAAGTTGTACCTATGAAATTTCTCAACTTTCTTGGTTTAGTAACTGTAACAAAAAAAAAAAGAGTATCATTTGTCATGATCTTTTTTTTCTCAGTGACTCCAAGTGATCACCTTTAAATCTTTAAGTGCCCATAAGTCAGCATCTAAATACTTTATTCTACATCTTTCCTGAAAAACATGCCCAGCAGTTACTTCAGACTTCCGTCACAGGGGAAGTAGCTGTGTATAGACACTCTGGCTCTGGGTATATGTAATGAAGCTGAAGCAATGATCCCATGGGTATGTGTTGTTTTAGTCTTTCTCCTTCAGCAGATAAACTTCCTATCGTCGTACAGGAAGCTGGAAAGCTGCAGCCTAATCATACAGCACTGACAGGAAGATTGTTGTTTAGATTGTTCTTCCGGATTTCCCAACTGAATAATGTTGGTGAGGAATGATGACTTATTTTATTTATGACTCTGGATCAACTCCAAGGCTACTTGGCTTTACATTATGGAGGAGATATCCTGCTTCAGTGTTTGATATAAATTATTTTCTTTGTAAGTCAAATTTGTCTAAAATGTACTACTCTGAGAGTTTGTTTTGTAAGGCCAGCTTATACAGTGGCATTTTATAAATTCTTCAGTGATTTATACATTTGGTTTGCATTTTTAAAGATAAAGATTGATTAAATCAGGGCAAAAATGGATTCTTTTTATTTTTTTACTTCTAGAAAAGGTGCCCTAACCTTATCTTTTGTGACTGTCACCCTGAGCAGATAGGACTGGGAGGTCTTGGGACAACTAGGCAGCCAGTTCTTGAATATGAACTTGAGTATGCAGTCTAGCTACATTCTCTTCTCAACAGTTCTCTGATACACTCCTGCCTATGAAGGTCTGCTTCTTTTGATTTCTCTGGTTGGTATATTTTTCATTTTCAGCTATCTAAATCAGTTATTCAGTTTTAGTATATGTGCTGTTGAAGTGAGCACTAAATCAATTATTTAAATAGGATTCTATTTGCTGTCCCTCAGCTGTAGGGGCAAGATTAGTGGCTCACTGGTGAGGCTTCAGTCACATGTATGTGTTACTTGGCTGGGATCTCTGGGAAAGTCAGAGCTCCAGCTTGTTAAGCTTTGCATCTCCATAGACCAGCCAGAGCCTCCTGTGAAATGGGTGTTCATGATACATTCGTTGGCCCAGTGGCAACTCCCAAACGTGGACAGGAGTTAATTGCAAGTGACACAATGAACTTACCCTATATCCACCATGTCTTAGTCTTTTTGGGCTGTGCTAGCAAAGTATTATAGACTGGATAGCTTATACACAACAGAAATGTACTTCTTACATTTCTGCAGCCTGAGAAGTCCAAGATCAAAGGAGTGAAACATCTGGTGAGAACAGACGTTTTGCATCATTAATGGCACCTGCTTGGCAAATCTCTGGGAGTTCCTTCGTAAGGACACTAATGTCACTCATGAACCTTCTGTCCTCATTGTCTAACTACTCCAAAGGCGCCACCTCCTAATGCTATCCCATTGGTGACTTAGTTCCCACATGTGAATTTTGAGAGGACCCCCTCATTTAGACCCTAACAGCCTAGCTTCTGGTTCCTGAGATTGCCCTCTTCCCTGACTTCTAAAACATTCTTTGACTCTAAGGCTCATGAAGCCTAAACCAGCATTTGCTTCCTTTGCTCTCTGTGTTTATGATGTCTATTTTTTTTATTATACATTAGCCCTCCACTTTATTTATGCTTTTTATTCCATGCTTTTAGTTCCCATCAACTATCGTGTAAAAATATTAAATGGAAAATTCCAGAAAGAAACAATTCATACATTTTAAAATTGTGTGCCACTTGGTGTAGCATGCTGAAATATCATGTATTCTACCTGGTCCTTAAATCATCCCTTTTCACTCTATGAACACTACCCCTCTGTTGGTCACTTGGTGGCTGTCTCAGTGTTCACAGCAACTGCTGCAGTAGTATAGTGATTATGTTCAAGTTACACTGACTTTACTTAATACTAGCTCCAAAGCTCAGGAGCAATTATGCCAGCCATTTTGATACGACAAGTCATGAATTTCTTCCTTCAAATAGAAAATTAAATGATTTCTACTTAAGGAAAAAATACATTAAGGTTTCTAAGATTTACTCCAAGAAGGAATTTTCTTTTTCTTTTAAATCTTTATTATTTTCATTTTATTTGAAAGGTAGGGAAGCAGAGAGGTGAGATCTTCCATATACTCATTCATTTCCCAAATACCCAGAACAGCCAGAGCTGGGCCTGGCCTAAGCCTGGAGCCTACAACTTAATCTGGGTTTCCCACATGGCTATTAGGAAGCCAGATGCTTGGGCCACCAGGTGCTACCTCCGAGTATGTCACTAACAGGAAGCTAGGTCGGGAACAGAGGAGCCAGGTCTTGAACAAGCCAATTAGATATGTGAGCATCCCACATGTCTCGAATGCTGAACCAAGTGCTTGCCATAGAAGGAATCTTCATGAAACTACTAAGAAGAAGAGTGATGTTAATTTTGCTGTCACATCTCAGATTGCAAAAATTACAGCCTCATTGCATCAAAAGCACTTATTTAAAAACTGAGTTCATTAAACTTGTATGTGTATGTTCTGAAACTATGCGTAGTACTGAACCTAGCCATAGTTTTAGGCATCCAGTAGGGGTCTTGGAACCTGTTCCCCTGGATAAAAGGGGACTATCGTATATGCATAGTCTAGTCTGCCTTCTCTGTTTTATTGTGTCTTCAGATCAGGTATGAGACCTTAACTCTAATTTCAATCCTTAATGATAACTGTAATTGTAATTTCTAATTTTGGTGTGTAACTAATCCAGACATTGATCCTGGCCCTAATTCTGAAACCTCAGAATCAAGCAACAATTTTACTCACATTCTTTCCTAAATGTTTGCTTTTCCTTATGAATATTACTATGATCTTGACATAATTAAGATAATCAGTAACTTAAACAGCCTTGTGTTTTATTTATGCTTGTATTTTTTTTCAATGAAAAGTAGTCTATTGTGTAGGTATTTACTGTGTTTATTTGAAAGACAGACATATCTCTATCTGCTGGTTTATACCCCAGATGTGTACAGTGGCTGTGGCTGGACCAGGCTGAAGCCAGGAGTCGGGAACTCTATTCATATTTCCTACATGGTGGCAGGGAGCCAGCTACTAAGCCACAACAGATATACACCTGCAGAAGGCTAGAATGGGAGTGGAGCAAGGACTGAAAGTCAAGTGTGCTAATCAGGGTTGCTGCGTCCCAGGAAGTGTTTTAACCACTTGCCCAAATACCCACTCCTAAGAGTTATAGTTTAGAATAGCATATCTGGCACTGAAAGAGTTAGAAGTTCACAGTGCCACAGTAACAATTCTGGCACCTAGTCTGTAACTCAATATCTTACTGCTGTGACAATCTATAGAAGATTTATACTAGCCTTACCAACTAGTTACCAAAGACTAACATCTCACCATTCACTAAGAAAGCATTTTTTACTTTAAAGCTTGTCCTCTTGGTCCAGTGTGGTAGCCTAGTGGCTAAAGTCCTGGCTTTGCACACACCGGGATCCCATATAGCCACCAGTTCTAATCCCGGCAGCTCCGCTTCCCATCCAGCTCCCTGCTTGTGGCCTGGGAAAGCAGTCAAGGATGGCCCAAAGCCTTGGGACCCTGAGCCAACACAGGAGACCCCAGAGGTCTGGTTTCAGACCTCTGGCTCCTGGTTTCAGATTGGCTCAGCTCTGGCCTTTGTGGCCACTTGGGGAGTGAATCACTGAATGGAAGATCTTCCTCTGTCTCTTCTCCTCTCTGTATATCTAACTTTCCAATTAAAAAATAAATAAATCTTTAAAAAAAAGCTTGTCCTCTTTCTAAAAGTTTCATTCTGTCATCATTTTTATTTCATAGGATAATTCTATGGAAAGCTTAACCATAAAGTAAACCTGTTTATGTAACCAACACCACGTAATATCTCACTCTATGACAACCCTGTATACATCATTTAAGTGGGTTCAATGCAAAATGAGAAGATACTGCTTTGGCTAATAGCAATTTCAAAATGGTGACAGAAGACATGAAGCTAAACATGGGGTCTTTTGAGCCCAGTTGACACATTCCTGCAGTCAACTCTGTTCACAAGTGGGGCAACTGAGGGTCGGGAAGACATAGCTAGTTACTCTTCATATATATGCAGCTGATGAGCTCTGGCCTCCTGCTGCCTCCACCTGCCTTCCTGTTCTGTTTCCGCATCACCTGGAGTCCCCACTGCGAGGCAGCAGGAGTTTATCACCTGGGCTGTGGGTTAGATTTCCTTTGTGCATATCTTGAAGTGTTCTCAGCCTGCTTCTTTCCCAGCCCCATGGCTTGTATCTGTTTGCATGCAGCTTCCCTGTCTGGATCCCTTCCACTGGTTTTCTTGTGCTGGTGGAAGGAATGCCTGTTGGAACACTTTGCAAATTGGACTCCTGTCCTTGGCTCTCGGAGGTAGATAGGCTACGTACCTCCAACCTATGTTTCTCCTCCCTTTCCAAATGCCAAATATTCTGATTCCTCGAGGCCAGCCTTAATATCTCTGCACAAACAGCCTCAGGAAAGCCTCTGAAATACATTAGACTCTAACAAAGGGAGATAAGAAATTCCATTTTGAGGATTTCACAAATAAAAATTTGATGACTTTTTTTTTCTAGGAAATCAGTCCCTTATTTCCTGCCTTACCCTAATGCTTACCCTTCTTGAATTAACCATCTCTCTAATTGGACAGAATACCATGGAACTGATGAAACATTTTGAAAGAGTCTGGAAGAATTCAGATCCTTTTATTGTAATAAACTCCAGAGAGCACAGATCCTGCAGTTGGGTCAGAATGTCACAGAGTGTCCCTTTGAGGAGGCGCTGCTGCCCCCAGCTTCATTGCAGTGCTGGCCCAGCTTTGCACCCAGCCACAGCCTGCCTTTTGAGTTTAAGCTGGAGTCTTCAAAACAATTCATGAAAAGTGTGTATGATGAAAAATCAGTGCATGGATTTCATTTTTTTTCCAAAATAAAAATAAACTTATGTTTTTATCTCATTTCCAAAAATAAATTTTTTTTTGAAGTAAGTGTGAGAAACCTGCTGGTTCACTTCTCAAACATCTACAACATCTGGGGTTGAGCTAACCTGAAGCTAGGAGCCTAAAACTCAATCTGTGTCTTACACATGTGTGACAGGGACCCAAATCATTGACCCATCGCTTGGTGCCTCCCCAGGTGTGTGTTAGCAAGAAGCTGGAATTGAAAGCAGAGCTGAGAGCTAAAGCAGAACTCTGCTAGAGGTGCTGGCATCCCATATGGGTGCCAGTTCATGTGCTGGCTGCTGTTCTTCTGATCCAGCTCCTTGATTATGGCCTGGGAAAGCAGCAGAGGATGGGCCAAGTCCTTGGGCACCTACCTGCACCCACCTGGGCTACCTGGAGGAAGCTCCTGGCTCCTTGCTTCAGATTGGCTCAGCTCCAGCCATTTGTGATCATTTGGGGGAACAAATCAACAAATGGACGATTCTCTCTCTTCCCTTTTCTCTGTAAATCTGCCCTTCAAATTAAATAAAGTAGTGGACATCTTTATTTAAAAAAAAAAAGAAACAAAAAAAATAAAACAGAGCTGGAACTCAATCCCAGATACTAACATTTGGGAGTCATGCCAATGTCATGGTAGAGCCCTTACATTTCTCTGCGAGACGGTAGATTAAAAAACAGCCAAAAAGTGTATTAGCTTTTCACCACTATGGTAAAAATACCTGAGAGATGGAAACAGAGGTTTATTTAGCTCATAGTTCTGGGAGTTCAAGTCCAAGATCAGATGGCCCCATTGGTTTGGGTTTTATTGAGGGTATGAATAGCTCATGGAGAAGGCGTGACTGGATGAGGCAGAAAGCAACATGTCTGGTAAGAACTGCCTTGCAAGGCGCTGGCCCTAATGGCCAAAGGGCCTCCTCCTAGGATCCACCTTCCAATAATGCCATCCTGTGGACCAAGCCTTTGACATAGACTCAAGTATCCAAACCACAACACATATAAAGGATAGGAACACTTTCATAATACTATTAAACAAGCTTCTAAGGGCAAAGTTCAGTCACTTGCTGTGGCAGTGATGAGCAGAATGGAAGAATCACGTCAGTTAACCAAGGAGGCTTCCTGCAGGAGGCAGTGTTCAAAGCAAGTTTTGAAAGTGGCTTGGAGGAAAGGACAGGCCAAGGAAAGAGAAGGGAGAACAGCCTTCCTGGAAAGTGAGGTGGTGTTTTGCAATTTTTCTTCTTAACAACTGTTTCATCTCTCACATATATTTTTGCTCTTGTCTAAATAATTCAGGCTGTCAGTATAGGTCTGATCTCCAAGGAATCCTTGATTGGTGTTTGCAGGTATTTATAGTTATACTGTAATGTGCTTCAATTTTTAAAAATCAAGTGTATATATAATGAAAAAATCTTAATTCTGCATAAAAGTGCCAGGATGTGAACCCTTCATTTCTGAGTATTAGAGTAGGAGGCTTGATTTACCCCTGGGCAATTCAAAAACGCTGTTGCCAGTTGACCAGTTTATTTTCTCCTAAGCTCACTCCTCAAATTTATAGTGTTTTATCCCCTTCTTACTCGGTGGTAGCATCTGTTTTCTGGTTGATGGCTATGTGGGCTTCTAGCTAAAGCTAACCTGGATAAAGTTAACACTTCTCTGTAAAAGCGAATACTTTGTCTGTCTGGGATCAGCATACCTAAAAAGTTGCTGTAGATTACGTTTTGTGAAGGTGGGCATATTACTTTGGCATTCTCTAGAGCTTTGCGTCAAGACCTTCCCCATGGCAAGCACAGGATTTTCTGTAATGCTAACAGCAGTTTTGGTGGAAATAGGCAATTAGGTCCCTGTTCACAGAATTATACATTAGTAAACTTCACAGATCTGATTGACAAAACTGGGTGAGGGAGACCTCCTCTTGCTTTGCAGACAGACCACCACCATTCCTACCACTGTACATGGTCTTTCAGATTTGCAAGTTGGTTTTAAAAGCTGTCAGAATTATCCCCCTTTTTCTAAAAGCATTCATCAGAAAACCAGATGCAGTTAACAAACAAACAAACTGATCTGCCTGCTGTTCTGACTTGTTATAATAAGTGTTATTTCTACCTAGAACAGCTTCCTGTCAGCATCCTGCAGTTCCTTTAATAAGACTTCTGTGTTGAGGAAGAAAAAAGGTCTGCGTTAAAATTAAGCTTTGACTTGTCCTCACTCCTTTTCCTGCTCATCTGCATTCAGATCCAATTCGTTTTGAGCTGGAAAGGAACTAAAACATCCAAACCATCGCTGAGAGGGAGGCAGGAGGCGCTTGAAGGATGGGGTTGCCATTCAGATGCATGGCAAACACCTTTACTTCCACCATAGTGGGTCTAGCTGGCTGCTGTGGCCCACAGAGGAGGGGAAAAGATCTTCTGGTTCCTGGGGTCAGTTTCCCAGCTGGATAATTTTGTTCTAACATCCCTGGTAAGGTCCAGAGGTTCCTATGAATATCTAGAGAATTATTTTTTTAAGATTATTTTTATTGCAAAGGCAAATCTATAGAGAGAAGGAGAGATAGACAGGGTTTAGCCATTGAGCCATCACACTGGTCTCTGTCTAGGAGACTTTGATCCCATAGCTGCTCTGTGGGTTTTGATGAGAATTAGGAGGCTGAATGAAAAAGTGACAAATACACCTACAGAGAGAATGCAGTGTAATCAAAATATTACAGGAGGATGAGATTTTTCCTTTAGATTAAAAGAAACTTTCTATGATGGAAAATTTCAAACACTTGCATAAGAAGATAAAATAGAGTAGTGAGCTCTTATCCCTAGTACTCATTTTCTTTTAAACAGTTTTTATTTATTTGAAAGGCAGCGTGACAGAAAGGAAAAGAGAGAGAGAGATCATTCATCCATTGGTTTGTTTCTCAAACCCTGCGATAACTGGGACTGGGCCTGGCCAAAGCCAGGGGCCAGGAACTTCCTCCAGGTCTCCAGCACTGATTTTTAATAGTTGTTTTCTCATACTTCATTAGCTATGCTCTCACCAGCTTCTTGCTTCAGTATTGTTGTTAAAGCTAATCTTAGACATCATTTCATCTATAAATATTTAGTTTTTATTTCTAAAACTATAGCCATTTCAAAAAATTCAAGCATACTAGCATTAACACATCTAAAAGAATATTTAATCTCTTAGTATATTCAAATATGCTGTGCTTAGATTTCCAGTTTTAAAAATGATTTTTTTAATTTGATCATGATTGTTTGCTATGTTTAATAATATATTTTTTTAAAATAAGCTGTTTATTTTGAAGTAGTTATAGATTTACAGAAATGCTGCAAGCAATATAGAGAATTCCTGGATTCTTTTCACCCGATTTTTCCCCTAATAATGGCATACAGAGACTAAAAAAGTCCGTAGAAAATGCAGCTCAAAGAGATATTTATTTTGGTGCAAATTAGTTGAAAAAATCATGCACAGGAGGGTTTTTTCAAAAGTTTAGAGAAAAATAACTATTTGGGGGAAATGCTATGTATAGATGTTACAGTGTTTCCTTGCATTTGTGAAAAGTACAAGAGTAATGTTGGCATGTTACTGTCTTTATTCAGATGTCAGCCACTGTTCCCGTAATGTCCTATTTCGGTTCTAGGATCCAGTTTGGGAGACCACAGTGATCTATGCAGTCATCATGATTCTTTTGATTTCTCTGATTTGTGACAGTTTTTAAGAATACTAGTCAGATCTTTTGTAGCAAATCCTTCAATTTAGATTTGTCTGTTGTTTTATCCTGATTGGACTGGACTGGGATTGCAGGTTTCTCTAAAGAATTCCACAGAGAAAATTTCCTTCTCCATACATTATCAGGATGTCCACAGAACACATCAGCCAACTTTAAGCCTCTTCAGTCTCTTTGATCCACCTCTTTCTTTTTTTTCCCATGGTAGATTGCTTGTGAAATCTCTAGAGGATTTTTTGTTTTGTTCTGTTTTTGACAAATACGGGCTGTGGTCCAGGCTGAGTGACAGTGATCTTTGCTTCAAGCACAGGCTTCTGTCTCAACAGTTTCCAGCCTAGCCTTTCCTGCTCTTTTTTATTCAAAAGAAAGGCTTAGTGATTAATTTGTTTATTTGAAAGGCAGATATAAACACACATATACATACATACACAGAGAGAGAGAGAGAGAGAGAGAGAGAAACAAGCATCTTCCATCTTCTGGTTAACTGTCTAGCTGCAATGGCAGGGGCCAGGCCAGGGACTGAAACACCCAGGCCATCCTCCACTGCCTTCCCAGGTGGATTAGTAGGCTGTTGGATCAGAGGATGAGAAGTGGAACAGCCTACGCTAGAACTGGTGCTCCAGGATCACATGTGGTGACCCAACCCACTATGACACAATGCTGACCCACCTTCCTATTCATTTACATCCTGTGACATCACAGGACAGCGTGATATATGATATGATATGATATGATATGATATGATATGATATGATATAATATAACATAATAGGCCAGGTTCCACTGCAGGCTAAATATCAACCTGTGATTTTAAGTTGATGCTAGAAAGCAGGTCAGAGAAAGACACCCCCTTAACATAAAAAACACTTGAAAAATACCTGACTGAAAATTAGTTCTTATGTCACTGAAATCTTTAGATATATATCCTGAAGAGATACACAGATATACTAAAAAGAGAAGACACTCATCGAGTGTTCAGGCAATCCTTAATGGACACTGGGGATGACTAAAGTCTTCTGGCATTGGCTTGAGTGACTGGTATGCTCAAGATTTCACACAGCAGGATGTTAGCACACAGTCTATACAAGGAATGAACAACTATCTCCTCTTGAGTACAGTGCTTTGCATTTGACCACGTGTCTTTGCCTCTGTCACCCATGTTGTTGTTGAAACACTCCTGGGTAATTTAGGAACTGTTGCTGTTCTCTAGATAAGGCAGTTGAGAAGGTTGAGGAAAGTCCTATGACATGGTCATGTGGCCAGTTGTGTCTGGAAATGGGATGGGAACGTAGGTGTCCTTCCTTTGTGCACTGCAATCAGATTAGATCCAGGCTGATGTCACGCAGGTTCTAATTCTAAGCACTCTTTGCTCTGGGACTACATGTCTTAGGGCAAGTGATCAGAATTACAATCTTATGTTCTAGCTCCAAGGTTTTTATTGTGAATAGTCCAAATGTTGATTTGGATGACTTGTGCACTTAATCTGGTTTGATAGACATCCTGTGAGGGATAGCTGTTGAAGCAAGTTTAGATAGGCCAGGGGACACACCTCCTTCTGACCTCACTATTTGGATTCAGACAGTTTGTCTGATCCTCTCGGCACAGTGTTGTGATCAGGAGGACCAATACCGACAGCATCTCATTGCAGCTCCTGGAGGTGCTCTTTGTCTCTCAGCCTTGCCAGGCAAGGTCATGTTCAGGTTGATGTGGCTCAGCCTTCTGGGAATAGAATGGTGCTTCTGATCCCAGTCCTTGATAAGTCTCACGGAGGGCTCATTATAAATGCGGAAGGAGTAATTGCAAATCACAGAAGGCAGGAGAATACACACACATACACACACACACACACACACACACAGAGAGAGAGAGAGAGAGAGAAAGAGTAGTGTTGAGGTCAAGTTCTCCCAGTTAAGCACATCTCAACACCTCTGATGTGGTTTCTACTCTGGTAATAAAGATGCAGACACTGAGCGCTGCTGGAGTGAGTCTCCTTGTTTATAAAAGTGTGATTATAACAGGTGCAAAGCTGAGTTTACCTCTTGTTTTGTAAGTAGGATTCTATTGCTCCTTCCTCTTGCTTGGCATGTGGACAGTGGGGTTTAATGATGCTTCACACAGAGTGTGCCTCAACCATGGTAAGGCAATTCAAGAAAACTCTAGTTTGGTTTCGGGATTCTTGGCCCATTAATATTTTTAATAGTGACAATTAAAGCTGTAAGAATTCAAGTCTCAGCAAGGCTTTCTGAGAGGCAGCATAGTAATGAGGCAAGCAGAGTCCTGGGTGGTAAGGCCTCCAGGCTGTCGCTGTGCTTTGGATGGCTCTGTGTCCTTATTCCTGACTCTTAGCCTCTCACTGTGAGTTCCAGTGTACAGGTAGTACTCTCCTCGGCCTGACAGGTAGGTTCCGAGGAGCAGCTGACTGGGACTGTAAAAGGTGGTGGAATTTGGGGGGAAAAAAGGAAAAATGTTACATTTGAAAACAGAAATTACTTAATAACAAACAGTGACAGAATGCCTGCACAGTAGAATTTTGTAATCAAAGTGAAGATTTATTTGGAATTTTGAATTTGCTTTTTCATCGAGCATGGGCTATTTGAAGGTGTTGAGAAAAGGGAGACAAGGATAAGAAATTTAAAGTGCCAAGGTCCATGTAGAGGTTGATCCATAGCTCTTTCTACTTACATGAAAAAGGCCTTTCTATGATGATTACCCTCACCATGTTTGTTTTCCATACTGTTGCATGGCATACACTTCTCATCCCATCAATCCCCACAGTTGTCTAAGCTCAAAAGAAAAAAAAAATAAACAAACAACAACAACAAAAAACAAAGCCATTTGGACTGTTGGCCTTCTGAGGCCCTGGAACAATGAATGACCTAATTTTTTCCTCAGGTCCTGATGGTGGAGGCTGGCTGTCTCACCTTTTTAGCTGGCTTATCTTGAGGGGCCTTATGAAACACTGGACCTAAGAATAACCTAGTATTTCAAAACAAAGACCAAGTCCTGTGTGAGCCTCCCATAAAGGGAAATTCTGATTCCTTCTTGGAAGTTCAGGCTTGGATGGGAATCAGCTGAGTTATTTCAGGGCTGTCTGCTGGGCTAGACTTCCTCTGCACCTGCCTCTGTAGGGACCTTACTTCCCCTGACCTTCATCATGTTCTGGCTAACACCTAGCTGATGGCAAACTGTGAGTGCTCTGATGAGGTCCTGAATCTGACCAGCAACTGTGACTGCGCCTCCAGTCCCAGATCCCGAGGGCTTCTGGATGGAAGAGAATGATTAACCTCACAGGAGCTGTTTGAGCCGAGGTTGCCTCCTAGCTTTCATGAACTTAACCCAGGTCTTGCTAGGCTAAGGGCTACCATCCACAGGGACCAGGCAGCTGGCCCTCTTAGTGACTCTGGTGCTGCCATGCTGCAGACACTTTCTCTGACTAATTGTGACTTGTTTTTCTTGGGATACAATGTGAGGACAGAAATTACTTGATCACAATTCTGCCACCAGATAAAGGCCTGTCCCCATCTGTTACCTCAGCTCCTTGTCCTTGCCAGGGCTCATTGCTGCTTACTGGGAACTTTCCATTGATGGTTCAACATTCTGAAAAATTCATTGACAGCATCTTAGTCCTATCTTGAGCAAGTCTTAACAACTTCCCTCTGCGTCATACACTTGCTAAGGAGGTGGAATGGCCTGGAAATAGACCCGGATGGAGACTCTGGAGGACAGAGTTAATCGTTTCAGCTCAGGTCCCTGTTTTGTGACCTAGGAAATGTCCTTTCTGTTTTGCAGATGTTATTTTTCTTGCTTATAAATCAAAGGGATTAGCCTAATACTAAAATGGTCTCTAAAGGCCTACGTTAGAGTAAGTACAAAAATGATTTGGTAAAAAGGGTTTACAACTTGTAGATTTCAGAGCATGCTGTGTACTCATAGGTATAGTACAAATAGGTTTTAGAAAAGAAATTTAGAAGAGAAACTTTGTACCTAACATTTCTGTTAAAGCATGGAAATCAGCTTTTTACGTGGAGTCTTGCCTATTCAGCAGAATAAGAAAAATTCTCTCCCTGTGTTGGCCTAATGAATCTAGGTTTCTTTTTATTTCTTATTGCATTTATTTATTTATAATTGTTTTTCATGATACAGTTTCATGGTTCAGGTATTCCCCTTCCACTACCCGCCTTCCGTTCTCCACTGTTTTTCTCCATATTGTTACAATAGTATAGTCCTTCAGAAACAGTCAGAAGCCCAACACAAGGAGATGCATAGAGACAGAGAATTTACTGCTGGTAACTCCGCAACTCCCCAAATGTCTGCGACAGCAAGCACTGGGTCAGGCTTAAGTAAGGAGCCAGGAACTTAATCCAGTTCTCTCCTATGGATCTCAGGGAATCAAACACCATAACCATTACGTACTGTCTTCCATGGTGTGCATCAGCAGGAAGCTGGAACTGGGAGCAGAGGCAGGTACTCTAATAGGGGATGCAGGTGTCCCAGGTGGCTCCCTAACCTCTGCTCCAAATGTCTGCCTCTGGGCTCACTCTGTCAAGTTTGCTAATTACCACTGTATTACAAATAAGTGAGATCGGTCTAAAGGCCTTGAGTGCTGCAGCCATGGTGGTTTCTAAACTGCAGACTGTTGTTCAACAGTAGAAGCATTTACCAAAATCTTTTCTTTCTGGAAGTTAGTTAAACAACGTGGTTATTTATTTATGAGTTTAGAAAAGAAAGGGGGATGAAAATACTGCTAAATGAGATTGAGCGTGGGCAGGTGCTGGCCAGGATTTCTTGTAGCAGTGGTCCCTGGCAGCCTAAGCCTCCAGCCTCTGGGACCCAAACAGGCAATTATGTTAAACCAAGCGCGACAGAGTGGCAGTTTGGTGAGGTACATAAAATGGATTGAACACAGTAAACTACTCATTTGTCAGTAGTGATCCCAGACTCAGTGTCTGCGGAGATAAAACAGAAAGGATTAGTGCGCACACAATGTCCTCCTATTTTAGAATACTTCTTATGAAAACACATTGCTGCTTATTACAGGTTTCCAATTAGTATTAACTGTTAGTACAGCTTAAATGAATTTAGAGTTTTCAGCTCAACAGTTTCACAGTTGCACAAAGATTTTGATAAATGCTTTATAATCTCACTCAAATGTCCTAGATTACCTCCTCCTTTGCTTTAATTAGAACACTGGATTGCAAATCAAAATAAAGATATAAAATTTACTTTGTCTCACTAATGCTGTCATCTGAACAAATCACCTAATCTATTTGGACTTCAGTTCTGTTACATCACTAGTTTGTTTTTATCAGTAAAGATGTCTACATCATATTCTCATGTGGGAAAAGCAGATAATAAATGGTTTATTCATGCACCAGTCAGCTTCACTATAGTAATAATGATCCCCAACTCTCAGGGGCTTATAATAATAATTTATTCTTCCTTCATGTATTTGTTAATGATAGCAATCAGTTCCAATTTTAGCCCTATTGAATTTCTTCATTCTGGGACTGAAGCTGAAGAGACAACCTCCTACTCAGGATAGAGCCAAAGAGTAAGAGAATTCATAGGAAAACACAGAGGCCCTCAAAACTGCTACTCACCCGTGGTGTATATTGCATTACCCACAGGTCTCTGGCTTTGGCAAGCAACACATTGGTGATGATAGTGGGGTGGGATATATATTCTTTCCATAGAAGCCTATGTAAGTCATTTGGCAGCTAGAGGTCTTACAGATACTCCTATGAAAAGGGGAGCAAATAATTGAGAACAATAATATATCACAATGCGTTCATGTAATCTACTTTCCAAAAGTATGAGGGCTCTCCAAAAAGTTCAAGGAAAACGTGTATCATGAAAAAGCTGCTCATGGGGTTTTAAATTCTTTTCAATACCGAAATAAGCTTACTTTTCAATTTTGCTTTTCTACAAACTTAAAGCACTCTTCTATAGATATGCATGGAAAAAGTCTAAAATATTATTTATTAAAATATTCTGAGGCCAAGAGAACTTAAAAACATACTCACACAAAATTGTGTACATGAATGTTCTTTGCAGCATTACCTATAATAGCTCAAGAGCAGGAAAAAACTATTAAAGAACAAAGAACATATAAATAAAGTGTTCTATGTCAATACAACAGGATGGTTTCAAGGCATAAAAAGGAATGAAGGATGAATTTCGGAGATTATTGTGCTCAATGAAAGAATCCAACCACAAAAGATTATGTACTATTTCCATTTATACAAATTGTCTAGAATAGGCAGATCTACCAAGACAATAAGTGGCTAACTAGTTGATGAGGACTAGGGTGCCAGAGTAGAGAATAAATGCTGCAGGTGTGGGATAGTGGCAATAGTCACACAATCATATGACTATCTGAAAAGTCTCTGAATTGTAAATTTTTAAAAGCAAATTTTGTAGTATGCAAAAGTGTATCTCATTTTAAAATTCTCAGAAATCATTGGAAGACAATAAGGTCATCCAATGTAGATAAGGTTTACTTCCTTGTGTGTATGTTTTGGTTCCACCTTGATAGTAAGG
Organism: Ochotona princeps; assembly: GCF_030435755.1. Lineage (NCBI taxonomy): Eukaryota > Metazoa > Chordata > Mammalia > Lagomorpha > Ochotonidae > Ochotona > Ochotona princeps. The sequence continues at coordinate 53,432,353 of NC_080839.1, read as the reverse complement.
AAAAATTATATTCAGGGAGGGAGAGAGAAGCTATTCTAGTGAATTTACTTTTTTATTTTTTATTTTTTAATTAATTATGTTGTATTATGTGACACAGTTTCATAACCCTCCCTGTCTAATGAATTGAAATATAAATGTATTAGGCACAATCCAAATTTCATTGGATTGCAACTCATGCATTCTAATCTTAAGTATGTAAACATTTAAACCATCACTTTTCAACATGAAGAAATATTATAGCGATGATGAAAATACCTGAAATCAGAAAAAAAAATAAAAACAGAATTTATAAGGAGTGTTCATGGTCAACACCAGCTTACCTCATAGGAAAAAGGGTTTTCCAAAAAGCGAGAGTGAGTCAGCAGCATGCCAGTCTCCAAATTCTTGTTTTCTCACTTGAGGAAAGGTCAAAACTGCAGCGTCATCTCAGCTCCACCATCAGAAATCCCAAATTCAGTGAAGTCTGTTAGTTAAGGGTTGCTTTTCACTTTTGGCTCACCATGAGAGCCAATACGCTAGCCAGGGAACTGGTTTTTCAGTTCTAGGTTGTGGGTGGAATGAAAAAAGAGAATGGAGTGTAGGGTGGATCCAGAGGAGTGAGTCTGAAGTCCAGTGCTGAGAAGTCAAGTTGTAGGTGGGAAAGCCTGAACCACCTGCTGAACCCAGAATTTAGGCCAAGTTGGTGATTACAGATACATCCTCAAGCACCTGGTCTACCCACTTAACAGGAATTCCTCTTGGGAAAGTTCTGTGCGTGCCTCCAGATTCAGGGGTGATTGATGGGTAATGGATAGTGTCTCTGCCAGTCTGTCCTCAGTGAGCAATATTGAAAGAGGTCAGTAAGGGCCAGTATTGAGGCATAGCAAAGTAAAATTGCCACTTGAGATGCTGGCATCCCATATGGGCTCTGATTCAGTTCCTGGCTGCTCCACTTTCAATCAATCTCCCTGCTAACGCACCTTGGAAAACAGCAACAAATGACCCAAGTATGCAGGTCCCTGAACCCAAATGGGAGACCCAGGTAAAGATTTTGGCTTCCAGCTTTGGCTTGACTTAGCCCTGGCTGTTGAGGTCATTTTGTAGTAAACCATTAGATAGATGATTCATTTCTCTCTCTCTCTCTCTCTCTCTCTCTCTCTCTCTCTCTCAGTGTCTCATCTTTTCCTTTGTGTGTGTGTCCTCTCTCTGTAACTCTATCTTCCAAATAAACAAATCTTAAAAAAGAATGGGGAGCAGAGTCAGCAATTCAACCACTCTAGAGATGAGAAAGATGCTGTCCTGATTAGGTATGGCCTCTGCCTGCCAGAATTGTAGAGAGAAAAATGACAGCTGAGAGAGGCCAGCATGCAATCAGCAGAAAATTAGTGCTCAGAAGAATTCTCCAATGCATAGGTATATGCAGGCACATGATTCTAAAAAGGACACAGCTTAGCTTCTTTACAAACAGCATATCATAAATCTAATTGGCCCACACATGGCTGTTAGTTACATTTTGATGTGAAAGGTCAAATGGAGCTAAAGAAAAAATAAAAGGGCCGGTGATTTAACAAAATTTTGTGAACAGCCATTCTTTGGCCAGAAGCATTCAAACGTACTGCAGTGATGTAGCCTATTACTCAAGATTTATTATTTGAACAAGGAAAGGGCAAAGAAATTGTTCTCCCAATCAACTCTGGCATGAAAATACAAGGTCTTGTTATGCCCTTCCTAAAAAACTTTCTGAAGAATAAAATCAAATCCATATACAGCATTGTGGTTCAGGCCATTTTGTTTTTTCTTGCCTTTTCTTTTTTTTCGCCTGCCGTTCCCCATAATATTATGCTAATTCTCATCTGCAATGTAGATTACATTAGCAGGGACTAACAAGAAGCAATCAATGTTTATAAAGTATGTTTTTCCCTGGCCCCCCTGACTGTGCCCTAGAGGTAGCATAAAGCTCCGGGTCTTAGAATGCTGCCCGACTTCTGAGGCTCCGCTCCGCGGAGTTATCATGAAGTCCAAACTGCTTAACATGGCTCCTGTCATTTCCCCATCCATACTAGACTGATTCTGTAAATGTGGTTTAAATTGTTTTACATGTTGAAAAGGTACTTAAATAATGGGACTGAATTTTTTTTTAATTATTTATTATTTAACTTCAGTAATTACATTGTATTATGTGACACAGTTACATAGATACTTGGGTTCTCCGCACCCCTCCCCAAACCCTCCCACCATGGTGGATTCCTCCACCTTGTTGCATAACCACAGCTCAAGTTCAGTTGAGATTTCCCCATTGCAAGCGTATACCAAACATAGAGTCCAGTATCTTATTGTTCCGTCAAGTTCAACGGCTTCTTAGGTATACCCTCTCTGGTCTGAAGAGTATCATCCCAGTCAATTGAAAGCTCCAACATACCATCAGCAAAAATTTACATCATTATGGACTGAATTTTTTTTTATAATTTTCATTTTATTTGAGAGCACTAGAGACTAACAGAGAGAAACAGGGACAGGCAAACAGAATCTTCCGTGATGCTTGGTTACTCCCCAGATACCCATAACAGATGAAGCTAGGCTGAGGCAAGGATCCCAGAACTCCATTTGGGTCTTCTACCTACTGGCAGGAACCTAAATATTTGAGCCAACCAGGGTGCACCTTAGCAGGAAGCCAGGATTAAAAACAGAGCCTGGATCCAAACCCAGGCACTTTAGTATGTGAAACCCACCCTGTAAGTTCTTTACTCTTCTTTCACATCTAAGGTAAAATCTATATTAGAATTTTAATTTTGGTTTAAAAATAACAAAATTTTCCACCCTGAACATTTTTACATAAAGTCTTTGGCTTTTGATACTAATTGGGAGGGCAACTTCCAACAGTTAGGGCTGTAAAAGTGTGCTTCAGGGCCTGGTGCCAGTAGCCTAGAGACTAAAGTCCTCGCCTTGCACACACCGGGATCCCATATGGGCACCGGTTCTAATCCCGTTGGCCCTGCTTTCCCATCCAGCTCCCTGCTTGTGGCCTGGGAAAGCAGTCGAGGATAGGCCAAAGCTTTGGGACCCTGCACCTGTGTGGGATACCTGGAAGAACTTCACATCGGCGCAGCTCTGGCTGTTGTAGGTGCTTGGGGAGTGAATCAACGTATGGAAGAACTTCCTCTCTGTCTCTCCTTCTCTCTGTATATTTGACTTTCCAATAAAATAAAATAAATCATGGTTTGAAAGTGTGCTTCAAAAAGTTTATAAAATAAAACTATATTTGGAATTAAAATAGGTGGGTATTGAGCTGTAGTATGTTAGAACATTGACAGGGATGTCTGCATAACATATTGGAGTGCATCATTTGCATCCAGGTTTTCCACTTCAGATCCAGCTTACCACTAATGCATACTGGGAGACAGTGATGATGGCTCAAGTATTTGGGTCCTTGCCATCTACATGGCAGACCTGGATGGAGTTCTAGGATATGGATGTTGGTTTGACCCCGTCCTGTCTTATTATGGGCATTTAGGAAGTGCATCAGAGGTTAGATTTATTTTCTCTCATTCACTTGCTTTAACTTTCAAAGAGGCTCAACATAAACATTCTTGAAAAATGCAAGCTTATCTGGGGACAAAAAGCTTTTGAAAATTTGTGTGTGTGTGTGTGTGTGTGTGTGTGTGTGTGTGTTTGTGTGTTTGGTGATATGTAGTTTTCCCTGAACTTTTTGAAGATCCTTGTACAAGCTGATGGTTTTTTTTTTCAGCTTGCGCTTTAAGCTGTGCCTGGCATGTAGCACACTCTCAATAAAAAAGAAGTGCTTTCAGGTGAATCTATGTCTTTGGGGCCCATAGTCTAACACATCCCTTATCTACTTCACCCTCACATAGCAGGACAGCTTGTATGAACCAGCCACATTTTTCCTGATTTCGTTTGTGATGAGTGATGGGTGAGGCTAAAAAAAACTACGTGCTTTGTGGCCATAGATGGTGAATTTTCTGTGAAGCTAATTGGCCCAGAATGATCAAGTCCATGATTTCTGACAGCATTTAGTACCTGCTGGATACGCTTGATTAGATAGTACTGTGTTCCCTTAATCATCAGCCACCCTGTAAGGCTTGTGTAATCAAACAAGCTTCAGAGTGGGAGATCCAGCTATTAACCAGAGACAGGGGTGTGTGGGTGGGTTGGAGACAGAATGAGGCAGGCTGAGCAGGAAGCCTCAGTTAACACTTAACCCCTCAGCCAGTGGTTTTCAAAGAGAATCACTTTTGCCTACTCCCATACCCTACCCACTCCATGTACTTTCTCCAGGTCAGTTGAAAGTGCAGGTTGATTCTGAAATGCAACCTAGACAGAGAACCCTGCTCTGTCCTGGCTGCCACTCAGCTCTTTATTAGAACAGCGTGAGAGGGAGTCGACCTGTGAAAACCAATTCAGTGGGTAGTAATGGTCCCCCAGCTTTGCACTTTGGAATCAGCTGGGGAACTTGAGGTGTGCCAGGACCCCAGCAGACAGGCTGTGATTGAATAGATCTGGTGTGCAGTGTAGGCTAGACACATCCCCCGGGTGATTCTAAGACACAGGATTAGAGATGCAGAATCTGTATCCCCTCTCAGATCTACAGCAAAAGAAGCTGCATTTAACTTTAAAAAAAATTGTGATAAAATATGCATAACAGAATTTGCCATCTTCATCTTTTTAAGTAACTAGTCCAGTAGTGTCAGCTACATTCATATTATTGTACCATCAATCTCCACAGCTATTTTCAACTTGTTTATTTTATTTTTTACTTATATAAGGCACAGAGACACACTCACATACCTGCACACAGTTTTATGGTTTTCCATGAAAAGATAGGAGAACCCTTTTAGCACTTTTAAATGAAAAGGAATAAGATTTCCATGAGGAAGGGCAACTGCTATTCTAGAAAATATGTAATTTCTAGTTGGTAATCTTGCCATTCTATAATAAGCGCATTTATAGACTAAAAAATTTTAAATTTTGTTTTTCGATTTGAGTTTTAGCAAGAGATCCTATATACTGTTCAAGATCTTTTATCCACTTAGTTCACTCCCCAAAGGTAACACTTGTAGCTGGGTTAGTCAGAAGCCATGTACCCTAAACTCCATCCAGGTCCCTCACAAGGTTGGCAGGGCCCCAAGTGCTTGATTCATCAGCTGCTGCCTCCCCGAGTGCACATAATCAGGAAGCTGGCACTGCAAGTGGAGCTGGGACTTGAACTCAGGTACTCTGATATGGGATGTGGATTGTTGTAAGTACTATCTTAATTCTTTTTTGTTGTTGTTTTCCTTTTTTTAAATTGCATTTCATTTTATGACATCGTTTCATAGGCTCTGAGGTACACCAAATATATGCACCCAGCACTCTTCTCACGTTGCAAAACCAAAGTACTATGCCTGTTGAACAGATTTCCTTTCCCCTCCTGCTCTAGGCCTTGGCTTACCACCATTTTATTTTCTGATTCTATGATTTTGACTACTGTACATACCTCTGTACAAGAGGTGTACTATGGATGGCTGATTTTACTTAACATAATGTATTAAAGGCTTGTTTGTGTAAGTCACGTGTATCATAGTTTACTTTTAAAAAGTATTTTAGCTAACATCTTTGTAATTTTATTTTTTAGATTGTATTTATTTAGGTTTTTTTGAAAGATTTCTTTATTTTCATTGTAAACTCAGATATACAGAGAGGAAGAGAGACAGAGAGGAAGATATTCCATCCATTGATTCACCCCCTGAGCAGCTGCAATGGCTGGAACTGCGCCAGTCTGAAGCCAGGAGCCAGGAATCTCCTCCAGTTCTCTGATGCAGGTGCAGAGTCCTAAGGCTTTGACCCATCATCGACTGCTTTCCCAGGCTACAAGCAGGAAGCTGGATGGGAAGCAGAGCTGCCGGGATTAGAACTGGTGGCCATATGGGATCCTGGTGCATGCAAAGTGAGGACTTTAGCCGCTAGGTTACTGCGCCAGGCTCTATTTAGTTTTTAAAAATTGAAACATAGAGCTACAGAGAGATCTTCCATCTGCTGGTTCATTTCCCAAGTGGTCACAATGGCTGGAGCTGAGTCGAACTGAAACCAGGAACCAGGGGCTTCTTCTAGGCCTTCCATATGGGTATAGGGTCCCAAGGACTTAGGCCATCCTCTGCTGCCCTCCCAGGCCATAAACAGAGAACTAGATAAAAAGTAGAGCAACTGGGACATGACCCAGTGCCCATATGGGATGCTAAAACTAAAGGCAGAAACCTAGACTACTATGCCACGGTACCAAACTCAGCATTTTCCTATTTTTTAAGGCTGGTTTATATTCCATTGTATGTATATGCTACAGTTGGCTTATTCATTCATCAGCTGACAGACATTTGGGTTGCTTCCATGTCTTAGCTATGGGGAATAGTGCTGTGTAGTGCTACAATGAATATGGGTATACACACAAAAGAAGAGGCTGTGCTTTCTGTTCTTTTGGGCATATATACAGGATTGAAAATTAGGGAGCCATATGGTGATGACATGTCTAATGTTATGAGGAATTGCCATAATGTGGTGGTTCACACACAAATACGCCATTTGATGTCCCTGCCAACAGTACCTTATGTTTCTGTATCTCCATATCCTCATTAATACTTGTCATTTTCTTTTTTCAAAAATTATTTATTTATTTCTTTTCAAATTGAGTTTTGGTGGTAGCTATTCTAATAGGTGTGAGGTTTAGCTCTCCATGTTTAACCATTTCCCCAGTGTATCATGAAGAATTGACACTGAGGAAATTGCCCATGTTGGTTCTCTGACTGCCTTAAGACTTCTGTGGCTGTCTTCTCCCATTATTACAGCATTGAGTATGGTTTTGTTCTTTCAATATTTGTTATCTTTCCTATTTTTACACAAATCAGATTATGACCTGTTTGAGCCTGTTTACAGAAATTGCCTTTATGAGCCTGTTCAACCTCTACTTTTTGCACCAGCAGCTTTGCTGAGAAGTGCCCTCTGGGCTCAGGTCTAGAGGACTGAATCTGAAGAAGAACCAAGCCAGCTTCCAAGGTTCCAGCTGGCCCAATCTCTGTAAGGAGACACAGTGTAAAGAAGCAGTCTAAGCAGCCCAAAGTAATGAAATGGGAGGAGTTACAATCAGAAGCCACCACCTTCATTTTCACTCTCCAGTGCACAGGCCCTGGATTCCTTTGGGCTCCTCCTCTGTCTCTTTCCTCTCCCACCACCCTTCTGTTTTCCTCTCCTTGTTGGTATATCTCCAGTTCTCTTTCCATTGCAAGCCTGCTTCTAGATCTTTTCATTCTCCAAGGGCTACAACCCAGCAGGCCAGGCACTGTCCAGGAAAGCTTCAGCCTCCTGGTTGGCAGGGAGGGGCAGCAGGCAGGGAAAGAACATTCACTGTGCCATGGGGGAAAGGTGGAGATTGGGAATTCTTCAGTGTTAATAACTGTGCTTTACATATTTGTCTTCTGATTTAGACAGACTTGCTTGTATCATCTACCCTAGTCCAGTTTCTGATCCATGATTGAATGTTCAGATGTGTGTGTGTGTGACAGTTGCCCTCTCCCTGACCTGATCCAGGTAGCCTAGGATCCAATTGCTGACACTGCTGCCAGCACTGAAAAGGGGTCTCACACCACCCAGCTTCCAGCATTGCCTAAGATTCATTTCCTTGTTTTCCTGATGCCATGGAAGTATTTGTTCTCCGGGGTCTCCGTTGCTTTTGTGGTCTCTTACATGCAATTGACATTCTCAACAAGACTCTTGGATGGAAGTGATATTTTGAAGATCCAGACACCAGCAGGTCTCTTTGGAAGTGATATTTCATAACTGCCATCTTATCCATAAAATTGATGCTTGATTTTGGCCCAGAGCTGAGTACAAATATCCTTTCTTCTTTCTAAGCTCTATATTCTCTGAATTGATTCATCACTATTCACCTCTGTTTTTAATGATGGATGGCAGCTTTTCCTTGTCTTTCTTGCTTTTCAACATGGTCATTAATCTATGGACTAAACTCTAGGGAAAGTACACTGTCTCTCTCCGTAGCACACATGTGACCTTCTCCTGTGGTCTTCAGGAAGCTGGACCCAGGAAAGAACATCAATATTCACCAACAGAAAAAGCTATAAGTAGTTTCACTGCTTGCTTAACTTGTAACATCAATTTTCCTGTGACTGCACATAGAATACTGTGGAAAATATCACAGCTTACTATGGCAAGTCAATGGGCTGATAAGATGGATGCTGTTTTGTTTCAAAATTGTGCCAAGTTTATGTTGATAAAGTGATTTTCTCCTGGGAATCTAAAAAGCATTTCCCATGATTCAAATGCTGTGTGACTGTGACTTTGTCTTAGGTTTGCATACAGCAGGAAATTAGATCAGGATGATCTCATTCATCTTTATAACTCCCCTAAGGATGGGACTTACTTGGAGGGTAATATTCTTCTTTTCACTGTTGCAGTCACCCGAGCTTAAGATTTAAGTCAAACCAGCACATCCCATATTGTTTCTAGACCCAAAAGAAATGGAACAGGTCTGTGTTTATGCCTACAGTAACAACAACAACAGCAAAAAATGCCTTAAAAACTGCTGTTGTATGGTGGGAAGGGGAACACTGTTGATCACAGGCAAGTGTGTCTCACACTGAATCTATTCAGTAGACATACTACTGATTTTTCTTTTTAGAGAAGACTCTCCGTCTTTTTAAAAAAGATTTATTTATTTTTTTATTGGAAAGTTAGATTTACAGAGAGAAGGAGAAACTGAGAAAAAGATCTTTCATCTGTTGGTTTACTCGCCAAGTTTCCGCAATGGCTGGAGTTGAGGCGATCTGAAGCCAGGAGCCTCCTCCGGGTCTCCCACATGGGTGCAGGGTCCCAAGGCTTTGGGCTGTCTTTGACTGCTTTCCCAAGCCACAAACAGAGAGTTGGAAAGGAAGTGGAGCAGCCGGGATATGAACTGGTGCCCATGGATCCTGGTGCATGCAAGGTGAGGATTTTAGTCACTAGGCTGCCATGCCAGGCTCTACTGATCTTTTTAAAAAAAATTTTTTTTTTGTATCCTGAAACTCTAGAGATTGTCAATTCTAACAGGCTTCTTGTGGAGTCATTAGGACTGCAGGCTTTTTATTGATGATGCAAATAATTTCCAGAATTTTCTTGAAAATGTAGTATTCTAGGTATTCCATGCTCTGGCTTTTGCCTGGCCCAGTCCTGGTTCCCCTCTGTGTAATGTAATTCTGTATTTCAAATAAATACATAAATAAATCTCAAGAAAGATTTACCATATCAATGTTACTTACTGTACATGTATAGTGTGCATTATATATATCAAGTAACACTTTTTTATCGCTATGAGACACAAGAAAGATTTTTGGGCAACTACCAGTTACTCTGATGGCCACAACAAAACTTTACTTAAGATGTTGATGCAGTTTAGGTGGAAATGCTTGTAGAAAGGAATAGTTCTTTATGTTGATGTCAGTTATTTTTACCTTGGTTAGAAAAAGAATGAAAGGGTTGTTGGATAGGATTGTAGAGACATGAGGCTTGAACCTAGGTATTTTATAGTTTGAGGGGCTAAGAGTGTCTCAGAAAGAACAGGAAAAGAGTGCAGATTAGGGCTTTAGGAGGAATAGCAATAATTGTATGTTATTATTATTGTTATTATTACTGTTTTATCTCCCATTTTGATTGGAACTGCTCTAATTCCTAGTCCCTGCCTGAAATCTTTTTAATTTTTTCACTTCAAAGGATATTGGCATTTCAAATGTCAAATGGATTATTTTGAATTTGCTATGTATCTATCAGTATGCCCAGTTTTTATTTTATAATATACAGAGCAGTACTCTGAATTAAAACCCACTCTTTCGGGTGGGGGGGTCATAGTGTTGTGGTGCAGTGTTGAAAGCCACTGCTTGCAACACTGGCATCCCATACAGGTGCCAGTTAGTATCCTAGCTGCTCTGCTTCCAATCCAGCTTCCTGCTAAAAACCTTGGAAAAAGTAGCAGAAGATGTCATAATGGGGCTCCTGCATCAGACCCAGATGCAGCTCCTGGCTTCAACCTGTCCCAGAGATGTTCTAGCCAGTGCAGAGTGAATCAACACACTCTCTCTCTCTCTCTCTCTCTCTCTCTCTCCTCTTTCTCTGTAACTCTGCATTCAAAATAAATGCATATTTTTAAAAAATAATATAACCTACTTTCACAACTCTTCTTTATGGCTCTCTGGACATTAATTTACACAAATTGAAAGCCCATTTTGGACAATGTAGTTCATTCTTTGTTGCTATTTATTTCTGTCTTGAATTGAACCAGTCAATGAGCAAAAGTTGCACAAAAAGACTTTCTTCTTTCAAGATTTATTTTATTTATTTGAAAGGCAAAAATGACAGAGAAAGAGAAATGGAGGGAGAAAGAAAAACAGAGAGTGAAGGAGAGATCTCATATTCACTGGTTCACTCCCCAACTGCTATGATTGAGCCAGGCCAAACCCAAGAACCCAGAACTCCATCCGGGTTTTCCACATGGGTGACAGGGCACAAGAACTTGGGCCATCTTTTACCACTCTCCAGGCACATTAGCAGGGAACAGTATCAGAAGAGGAACAACCAGGACTCAAGCACACACTTTAATATGGGATGCCAGCATTGCAAGTGGCAGCTTAACATGCTGCATCCAAAATGCTGATCCCAAGAGAATTTTCTTCAAATCTAAAGTTAATGAAAATTGAGAAATTTCTATGACTCATCAAAAACCATGGTAAACAGAAACCGAAGAGTTGGTCACCCCTTATAAATAGACAGTGGTCTTACCCCTTGCAAGCTATGAATGGTGATATTTTAAGGCAGCAATGGAAAGCTATTGTGTTGGTTTATCTTTAGCATCCCCCAAATGTTTATTGGGCCACAGTTAAGCCAGAAAAGATGCTGAGTTCAAGGAAAGAGAAAAAAGGTGTCCCATATACTAAGGTATCTAGAATCAGTATGAATGAAAGATGCTACCAGGATAATTCCCTCTTCTATGCCTAATAGGTTTTTCCCTGAACCTTTTCCAGTTAATAAAAGCAATTCCAGGGTCTGGTGCGGTGGCCTAGTGGCTAAAGTTTTCACCTTGAATGCGTCAGGATCCCATATGGCCACCATCTCTAATTCTGGTGGCTCTGCTTCCCATCAAGCTCCCTGCTTGTGGCCTTGGAAAGCAGTTGAGGACAGCCCAAAGCCTAGGGACCCTATGTCTATGTGGGAGACCTAAAAGAGGCTCCAGGCTCCTGGCTTCAGATTGGTTCAGCTCCAACCATTATGGCCACTTGGGGAAAGAATCACCAGACAGATCTTCCTTTCTGTCTCTTCTCCTCTCTGTATATCTGCATATATTTATTGCAATAAAAATAAATAAATCTTAAAAAAAAAAGAAAAGCAATTCCAGTTTGGTAGTCAGCAGTCCTAGGTTCAAATCTTGCCTCTGCTCCTTGGAAGTTATATATGTCCTTGGGCAAGTTACTTAACGTTTTTCCTTATTTCTTGTTAGTAACTTATCTTTCAGCTTTGGTCTTTTAGTCAAAAGGGGTAATAGATTTATCTCTAATACTCAGGGTTTCTAGTTAAAAGCAGTAACAGTTGACCATAGCTGATCAAACCAATAAAGAGTTAATTTAAAACAATAACTGCTTGCAGAGTGGTTGGGAGGCTCAAGAGGCATGCTTGAGGCTAAGTGTCAGGGGTCAGGGCCTGAGCAGCAGATGGGAACATTGAGAAGTTGACCCTGGTTACCCTGGGTGCACCAGTGGCTGCCGGGAACTCAACACTAATGAACCTGTGTCGGTGCTGATTCCTCTGAGACAGCAACTTGATCTTACAACAACTGGTAACCCAGAAAACTAGATGTGCCTGCCACCACCCTACTGTCATCATGATTTAGAGTCTGCTGGCGTCCTTCCTCTGGTTAATTATTTCTGATTAAACTCTTGCCTGGGTATAGCTTATTGGCAGATCTTCAACTTCATGCCTGTGTTCTGGCTACCAAGGAGACTAAGACAGCAAATTTTTTGACTTTACATTCAGGGAGGCAGAATGCACCAACTGCATAAGGCAGCCAAAAGACATAGCATACCTTCTCTCTGAAAGAATTGTGAAGATGGAATATGCATGTATTTGGCATGCTGATGAATTAAAAAATCTTTTGCTCCCATTTCTGTTTTCTTTATAAGAAGCATCTATTTGCTAATCGAGTTAACTTCATCTACCACTCCCAAGACTGATTTCCAAGGAGGCAACATTTGCAAAAGTGGAATAGAACCTCTGACTCCAGGTGAGGGACACTCAGATGGTGTCCACTTCCCTCTGCCATGACCGAGAAGGTCCTGACCTGTTGACTTCTAACTCTTGTCCACCTTCGCCTGTGAGGATTACACTGTCCTTCCTGTTATGTTTGACCATTTGATGTTTTTGACCCCAATGACCCATTGACATTTCTCTTCTCTTGGCTCTGAGGCTTTTAGCTCATAATGAATCTTGATACCCATTCGATTATCAGCTAGCCCTGACTTTTGGATTGGTTGTACAGCATTCTCATGTTTTTCTTAATAATTGAAGGAATCATTTTAAGAACATTTTATTTCATTATATTTTGTATTGTTTTAGATCATCGAAGTAACTTTTCTAATGTCTAAGAAAAGAGAAATGAGAAAAGTGTGAAGGGAGAAAAGCAGCAAACAAATGAACAGTTACAAAACCTATCACATGGGAGACTCTCCTCTTTCACTTCTCTTTAAAAATGAATCATCGGATGGAAGATCTTTCTCTCTGTCTCTCCTCCTCTCTGTATATCCGGCTTTCCAATAATAATAAAAAAAATCTTTAAAAAAATGATTCATTGAGATTTTGTAGACAAAGGAATCTCCCTTCCAACCCCCCAAACTAAGACCTCCTCCAACAAAGAAGTGAGTGTCTTTCTTACTGATAATTTTTTCCAGATCTTAAGACAATTTCAACTTTCTCTTCCATACAAACTATACTTGCTAAGTTGCCAAAATGTTTCCCCAGCTGAAACAAAGGGTAGCATTCTCAGCATTATCAGCCTGATATTGAGCTGCAGGGCTGCATGGGCTGAGAATGCCTTGAACTTGGGGGAGAATGCAGCATGATCCTGTTCTGCCAGCCCACCTCAGGGGGCCAAGAAGGATCTGTCCATGCTTATTTATTCAAACTGTCCTGGTAACTGTCTACTTTATTTGACAGTCTGAGAAGTGTTATGCTGAGTTGCTGAAATGTCCTTAGAAGTCCTTGGACCTGTCTAAGTCTTGGAACATGCTATCTTGAGAAATATGCTTAAATAAGAATGAAAGATGATTGTTGTTTAGAGCTGTTAGAGTGCAATTAAAACAGTTGTGCTGTTTTACACCAGGAATCTCCCAAGGACAACCAGAGAGTTCTGCCAGGACATATTGCAAAAGTCACCAAATTTTTTCTTGCTCAACTTCATATATCAACATAATATCTTATTATAGAAAGCTGGAGTATATCAGGTCAAAAGAACTATTATGCCTTACAGAAACGTATCTTCAAATGTGACCCCATTTGCAATAGTGGGAGAATTTGAACAGCAGTCAGATCACTTTGAATCCCATCACTGCTACTTTTTTTAAAGTTTTTTTTATTAAATAAATTTTTTATTTTGAATTTTGAGGTACAATTTTGTATAGACTAGAATTCCTCCCCAAACTCCCACCCTTGGCAGATTTTCCCCATGTTGCTACAAAAGTATAGACCACTGTTACTTTCAGAAGAACATGTAGGATGAGGTATTGGTTCTGTTATTTTATAATTACTTTGTTTTCAGAAGTGAAGGGCACAGTTAAAAGAAGCGTGTGTTATTCCAGAATCCATCTTATAGAATCAACGTTAGCTAAGGTCCCCTTTCTTAGTAGCCATAATATAGGCTCCGGAAGAACTGGACAAAGTATGGTAATTCCAATGTGAAAACACAATTCAGAGAAGGTCCACAACATAGTACCATGACAGTTGGAATTCTACCATGGTGCCCAGACTCCTGTTGCCTGTGGAATAGCAAGAGAAAAAAGTATGGTAGAATCACCAAATCATGACAAAAGTCAAAAAGAAATGAAAGTCTTTTGGATAAAACTTGTCATTTGGTAAGCAGCAGGTGAAATAAGAGCTACAGATAAGCAAAATTACACTGAAGAATGGGATTGGAATGAATAAAAAACATTCCCAGCTGGTTGATTTCATGCTGAAGGAATTCTCGTCCATAGTCTGTTAATGGAGGAGAGTTCCAGAGCTGCTGCCACTTCATCATGGGGCATATAGACCTGGTTTTTAGAGGTTAGTGATCTTGTCCTAACTGTAAAAAAAAAAAAAAGTAACTTGTGCATGAATTAGTGGCAGAAACTACTACTGAGTAATACTGGTTGAGAACCAGATGGATAACAACCTATCTGCCCCTATGTATAAGTCTGATTTTTGGAGAGTTAGTCTGGTTAATTTGGAAAAGTCTCTTGGGCTTCTAAACCCAACTTCTAAGAGTCAAAGGCACTTTTTCCATTTACCTTGTCCTGGATCTGTTACTGATGACCAGTTCTAAGAACAGTCTGTGAGTTTTCAGAACCTGAATGCTGTATTCACATGATGGTAAGGTATTTCCACTAATTATTGCCTTGGACTAGAATGTAAAACCAGGAGTGAGCTTTTCAATTCACCAAGTGCAGAAAGAGACTCATGTCTAGAGAGGGACTGTGATTTATTCAAGATGACCTGGGAAAACTCTGGTACAGCTTTCTAGAAAGGAGTTAAAAATTGCCCAGGGGCACAATGATTACACTTCTTCATCAGGCAGAATTTGTACGTTAAACTGTTGTCATTAACCAGGGAGCAAAGATCTTCCACAAGCTTCAGGATTTAACCTACCAAGTGAAGACCATTTTGTTAATACATGAGTCTACATAAATTGTGATGAGGAGGCATTAATTTTGCCAATTAATGCAGCTGTAGGTTTCAGGGAGGCTATGGTTTGATTTGGAGGGATTGTAATAGCTGTTTATGTACAACAAATTCTTGAGCTTTGTTACTGCTCTGTACTTCCTTACCGTCTTTTTGCACTGACCATGAGCCATAATATAAAAATTTAATTATTCTAAAATGGTTGGCTAGCTGAATTTTTAGTTGTGTCTTTCCATTTCTACCTCTTATACATTGTTGCACCCCTAGCCTTGAGGTTGTTCCTGTTAGGATCTCCTGGGCTTAGTGGTCCAGGTGCGGGTCCTGCCTTTGCCCACAGGGCAGTTATTCTCCCCCCAGTGAAGGAAGAGTTCAGGCATGATTGCTGTTTGTTACCTGGGAGGGGGCATCAAGAGAAAATGATCCAGGTCAAGTCTTGATCCCGGTGGCGACTACATTTTATTAGCAAGTCGTCCCCTCTCCCCAACTGTTTTTATACAAAGTCCATCATGATTCACTTTCACTTTTTTTGTTTACTCACTGGGGTTCCATTTTGACAGCGGTTCCTTGTTAAACGCAAAGAGGTGGTTCTCGCCTGTATCTGACTTGTCATGGTTGACACAAAACTGGACTCTTCCTGTGTCCCCTCTCAGAGGTTCCCTTTCCTCAGCATGCCAAGAACCTGTGGGTGCTCAGGAAGTGCTTGTTCACTCATTCTATAAATGCTTACTGAGACCCTGTGTCAGATGACTATGTGTCTCTTTCTTCGGGAGTTGCGTTGGTTTAGAACAGCCAGTCTTGCACCCCAGAAAAACCCTCACCAAACTTGGACAGTTGGTCACCTTAACCCTAACCCAAGCCCCTTCTGGGAGATATCTAACTGACTGCTCTCTTTTCAGTTGACCTTCTATGATTTTTTTCTCCCAGAGAAATAGCATGACGTGATGGGAAAGATTCTTCACTAGGATCAGGAATCTTGGGCTCTGGTCCCATTTTGTCAACAAAGGGACAGTAAGCAGGTCAGAGGTAGATCATTGAACTTTAGAGTCCCTCTCCAGAGAGTAAAAGTCAGGTTTGGTGTTTTTTTGCCTTTTATGTCCTGGGTTCTATAACTCCATTTGTAAATCAATGTGATGTACCAACTCACTCTAATTAGTATTCTGGTTAGTAACAGGCAGTAGCGCTGAGGGGACGCTTGGTGATGGTGCTGATGTTTACATAGTCCTTATTTGCCACACACATCCATTGTTTTATTTCATTCTTACACATTTGGACGTAGTAATTTATAGGCAAGAGACTCAGGCCTAGAAAAGTCTCTTAACTTGTTCCAAATCAAAGATGTAGACCTATGAGTTCTGAATTCCAAGTCCAAATGTGAACTATTGATCTCACTGGCTAGAGATAAGTCAATGGTTGAAATGAACAGGCTGATTGTTTCCCTTCAAAGAACCAGAAAAGTGAAACAGTAGCTGTTTGGAATCAGACCTTTGCATTCCAGGCTGCCAAAGGTTATGGAATTAAAAAACTGGGTATTTCAGAAATAATGTCTAAAGCTCATGCAAAGGCCCCTCCAAATAGTGGTGGGACTGGATTAAAAACCAGAGCAGCCTCCATCCCAGCCCCACTCCTCCCTGCCCATTTTTGGTAACGTTAGAGTTCAGAGGGTCCCCACTAGCAGCTCCCACTGTCTCTTCCTAATGGCCTGTTAAAAAATTCCAATGACATACAGCCTGCCTAAAAGTTTGTGTGTAGGGGGTGGGTGAGAAGGGCAAAGGAACAGCACTCCTAGGCACATAGCTTTCCATTTTTAGAAAAGATTCAAAATACAAACAAAATAAGGCTAAGGAATCACATTCATTGCAGCTGGCAGAGTTTCAGTTAATTAAACTATGGTTATTTTATACCTACGTGCCCCCATTCCTTATGAAGCAATACGCTTTCACAAGGGGGAAGAAATTAATGGTTCGTCTATAGGGCCAATGCTAATTAGCAGCATTTGTTTTACTGTGATTTCCAACGTGAAAGTATGCAAAAAGTAAATTTGTATTCTAAGAATGTGATTGCCTTGGTCTGAAGCATTAAAAGGAATTAACAGTTCCTGGGAACTCACCACCATTTGTTCTAAATTCTCCAGAGTAGTGAAACACTAATGCCAAGGGCAGGGTAGAGCCAGAATCTGTGGCCAGTCAGGCTGCCAGCTACCAGCATGATCATTTCTAAAACCTAAGTCTGACCCACTTTCCTTCCTGTTGCAAAACCGAAGGTGGGTGTCCTGCCTGCTGGGTCAAGGTGAAGCAAGCAGGCCAACATTGAAAACATTTCATGATCTGGCTCCAGCCCACTGCAGCCTTATCTCTGGCACTCACCACTACACGCCTGAAAATCCCATCATAACCCGTATCCCAGAATTCTTCTCACTCCTCTCTGACTTCTGTCATCAGCCATTCCCTTTTCTTTTATTGCTTTTCACACCGATCAATACCCCTGCCACTTGGAGAGTTCCCATCTGTTAACTTGAAGCTTGTCTTTTTTACCAATGCTGTCTCAACTTTTCCTGACCAGTTTAATTTCTTCCTCCCATGGACTCCCATACCATTTGGCTATTTTTATCAGAGCATTTATCATAATGTATTATAATTTTATTGACATGGCTATCTCTTTCATTAGATTGTGTCTTATTTAATCCCTGTTATCCTCTTCCATATTCAGGGTCTGGAACAATCCTTCCCATGGGAAGTACTTAATAGATGCTTATTGAATGACTAAATTATGGCTAATATGATATGTCAGTTAATATTTGTTGTGTGTCACTTATGTTCAAAGCATCATGTAGGTACTGTGTATGTGTGGTAGGTGGCAGAGACAAAAACTAAGAGTGGTATGGGTCATAGTCATAAAGAAACCCCAAAGAATGTGTGAGACAGTTAAAAAGGAAAGTACAAAGTCCTGGTCATCATGGACAGACATGGATACATGATTATGGATGCTTAGAACAAGGTCACAATCATTGGGGTGGGGATTGAGGTGGGAGGATGGTGTGGCAAAAGAGATGGCATGTGGAAGGATTTGACAGCTATAGCCAAGGTGAGGGGAGAGGGAGTCCAGGCTGAGGACCAGGATGAACAAAAGTACGATGAGAAGGACATAGTAAGTTCCCTGGAGCCAAGGAGCCTGAGAGTTCCGGTCTTACCATATCTAAGGAGATTGCACATATTTTACAAATTTGAAGTAAACCTCATTAATACCAATAAATGCATTTCCCTAGTTGCCTTTATTTGAATCCTCTAAGCAAGAGTGGTGATTAATCATCTCCAAATTGCTCAAGGATAAGAAACAGGGTGCTCCTAAGACTTTAGCAGCAGGAAATGCTTGTTACAAATAAACTATTTACATTTTACATTGTGAGCAGGAGATAACAATAACAGTAGGAGTTAGCACACGTTCTTAAGTAGAAGCTATTTCCGATTGCATTGCAACCAAGTTTTAAATAGAGTTCTAGCACATTGCCAGAAAATACTGAATTAGTTAATAATTTCTGTTAAATTGTAGATATTTTTTAAAAATTAAAAATTTATTTGGAAGGCAAGCAAACACAACTATACAGACATTCTCCCAGGCAGAGACCAGGAACTGGAAACTCAACCTGGATCTCTCCTGTGATTGGCAGGTACCCAACTATGTGAGCCAGCACCTGCAGCCGCCTAGGGGATACATTACCAGGAAGGTAGAATCAGGAATGGAGCTAGGACTTAAACCTGAGCATCCTGATAGAGAATGTGCATATCCCAAGTGATGACTTCGCTGTCATGCCAAATGCCTGCCCTAAAACTGTGTGTTTGTGTGTGTGTGTATATATATGTATTATAAAATATATAAATTTAAATTTCCAATCTATTTATTTGAAAGGCAAAGTTAGTGAGGGAGGTGCAGAAAGAAATGTTCCATTCTTGGCTTATTCTCCAAATGGGAGGGTTGGGCCAGCCCAAAGCTGGAAGCTGGGGCTTCATTTGGATCTCCCACAGAATGCAGGGGATGGGGCTCCAATTGAGCTATCTTCTGTTGCTTTCCAATCTTCTGAGCTTTAGCAGGGAGCTGGATGGGAAGTAGAGAAGCTGAGACTTGAACCAGTGTTCATATGGGATGCCCACTCTCATTGTGCTGCAATGTCAGTTCCTACAATTTTTTTTGAAAATAACAAACATGATCCAGAAATCCCACTACTGAATTTAAATTCAAAGGAAATGCAATCAATATGTTAAAGAGGCATCTGCATTACATGTTTATTGCAACATTTATTCACAATAACTTAGAAATGGAAACAACAAAAGTGTCCATTTATTGATGAATGGATAAAGAAAATGTAACATGATTACACAATGGAATACCATTCAGTTATAAAAAAAGAAGTAAGAGATCTTGACATTTGCAGCAATATGGATGGGACTGGAGAGCATTATATTAAGTGATGAAATAAGCCACGCACAGAAAGACGTGTGTCACATGATCTTCATATTTGGAGTCTCATGTTTGGCTACTATGGGTTGGTGAGGGAAGAATTGAAGTAGGGATAAAGGGGTCCAGTGTGATGGCCCAATGGCTAAATCCTTGCCTTGTAACTGCCAAGATGCCACATGGGCATTAGTTCATGTCTCATATGCTCTACTTTCTTTCTAGCTCCCTGCTTGTGGCCTGGGGAAAGCAGTAGAGGATGACCCAAAGCCTTGCATGGGTGACCTGGAAGAAGCTCCTGACTGCAGACTGACTCAGCACCAGCTGTTGTGGCTACTTAGGGAGTAAATCAGTGGATGGAAGAATTAAAAATTTTAAAAATCTTTAAAAAAAAATAGGGATGAAGAAATACTGATTAACGGGTACCAGATTATAACTAGAGAGGAGTAAGAAGTTCTGAGGTTCTTTACACAATCGGGTAACTATAGATAATAATAATACACTCTATTTTTTCTATAAAAACAGACTATATGGTAGGATTTTAGATATGTTAACCATGTTTGAAAAGAAAAATATATTTACCATGACTGGAATTATATACACACTTAACCATCACATATTGTGTTATAGTTTTGTCCAATTAAAAAATTATTTATTTGAAAGAATTACTGAGAGACAGAGAGAGATTCTTCCATGCACTGGTTCACCCCCTAGGTGGTAGTTGATGGCTGGGCCAAGTTGATGTCAGGATCCAAGAGCTTGATTCAGGTCTCCCAAGTAGTGGCAGAGGCCCAAGTACTCGGACTATCTTCTGCTGTTTTCCCAGGCCATTAGCAGGAAGCTGTACCAGAAGTGGCATAGCCCAGACTTGGAATGTGCCCATATAGGATGTCAGCGAAGCAGGTGGTGGCTTTATGCACTATACCACAACGTTGGAGTCAGCTATGAGTAATTTTTATTTCAAAAAACTTTTAAGCAGTAGGTTTATTTTAAAAAGAAACAGTATTTTTGTTCCTTACCATTCCTTTATGAAAATAAAAAAGGTTTGAAAAATCGAATACAAATAAACCAGCCATAAAACTGTACTTAGTTTCTAACTTCAGGTGAGAAGGCTTTGATTTTTTGCTTAGATTATGCAGTATATACAAACAATGAGGAGCTTACAGAAATAAATCATAGTATTATTGAAAACTTTTAAAGTTTAACTCATGGAAGTTTTACTTCAGTGGTTGAGTTACAGTGACATTGTGTAGATTTGGCATGTAATCACCCTAGGCGCTTGAGTTTATGCATTCAGGAACTTACAGATGTCAGAAGAAAGATAACCAAGTAACAATGGTTTCTTGTACTTCTTCCTTCCTTTTAATAGTCAACTTGCCCTCACATTTGCTTTTTCAATTTTTCCATAACTGGTAAGGTAAACAGAACATATGAATGAATAAATCAAAAGGCAGAAATGCTGAATATTTGCTTGTACTCAGACAACTGGTTATTGCTATGGGAAGAACCAGAACTCTTGCCATCTGAGTTCTTGTCTTTGCTGTATTGTAGTGCTCATGAATAAATGTGCTGCAATCAGAATGTTGTCAAAATGGAACCAAGGTCAACATACCTGGTAGAGAGTGGAAAAGCAACTCCATGATAGATAGGGAGGACTTAGAGAAAGCATGTGGCTTACCTTGACCTGTATAGGCCCACTAAATGGATATGTCTGATGTTCATGTAACAGACATTTTACTATTAAAATCTGCATTTAAATCTCTCCGAGTCATTGATGGCAACTCAATAATGTCACCTTTCTATGGTGGTAGACAGTAACAATTATAATGAGCTTCTGTAGAATTTTTGACCTGTACTGTAAGAAGCTTTATACCCACCACATCCCTTCACAATAACCCTAGGAAGAAGGTACTACTATTGTTCTCATACAAGTGACAATGTTGAAGCTTAAGTAGTTTGTCTCTACAGCAAATAAATGACAGATCTGATAACTGAACCCAAGTAGCCTGCTCTGAAACCCCAGGGTTTACAATACATCATTCTAGCTCCCATAAAACCCGTGGAGTGCCTGTTGAGCAAGGGAATGGAACCTGAGTGGGAGTAGGGGTTGGACTTGATTGTGAAGATTGGAACTCAACTATTAGATCATGTCTGAAAAGGTGGATACTATAAGGAAGGCCTTTCTAAGGACCCTGGAAGCTGCTAAAGCTTTTGCCTTGAGGCATGATCTCCAATGCTGTGTCTCCATGAATAAACCTGTTGACAGGCAAATAAAACATATCAGAATGTCATGGACCAAACCCATTCTTATGTTTTTCCATCTCTGTTTTTCCTTCTTGCTGTTAAGAAATTTATCTCTGTGATTTGGGCATAATTATCTAGATCCTAATGTGGCTTCCAGTAGAATTAGTTCTCCATCCTTTTGAATCTTTAGCAGGTGTTCTCACTCTCAAAAGACTCAACTGGTTCTGAGGAGACAAAGCCAATATTTCTTTTTCTTTTTTAAAGCCAATATTTCTTAAATGTAGGATTGGCAAAGGCTTCTGTCTCAGCAAAGAGCTTTTGGGAACAGGACACTCACATCCTGTTTTCATTCCCATTGCTTGGGTGGGATGCAAAGCTAGCTGTCCTCCAGAGAGCCCGTGTTTTGCTCTCTGTGGACTTGACCTGCTTCTAGTGACTCTCAGAGGAAATGCTGTGCAGCTGCCCTTTGCAATGAAATGCTTTTCTATTGAACCAAAAAATAATCACATCCTCCCATTTACTCTTTAGGGTACAATTGATCTGACTTGATTTGTCAGAGAACCAGAACTGCAGGCAAATAGACGCCAGAGAAATCAACCAATCTTTCAAGCCAGCAGTAATTGTTCCTCCCGTCGACTGGCTAAATGACTTGTGTCTGGGGGAGATGCTTCATCAGAAGGCCTGAATGACAGAAACACTGAGGATTCCAAAGTGGCCTGTAACAGAAGTGTTTCTTCATGTCCTACAAGGCTTTGGTCTCATGTTTTCTCTCCTTTCCCTCTTCTCCTGTCTCCTGGGGCTAATGTCGTCCAGCAGAGACCAAAGGCGATGTGTGTACATGATGTTGTGCAAAAATAACTTGTGTAGAAATGAAGAGAAATGGGTCCTAGCATTTAATTCTAGGATCTGCTTCCTTGTACCTTAAACATAAGTAAACCCAAGAATTCCTATACAAGGAGCGGTATATCAGAGTAGTGAAGTCCCTTTGCTGGGGGGAACACCCTCATTATCTTAAATGTAAAAATCTGGAATAGTTTAAATCTGTAAGCAGACTAGAAAAAGAATATAACTGAATCATGTACCTACTTCTCAGGCTTGAGAGTGAACACCTGACCATGTTAACCTGGATTCTCTTTCTCCCTTCACTTTCTCCCTCCCTCATTTCTGCTTCTCATTTGTTTTCTTGAGTATAATTAAGTGTCCCCCCTTCCATCCCATTGTTTAGTCTTCCTTTCTGTTTAGAGAGAACTGTTGTCATCACATCAGAAATTTCATTAACCTCACCTTATTATAAACTACTACGGACAATGCTGGAATGTCTATTCTTGCTGAGGTCCCAGCCCATGTGTGAGTTTTTTCCTCCTAATAAACACTTAAGTTTGGTATTGCTAGGTTACAAAGTAGAATTCATTTCCTGATACTTCTAAATTGCTAAACTGTATACTTAAGAGGTTGGATAAGAAGAATAAGCTTAGGAGGCAAACTTTATTTCCTGTAACCTCATCCATGTTTTGGATGCATAGCTGGCCCAGCGTTTTAGGACTTCTGTATCTGCAAATTCAACCAACCAGTGATTGAAAATATTCAAGAAAAGTAGTCTATATTGAACACACTCAGACTTGTTTTCTTGTAAACATTCTCTAAATAATGTAGCATAACAAATATTTAGATGGCATTTCCTTTGTATTAAATTTTATAAGTAATCTAAAGATGATTTAAATATGTGGGTAGTTGTATATAGGTTTAAGGCAAATACTAGGCCATATTAAATACTTAAAGGGACTTACTTGAACATCTGTGTATTTGGGTTTTTTCAGGGAATCCAGGAGCCAATCACTCATGGATAATGAGAGATTTCTGTATTTTTCTTATCGCAAGTGTATATGTCTTTTGTAACTTATTGGAGTTAAAAGAATGCCTGGAGTAGTGTCTATTATTTCGCTATAATTAGATTAAAGGCAAGTAGCTGGTCCCAAGTTATTCCTCTGGGTTCTTTCCTTTTATTCCCTAGTTTTATCATTGAACTTAGTTGAGCAATCTATCAAATTTGGGAAAATAGCTTTTTTCACATCACCTATAATATTGAGAGGAAATCAACTCTTGTAGGAAGAAAACTGTGTGAAGCTTCTGAATGATGTCAGAAGCCATCTGACATCATGATGTAAGAAGCTGGGGTCTTGGGCACCTGTGGTCATTGAAAATAGATCTTTAGACCATTGTGTAACTAGCCTGTGAAAGTACATTTGGACTTAGTCGCATTGGTTTCCCATACCTCTCAACTGCTTAATCACATTGGACTTTTACAATCTTCCCATAAGAGGCACCCACAGTTATTTCAAAAGCATACCCCAAGGTGTTGAAATATCACACATGCTCAGCAATAAGTGTGCTCTTGTGTGCTTTGACTTATAAAGGACCCTTACTCTGAGCTGGGTGACTAGGCCCTATGTAAGCCTGGGACTCCACCAGGCACATCTCTTCCCTTCTAGGAAACCAGAGTTGCTAGAGCCAGAGCAGGCTAGGGAAGGGAGGGACGGACACCTTTCCACTTTTCTTGGGCTCTAAAGCAGCATACTCGTGTCCAGATTTCCTTATGATCTCCTCCTGTTTCTGGGTTCTGGCATATGTCTTCTCATATAGGTTCAAAATTAGTCCTTTATCATGGATTTGGAGTCTGAGGACGGAAAATATTACTGCATCCTTGTTGTCATATCCTGCCTGCTTTCTGTACTCCTCTCCTCTCCTGGGCAATTTGCCCTCCAGACTCAGAACTTTATGGCAAGGAACGGATGTGAGTGAACTTGGGAACCTCAGAATCCCAGAGGCATTAAAGATGTTAAGTGGCCCTTTGGGGACCATAGAATATCCATCTGTTGATTCGTTTCCCAAATGGCTTCCACACACAGCAAGAGCTGAGTCAGGCTGAACCCAGGAGCCAACAACCCTCTCTTAGTTCTACACATGGGTGCCCAGGGCCCAAATACTTGGTCGATCATCCCCTCTCTTCAACCAGGCAGGTCAGAAATGGAGAAACTGGAGCTCAAACTAATATGCTGATAAAGGATGCTGGTGTTGCAAGCAGTGGTGGCTTATTTCATTCATCCACCACCATCACTCTCCATCATATTAAAGCAGACAGTATGTTTTCTAATTTTATCACTCTGCTTTGATTATCTATTGCAACATAACAAAACCACCCCAAAATTTAATAACTTAAACAGCAATTCATTTTTTTTCATATGAATCTGTGAGCTGACATATATTTTCTCTATTGTTTTCCCCAGGACTTGCTTACATTCGGCCACGTTTAATTGGTAAAAGCAAGTCACAAGTTTCAGACAGACTGAAAGTAGAGGAAAAGATGTCATTTCTTTGATGGGAGCTGTCACCAAATGATTGTGGCTATTGATCCTTCCTGAAATATTTCTAATAGTTGTGTAACAAGAATGAAGGTGGTGTAGGGGTCCTTCTTCTTTCTTGAGACAATGTGTTCCCTGTAGACCATCCAGCATCTTTCATTTAGATGAACCAGCAAGGTATCAAAGTTTGGTATTTCTTTACCAATGTTGGGGAAATGAAACCTGTAGTGAGATGAATAAAGACATTGTGTGTTTCGGACACATGTATGAAATAAGCCTTTTGTTGAAGATTTATTTATTTTTATTGGAAAGGCAGATATGCAGAGAGGAGGAGAGACAGAGCGGAAGATCTTCTGTCTGATGATGCACCCAACAAGCGACCACAATGGCTGGAACTGAGCCAATCCGAAGCCAGGTTCCCGGAACCTCTTTTGGGTCTCCCACACAGGGTCCCAAGGCTTTGGGACGTCTTCGACTGCTTTCCGAGGCCACAAGCAGGGAGATGGGTGGGAAGTGGGGCCAAAGGAGTTAAAACCAGCACCATATGTATTCTGGCAAGTGCAAGGTGAGGACTTCAGCCACTGCACTATCGTGCTGGGCCCTGAAATAAGCTATTTTTGTGTAAGTCATGTTTGAGTTAGATGTGCCTTTTGTGGGCCACAACCTCATTCTGAAGGGTTAAAGTGGTACTATATGGGGCTGATACAAAATAAAATAAATGAGCTGGCTGCACCTGCCTGTAACTTAGCCTTTAAGCAAGAACTATAAAGGGGCCCTTGAGGTTCTGGGTTCTTTAGCTTAGTTCAGTGGAGCAGGGGAACACATAAGTTAGCAGGGAAGAAAGCCCTAGGCAGGAATAAAATGTGTGCAGGACTATCTATCTCAGGAAATGACCCATTGTCATAAGCAGCCGGATGGCATTCAGAGCCAGGGGAGGGAGGAGGATGCTAACCTGTTTTTGGTCTAGTGCCTTTTGACTCATCATGTGCTCAGTGGACCCCAAGGAGAACCTTGAAGCACTTTGCATTCTAATAAGACCATCCAGTAACTCATATTCTCAGTGACGTCTGAGAAGCACTGGCCTAGAGAACTTTCCTGATATTGTTTAGTCCCACCCCCTAAGGGAACCCTTCCCTGAAGCTGTCCTTACTTCTAGAAAAGAAACTTTCCTGCTTTCTGGAAACAGAGAGATCTGTGCTTCTCTGTCAGTAGTAACCACAGCCTGTGGCCTTTTGTTCTAAGCTAGGGTTCTTAAGTGTTTTTTATTTTTTTAATTTTTATTAGAAAGTCAGATATACAGAGGAGAGGAGAGACAGAGAGGAGGATCTTCCATCCATTGATTCACCCCAGGTGGGCTCCAGGATGGGGAGTCCTGCCCGGATCCCAACTCCAGCCACCATGTGCACGTGGTGAGCTGTCCCTGGGCTTGCCTGGGTTCGGGGGCTGCTTCCCTTCTGGTTGAGTACACTGAGGGGGGAATGTCTCTATGACTGGGCAGGTCTGGGGCCCACCCACCGCCCTCATTGGGCAGTGAATGGGATTGGGGAGGGGCACGACCTTGGGCCTGGGGATTCACTCCCCAAGTGACTGCAATGGCCAGAGCTGAGCTGATCCAAAGCCAGAAGCCAGGAGTCTCCTTGGGGTCTCCCACGCGGGTGCAGGGTCCCAAGACTTTGGGCCATCCTTGATTGCTTTCCCAGGCCACAAGCAGGGAGCTGGATGGGAAGCAGGACTGCTGGGATTAGAACATCACCAATATGGGATCCTGGTGCGTGCAAGGGAAGGACTTCAGCTGCTAGGCTACTGTGCCAGGCCTGTTGTTGTTGTTATTCTATTATTATTATTATTATTATTATTATTATTATTATTATTATTATTTACTTGAGAGACAAAGTTACAGAGCTAGTTAACTTCCAAAATGTTTGCAATGACCAGAACTATACTGGACTGAAACCACATTATAGGAACTCGATACAGGTGTCAGGGACCTAATTACTTGAGCCGTTATTGCTGTCTCCTAGCATCTGCATTGGTGAGGAGCTGGAATCAGGAACTTGTCCTTGAACCCAGGTACTGTATTGTAGGATGTGGGCATCTTAACTGGTATGTTAAATTCCCAGCCTGTGTTTTTTGGGGGGGAGTGGTTAATGTTTTAATGAGGTACAGTCCATATGTAATTCATCATTTCATGTGGTTTTCAGTATTTTCACAGAATACATAGTTATTAGTTCATCTTAGACCAAAACTGCATGTCCCTTGTTATCAGCCTCCTCATCCATCCACCCTGCTTCTCCATCCATCAGTAACCACTGATCTACTCTCTTGCCATTGTGGATTTCTCTATCCTGGACTTTTACTTGGGTGGGATCTTATAGGATGTGACTCTTAACCGTTGCTGTTGTCAAGGGCACTCATTGAAACTAATGGGAGATAAGAGCTTTTTTTCCCGAACATATATACCCAGGACATTCAACCAAAATTTCATAACATTTTATGAATCCTTTGAAGTCTTGGTCTAAGCTAGTGGGTCAGAGAGCAAGCACTCTTGCTTTATGGCCAGTCAGTTGTTGTAAGCAGTTCTTGCACCCAGGTGAGTGCCACTGGCCAAAGCAATGAAATGGCTCAGGGATAGGTCACACAAGGTCATCCCCTCCTCAAGGTGGAAAATGAGGAAGGCAATCTCAAAAGTGAGGCACCGTATGTTTACTGAGCTGAAGAAATAGTGTTTATAACACATAGTTTGCCAAGGAGGGGGTGATGGTGAACAGATGTGTCATTTGCAATTATTCCTGAAGATGTTAATTATGCAAATTAAATCTGATTAGGATTCTAAAAAAAGAACTCTATATATTATGGGGTTTTGGATGCGTACAATCAAGCATATTTTCTGACTCTTCTTCCAGGTAATCATGGTTGGTGCCAGGCTTACTCTGTTGCCCGTGTGCTACCTTGGGAGGCGGAGAGGAGTTCTGGGAGACACTTTCCTACTGCAGCATGGCAAAGCTGAAAGTCACCTTTGAGGTCATTGAGTACAGATCTATCTGTGTACAGAGGTACACAGTGAAGTCCTGGAATATTATGTGACTTATCACTAGCAGAGGGAAGAAAGAGCCATGTCTTTTGATAACATCGATTCACTCTCCCTTGCCTTATTCATCAAAGAAGACAGAAGTCAGCTACCAAGTTTTCAATACCTTAAAACTATGAGGAGTCAAAGCCTAGATAATCATGTGAACAAAATTTCTTCCTAGTGTACTCAGGGGGTGTACATACTTGTTTGTGGGAAGCAGGATTGTAGAATACCAAGAGGGCTGTATTCTAGGCTGGGCTAACCTTTGGAGTGATTGCTGGTCATCGTGGCTGTTTAAATTAAAATGAAGCAAAATTAGAAATTCAGAGGCTGGCATCATGGCTCAACTAGCTAATCCTCCATCTCCAAGCGCCAGCATCCCATATAGGTGCCAATTCATGTCTCAGCTGCACCACTTCCCATCCAGCTCCTTGCTTAAGACTTATGAAAGCAGTGGAGGACGGCCCAAATCCTTGACACTCTACAACTGCATGGGAGACCCAGAAGAAGCTCCTAGCTCTTGGCTCCTCAACTCCAGCTAGTGTGACCATTTGGGGAGTAAACCGGTGAATCTAAGCACTTTCTCTTTCTGTGTCTTCTGTTCTCTGTAAATCTGCCTTTTCAATAAAAATAAATAATCTTTAAAAATCAGAAAAATTAGAAATTTAGTTTCTTAGTTACACTTTTCATATTTCAAATATTCAGTAGCTACTGTGTCTACTAGCTACAATATTGGACAATATGGAACATTTCTATCACTGTAGAAACTTCTTTGAGATAGGACTTTTTATGGTCTAGTCACATTTTTTGAAATTTAAATCCCAGTTCTACTAGTGTAAAAGCTTGTGTGAGTTATTTATGCTTCTTAAACTTGTTTTGTCATTTGTAAGATTAGAGTATCACAGTATCTGCCTCCTTGGTTTGTTGTGAAGTTTGTAGCTATAAACGATAGAGTATGTCAGTGTTGTGGTCCAGGAGGTTGAACTGCCAACTGCAGTGCTGTCTTGCATCTGAGTGCTGCTTTGACAAGCAGCAGCTCCTTTTCCAATTCAGCTCCTTGATAATGCACGTGGGAAAGCAGCAGAAGATGGCCCAAGCAGGAGTCCCAGATGGAATTTCTGGCTCCTGATTTCAGCCTGGTACTGCCCTGGCCATTTTTACCATCCAGGGAGTGAACTAGAGGATGGAAGATAGCTTTCTGTTTCTCTGTCTCTTCCTCTCTCTCTGTAATTCTGCCTCTCAAATAAATAAATAAATGTTTTTATAATGAGGCAATATAGAGCCAATGCTTATCAAGAGAGATTTATACTTATGGAGTTGAAATCAATGTTATTACCCTATAAAACATCACGACATCCTGCTTCAGAGTGTGTGGTGTCTTCTTTTGAAAAAAAAAATGTATTTATTTGAACATCAAAGTTAGAGAGAGAGAGAGAGAGACTTTCCACCTGCTAGTTCATTTCCTGATGGCCACAATGGCCATTGTTGGGCCGTGCGGGTTGAAGCCAAGAACTTCTTCCAGGTCACTCACTTGTATAGTAGTAGGAGCCCAAGCAATTGGCCCATCTTCTACTCTTTTCCCAAGCCATTAAAAAGGAGCTGGGTCAAAATTAGAACAGCTGGGATATGATCCAATTCCCACATGGGATGCCAGCATCGCAGGCAGTAGCTTTTCCCTCTGTACCACATTGACCCTATATACTCTCTTCTGATTGAAATAGTGCAGCGTGTTTTATGAAACAGTAAGGAGTCACTTGATTGGAGCATTGGAACTCCACAAAGCCTTTATCATGGCTTTATTCATGACTTTATTCATTTTATTCATGGACTGTATAGGAGCTTGGGAATATGGAGATGCAGGTGGGAAGAGGTTGGAGTGAAAGAAAGAAAGAAAGAGTAGGATGAGTTTTGAGAAATGGCAGGTCACTCTATCCCACATGTAGGTCAAGGGCTGGACAGGCACCTGTATGCATGGGAGTGACTGCGGTGTGCCTGTGGGTCATGGATGTGATAGAGTTTACCTCCTCATGGCTGTTTCACTAACTGCTTGTCTACTTGTCCACAAGAGGGAGGCAAGGAAGGGAGAGAGGAGGTTCAATGTCCAGCTGCTGCTTTGCTGGCAGCTCTGGGTAACAGTTTGCTGTGGAGGAAGCTGAAGTTCCCGATTACAATGATTGCCTTTCCTGCAGGCTCTTTGCTCTTGATTATGTTTGCCTTGAATCCTGAGGAGAGGGCCCCTCCCAAAGGCTGTATGTAGTCCAGAAAGTCACAGTGCCACACAGGCAATGTCACAGGCTCGGCACACAGAGGTGTGAGCAAATGGAAGGTGGTGGCTGTCACTGAGATAATTCAGCCACTCCACAGCATCGAGTACACAGCCAGGGCTCATAAAGCATTATGCTTGGACATAGGGAACTGTTAAAAATTATTTTGCCCTTAGAGAGTTTATGAGTAATCTGGGAGGTAGCAAACCAACAGACAACAGTAGCATAATATGGCTGAGGGGAAAGAGCACTGTAGTAATATTCTGGAGATGCACTTTATTCCCTCATCTGCCATTAATTAGCAGGGTGATTTTGGGTCAGTTATTGTGGTTCTTTGGATATCCTCACTGTCATCAGGAATGTGTGTAAACTGATACCCTCAGAGATTTTGAGGTTCTCCATTTCTATGATTTGGAGCCTCTAACTCAGATGCAGGGCTGTGAATATCTGTGCAGGGAGTAAGAGTCTTCCACTAGTGCTCTCAGAATACCCATTTTAATTCATATTTTAGAAAAACAATGAATATGTCTTTTTAGAGTAAGTATGCTGCTGTACCCTGATAGAAGGGAGCTAATTAATGTACTTGACCCAAATCCGCAATATTTTCTTGGCTACATTTGAGTGACTGGGGTAGCTGTGTCTGAGGCAAGACCATGGGTTTTCACTCTTTGGACCCACCTCCTTTCTTGGGAGAGCCTTCAGAGCAGTGCTGGTCACGGCAGAGAGGTAGCAAATTCTTCTTTTGTCCTGATGCCTCCTCCCTGTAGGCCTTATGCATTCCAATGGCCAAAGCAAATGAACTTGCAGTCAGCTCCCTGGGCCAATTCATTATAAGCATACTCAAATGCTTGGGTCCCAAGGTATACTTTTGGGACAGAAGCAGAGATCCCATTTGTCCTAAACTGCAATCTTTTTATCCAATCTATCTTCTACTCTGCATTTTAGGGATTATGGGTTGATTGCTGGTCTAGTAATGAGATGATTCTTAATTTCCCACAGGGACAGTGGATTTTTGTGTCTTCCTGTCTGTGCTAAAACAAAGGAGCTTTGAGACATATGTCCCCAGCCTTCTCCATTATTGTTGTCTCTACAAATTAGATTTATTGGCATATTTACATCTGATTTTGTTGATTTGAAGGGGAAAAAAGGAACAGCCCGTGAAGTCATTAGAAAGACCAGCATAAAAAGAAAGGATGAAATACAGGTCATCCTGGGACATATCTTATTCACTTAGAGAAATAATTTGGGAAATTTATGTTGTAAACAATGACTTATAATGTTAAAAAAAGATAGGAAAGGTTCTAGTTTCATTATCCATCTACAACTTTTCAAGTTAAAAACTTTCAACAATGAAATGGTTAGCAGAAGATACCCTTTTAAATGTTATTTATTTATTTGTTTATATATTTTTATTTTGAATTTTGAATTACGTGGTACAACTTCATATAGGCTGGGATTCCCCCACAACTCCCACCCCCGACAGATTTTCCCCATTTTACTTCAATGGTGTAGACCTTCATAAGGAGTCATAATTCTATCAGTCTCTTATTTAAGTGTACCCCGACATTGTTGGTACAGACAATGTCAGACAGTCCAGCATCCCATTGTCTACACCTGTCCAACAGTTTCACTGGGAATCCATCTTTCGTCTGGAAGCAGGGATGGATATTCCATTATACTCCCACATCTGTATATGATAGACTCCAGTGCTCTATCACTATAGATTTCCATAATGGAGAAGTCAGATAGAGAGAGAGAGAGAGAGATGAGTCCATTTTCTGGTTCATTCCTCACATGTACATTACATGTAGCTAGGGTTGGACCAGGCTGAAGCCAGCCCAGAACTCATTCTGGATCTCCCATGTGAGTGGTAGGGACCCAAGTACTTGAATTATCCTTGCGCCTTCCCAGGATGCACATGGACAGGAAGCTGGATTAAAAACAGAGAAACAGGTATTTGAGCCAAGTACTCCTACATGGTGTGTGAGTTCCTAGGTTTTGACTCAGTGTGCCAAATTTCTGCCTTCAGAAGATACCTGTGGATATGCTTCGCTGGAGATAATGTCATAGTCTTTGTGGTTTTCATAGCCCAAACCTTTATTTCTTGCCTTTGCTGCACACAGCACTCCATGTCTCCTCTCCTTTATTTTCTGAAGCAGATCTATTCATGTTACTATGTCACCTAAAATCATCCCTGCAAAAACAAATCCAAACTCCTTAGCACGGCACAAAAGGCCTCACTAAGCTAATAGGAGCTTCCTCTCATTTCAGCTTTTTTCTTGCTTCAATCCTCTCTGTTCCTGGACTCCTCCCCTACCCCCCACTTTTTTTAAAAAGAGTTATTTATTTATTTGAAAAGCAGAGTTACAGAAAGAGACTGAGAGGTAGTGAGAGATCTTCTATTTATTGGTTCACTTCCATTGGACCCCAACAGGTGGGGCTGGGGCTTTCTGGGGCTAGGAGCCAGGAGCTGCTTTAGGTCTCCCACATGGTTGCAGGGTCCCAAGACTTTGGACGATCTGCTGCTGCTTTCCCAGGCACATTAGTAAGGAACTGGACCAGAAGTGGAGCAGCTGGGACTCAAACTGATGTACACATGGGATGCTTGTACTACAGGTGCAGTCTTAATCCACTATGCCACAGAACTGGCTCATTCTGGTTAATCTAGGTGACACCTCCATGAACTCATAGCTCTCACCCAGACTCTCCTCAAATGACCAGGCTTCTCTCTTCTGGCCTGCTTGCTTTGAATGCCCTTCTTCTTGTCTCTGCGGTGAACACATCAAGACTGAACTCAAGTGTCAGTGACGGAAAACTTAGTTGCTGTCTCCTCTCCCCGGGAACATTTTGCTCTCGCTCCCCCGCCCTGATCTGTATAATTGCAGACTCTGCCATGTTGCATTACAGTGACAGGACAGGTGTCTGGTGCTCCCACTGATCTAAGCTCCCGGAAGACAGATGACCTGTCTCCATCTTCACACCCTGTTTTCAGTGTCTCATGCCTCTCTCTCTCTCTCACAGTGTTGGACACAGAAGGGACATTCAATAAGCAATTTTTTTGCCATATGAATGGGCACAATGGAATATAGCCCAGATTGCTGATTGTTAAGTTGTTTTAATTATGTAGTGTGTATGTGAATTCTCAGATAAAATAAACCTTCAGGGTAGAAATTATTGAATTGAAATATTAGTGTAGGAACTTACTGCAGCCCATGAAAACCAACAGATACTGTAATTTAAGGGGGGATATTAAATCTATCTCAAGGCACAAATCAGAATAGAGGCGCAGCATGAAACACTTGTAATAGGCTCACATTCGCATTAGCATTAGTGTTCGGTAATCCTTCCTTTTTTGGGGTGGAGAATGTCTGTTTCAGTATCAAATATTTCATCGGCATGCAGTATGGCTTGTGGAAAGAATTTTTTTCCTTTGTCATGTAAGACTCAGTAGATCAACAAAATACCTCTGTTGGCAAGGATTTTGTGAGCAGCTATGAGAGTGAGCACAGGGATAAAGAGTGTTTATTTGATAATTTGCCTGAATGAAATCTGGAATGATGCCTTTTCTTTTGTTGAGTTCGGTGTGCATTGGGGATAAGGCTAGCTCTCAAAGGCAGAAGACCTTAAGGGGAAATTTCGGACAAAGATGGAAGCCCCACAGAGTGAGCTATGGTTTCTGAGTTGTTTCAAGTTCCAGTTCTGAGGGTGGGGAAGTTACACAGCCTCTGAGAGCCCTAGATCCCCCATTTTTATATAAAGAAGGTTGTACTACATGGTTTCTACAGACATATTTCATTGCGGTCCCATTCTGGCTCTGAGTGCTCCTCTGTAGAGATGGATTTCCTGTGAAGCTAATGGCACTTAAGCTTTGGGGATCTTTGTTTAGATGGCTCCTTCCAGAAGCCCGGAGAGCAACCCCATCAATGCCTTTACATGCATGTATATTTATGGAAAAGCTTTAGCTGAAATTGGCTAAGACAGCTATTTCTTTCTAATCCCGTTCTCTACCCATCACAATTCCCTAGAAATATGGTGACCTAGAAGTGGTTGCAAGGGTCTTTGAAATCCTAATAAAGGAAGCTTGCATTGGAGATACTTTGCATTTTATTTCTGATACATGAAAATTGTATTTAATTATGCAGTATCATGTGATTCTTTCATCCATGTGCTCATTGTGTAATAACCAACCTGGCTGAGTGTATCTGTCTCCTCAAACAACTAGCATTTCTTTATGGTAAATGCATTCGTAGCTGTTTCTTCTAAGTATTGGAGATATGTTGATTTGGGGATTATTTGATTTACCTTCATGTAGTTTAGTTATTCACGTGGCGTTACACTGAGTTCCTCATCCTAGTGTAATGTGGCTTCCAGGACTAGATCACCTACTGTCCCGGCTCAACCAGCATTAAGGACCAAAGTGTAGAGAAGCTCAGTGTCATGAGAAGAACTTATTCTACAATGTTTGCACTAGAAACATGTAAGAAGCAAAAGAGAAGCACAATTTAAAATGTATAAGCCAGAAGATTTTTCAGTCATGAGACATGTAAAATTGTTAATAGATAATTTAAATTGCAGAAATGCGTGGACAAGATGGAAATGTTCATATACATATGAATGTTCATAAACATATCCTGGGACAGTCCTTATGTTACAGCATGTTGAGCCACTGCTTGGAGCACCTGCCTCCTGTATTAGAGTACTGGTTTGAGTTCTTGCTACTCTTTGCTTCTAATCCAGCTTCCTGCTAATGCATTTTTGACTTAGAATATTTAATGTCTAAACTTTATTGGGACATAACCCCATCACAGGTCACAGAGAATCTGTATTTTATTATTATTTATTGCCTCAATGTAAATGAATGTTCAATTTGAATATTCTTGTTTGGCAAAAAGAATTATATAAACTTTAGGCCCCTCAATGTAACTGCATATATTGCTGCATCATTCATAGAGTGGAGTTTGTAAAATTTTCCATTTATATTTGAGTCCTTTGGAGATACTGTTAAAATGCAGCCTCTGAAGGGTGACATAGTGGTACAGCAAGTTAGGCCTCTGCCTGTACAGCCACAACTCATGTGGGCATGGGTCCAAGTCCTGGATGCTCTATTTCCAATCCAACTGCCTGATAATGTGCTTAGGAAAGCAGTGGAAAATAGCCTAAGTACTTGGGACTCTGCGACACATATGGGATATATAGGTGTGGCATATACACACACACATTTAAAATGTATATATAAAAATTATATTACATGTAATTATATATCCATACATATGTATAGACATATGCACACATATCATATATAAATATATTAGCAATGTATATATGTATAGTACAAATATATTCTACATATACATATATATAATAAATGTGTGTGGCATATAGATATATGTGTGTGTGTATATTACATGAAAGACTCTTCAACTTCATAGTATTTCTAAGAAAGGAAAAATGAATTCAATTTATGTAACCATAAACAGGTATCCCAACTATGGAACTCCTTTGCAATGGAACAACATAGCTAATCTTAGTTAAGAAATGACTACATTCTGTACTGTGATAAGTCTTAACTAAATTAGTTTTCACAGCAATCATTTTTCCATTCAACAATTTTTTTATAATATATTTTTTTAAAGATTTATTCATTTTTATTACAGCCAGATATACACAGAGGAGGAGAGACAGAGAGGAAGATGTTCCGTCCGATGATTCACTCCCCAAGTGAGCTGCAACGGGCCGGTGTGCACTGATCCAAAGCTGGGAACCTGGAACCTCTTCTGGGTCTCCCACGCGGGTGCAGTGTCCCAATGCATTGGGCCATCCTCAACTGCTTTCCCAAGCCACAAGCAGGGAGCTGGATGGGAAGTGGAGCTGCTGGGATTAGAACTGGCGTCCATATGGGATCCCGGGGCATTCAAGGCGAGGACTTCAGCCGCTAGGCCACGCCGCCGGGCCCCCATTCAACAATTTGTATGCATTGACATGGGAGGATGTCCAAGGATATAATAAGCCAAAATCAAGCAGCAGAATATTATGTATCATGTATTATACATTAGCATTTTAATAAAGCAACAATGAGAAATAATATGTTTGATTCTGATGCACATGTCCCTGTAGATAGATACCAACATAGAATAGAAATGAAGAACCGTTCAGCTCTATCAATTCATCAAAATGTCCTCATGCAATTTGGTTACCTAGTAACACTTTCAGATGAAGGCAAACTAAAAAATGGTTAGGTGGAACCGATAGTATAATCTCTGGTCAGTGATCAAAAGAGTGATCATTTGAAGTGATCTCTAATACTGAGGATGAGGGGAGGAACTGACCCATACATGTCCCTATATCTCAGTTGTCTTAGGACACACTAGTGGAACTTGTCCTAATGTGTGCATTATACTCTCTTTACCTTTGTGGTTCTATGTCTCTCACTTTTGGTCCATGGCCAGATTTTATTTCTTTCATATATTCCAGCCTCAATATTTTATTAAGAAAATTTTCAAGCATACAGGAAAGATGAGAGGAAAATGAAATTTACAGGAGGACACTCAGATATTTCTGTCTTGTAGATTCTACAGCTAACATTGTAAGATGCTTGCTTTATCACATGTGTATTTATCTCTCTGTATGTCCATTAATCTATCTCAGTTTCGGGAGGCAGTGCTAACATCAGTACACTTCCTGCTAAATACTTCAGTATGCCTTTCAGTAACTACAGTTTAATATATTTTGTTGTTCTTTTTCTTTGCTTGTACAATTTACACACAAGGAAATGCATAAATTCTAGATGTACCATTTGGTGAGTTTTGATTAATGCTTGTATCTAAGTAAGCCTGGCATCTGTCAAGGGAGAACATTCCTGTACCTGAGATTGCCTTTGTGTCTTTCCCTGGGGTTATTCCCCTGCCTCCGTACCAATTCTTCCCCAAGGCAACTACTTTTCTGATTTTTTTTTCTACCATTGACACCTGTCCTAAGAACTTTTCAAAACTGGAATGATACAATATTCCTTTTATATAAGTCTGCCTTTACTCAGTGCAATGGTTTTGGGATTCATCCACGGCATTGCATTAATGCTTTATTCCTTTTAATTACGTAGTAGTATCATGTTGTATAAATAGAGTGTGATGTGTTATCCTATTGATGGGTGGACTGTTCCTAAATTTTGGCTATCATGATTAAAATTTCTTGAGTATTCTTGTACAAGCATTTATATGGACATTAATTTTCTTTCTTTTTAGGAAATTACCAGTGGATGGAATTGATGAGTTACAGGGTATGTTCAGGTTTAATTTTGAAGAAGCTGTAGATCTTTTCCCAAGGTGGTTTTACCACTTTAGACTCTCCCTGACAGTATATGAGAGTTTTAATTCCCAGACTCTTCTATGACATTTGGCATTGTAGTCTTTTTTAATCTTAGTCACTTTTGACATATGTCTAGAGGTAACTCACTGTAGTTTTAATTTGCTTGTCCATGAATGTGTGTGCCTGTGTGTATAAGTATATAATATATGATGGATTTTCTTTATTTGGAAATAATCTTAAAATTTCAAGAACGTCTACATCTTCATCATTGTCTTCAGTTGCTAATATTGCTGAAAAGTCCTTTTTCGAATGTCTATCAGTTTTTTTTCTGAAACTTTCGAGATGAAACTGAACATATGATGTGACTTCACTCTCACATCTTCTAGTATGTATCTGTCCCCAAACAAGAGCCCTTTCCCCTAGAACCATCATAGAAACCTCTGTATCAGGCTGTTAATGTTATAACGCTGCCTAGGTCATGAACACCATTTTGATTTTGCCAACCATCTTCCAAATTCCTCCTTTTCTGTTGTGTTCTAGGATGCTTTCCTAGAATACATATCACATTTAGTGTTCGCATCTCTTCACATCCCTTCAAATTTTGAGAGATCCTCTCTCTATCTCTGTTTTCCACATAATTGACAGCTTTTAAAGAGTTCAGGTCTTTCATTCTGTTAAATGATCTTCAACCTGAGTCTATTGGA
The DNA here is from genome assembly GCF_030435755.1 of Ochotona princeps. Lineage (NCBI taxonomy): Eukaryota > Metazoa > Chordata > Mammalia > Lagomorpha > Ochotonidae > Ochotona > Ochotona princeps. Next base: position 53,394,033 of record NC_080839.1, on the reverse strand, counting down.
TGTTTGTTCGTGACCATCCAAGGGTCTGTGTTCTTGGCAGCAGAGCTATAGAAACATTGCTTTGTTTTAGGTTCTTCACACTTGGGGCACGTGTTGTTTCCTTTCCAGGTCTCCCCACTTTAAATTCAGCATTTTGCCCTTTTCAACTGATTAGTGATTTGTGGGTACATATTCCGTTAGTCAATATTTTGTTCTTTATCAAATTCCCAAACTTGGACCACTAATAGAATCAATCACTTTTGTACAGCCTGCCAAATTTTGTCACTTTCCCTGATTTCTTCTCTTTGCTTTGGTTGACCTTTACTCTATGAGAAAGAGTCTTCCTTTTCCCTCAGGCATTCATTCATTTGTTTGTATCAGTGTAAACATTTGGATTTCAATTTATTCAAATGGTATAACTCATTAATGTCTCTTTATGCTTAAATTACCCCCAAATTTTACCCTTTCAGCCTGCCTTCTTTGTCCTTTGACCTATCCCTGCATCTCACTGAACATCTCCTTATTCTCTCACAGAAGACTGTGTTTCAATTCAATGGACGCATGACCTATTGCAGCTCTGGAATCAGTTGTTTTCCCCAGGGTACCCACTTGGTTTTAGCAAAGGATAGCATTTAGAAGCCAAGGGCTGGTGTTCATTGCTTTTGGGCCCCCTCAGGGGACAAGACTATGAAATACATGTAATTTTCATGTCTATCAATATAGGTTTGAATATATACATATACACATATGAAATAGATAGATGTTTCTATATTTATCTCTATATGTATGGCTGTTACATATACACACATAATGAAAGCATACATTCATGCAGACATCTTGATTCTATACCAACTCTTCAGGGTTCCTTCTAGGCTTCTTCCGTTTAGTGTCTATAAATACCTTCTCTGGCACTGATAATGTTGGCTCCTATTATCTGTAACATATTTGTTTGCTTAATATCTCAGCCATATTTTGTCTCTTCTCCCCATTATCTCCGCATCCTATTTCCTCCCTAACTTGCATCTCCCCTGGTCCCTGCTCCAGATCTTGATGTTGCCTGCCCCTGCCTCTGCATGGTTGCCCAATTCCCTCTCCACCTTGTGATTTTTGTTATTTTCCTGACTTCTCAGTGTTGATGAGAGAAGTGAAGGGACCAAACAGCAGGTTACATGGTAAAAATTTACACTGTGCACAGCCCTCCATATCCGTTTCCTAGCCTTGGTGCTTGAGTCTTTAGGCAGAAAAAGCACTCTGCACTTAAAAAAAAAGGAGGAAAGATTGAGTGTATATTGCAAGTTAAAATTTTATTTAAATCTCGGAAAACTACGTTTAAAAAAAGATTACCAGAATTTACAACATGTTCCTGCTGTAAACTCAACTCAAACCCTTCATGATTTTGCCCAGCAGGGGCAAGTGCTACTAACATTAAAAAGTGAATAGCTTATTGCCTGCAAAGGGGTTAATCAATAATGAGTTTTAGCAGAAGGCTCCATTTGCAGAAGTGTTGGCTGTCCTTTGGAGGGCACAGCAGGCAAGGAGCCCTGCTACCCACACCTCTCCTCTGGCCTTGGCATTCATAAGGTCTCAGCTGACAAGCCTGCAGGAACCAGTGTCTACTTTTCACCCACTGATTTAGGCTTTATGGGGGCATTTCTCATCTGTGCCTCTGCCTCTTGCCTTAGGGAAGAAATGTGCCAACAGTTTCACAATCTTAAATCAGAGACACAATATGGCTTTTGGGAACAATCTGATAATACCTTCTGAAAATCTTGGGTGGTAGGCACACCTTTGAGTGCCCTAAACACCATGCAGGCACAAGCTCTGACTTTAGCTTGATGTTTGATTCCCTCCTTGCATTTCCTGTGCTTACCAGAGCACGCTGATTCTTGCCTTGGAATTGACCAGATTGCATAGAACCAGGGTGCCCGGGATCTCTGTCTCTGGCCACATGCTTCCTGTTCACTGAGGAACCCATTTAATCACGTCCTGGCTCTGAATGTTAGTGGCAGCTTGTGTAGTCTCATCTGGGCTCAAGAGAAAAGAGTGCTGTAATGATTAGATTGCCACTGTGAGCATGCACTAAATGTGCATCATATTTGCCATCCCTCTCTTAAGATTCAACCCCATATTCTAGCAGAAGATAAGTAAGAAGTTTTGCCTGAGGTATATAGTAATTATTTTCATGTCTTATTGGTTGTATTTAACATCTGTTATCCTTATTGATATATTAATGTTTTTGTACAGTGTGCTGCTTGAACTAGTGATAGAAAGGAAAGGGAGAAACATGAACGTTCATGGAGTATCACGTAATTGTCAGTTATTCTTCAGGGAATTAAAAAAATCTCATCCAATGTTCAAAACAAACCTATCAAGTCAAAATATTATTTATTTTTAAAAAACAATGAAGAAGCCAAGTCCAGAGTGATAAAATACTTAAGTCATATTAGAAAATATTAGCCCCAACCAAGGATGACAGTTATTTTGAGATTTTTGAGTAGTTGTTCCTGTTCTTGGGAAGACTAAAAAAAGTGAGTCTCACCACAGGCAATCAATCAGATTTTCAGGCAAGGAAATTTCAGGCGTAAGAATGCTTTGCAAGATTCCCTAGATGATTCTAATCTGCAGGCAGGGATGAGACCCGCTGCTCCAAGAAAAATTCAGATTTACAGAATGCCAGCCCTGAGTCTCACTTTTTCTTTTTTCTCTGTGTCTTACCTGATTTAATATCATGAACAGTATTTAAAGGAAGCATGACATTTAGCTTACAAGAGAAGACCAAAGACCAGAAAATATTAGTCCATTGCTGAAGATCCTACAGTGCAGCTTGGATTTGAAAGTGCATGCTCCTTCCATGGTGTCCTCCTCCTTACATTTGGTTTCTGAACCCAAGCTCTATTCTTAAACGTAGTGTTGAACAAATCTAGTTTCCATTTGGTTTTCAAATTTGATCCCAGTCAGTCTGTTTCTTGCTTGACCTGATTGTCTAGTGTGAGTTGGAAGCAACATTTTCTCAACATTTGGTTTAATGGGAGAGAAGCTCGAGAGGTGCTTCCTAAGGTCACTGTGTTTTACACCATGCCCTTTGGGAAGCTTCAGGCATGGCAGTTTCTGGAGCAAGTTCCTAAACAGTGCCTTAAAGCATGTCTGTGTCTAGGTCAGGTAAGTTTGGATTCACCACTTCTTTGGCCCCCAGGCACTTTGAAAAGGTACAGAGGAGCTGTGGTCTAGCTTCCTGATTCTGTGAGAACCCGGCATTATCTTCCTGCTTTGGCCATTGTGATACTAAACTGACTTTTGTTCCTTTAACAGAATCAAGAGTGTTCATAAGATAATTGAGTAAATACTAGAACTTTAGATTTAGAATGGCCCTTCACATTAATCTAGTTCCAATGCCTGCCTAAGGCAAAAATGTCATCTCCAGCACCACTGTCAGAAATGAGTTAGACTGCTTAAGTGCTTCCCAGGGATGGGGATGCATGATTGCCTGCATTCATTGACATGTTGCAGGGCAGCCCTTGCTGCTCAGAGGCCCTTTTAAAATCAGCTTTATATATTGCTTCCTTTAATTTTCAAGTTCCTCAGCTGATTGATCTTCCTCCATCTTATCAAAGGCTGATTTCTATAAAGCTGATCCATCAGCTAAGTACTTTATGCACATTAGAGTTGAATAAGCAAGGTTAATTCTAGGCAAAATTAATAAGGTCTCTGAGAGAGTTGATTTTCAGTGTGCTTCACAATAGTGCTTTCCTGTAGAGAGAACTGCTTCTCTTCCCCTTCCTGCAACTGGTCGTTCTCTGCCAGAATTCCTGCTATCACAAGAAGTTTGGAGGTGGACGTCTAGTTCCATAGTCAATTCAACTCATTGAGTATCAGTTCCTCTGCTTGGGATCCAGCTTCTTGCTAATGTGCACCCGGAGAGCAGCAGGTGATGACTCAAAGACTTGGGATCCTGCTCCTGGTTTCTGGCTTCTTCCTTTCCCCAGCCCTGTCTTCCGCAGGCTTTTGGGGAGTGAAATAGCAGGCATTTATGATCTCTTTTTGTCTCACGGTTTCTCTGCCTTTCAGATGAAAGGAAAATAAATAAGTAAAAGTTGGGAGAAGATGAAAAAGTTTGGGAACTCAGCCACCATCAGGTATAGATGTAATTATTCCTTCACAAGAGCTTTTACCATTTATTAGGACAATGCTCTTAAAGATTTGGCCTAAAGTAACATTTGATAATGACTGGTTGTGATCACATAGTTTAATAAAGGGGAGGGGGGTTAAAAGGTAACATCTTTTTGTGCTTCTGGCATCATTTTAAAGAGGGACACACAATGTATTATTGAGAGCATGGTCCCAGGAGCCTACCTTGACCTGGTCAGAGCTGTTCCTGCTGTAAGAGTGTAGCAGGGGTTTCATGTGAAGGTGCTGGAGTACAGAATAAGTATGGTAGGGATTTGAGTTCTTTAAGGTCTAAATGCATTTAGGAGATCGATTATTTGCAGTTATTTCCAGCAAGATAAGCCATCATTTGCAATGCCACTGGCATCCCATTACTGGAGTGCTGATTCAAGCCCATGCTGTTCCAGTGCTGATCGAGCTTCCTGTTAATGCACTTGGGAAGGCACTGGAGGATAGCCCTGCCACCCATGTGAGAGACCAAAATGGGCTTCTTTGCTTCTGGCTTTGGCCTGAAAATGAATATTGCTAAGAGTTGCTTGTTATATCACATTCAGCAAGATAAAGCAGGCCCAGAACAACAAAGACTGAATAGTCTCACTTGTAAGTGGAAGCTAAGAAAGTTGATTTTGTGGAAGTAGAGAGTCGATTTGTGGTCACTACTAAGAATGGTGCTGGAAGAGAGAGAGGTAGGGAAAGTGGATAACGGATACAAGAATTCACTGAGATGGCAGGAATGATTTCCAACAGCAGGGAAACCATGTTTCACAGTAATTGATTAGCTATTTTTATACAGATTTTATTTGTTTTTATTGAAAAGTGATATTTACAGATAGAAGGAAAGAGAGAAAAAATTTTTCTGTCTGATAGTTCACCCCCCAAGTGTCCACAATGCCCAGAGCTGAGCTAAGACAGGAGCCAGGAGTCTTTTCTGGATCTCCCAAATGGGTACAGGGTTCCAAGGCTTTGGGCCATCCTCCAGTGCTTTCCCAAGCCACAAACAGGGAGTTGGATAGGAAGTGGAGCCATTGGAACTTCGACAGGTGCTCATATGGGATCCTGGCTCTTGCAAAATAAGGATTTAGCCACATGAGGCTGTGATAGCCAGAATTCTAAGGAATTCTAAGCTTTTGAGCACAAAGAGATAATACATTTTAAGGAGGGGGAAATTCTGGTCACCATAATCTGATCATTACACATTATATACATATATTGAGTTATCACAGTATACCCGTAACCACAAGAATGTGTGATTATCATGCAATTAAAAGTAAGTAAAAGATTAAAAAAAATAGCCTGGTAATAGAAGGAAGGAAGAAAAAAGGAAAGAAGCAAAAAGGCCTGTTTGATACAATTAAGTCCCTCCAGCTTTTGAGGGGCCGTCCTGGGTATAACTGAGGATCTGTTTCGATTCTCTTCTCAAAGATAGCACCTCCCACAGCACAGCTTTCTCTGGATCATTCCTGCTGCCCAAACAGGCAGGGAAGCTTTCTTCAGAACAGACAGCTATGTCTCTTGATGCCAGGCATAGATGTTCCTTGAAAGGCTTTCTGTTCAAAACAGACAAGGTCCCAGCTCGCCTTCTTTCAAGAGCGATGAAAATATCAGAGCCTGTGGTAGTTGGGGCACTGTGGAAACTTAATTCCTTAGCCCCAAGGTACAGGGATGAATGTGGGTGTTTTATTTATTATTTACCAAGAAGCATATCTAAACACTACCTTTTAGGAATAGGTAAGAAACACTGATGAAAATATGAGCAGAGCAGGCATAAAAAAGCCTTTGAAACTAGGGCAGACTTTCATTAGCAAACTACCTGGGCTCTGGGGTCAGGCAGTTTGCCTGCACCGCCCTCTCCTCATCAGAAATCAATTTTTTTCCAACTTGATTTAGACTCCAAGAAGCAGTGAGATTGGGGATTTCAAATGAACCTCTGAGTCCAGATGTGTCCATTATAGAAACCACTGGGCAGTGAGGCATAATTAAAAATCTCTCCTTCCCTGAGACAGCAGAATGGCATTAATTTTGCCAACTTGGCTTGACGAGAATTGGCTAGAATGTCTGAGTAGATTTCCAGCTGCTGCTCATGTAGCTCTGGCTTCCAGCAGGATTTGCATTCCAAATAAAAAGAGGCCTGAAATAGATGCGCAATACGTGTTTGGAGCTATTTTTAATCAATAATCACTTGGTTAGCTGTGAAAGATTATCAGCAGGTCACAATCCATTTTGGATTTTTGCTGTGCCCCATAGAACCTCTCTAAACAGGTGACCTCAGCTTCCCCTGTGGTCCTTGTGCATTGTTAGCTCTGTGGATGAAGGCTAGAAGGGAGATGAGTGGACAGTGGCCGCACAGGTGCACCATGGTTAGAAGCTCCAGAGCTGGAAGGTCACTTGTTTGGACAAAGACTGTTTAAATTGGCTCTGTCCCATACTTCCTTCCCTTCCCTGAGAAATTTTGTGAAGCAGTCACAAGCCAGAGGACTTTATTTTCTAAACATCTATTCTGAAACTCACCAGATTACTGTCCAGCCACCCAATTTCTTTCATTTCACAGAAGAGCTCAGAGAGAGATATGTATTTCTTATCTGCAAAGCCCCATCTAGCTCTGGGCACCGTGCATTTCTTTGTAGATAGTGTCTCTCTAAAAACTTATGATTTCATTGGGGACTACAGCTAATAATATCTGCTAGGGTTTTTTTTTTGTTGTTGTTGTTTGGTTGTTTTTTTAGTAACAGTACATTACATTTGTTTATCATGGTTACTATTTGCCATCAAATCTATAATCTCACTGGCGAAACACATTTAAATCATATGAATACCTGAATGATTACAGCTGCTTACTGATATTGATAAGTACAATACAAAAACATTATTTCCCTTCCCCTATTTCTCCATTTTCCTTTCCCAAGATGAGTTTTCCTTTTGATGCAGTTCATCTGACAGTTTTTTGCACATATCCTGACAATTGTGCTTCAATTGCAACACAGAGTCTTAATCCAAAGGACCATTAGTCTTACTGTTTTATTACTTTTCAACAACAATGACAAAACCGCTTTGTCTTTTTACTCCTAGTATTCATTTTACCCTCACTTCCCAACCTTGCTGTTCTTACACTTCCACCAAACTGTTTGTTGTTGTTGTTGTTGTTGTTTTACCACATCTATTTCAAGTTTGGCTATAGTTTTGTGTCTTCTGGAGAAAGGCTCACAAGGTAATTTCTTTGCTCTTCTTGAGGTTTTGAGGATTGATCTGCCCTCTATCAAGAGTATATGATTGTCATGGACCTGGAGGAGGGAGGGAGGGACTAGTTGCCCAGGACTGTCCTGGTTTTAGCACTGAAAATTCTGCATCCTAGGAAGCTGCTCAGTCTGGACACACTGGAATGGTTGATCATGCTAGCTCCTGGCATGACTCTGGGAGACAGGGAGAAAATTAAACTTATCAAGAAAGTGAGATTTGGTGTCTCCAGTGTCTTGGTTATGTTCTCAGGGGATTAAAGAAGATATGCTTCTTCCCTTGTGCACGCAGGGACTGCTGTCATCAGCCCTTCCATTCTTCCTAAGGTCACCTCTGTTTTCATAGTCTCCATACCTTAGCCCTAGAACCTAGAAATTCTGTCCATGAATTTTGATCATAGCAACAGGTGTAGACTCCAGAATGAATGCTCTTTTGCAATATAGAGAGGATCCAGTCTGGGAGTCACTTTCACTGAGAAAGCCTTAGTGCTGTCAGGGACACCTTTATTTCCCCCAATTGTAGATTATTCAGCTGTGTTCTACCCTCTTCCACATCATTATAGTAGAACTATCCCCTTGCTTACTCCTTAGAAAAGCTCATCTTGCCTTTGGGCTTTACATGCCCACTATTTCTCATATGTGTAATACAATGCTTTTGGAATATCTCATTGCTTACTTGGAATATGGGCTGTTTATATACAACAATTAACTGATTTCCTAGAATAAATGAGTACCACTACTATATGTACTTGAAAACTATCAAATTCCTATCTTTGGCTCTGTAGTTGTTATTGAGCACCATATTGTTGACCCAACTGTTTTCTTGGCATTTACACTTGGATGTCCAGTAGATAAAAATGTGCACAGATGAAACATGTTGATTTTTTTATACCCCTACATGTTCTTTCCCATTTGTTATTTTCCCAGCCTTTTTTTCTCGGGAAATTCTCACCCAATCTGTCACCAATCCCCATCAATTCTTCCTGATTAAATACTAAGAATTTGCCCACCTCTTTCAAGCTGCTAGACTGGTTCAAGTTGTCATCATCTCTTTTTTAACTACAGTCATTTCTTAACTGGTCTTCCTGAGTCTCTCTCCCATCCCATTTTTTAAGCTGTTATCCATAGCTATCTTTTACACAGATGAATCTCATTATTTCATTTCCCTGCTTAATACTCTCCTATTGTTTTCATTCCCTGGCTGTTGTCCATCCTTCCAGCTTAATTTCCTCCCACGTTGCCTTGTGCTTATGAGCCTGTAGTCACAGAGTCTGATTTGGGTGCCCTAGAGTACACCACGCTGGCGTCAGAGCCTTTGTGGTCTGTTTTCCTAGTACCCAGGGTAGCTCATTGCGTGACTTGCTCTCTTTCCACATTCAGGTCTCAGCCCAAGTGCCACATCCTCAAAAAGATCCTTTTTTTTTACTATTATCATTTTATGATACAGTTCCACAGACCCTGGGATTTCTCTAAACCCCTCTCAGGATTCTCTCCCCACATTGAGTTCTCCTATATTATTACAATAGTATAGTTCTTCATAAACAATCATAAGTCCATCATTGCGGGCATGGACAATGGCAGAGTCCAGTATCCTATTGTCAAGATGTATTTAATAGTTTAATTGGGAGTCATCTTTGATCTGGAAGTGGAGATACATACGGCATTATATTCTCACGTGTGGATATGATAGTCTCCACTACACAGTTACTATACATCCCCTTAAATGAAAAGCCACAATACAAAATCAACAACAGGAAGAAAAGTAGAAATTTACAATGCCATGAAGTTAAACCATAAGCTACTGGATATAATAGTTTCCATTACACAGCTACTGTACATCCCCTTAAGTGAAAAGACACAAAATAAATCAACAACAGGAAGAAAAATAGAAATTTTGAATGACTAATGTGTTGCTGAAGAAAATCCAGAACCTTCTTAAAGAAAATGATGCTACTGTATGATCTATGAGTCAGTGAATAATTTAATGAGAAAAAAAACTGTTTTGAAGAAATGAAGCTAAAAACAAGAACATCAAAATCTATGAGATGGGCCTGGCATGGTAGTCTAGCAGTTAAAATCCTTGCCTTGCACATGTTGAAATCCCATATAGGCACCAATAGAAACTGCAGTGACTCTGCTTCCCATCCAGCTCCCTACTTGTGGCCTGGGAAAGCAGTTGAGGGTCTTGGGGACCCTGCACCCACATGGAAGACACAGAAGAGGCTCAGGGCTGCTGGGTTTGGAACGGTACGGCTCCAGCCATTGCAGCCATTTGGGGAATGAATCAGTGGATGGAAGATCTTCCTCTGTCTCTCTTCCTCTCTGTATATATCTGACTTTCCAGGTTAAAAAAATCCATGAGATATGGTTTCCTCTGATCTCTGTTGAGGAGATGTGTCTTCTTTAGGCAACAAATAGATGGGTTTTGTTTTTTAATCCAATATGCTGATCTATGATGTTTGATTGATGAGGTTAAGCCATTTACATTCAGGGTTAGTATAAATAGGTGGTAATTTTGTCCTGTCATTTTAGCAATGGGTTGTTCATTGAGTTAGTATCCTGTTATTTTATTGAGATGTTCCTCACATTTGCCTTTGGTTTTGGTGGGTGCTCTTCCTTTTCTCTGTCAAGAGAACATCTTTAAGTATCATGTAGGGTAGGTTTGGAAGAGGCAAATTCTTAGAGCTTTTCTTTACTGTGGAAGTATTTTATTTCCTTTTCAAAGATAAAGGAAAGCTTTGCTGGGTACGTTATTCTGGGCTGACAAGTTGTTGCTTCTAGAATCTGCAATATGTTTCTCCATTCTCTTCTCATCTTTCAAATGTAGTACTCTCCTTCTGCTTAAACTGCTCACCACCCCCATGCAGTCTTGTCTTCCTATCCCAATTTGGATATGTTTTCTTTTTTGCTTACTCATGCTGTTCTTGAAAAGCAACCACATTGGAAAGTAGTGTAGGAACCTACATTAGGCACCCAAACTTCACAGGTCTGAGATCAGTTCTTCATTTAATTCTGCAACTGTGTTCAAATTTCTGATTGTGCTGTGTGCCTTAGCATTCTCATCTGTACTTGCTTCTTGTCTAGCAACACTGGGATGTTGCTGCACTCTCAATAATCCTTGCTGCTGGATTCAGGGCCTGTTAATGTAGTGTGAGACAGAAGAGTGAATTTGGAGTGTTTGTTCCTCTGGTTCTCTGGTTCTTCCCTGTGGATCTAGGAGGAAGGTTGTGTTCCTGACTGGAAGTCCCAGGTTCTGTCTAATGGCCTTTTGAAAAGCTTCTCGAGCACCCATTAACCATTCCCCTCATAGCCCAGTGGTGACAGTGGTGTCCACTGTGGGCATCCCTGAGGTTCCTTTGCACCCTGCATACATCTTCAGTTATCCTTCCTTAAGCTTTCCTCAAATGAATGTGCCATCTGTTTTCTACCATGAGTTTAAGGATACAAGGACCTGTCTGTCTCATTCCTCCATGATCTTCAAATCTTGGCATGAATGGAATCACAATAAAATTCTTTAGTGTGCATGGAATCAATGAATGTACAGATGAGTAAACTTAAGAATAAGTAGGTGTCAAAAAAAAAAAAAAAAGAATAAGTAGGTGTCACCCTGGGAAGTGAGATGGAGAAAGGTGTTCCAGGAAAGAAACAGGACAGAAAGACTTGAAAGAGAAGATGAGGTTGTGAGGGTTTCTGGTAATGAAACCAGGCTGTTTGGGTGATTGTGTCCTTGTCAGCTTTGCTGGGGAAATAGTATTCTCCAAAAGACAGTGAGGAAGTAATGTCTTGGTCTTTTCAGGCTACCGTAACAGAAACGCCATATTCTGTGTACCTTATAAACAACAGTTATTTTTTTTCTTACAATTCTTAAGATAAAGGTGTCAACAGATTCCATAAGCAGAGAGGGCCTCTTCCAATTGTTCATAGCTGGCACCTTCTCACCATGTCCTCACAAGATATAAAAAGCAACCAAACAAGATCGCTGGGCCTCTGGAGAGAGACATAAAGTGAGTGCTTCTGTCCGGTGATTCACTGCTTAAATGCCTACAGCAGATGGAGATGGAGCAAGAAGCCAGGAGCACCGTCTAGCCTCCCAAAAATGGTGGCAAGAGCTCAATTACTTGAGCTATCACTACTGCTTCCCAGGGTCTACATTGTCAGGAAACTGAGGTCAGGGGCTGAGAGCAGAGAATTGAACCCAGGAGCTCCAATGTGGAGCTCCTTAATCCCTATGTCAAAAGCTCCCTCCCTAGATCCTGCTTTATAAGGGCACTAATCCCATGGATTGCAGTTCTACTCCATGGTCTAAAGATCCCTAAAGTCTCTGTCCCATAATACTATCACATTGGGGATTAGGCTTCAACACATTAACGCATTCTGGGTCTTCCAGGTAAGGGCAATGACCCATTTTACTTGAGCCATCACCTACTGCCTCCTAGGAGGTGCACTAGCAGGAGGCTGGAGTTTGGAATGGAGTCAGAACTTGAACCCAGGCAGTCTGATTTGGAAAGAGGGCAATTCAAGTAATGTCTTAACTACTCCCTTCTAGATTTATGAATTGGAGGTATCCTGTAAGGAAGATTTATCCCTTTCACCCATCTACTTAGTTATTCAAGCATTTATTTATTTATTTAGGATGTATTTATTTTTATTGAAAAGGCAGATATACAGAGAGAAGGACAGACCGAGAGAAAGATCTTCCATCTGCTGGTTTACTGTCGAAGTGCTGCAACAATCCAAAACCAATCCAAAGCTAGAAGCCAGAGCTTATTCTAGGTCTCCCATACAGGTGCAGGGTCTCAGGCTTTGGGCTGTCCTCCACTGCTTTCGCAGGCTACGAGCACAGAGCTGGATGGGAAGTAGAGCAGCTGGGACACAAACTGGCGCCCATATGGGATCCCAACGCATGCAAGGCAAGGAGTTTAGCCACTAGGCTATTGTGCTGGGTCCTCAAGTATCTATTTATATCAGTTATGGAATGGTGGATATCTATTATTTGGATTATTACTTAACATTGTATTTATTTTTTCATGGAAATTGATCTGGTTTTGGCTACTAGAAGGCTCTTTTAGTTTGATATATGTTTCCATTTGATAAATCTACATACTATTTTTGAGCTCTTCCTTATTTCTGGCATCAAAAGATGCTTCAGCCAACTATAGCATTTTTTTAAATTTTATTTTAAATTCATTAATTACATTGTATTATGTGACACAGTTTCATAGGTACTTGGATTCCCCCCACCCCTCCCCAAACCCTCCCACCATGGTGGATTTTTCCACCTTGTTGCATAACTACAGTTCAAGTTCAGTTGAGAATCCCCCATTGCAAGCATATACCAAACATAGAGTCCAGCATCTTATTGTCTAGTCAAGTTCAACGGCTTCTTAGGTATACCCTCTCTGGTCTGATGACAGAGCCAGCAGAATATCATCCCGATCAATTAAAAGCTCCAACATACCATCAGCAAAAATTTACATCATTATGGAATTAATTGACATAGTAATGAGTAACCAATATGGTAAAAGTAAATGCGAGTTCTTAACCACCTTCTGTGACCACCTCATTGACATTTCCATTTTAGTTTATACACAACATATAACATACATAACATAACTTGTTATATATAACATCATATCATCTTAAATTAAGGCAAACATGTGGTATTTAACCTTTTGGGATTGGCTCATTTCCCTTAGCATTATGGTTTCCAGTTTGGCCCATTTGGCCACAAAGAACTGCATTTTGTTTTTTTTAATAGCTGAGTAGTATTCCATGGAGTAGATGAACCATAGCTTTCTTATCCAATCCTCTGTTGATGGGCATTTTGGTTGCTTCCATGTTTTTGCAATTACTGATTCTGCTGCTATGAGCATAGGAGTGCATGTTGGTTTCTCATAAAACAGTTGTTCTGGATATATTCCTAGGAGTGCTATTGCCAGATCATACGGTATGTTGATTTTGAGTTGTTTGAATGTTCTCCATACTGATTTCCATAGAGGCTGTACCAGCCTGCAGCCCCACCAGCAGTGGAGTAGGGTTCCCTCCCCCCCCCCCCCCCCCGCAACCTCGCCAACAAGTGTTGTTGGTGCTTTTATTGATGTGGGCCAGTCTTACTGGCATTAGGTGGTACCTCATTGATGTTTTAATTTGGATTTCCCTTATTGCCAGGGAACTTGAGCATTTTTTCATATGTTTATTTGCCATTTGGGTTTGTTCCTTTGTGAAGTGTTTGCCCATTTCCTGTGCCCATTTCTTGAGTGGCTTGTTTGTTTTGACATTTTGGTTGTTTTGTAGCTCTTTGTATATTCTGGAGATTAGCCCTCTATCACTTATGTCGTGTGTGAAGATCTTCTCCCATTCTGTGGGTTGCCTTTTTACTTTGTTGATTGTTTCTCTAGCTGTACAGAAACTTCTTAGTTTGATGAGGTCCCAATTATTTATTTTGGTCTCGATTTCTACTGCTTTTGGAGTCTTTTTTAGGAAGTGAGGGCCTACCCCTAAACTATAGCATTTTTAAAAAATGATTAGACATTACTTTTTAGATCAGTTTAAAGTTTCTATAAAAAGTGAGCCAAATGTACAGATTGCCTGTAAATACCCTCAATTTCCCCAATTATTAATGTCTTGCATTGGAATGATACATTTATCATAATGAATGAACCAATTTGATATTATTAACAAAAAATCTATAGTTTACATTGGAGCTCGCTGTTTTGTCTGGTTCTGCTGGTTTGACAAATACCTAGTGCCATGTGTTCACTATTGCAATGTCATATAGCGTGGTTGCACTGCCCTAAAAATCCCCTGCGATCCACCTACTCCTGACATCTTTTCTGACCCCAAATGTCTGGCAGCCAATGATTCCTTTACTGCCTCTACAGAATGTTACATAGTTGCAATGATATATTATCTAGCTTTTAAGACTGGTTTCTTTCACTTAACAATATGCACTTAAGAACTTTCCATGTTTGTGTGGCTTATTAATTCATTTCTTTTAATTGAAAACAATATTCTACTGTATCAATGTATCACAGCTTGTTTACCAATTAACATTTTAAAGGACATCTTGATGGCTTCTGAGTCTTCACAATTATGAAAACTGCTATGGAGGTTTTTGTGTGAATATAAGATTTCAACTCATTTGAGTAAATACCTAGTGCTGGATGGTATGCTTTACTTGGCAAGAAACTACCAAACTGTCAAAGTGGCTGTACCGCTTCACAGTCCCATAAACCACTAACAAATTTCTGTAGCTTCATATTCCCACCAGCAGTTGAGGTTGTCAGTATTTTTAATGTTAGCCATCCGAGTGGCTCTATACTAACTACGTGGTTTGGCTAGTCAAAACCAAGAAGTGTTATCTGACATGTGTTAGGAAGAATGTGACCTAAGAGTCAGATCCTGGAACTGGAAAGGGAGCAAAAGAAGAAGGCAAGTTCTACCTGAAAGCACGAATAAAACACGATTTCCAAATTCAGGATCAAACCCAAGATAAGAAAGTAAAATCTTATTTTCCAGCATCTAGAATACAGAATACCTTTTCCTACTATCACAACTTTGGTATGTTTTTGTTTGCTGGAATTCTTCCTCCTTTTTAAAAAGACAAATGAATGGTGTATTTTCTGTTCCTATTAATATCTAGGGATGTCTAAGCACAGAAGACAAGGAAGCAGTGTAATAGAAAATCTGCTTTACATTTCTGCACATTTTTTGGTTGATCAGTTTTTCTCCCATCTCATGCCATTTGGGTACAATTATCAAATCAGGTAAATATCTGGACCTGGTTAATTGTAATGATCCATTCACAATGACTTATTCAAAGTGTGGACTTGGGTGTGTGTTTTGGCTTAATGGTTAAGATGCCCAAGACCTATTTTGGAGTGTTTGGTCTGATACTACCCTTTGGCTTCTGAGATCACTTTGTTACTTATGCAAAGCCTGGGAGGCAGAATTCATGACTTGAGTAGTTGGATTCCTATCATTCATGTTGGAAAGCTGGGTAGAATTCCTAACGTCCTGACTTCAGCCTTGCCTAATTGGCTGCTGAGGGCATTTAGGAAGTTGACTAGCAGTTAGAAGCTGTTTCTCTCTGTCTCTATCTCCTTGTCTGCCTAAAAAAAAAATGAAAGATATGGGCATACAATCCAAATAGGGAACTATAGTGGTCCCTACAGGGAAGAAGAGTGTTAGAGGGCAAGGAGTTAGCTGATTGGAATGCTCACATCCTATGTCAGAGTGCCTGATTCAGGACCTGGCTACTACATGATTTTAATCCAACTACCTGCTGATGTGCCTGGAAGGCTGCAGATGATGCCCACAAAATATGAATTCCTGACTTCCACATGGCAGACCTGAATGGTAAAGGCAGACTCTGGGAATAGCCTGGACTATCCCTGGCTACTGTGGACCCTTGGGGAATCAACCAGTGGTTGGAAAATCTCTGTGTTTCTCTCCCTCTCTCTTGACCACTTTGCTTTTCAAATAAATAAATAAATAAATAAATATTTATAATGCGTACATATTCTAAACCCATATGGAGGGTTGGACTATCAGCAGCCATCTTTCTTGTTACATGAACAGAACTTTTCTGTGAGAGGAGAGAATGAGGAAACATTAAAAAAAAAAATCAAAACAAAAGACAGGAACAAGTATATCCAAGAGGTACAGAGAAGAAGAGGGCTAGATAGAGAAAGTGAAAATGATCCATAGAGAATTGAGATCTTTGGTACATTGAGTTACTTTTTAAAGATCTATTCAGTTTTGTTTGAGAAAAATATTTACAGAGGGCCCAGCACAGTAGCCTAGTGGCTAAAGTCCATGCCTCGCGTGCATTGATATCCCATATGGGTGCCAGTTTGTGTTCCAGTTGCTCCACTTCCCATCCAGCTCTGTGCTTGTGGCCTGAGAAAGCAGTGGCGGATGGCCCAAAGCCTTGGCTCTCTGCACCTGCTTAGGAGAACAGGAAGATACCCCAGGCTCTTGGTTTTGGATCGGCTCAGCTCTGGCCATTGTGGCTACTTGGGGGGTAAGCCAGGGGTCGAAAGATCTTTTGATCTTTCTGTCTGTCTCTCCTTCTCCCTGGAAATTTTTCAAAATAGTAATAATAATAAATATTTTAAAAATTAAAGATAAAAGAATACTTACAAAGAAAGGAGAGACACATCTTGTATATTTGGTTCACCCCTGCCAAATGGATTAAATGGCCGTGCTGGGCTGGTCCAAAGCCAGGCGTTTATGGGCACAGGGGTCTGAGATCTTGGGTCATCTTTTGCTACTTTCCCAGGTACATTAGGGACCTGGACTAGAAGTGGAGCAGCTGGGACTCAAATTGGTATCTGTAAAAGATGCTAGCTCTGCACAGAAAGGCTTAACATGCTATACTATGTCTCTGGCCTCATTATACTGAGTTTAAGTCTTGGTATTGGACCTTTCAGTTGCACTAGCTAAAATTCATCTTTTTAAAGAATTGAGTTGTTTTTCTTTCCTTACAACTGGGAGCAACATAGAGTTGGTAGTAGAAGTGGGCCAATACTAGAAGCAGATTCTACAATTAGGAACTTGTTGAGTATAATAAATACAGCATGTGATGGTGAAGGCTCCCATACTAAGGGCGGGGAAGTTGGCAATCCTTGTCATGCTATTCTAAAATATATGGTTGAATGATCACTTGTCGTTTCTTTGGACTCAGACCACATGACTGACGAGACTAAAGCTTTAAATAAATCATAAAAATTTTGGGATGTCTGCTTCTTGCATATCATTCAAGAAAAGAAAAGCTTCAGTATAAATTGGTCCCTCTGAAAGCAGAAAGAAATAGATATATAACTTCATTAAGAGATACCTTTCCTTTGTTTGGATAAGAGCAGTAATCTCAGACTGTTGTGAGTCAGATAATCATACCCCTCATGAAACTGCGAAGACCAATCTCCCTGCCCCAAGAGGAAGCTAGTGTTGGTGGGAGACACAGTGGAGGGAGATGAGTGGAACTCAGGAGGAACTCGAGGCATCAGGCCTGGTCTTTTAAATCCTTCCCAGACTCTCCGGCTGAGAACTTTCTGGTGGTGAAGGTAGGAGTTCATTCCTTAGTAAACAACCCGACACCAGGATTCAGCATGGCTTGCATTAGTTTGGCCTTACCACCTCAGCCAGCATCATTAAGGACTAATTCAGCTAAAGGCTAAGCCTTATGACTAAGAGACAGATATGCAAAATATGACCCACAATCAAGCATATGACAAGACTTCTGGTGTTGTTCATTCACAAAAGGGGCTCAGGCAGTGGCTGACTAATGGTATGAATTGCCAGAGGATTACCAGTTCAAAGATGCTTGGGTTTGCTAAGTTTCTAAGGCAGGAAGACCAAAAGTAAGAAGGATAGTAAGGAATGGGACTTCCAGAAGGGATTCCCTTCTAGCATTTATGTGTTTCAGGCACAGCTTCCGAGCGTAATGAATTTGCACCATCTGTTCACGGGGCAAAGCCTGGGGCAGTCAGATTGGTGGCACTGTCAAGTTGCAAACCCTTGCTGTGCTATTCTACAGGGAATGGTACATGCTGTTTCACATTTCATGTCAGCTTTTCCAAATAGAGTTTTCAGTAAAGATATCCTGTTTCTCTTCCCCTTCCTAATGAAAGTAAAGGAGATTATGACACTAATTGTTTAAACTATTGGATGAAGAAGAGCCATGTCTGCATGTGAGCTGTTATCTGCCAGAGATGCCAGCTGCAGAGGT
Organism: Ochotona princeps; assembly: GCF_030435755.1. Lineage (NCBI taxonomy): Eukaryota > Metazoa > Chordata > Mammalia > Lagomorpha > Ochotonidae > Ochotona > Ochotona princeps. The sequence goes on along the minus strand of NC_080839.1, from coordinate 53,375,928 downwards.
GGGCGGACATGATGCTGCGTTTTGAGTGAGGGTGATATGGGTTACATATTATTTAGACAAACACTAAATGGAGGTACTTAAAAATTATATGTGAAAATATATATATTAATTCATATGGCTGGATGTATAGTTAATATTTGCTCCTATTATCTGTCTACTTTTGTGTGTGTGAAGGAAATGGCTTTCTCTCAACTCATTTTGCGGAACTGATCATCATAGTGTATTTCCTGGTAGGAGCAATGGTGAATTATTCAAGCCTGATCAATAATTCTCTACCCCCTGGCCCTCAGTGACCAGACATGACCAGTGTAGAGGCAGCCCATGAATTTCCTGAGATTTTTAAACCTTGTGTGTTCAGAGACTCATTTCCAATGTAAACATGAGTGAAAACAATGTGAACTTTAAATGGACTGTGTTTCCTGAGATCTGGAAAAAGTATGCTTATATTGGGAACAAATGAAGCCACTCTGGAAAGAAAAGCAGAGAGAGAATGGAGTAGGGCACAGTAGAGTTGGTAGTGGGAAGATAACAGAGGGGGACTGGTGTTATTTGAGTCTCTGTATCCAGCTGTAGCTGAACTTGCCTTAGAAGTTGCATGGGTCAATATATTCATTTATTTCCCCATAAGTTAGTTTGAAATGGGTATCATCTCAAAGCTAACGGTTGTAAAAGCTGGGTATAAAATCTTGAACTCTAACCTTTGTTCTTTAAAATTCTATGTCGTCTTGCCTGATTTCCTTCTAATATATACAAAATAATACAAAAGGAAAGTCTGGGGCAAGCCTGATTGACCAAACTTTATGTCTAACTATTATTCTTATCTCTATGTTTGGAGAGTTTTTTCCTTTCAAGTAAAAATCTCATCCAAGAACTTATTTAGTTTTAATAATTTTTTTCATGTATGAAGACTCCTCAAAGAGTTCATGGAAATGTATATTATGCAAAAAATTATGCATGCATGTATTTCAAAGGCATTTTTCTAGCAAAATAAACTTATTTAAGTCCTATTTTCTATGACTTTTTAAAATATCCTCATATGTATACAACACTGAGTATATATATGTATACACACATGTATGTAGTATGTATATATATATAATCAGGGTGAGCTTAAATTTACATATTTGAGGCTTTTTCCAATTCATGATTTTTTTCTTTATTATACGTTCAATTCCATTTGCTTTAGTTCCTTTTTGAAAACTTTTTTAACTTTGATTTCTTCCTTTGGTATGTTTTACCTATGCATTGTAAGTTTGATCTTCATAAATTGAGGGAGGTGAGTCACAATGATATTCTAACAGCCTCAGAAAGTAATAGCAGCCCAATAAAGGTCAACTATCCAATGTCTAAATTGGAACAGAGCAGGCTTTAAAATTTTGTGTTAATTTTATTTGAAGGGCAGAGTTACAGAAGGACAAGGAGAGACAGACACAGATCTTCCATCCACCCATGAGGGTGGAAGGAGCCATCATTTGCTGCCTTCTACAGCATTAACAGCTAGCATAAAATAATTCTTATTTTACAGAGTCACAGTTTTGGAGAGAATAGTAATCTTTGTATTTTTTTTTTTACAGATAGGCTGGCAGAATAACTCTAACATTTTTCAATAGCTCTCTTTAGTTTAGATCTATCAGCATGGTGGTTAATGAAAGTATCTTACTCTTTAGAGTCGTGTTTACATTTTTTTCCCTTCTAAACTCACAGATATTTTAAGAAAACTGTGGAGACTCTATCACACACCATTTAAAGCTGAAGCTCCTCTGTTAATTTAAGAGCCAGATAATGTATCATGTACTTTTTTATCAACAGTCTCTTAATTAGTTAATTCACAGACTAGCATTGTTGAGTGCCTTTCAAATGCCAGACACTGCTTACTAGGCTATAAAGCTGAATACAAGCTATTCCAATTCTTAAGGATTTAACTGTCTAGATGGGTGGGTAGATGTGTAAAATAACCAATTATGAATGACATGTGACATCCACAGTGCTCTGAGAACAATTTGGGGCAGGCTTCACTAGAGACCACAGATATTTGAATTGAGCTCAGTTAGAATCAGCAGTAAAATCAGCCATTATGTTGCCATTGGCCTGCATTCTTCTAATGTGGCGGAAAGAGGGCTAGGCTATATATTGTTGTTTCTTTTAGAAAATATAGTGTTTTCAATTTTTGTCCTGTTTTACATGGGCAGCATTGCCTTGCACTTTTAAAACTTTCTCTTTATTTCTGCTCATTGAGGATGAAAATGCTATGTTCTTACACACTTAATTGCTTATGAATTGGAACATGCCTGAACATAACTTTGAAGAGAAACTAATGAGTTACATTCGAAGAGAATGTAAAAGTTTCCAGGATAGCCTAGTCTGAGCTCTCGGTCTCTGCTGTGATTTTGTGACTGCTGAGAAGCACAGCCAGGTAGGAGCTGAACAGAACAACAAAGAAGACTAAAACTGAAGGGCACTAACAATTTCTAAGATGTTTTCACAAGCATCATATTTAATGTTCATAAAATCCTCCAAACCTGATATTATTATTGTATATCATTTACAACTGAGGAAAGTAGATTTTAGCTTTGACATGGTATTTGTTTGTAAAAGCTGTATTAAATCTCTGGACTTTCAGTCTTGTGTTTTCCCAATCACTCAGTGCAATGCCATGTTTTTGTGTGTTTGTTTCTATTCTAGTTCATAGAACTTTGCAAGCCTGGGATCTTTTAATTTATGAAAGATTGTATGAATAGTATCTAGCACCAATTTTTTATTTCTATTTCTTATACTCTGTATCACTTTGTGTTATGTCATGTTTATGTGATTTGTGTTTTCTGAACAAGACACTTTTTCTTTGCTTAAAATCTAGTCAATTTCCTTTGTACCCACTCTCTATGACTTCTCCTAAGTTTACATCCTATGAGCTCCTTCTTGACTTTCCGCGGAAGTCGGCCAGATTCCATTTGTCATGCCTTTGGCTGTTCTTGTCAGCCATTGCAGTAGAATTTTTTACAAAAAGTCTGGTAAACGTGGGCCTGATGCAATGGCCTAGTGGCTAAAGCCCTTGCCTTGCATGTGCCAGGATCCCATGTGGGTGCTGGTTCATGTCCCAGCTGCTCTATTTCCCATGCTGCTCTCTGCTCGTGGCCTGGGAAAGAAGTGGAGGACTATTCAAAGCCTTGGGACCCTGTACCCATGTGGGAACTCTGAAAGAAGCTCCTGGCTCCTGGCTTCAGATTGGCTTCACTCTGGTCTTTGCGGCCACTGGGGAGTGAACCAGCAGGTGGAAGATCTTTCTGTCTCTCCTCTGTATATCTGCCATGCCAATAAAAATAAGTACATCTTTAACAAGTCTTATAAACAATGAGTTCTAATGTCAGTGGCCATTACTCATAATGCCTTCTTTTTTTCCTCTCATTTCAAATAACACTTCGAACTTGTCCTAGTCTATTTTCTGTTGCTCTAACAGCATACCTGAGACTGGGTAATTTGTAAAGATGCTCAAGAGGCTAGAAGCTGGAAGCCCAAGGTGAGACAGCCACATCTGATGACAGTCCTGAGCTGCAGCCACACGTGTCAGAGAAGCAGAAGGGCGGGTGGGCACATGCAGAAGAGGGAGGACACAAGGGATGGCTCTGCTTTGTAACCAGTGCTAGTGGGGTAACTAGTCTAGTCTTATGAGAGAAAGAGAAAAAACTCACTCCCTTGTGAAAGCTGTTATTCCACTCGCGAGGGCCCTGCCTCTGTGGCCTGCCTCCTGCCAGGACCCTGCTCTCAGCTCTGCTACAGTGAGGAATTAAGCCTCGACACAAGTTGTGATGGGGACAAGCCATAGCAGGTCCCAGTCTTAAAGGGCAGGCCATGCCACCTTTGTTCCACGTGCAACCAGGCTCTCTTCACGAAGACAGTGAAGGCAGGTCCTGACCTTTTCAGTCAGACATTTCCTCCCATCAGGAATTTCCCTCTGATATTCCCTAGATGAGTCTCTCATGGGAGTGGTGTAGGGTTAACTCTGGTCATAGACTTCAGAGTCAGTTCTGTCTTCAGATCCTGATCCTGCCACTTCTTGATTGAATCAACTCCTGTGACTCTCACATGAGATACATTACACACAGCAACCTGGCAGAACTGAGAAGGTAGAAATGGATGTGAAAGTATCATACCTGCGATAGTGTTAGAAACTGAATGGCTAACAGAAAAAATATTAATTTACATGCTCAGTATTTCTGTGAATAACTCTTTGGCTGATGGTCCTCTTTGTTGCTCTACTAGCAATTCAGTTAGGTGTCACAAACTCAGCAATCTCTCACTTGTTTGAAATAATGTTTTGTTTATTTTTTGCCTAAACTAATTCTTCAGCATTTTTGATTCAACTAGCTGTTCTTATACATTTTTGCTCATCCTTTTCCATAAGAGTTTTTAGGGCCCATTATTATCTGGCATTCTTATTTTAAAGTTTTGGATTAGCATTTAGTTCTTGTACATCCCATGAGTACAGTGCAATATCAAACGATACACATAATATGAATGAGCCATACTAAACAATGAACCTTTGATTTTCGTGTGTGTGTGTGTGTGTGTTTGGATCTACTGGATTCTCTGTTCATGTTCTTTAAAACAGAATATAATACATTATTTTAAACTGTAACGCTTCCCTACCACACACACACAGTGTTGAAGACTGCTAAAGACCATTACTTTCACTAGTTTCAAAGACTTCACTAACTTTTGGTTGTCATTACCTAGCCTCCCTCCAGTTCCCTCCCATCAACCTCCTCAGCCTCTAGTAATCACTATTTCAAATTGTATGTGTTACATGTAGGTAGAAGTTAAATATATATATATATTCCTATACATGAGAGAATATTTGTCTCTTCACATTATGACTTCTGATTCCATACTTTTTGCAGCAAATTCCAGAATTTAGTTGTTCTCTGTGCCTGAATAATACTGAATAATACTCTACTTCGTATACATACCACATTTTCTCAGTCCATTAATTACTGAGGAATGCCTAAGCTGATTCCATATCTTGGCAACTCAGTGCTACAGTGAACATGGGAGTCTAGGTTTCTGTTTGATATGCTGATTTCATTTCCTTCAGATATATACCTGGAAGTGGGATGGCTGGGTCACAACGGGCTGATCTGTTTCTACATTTCCGAGTCATCTCCATACTGTTCTCCATATAGCTGTGCTAATTTGCATCTCTCTTCCCAGTAGTATACTAAGGTATTTCTTTCTTCATATCCTTACCAGCATTTGTTGATATTTTGTCTTCTTAATAATGGCCGTTCTGACTGAAGTGAGATGGTTCCTCATTGTGGCTTTGATGTTCGTTTCTCTGATGCCTGGAGGTTTTGAGCATTTTTTAATGTATTTGTTGTCTGGAACCTTAGGTTGGGGCAAATGGTTCCTCTGGGTCATCTCTGACATCTTTCACTTTCTATGCTCTGTTAAACCCACATGCACTCTGACAATCAGCTCCAGCTCCTAAAAAGTAATTTTTCATTAACATTGTAAAAAAAAAAAAAACCTGCTATCTGTCATTTAACATTTAGTTCATTCAGGTGAAAAAAAAATCAGATGATTCCCCAAAGAAGTAATTTGTGTTTTGGGTATAATTTGCCAAATATTTGCAAGTGTTTATTTTGAAGATATGTTTTGTTGCAAGGTAAAACAGTATAACTGCCAATGCGAGTGGACTACATGCTACCATTACTGCTATAGGTTGCCTATTCCACAAACAACCAGCCGGAAATGAGTTGATATTTAAATTAAACAGAGATGGGGAAGGTAGGAGGAGGGAAAATCTTCCTAGGCAGTAATAGGTCCCATCTGGAATTTTCCTCTTGCATGAGTTCTGCAGTTAATTAGAGAGCAGCAGAGCCAAAGGGAGCTTTGGTGTGTACCCTTCGAGTGCATAGTTACTCCAAGTTGGCGCCACATGTGGATTTTTCCCTCACTGACCTTTCAGTTTGGGACTAGAAGGACTTCTGTGAAAACAGACAAGTTTAGTTGTAGAATATTATTACTCCAGGAGAGCTTACAGATCCTTAGCCCCAAGAGATTTTCAAAGTTTTTCAAATATAGGAATCCCTTTTCAACATTATGTTTTTTGGATTGTTATATAGAAGAAATACTAAAACTTACAGAATCCACAGACTGAAAAAGTGTGTCATAACAATATATGATTATGAATTCAAAATGTTTTCATGTGAATAAAGATTTCATTAATCAGAACAGTAAGTACATTTGAGAGTACTTCAAAAACTTCTGGGACAGGGCGCTGGGACCGGCCAGGCCGCGACAGGCGGGCGTTGTTTCTCTTTCACTTTCCTTCGCTCGGAGGTCGGCGATCTCCCAGGAATCCTGGCTGTTCATTCCCATGCTTCAAGGCACCGCGTCAGGAACCACCACACCAGCTCCTGGGATCAGCCACTCATCCACCTAGGACCCCGCTGTGTCTGAAGTACCAAGGCCAGGTTTGGCTGACCACGAATGGCTACCCAAAGGAAACACCTGGTGAAAGATTTCAATCCTTACATTACCTGCTATATCTGTAAAGGGTATCTCATCAAGCCGACCACGGTGACGGAATGCCTCCACACCTTCTGTAAGACATGTATTGTCCAGCACTTTGAAGATAGCAATGACTGTCCAAGGTGTGGCAACCAAGTTCACTAGACAAATCCTTTAGAAATGTTGAGGTTGGATAATACATCAGAAGAAATTATATTTAAGCTGGTCCCTGGACTCAGAGAGCAAGAACTTGAGCGGGAATCTGAATTCTGGAAGAAAAACAAGCCTCAAGAAAACGGACAAGATGATACTTCAAAAGTTGACAAGCCCAAAGTGGATGAAGAAGGTGATGAAAATCAAGATGATGAAGATTATCACAGAAGTGACCCACAAATCGCCATATGTCTGGATTGTTTACGAAACAACGGCCAGTCAGGAGACAACGTGGTAAAGGGTTTAATGAAGAAATTCATTCGATGTTCTACACGTGTGACTGTAGGAACCATTAAAAAATTTCTAAGTTTAAAACTAAAACTTCCAAGTTCTTATGAGTTGGATGTGCTGTGCAATGGTGAAATTATGGGGAAGGATCATACTATGGAATTCATCTGTATGACAAGATGGCGTCTAAGAGGCAAAAACTTTCGGTGTGTGAACTGCTCATCTTCGCAAGTCTGCCCACAGGATGGCCCTTTGTATCAGTCGTATCCTATGGTATTGCAGTATCGACCAAGAATTGATTTCGGTTAGACCAAGGGACCTGGCCGTCACTGAGATGAATCCTGCACTATTGGTTTACTCATGAACAGATTGCACCGTGAATGGTGTGTGGACGAGAGGGAAACAGATTTTCAGCATGCAGATAAGGCCATTGTCTGTCTCAACTGTCAGTTGCATTCATGTTGTTTCTATCAGAAGCAAACCAAGTGCCATTTTGCTCCTGAACTGTCTACGCAAGGTATTTGTGCCATCTCACAGCGTGCAAGTCGTGGGTAAAATCAGGTGTGCATCAGGAACCTAAGTATTCGCTTGCCTGTTCCAAGACTGTAACATTATTTACACTAGCTCAGTGGCTCAGTCTTTGTGGTACTGCAGTTTTCACATACTATTTCATTAATTTTTATTCAAGTAGAGTACTGTACAAGAACCTGATAGTTATATCTTGAAATTATTTTGTATGGAAATAGAGAAGTGGTTTCTGAACCATTGTCCTGTTCTTGGTTAAGCTTTTTATGTAAAAAAAAAATCCATGCTTGAGTGTGCAAGTCCTCCTGTGAAGAATTCCAGTCATTCTTTAACCTTGGAGCACATCCTCACTGTAGACCTTCTAAGCGTCTGTCTAGGCTACCAGTTGCACAAGGAAGGCACGTCAGCCCTCCCAGTGGAAAACACATGTGACTTCCTGGACAATTGAAGATGGATTCGCAACCATTCTAAATGTTGGCAGCTGATCATTTACTCCTAATAAAAAATCAGTATGTAAAAAAAAAAAAACCTTCTGGAAAATGTTTATTACGGCAAAATGAGGCATGATTTCAAAAATGCTTTTGCACCAAAACATTTATCTTTTAATTCTGTTTTTCTATAAGCCTTTGGAATGTTTCATATATTTAAAAATAAACAGCTATCCTTACGTGGGTGAGACCTATCAGTGATTTCATCTGCTGCTTGCTAAGTATACATATGGATTTGCGAATCTTGTGGATTAGAAGGCCCCTAGAAACCTACACCAAAATAATCTGACATTTTAGCAAAAGAATGAAGGATGGTCTTGCTAAGACCACAACTTGCTGGTGGATGAGTCTAAGTCATTAATATCTTTTATGTCTTAAGCTTCTCTATGAAGTTATTCAGATCTTCTATGGAGTTATTTATTCTTCTATGTTCTATGTTCTATATATTCTTCTATGTTCTAAGTTGTATGAAGCTATTTATTCAGAAAAAAAACATTTTATTAAGTAAAATAGCTCAAAGGAAGATGAAATGTGCATATTGTATATGAAAGTACATACTCCTGTATCTAACAAAAAGACCTTTAAGTCAATTCGATTTTGAAAATAAATAACATATCTAGCTTTATAATGAAATATTTGTTGAAGTTCACAAGAAAGAGGAAACTTGTGTTGGTTACTTCGAAGTTTGACAATGCTGAATTTCTAGCTACAGGTAACACCTATCCCAATTCTCCTAAAAGTAGAGAAAAATTAAAAAATCTTATTGGAAAGTCAGATCCATTGAGAGAAGGAGAGAAAGATCCTCCATCTACTGTTTCATTCCCTAAGTGGCTGTAATGGTTGGAGCTGAAACTATCTGAAACCAAAAGCCAGGAGCCTCTTCTGGGTCACTCACATGGGTGCAGGGTCCCAAGGCCTCAGGTTGTCCTCTACTGCTTTTCCCAGGCCCCAAGCAAGGAGCTGAAAGGGAAGTGGAGCAGCCGGGATATGAACTGGTGCCCATGTGGGATTCTGGCACATGCAAGATGAGTACTTTAGCCATCAGGGCCCAGAATTTGAAAAAAAATCTTAAAGATTATGGATTTTAGATAATGAATGGGCACAAAATCCAGCAAAAATGGACATCCTCAAATTCTGCCAACTTGGAAAAAGCAGTTCTGGCTGCTGAAATGAGAAAAGAAATGAGGAAAAATCACCAGCCAAATAATACATGATAATATTGGCAGACATAGGAGGAGGAGTGCGTCAAAGACATTAAAAAGCCATTCAGTGTTAGAGTGACTTGATGTAGCTGGGGGAAGATGAAAAGAACAATTGCTGTTTCTTAGATATTTTTCATGTTTAGATAGAAGTGGGTGTCTCCAGAGGAGTCGGGTCTTCAGCCAGGGTTTCTGTAAATGATTAATATGAGGTTCAAGAGGCAGAACTGAATGCTAATAAATTTATACTCCCCTTGGAAGGCCTATTTCTGCCAGTACTGCACTGGTTTAGAAAGCTTCAGGAGTTCAATAGATTAACCTTAGACCTCTCAGGATCTGAATGATCCTGGAGAGTCTGGGTTGATTGTAATTCCTGTGAAAATTTGGGTCATTAGTGGGCAGATCTTGGGTACCAATCTTATCTTTATGTGGATCTAGTAATCACAAGGCTTCATCTTTTGGGTGGATATAGTAATCGTAAATTTAGATTTTAAAATGGTCAATAGTGGGTCTATGTTGTGGTGCATCAGGTTAATCCTGTCACTGGTATCTCATACCAAAGCACTGGTTCGAGTCCTGGCTTATGGTTTAACTTCCTGCACCTGGGAAAATAAAGGGTGATGGTCCAGGTACTTGGACTCCTGTTACCTAGGTTGAGTTATCCTGGTGAAGTCTTGGCTCCTGGTTTTGGGCTGGCCTGGTCCTGGTCCTACTCTTAGTCCTATTTTGACCATTTGTGAAGGAAACCTGCAGAAAAAAGATCTGTTTCTCTGTGTATCTGTCTCACTGCCTTGGTCACTCTGCTTTTCAGACAAGTAAAATGATTTTTTTTTAAAGAAAGATCAATGCTGCTTATGTAGGCATCATTTTGCATGTGCTTGCTATAGATAAAGGATCTATCTTACATTAAAAGTTTGCAATTTTCATCCAAGCCAAATGACTTGAAACAATGAGATTCATGAGGAAGTTTGGTAAGATGTAACTCCACCAGCCTTGTCTTTGGCATGTTAACATCTAGATCTTCAAGAGCAAAGAATGGTGATAATTGGTGTGACTGCAAAAGTTGTGCAAACAGAGCACAATTAATTGTGTCACCTTGACTGCTAAATATAATAAAACTGGGGTCCAGACAGCACTGTGCTGCAGTGGGTTTTTCTACCCTCCCATGTCTAAACAGTGTTTACCACGAAGTAGAAGTCTGTTCTTTTCCTAATAACTCTCCCATTAATGCTGTAGTGCTGAGAGCTGTCCTGAGAAGAGTTCTCAAAGTGGGCTGGTTATCAGAAACACTTGCACTGCAGGCAGAATCGGTTGCCTTGGTGAAGTCCCTGTGCATCTGAAGAGTGGCTCATCTGTTCCTAGCTGGAGATTGCTGGTGCTCACCCAGGCGTGGTCCCCACGAGAATCCTAGGAGACTTAAGCTGCTGCCAGATAAACAGTGAGCCTTTAGGGAGAACCAAATAAGACAATTTTATTCCCTTCAATTCCAGCAGGTCTAATTCTAGGAGGAAAGGCAGTAGGAGAAGGGTTTAAGAAAAAAGGACTGGTGCAGGAATGGCAAATTGAGGAAGATGCAGGAAGAAAATGGGAAAAATAGATTGAAGACATGAGGCAACTAAGGTAAATAGGAGAGGTTCTGTGGCTAGCTTGTATGGGAAGACAGTTGGGTTTGAAAAGAGTAATCTAAAAAGGATCTTAAGGATGTGGTCTTTATGACGTGCTGGGTTGAAGCTCCTAGTCAAGAAAATCAGTGAAGTTATGCATCCTGCTCCATCCAGCAGTGGGAGCTGGTAGTCACATGTGACTAGTAAGCTCATACATTGTTTCTGAGATGTGCAGCCAGTGTAATGCACAAAAATATAAAAACAAGTACAAAAAGATTATATATATATGATCCATTGTCTTATACATAGGACACCTGTAAAACCTGAAAATGAACAATAAGTGTACCATTTATAGTAGCTTTTTGTCCTGTGTCAATCTTGCTGAAATATTTGGATTTGAAAACTTGGGACTTAATGGGTTAAGTTGTCTTTCTCATTAATAATATTTTTGCATTGATTATACATGGAAATGATAGTGTTAATATGCTTGTTCAAGTATATTTCACAAAATAATGTAATCATTTTTGACATGTTTATTTATTTGAACATCAGAATTACAGAGAGAGGGAGAGAGATTTTTCATCCACTGTTTTACTGTCCAAATAGCCACAAGGTCAGAGCTGAGTCAGTCAGAAGCCAGGAGCTGGGAGCTTCATCTGGGTCTCCCATGTGGGTATCCACATGGGATGCCAGCCTCATAGGTGATGGCTTTATATGCTGTCCCTCAACGCTGACCCCAGTCTGCTTCTTTTCCGTTTTTCAAAAGTATAGCTGTTAGACACTTTTAAGTCACATGTTGTTAAATCATTCCTCAAAGCCTCTGCAGTGTGAATTTGGGGTTTCATGGGAATTAATTCAGGGTTGTGCAAGCAGTCATCCCTATCCTTGTGCATCCGTGGCCGAAGCAGAAGGGGTCAGATCTCCTACAGGTCCAGCCCGAGGAGGAGCCTCTGCAGCCTTTGGTAGATGTGCACACGTGTTTGTGTGTGCGTGTGTGCGCATGCGTATACAGGTACCTACAGAGATTCAGGAGGATGCAGAACCTGAGAAAAACAGCACCTGCCCTCAAATACATCAAATGGAACCAAATTCCCCTCGGAAGAATGGAACTTATATCGACAGAGAAGCTTCAGGGGACAAGGATTGGAAACTAAGGAGATGCCCAAGTAAGGAAAGGAGTGGGGATGTGTTCCTCCCTTAGAGTGGCTTGCCAAGACTTTCCTGAGAGACAGAGGGAACGACAGAAAGAAGACATAGGAGAGGGGAATGGAGAGGAAGTAGGAACTAGAACTGAGAAGAAAAAAGTAGAACTGGGAAAGGCTAGACATAGTTACTGTAGCTTTTAATAGGTCTTATGAGCTTAAATAGCTTGAGAGAGACCACTCTATAGAGCAGAAATCCTTTGTAAAAGTATTTGCAAGCCAAGGCAAAACTTGAATTTTCTAAATGCTCAGTGGTTGCCACCTTGAGTCTCTTTACCTACAAAATGGTTGTAAAGTAACCCAATTCTTCATCCAGATAGGACTAGGGAGAAAGGAGCACTTGCCCAAGTGATGAGACAAAATGGTTCCAGGCGTCCTGTGGTCTCTCATGCTCCTAAAGATGTGCTCTCCAGAGCTTTCCACTAAAGGTCAGAGGGCATGCGTGTCTTCAACCTTGGTATGATATGACTGGCTAACATTTTATATAACTCAACCACCAGAATACAACTGAGTCCTTTAACTAACCAGAATAATGTTTTTCTTCTTCTTCTTCTTTTTAAATTTCATGTTAAGACAAGAAAAGACACTTACTCCAAAGAGTTACCAGAAACACATGGAAGCTTCCAACAGAGTTCAGCCTCTACTCTGGATCTGAACAAATTCAGTTCAATTTCTTATCCTATAACTCCTGTGTCTATGGGATAGAACAGTGAAAATGAATGTTCTAAATAATGGCCCTAGGCACTGCAAGGGGCTGAAGTGCCTCACAAATCATCAGAGAAGGATTAAATTATGTCCCATACTTACCAAAGCCAAAAAAGTGAACTAATAATATATTTTACAAAACGCTGCTCCAGGAGGTGGAACTGAAAACAAGGCAGGGCTTAACCCTAACATAACTAGAACATCTAAGGAATGGAAAAGGTCTGCTGCTAAAGCCTTCCGGTTAATGGCTTTGTACACTGTTAGGAGATACGAACAGCTCCTGTGTGTTAGGCACTCTGAGAGAACTGTTACCACCAGCAGCCTGGGGGACGAGCTGCACTGGCATCCATCAAGACGAGTGAGAAAGGCAACTTGTCAGCTTCTCCACCCAGATCCAATGCATGGACATGCATTCAGGCTATGTTGTCAGGGGATTCAGAACACACAAAAGGTTGAGAAAAGGTGTAAGATTATAATCATCAGTTTTTTGGAAAGGAAGAGGCTCCTTTTCCTTAAACGGAGTTGTGGGGGTCATGACTATTTCTTCAGTGCTTTTTTTATATTCTTGGTTGAAGAAACTCCTGGTTCCTGGCTTCGGATTGGCTTAGCACTGGCTGTTGCAACCACTTGGGGAGTGAACCAGTGGACGGAAGATCTTTCTTTCTGTAATTCTAATTTTCCAATTAAAAAAATTATTTGAAAGGCAGAGAGAGAGAGAGAGAAAGAGAGGGAGAGAGAGAGTGGTCTGCTGGGTCACTCCTCCCTAGATACCCACAGTAGCCAGGGCTGTACCAGGTTGAAGCCAAGAGGCCACAATTCAGTTGGTCTTCCACATGAGTGGCAAGGATCCAAGCATTAGAGCCATTATCTACTAGCTCTGAAGGTCTGCGTGAACAGCCAGTTTTATGAATTTTACAGGATTGATTTTAACTCTTATTTCCATTAATTCCATTTTATGGATAAGGAAATTGAGATACAAGCCCACTAAAGCAATATGTCAAATAAAACCCCATACACTGAGTAGTAGAAACAGGTTTTACAGGTAGGTTGCTACTAATTGGCAAGACATTATTTGGTCTTTTTTCTCAAGTTTTGAGCTATCTCCAGGGTGGGAAGATATGGAGTTCTGTGGGTCTGTCTCCAGGAGTTTTCTTTGACCTCTCAAGAAAGCCTAAAATTTTCTGCTTGAAATTTTCAGCTAATCATGGGAAGTCATGGGTAGAGGGTGGGTTCCTGACATTCCACCACTGTGTTGTGTTCAGAAATACTGAAGAGCAGAATGGAGACCACAAAATTTGTCTGAAATGTCTTCTTTCATAAATAATTTCTTTTAAGCTTAGGTGTTTACTTTTTCCTCCTTCATGGACAAATAAAGATTTTGTAAGTGTAGTTCACATTTCAATAACTGTGTGCACTGCAGTGCTCATCCCCCACTTAATAATCTGCCAGTGTTCGTCCTTATCATTAAGCATTGTTTATATATCTCTTCATGTAAAAATGTTTATTTGATTTAAAAGACAGAAGAAGAGAGAGATCTCTTCAGTCTGCTGATTCACTTCCCACATGTCTACAATGGCTAGGCCTCAGCCAGGCTAAAGCCAGAAAAATTTATCTGGATCTCCCACATGATTAGCAGGGACCCAACCATTTGACTTATCACTTGCTATCTTAGGATACATTGGTAGAAAGCTGGGTTGGAAATGGAGTCACTGGGATATGAACCAGGCACTCTGATATGATGGGCACCTCAAGCAATGGCTGATCCCACTCTGCCATAATGTCCACCCCTGTACCTCATTTTTAATGATAACATACCATCCATTAAATGCACCCACCTCAGTTTGCTAAACAAAGTGCTATTGCTGGATTTTTTTCCTCCAGATATTTGAATATATTCAATGTTATTATAAACTTAATAAATTCTTGTGCTGTTATTTTTAAGATAATTTCTTAAAAGTAAAATTGCTTAGTTAAAATGCCTGATAATTTTTAAGACTTTAGAAATATATACTCAAAATACCTACTGGAATGTTTTCCTAGCTCCTATTTCTCCCAGCCAGGTAGTAAAGTGCCTGCTTCCCACACCCTCACCAAAACTGGAGATTATTCTTTTTTACCTCTGCTAATTCAGTAGACAAAGACTGAGATCATTGTTCCTTTAATTTGTGTTCTTACTGAGGTGGAACAATTTTCTGTATGTTCACTGACCTCTTGTATTTCTTATTTGGCAATATACTTACTTCTAAAACTCAACTATACACAAGGGAGAAAGATGATTTCTGTAGCTGCCATTAGCTGTCGGCATAATCCTGCCTTAATTGCATCTTGTGGCTACCTAAAAATAAACTGGCATCTTGTTGTCTTTGTTAAGATAATTTTAGTTGAATCATAAAACATTAAAACTAAGCCTTCAGTTTTATTACACATCACTGTCTCATCAACTATTATTTGGGGGTGGGAGATGCGTTCTAGGAGAGGTGACTTGATTGTAGAAGCTGTGTGTTAAAATATGAGGAATCAGAATACCCAGGAGGGTTCTAATGGTAGGATTGGGTAAAAGGAGAATGTGTGAGATACAATTGGAACCCTTATGGGAGTTTTATTACCATCCCGATCTCTAGGAAGAGGGAGAAATTTGTATAGGAAGTTTTCTTTTTCAATCCAAGATTGAAAGTAGAGGACCTTGTCTCCAATTAAAACGGAGGCACAATTTTGAGTCTCCCTATGATTGTTTCCCAAGTCCTTGAAGTGAGTTAGGACAGAAGACTCCTGGGGCTGAAGAGCAAAGTGGTTCCCTGGAGTCATATGCCACTAGGGTTTGACGCAAAGAGATAGTCTGGTGGGTCTTGGCTGCATCACTCAGGCAGGAGCATCTATGGTTTGATTAAACAGCATTTCCCCTGTCATCTTCCTAATAAACATCCCTTGGCGCTTTTACTTAGAGTAGACACTTTCCAGGCTCCATCCCAGAATCACCGAGGCCAATTCTTCAGACTCTGCTGAATCTATCCTCTAGAAATGTGAAGACATCCAAATTTAAGGAGTCTGAAGAAGGCTGCTTATAGGAAACAGCTTTGGGATCTCCACCCACTCTCTAAGATATCCAGCAGCGGATCTTCCTAGTTTATACATAAGGCCCAACCATTTATAATTGACGTATGTCCTCCCAAATGCCTGGCAGGGAGAGGGCCAGGCTGTACTCAATTTTCTTCCTGCATTTGATATGGTGGTGAGAGATAGACAATCTGTCCCTAAAATTTGGAATCTCAAAAATGGAGGCTGCCTTATTCTGCCATGGATATGAAGAACCAGTTAAATGGCCTACAGGGACATAAAAAAATGAAGCACATATTTGAAGTAGTTAGATTTGTTTTGGAAAACTCACATCCCGACAAAGATACTCTAATATTTTAAAAAGTCACCTATGCATTGCTAAAACCTTTAAATTAAAGATCAATTGAAGTTCTTCTATTTTATTTGATTTTTAATTTATTTTCATTTATTATTGAAGTTCTTCTATTTAACTCTGTTTTAAAGTGCTGCTGCTTCTGGAAAGATTAAGTCTACAAAACATTAATAATTTAGTATAAGTTACTTTTACTGGATACTGCAAACTAAGAAACAGAAAGGTGGGGAATGGAGATTGAATACAGTATGATAAGGAAAGATGAACTTGAGTCACAGGAGAGGTGTTAAAGACTGATTGGGCAGCATAGAACTTAAGTGTGGTCATTCTGGCTTCTCATTGTAACAGTGTATGTGCAGGTATTTCTAGTGTAGCTTGATATGTCCACCATCTGTGACAGAGAGCATGGGTTTCAGATGCCATGTGGGATATACTGGACTCAGGGTTTTGTTTGGTTGGTTGGTTGGTTTTTGGTGGCTGTAAACAATACTTGACTTAAAAATGTAATGGAACACTTGAAGATAGCTCAATGGGCTTAGTACAGTTGAGCCTGTGTTCCTCAATATTCAATTAATTGCATCACTAATTGTGCTTAGACCTGGCTCATTGCACAAGGGTGAGACAAATTCTCTCTCAACAGAAATTTGGGAATGATTCTCCAACTCTTAGGGCCAAGTGCATGTCTATTCTCAGTATCTTGATTTATGGTTTCCTTTTGTTTGTGTTTGAAGGGCTTGAGGAGGTCTCTAGAAGTTATCTCAGTGCTGCATTTGATTACTACCTTGGTGATACAGTTAAAGAGTTATTTGAGGGCTAGTCCTGAAAGTTGGTTGAGGAGATGAAGTAGGAAGGTGAAGTTCTCAAATTCCCATGCTTTTTGCCCTGACCCTCTTATCTGTGTGCAGACTGTATCTCTGTCTCTCTATGGTAACTGCTGCCATGGTAACTGACAGGTCCACCTGCTTGGCTAGCTGCCCACAAATCTGTTGTGTTACAGTTTGGCTCTGGGTCACTTCTGTCTGAAAACCCTACTCAGGGGCCATGGCTTGGTGTGGGTGCTTGTGCATGGATGTAGATATATGTATTGTCTTTATGTGGATGTGTAGCTGTGTGTGACTATGCGTGGATATATGTAGATGTCCGTATATGTGTGTGTGTTTGACTGCTGCCATAGATACAAAAAGAGGCTCTCTGCTGTGGACCCACCATTCAGGGCAAGTGGCTATTCCTTACGTAGTTCTTGTGCAGTTCTCACTGACACTGGGAGTAAAGGAGATAGAAACTCACAAATGACTCCAAGCTGTTCTATGATCTGTTGGAATCTGGATCTGCTTGTCTCAGGAATACAAAGTCCAGTCCTGGAACGTTGGCTGAACTCACAGGGGGCGGTGGGGAGGAAAATGTCTGATCTCCTGAGCCCAGTGTAACCCAGGGCTGATTTGAATGACTGGTGGTGAAGTATGTTCCTTAGCCATGGGCTGGAAAGACATGTGAGAAGAAGGCTCAGAAAGTCTTTGCTCACCATGGGGGTATAATATAAGGTAGCAATTTGCATTATATAATAAATTTTTTTTGTTATCTGGTGATTATATCTTTAGGAACTTTGCAAGGGTGAATTCCTACCTCTTACGAGATCTGTGAATCATTCCCCTCATTTACCTCTGGGCCAACAGAAGCATATAGAGATACAATGACTGATTTGAGGTCATGAGTAAGAAAAACAGTTATCCCTTCCTACGCCCCTTGCTCTGCCGGCCTGTCTTCATACTGTCTTTTTTTTTTTTTAGATTTATTTTATTTTTATTACAAAGTCAGATATACAGAGAGGAGGAGAGACAGAGAGGAAGTGGAGCTGCCGGGATTAGAACCGGCGACCATATGGGATCCTGGCATGTTCAAGGCGAGGACTTTAGCCACTAGGCCATGCCGCCAGGCCCCAATACTGTCTTTTAAGATAGCTGCCATCTACAGCTTTTTGGTGGAAAGGAGGAAATTCAAGTTCAAATGAAGGAAAAGGACATTGTTTCAGTCCAGCATACTGTTAACGTTTCATCCAAACATGTGCCATTAGACTAGCAGCACCCACGTGGCTTAATATAATTATGATTAAAGTAAGGCTTAAAACATTGTATTACAGCATACTAACATTAACATTAATGTAAATTTGGGGTGAAAACTGTAGACTCAAGGGCAACCTACATTTATTGCAGCTGCACGAACCACAATGCCTGCCTTTTTTTTTTTTTCCTGTCTGCTCAGGGATTAAATTGAGTTCAGATAGCCGGGAGCAGCTATGGAAGATACCAGGTGTCCTGCATCCAGCATCTGGCACTCTGTCACAAGGAAGAAAACAGTAAGGGGCTGGTATCCCTGAGAGAGTGATTGGCTCCTTTTTGCTCTCCTGCAGACTGATTTACTTTCAAATTGATGATGTCACCAAGCAGGATGATGCAGGAGTTTTTTTTTTTTTTTCAGATTTCTTAAATTTATTTTTAGCGGAAAGTCAGCTATACAGAGAGGAGGAGAGACAGAGAGGAAGATCTTTCATACACTGATTCACTCCCGGATTGGATCAATGGCCAGAGCTGAGCTGATCTGAAGCCAGGACTCAGGAACTATCTCCACATGGATACAGGGTCCCAAGGCTTTGAGCTGTCCTCTGCTGCTTTCCCAGGCCACAAGCAGGGAGCTGGATGGGAAGCGGAGCTGCCAGGATTAGAATTGGAGCCCATATGGGATCCTGGCATGTGCAAGGCAAGGACTTCAGTCACTAGGCTACCACACTGGGCCCAGGATGGTATACTTCTAAGATCACATACATTGTACCCAAATGACCTTAGAACTAAATTGTGCCACATAATAAAGAGTATTTGGAACCTCCTGGTGTATATTTCAGATGATGATTAAACAGGTTATGATAGATGAGTAATACAAATGGTAGTATAGATTGGATTTCTGCTATCCAAAATGCTTAGAGCCTGAAGTTTTCAGAGTGCTTCAGATTTGAAAAACCTGCATGGATTTCACCAGTTGGTCATCCCTAAACTGAAAAACTCCAGAATCCAAAGGTTGTTGCACAGAGCTTCAGAGTTTGGAGTACTAGTGATACTCAACCTGTGGCAATAATGATAGTTATCAGACCCCCTAATGAAAAATGATTTCTTACGTTGCTGAAATATTTCATTTAATTTTTTAAAATCCTGGTGGATGGGACTGTTAATAAATGTTAACTCAGCACCAACTGTTTTGTTCCTTGGTGGAGCAAGTCCTTTCTGAGCGCCAGTTCCATATATTTAGTGTACAACAGAGAGATCATGATTCCTTAAAGAGTTCTCATCAGAGAGAAAAATACAGCATGACAAGGAATGGCCAGGAAGCTGGGAGCTACTGGGGAGGGGAATGTGAACTACACAGGGAATCAGAGAAGGCTGGTCCTCAAGGCTGTGTGGCCAGTTGCTGAGGAACATAGAGGTCATGGGCTCCTCTCCTTTGCCCCTCATTTTGCAGACACCCTTCGTTCTAACAGGGGAGTGAGCTGTGTCTATGTTCCAGTCTCTATCTCTGTTGCCATGAAGACAACCCTGCACACTGATAGAGGATCAGTGCCTTGTCAGCTAAAGAAAGCATCATTACTACTATAATCAGATACTTTCTGCATATATGAATTTGTTTAAAACATCAGAATGCTGGCTTGGTGAACAATGACTCATCATGTGGCTGGTGTATTGTGGGCGTCTTTAACAAACAGACTGCACACACAATGCAATCTTAGTTAAGAAGCTGGACCTTGTCAGATAACCCTTGTCACCCATGTCTGTTATTTGGCAATCACGAGAATTGCAGACCTGATTATAAAAAAAACATTTAAACCGGGCCCGAAGGCGTGGCCTAGCGGCTAAAGTCCTCGCCTTGAAAGCCCCGGGATCCCATATGGACGCCGGTTCTAATCCTGGCAGCTCCACTTCCCATCCAGCTCCCTGCTTGTGGCCTGGGAAAGCAGTTGAGGACGGCCCAATGCATTGGGACACTGCACCCACGTGGGAGACCTGGAAGATGTTCCAGGTTCCCGGCTTCGGATCGGCGCGCATCGGCCCATTGCGGCTCACTTGGGGAGTGAATCATCGGATGGAAGATCTTCCTCTCTGTCTCTCCTCCTCTGTGTATATCTGGCTGTAATAAAATGAATAAAAATCTTTAAAAAAAAATTTAAACTTTGTCTTCTCCTTTTTGTCCATCAGACATGGTCCTTGGAAAGATGTCTGTGCCAATTTCCAAGGCAGGGGAGGAAACAGAATGCTTAGACTACTAACCCATGGGGTTTACTTGTCCGTGCAATTTTAGAGGGATTACCAAAGAATTAATTGAGTTTACAAAAACAAGAGTCAAGTCGTTTCTGGAAGAGAAATCCTTTTTAGCATTCAGTAAAGAGACTGAAGTTTACTGAAGTTAGAATGGTTCTGCTTTCGTTTAAAAGGAAGTGGCTAGGTACAGGAGACAGCACTTTGGCTTGTTTGACAAGAATGCTGTATATCTCAGGCTTTGTCATTGTTGATCCAGGTGGCAGTTCAGACCTCTGAGCCCCAGTTTCCTTACCTATAAAATATGAAGAACCATAGTCTCTGCTGTTTGGGGCAGGGTAAAGTAAGGCCTTTTGGAATCGGAGAAAACCAGGTTCTTTCCCAGATCGGCTGCTCATTAGCTATGTGTTCTTTGAAAAAGTCACTCAGTCTTCGTGCTTTCTTTTCATCATCTGCAAAACTAGCACAATAGTAAGAACTACAGCCCAGGTTTGTCATTCAGATGAAATGTACTGTGCTTAGTATTGTGCCCAGCACATTTAAACTCTTAGTAATCGAGATCTATTTTTATCAAGTTTCCCTGTGTCCTATGTTATACCCTTGTAATCAGTGATTCGGGAAGTAAAAAAAAATAATAAATCCCATAATAGAATTTTACAGAAAGCTTAAGTAAAATGGTAGTCTTTAGCTGGCAGTGTTTTCCCAAGGACCATGCACTGTTTGAATGAGTTCTAGCATCTAAAAAGAATGCATGGGCCAGAGTTGCAGGGCCGTGGGCTCAACCATCACCAATGACCCTGGCATCCCATGTTGGAATGCAGGTTTGAGTTTGAGCTACCACATTTCTGATTCAACTCCCTGCTAGTGCTTTTGGAAAAGGAGCAGAAGGTAGGCCAAGCACTCGGCCTCTGCCACCGTGTGGGAGACTGGGCTGGGGTTCTGGGCTCCTGATTTTTCTAGGCATTTGGGGATATGGACCAGCAGATGGAAAAATCTTTCTCTTTCCTTTCTCTCCTTTTTCTGTCCCCCTTTCTATGTCAGTCTTTGAAATAAATTTTAAAAAATAAGTCATTTTAAAGAGATTTACTGGAAAGGCATATATACAGAGAGAAGGAGAAACAGAAAAAGCTTTCATTTGCTGGTTAACTCCCTGAGTGACCACAACGACCAGAGTTGAGCCCATCTGAAACCAAGAACCAGGAGCCTTCCTCTGGGCCTCCCACATGGGCTCAGGGTCCCAAGTCTTTGGGACATCCTTCACTGCTATTCTTATACCTGAAACAGGAAATTGAATGGAAAGTGGAGCATCTGGGATATGAAATGCACCCATATGGGATCCTGGAGCATACAAGGTAAGGATTTAGTCACTGAACCATTGCGCTGGGCCCAATAAATAAATCTTTTAAAAATAAAAAGAAAGGGTGCATTATTATTTTTGTGCCAAGTCTGTGGTTCATTTCCAATTTCATTTACTTCAACAACTTACCAATATCATTGAATGTCTTGAAGGTTCTTGACATTGTGATAGTTTCTAAGGATAAAAAGGCAAATGTGCCATCTCTCTGGTTATTGTGAGTCTTGCAGTAGAGAGGGCAGAAATTACATTGTTGACCAGTCCTTGTGCTTTGCGTAAGCCCTATCAGATTTGAAACTCAAATTTTCCCAGTTTTATATTGTTTCCTAAATTCAGCTTTTTTTGTAATAATGTTGGGTTCAGAGCATTGCTTCTTGTATTCTAGTTCCACATGACCTCAGATTCCAGTTGTTGAAATGTGCACTTGGAATTTTTTCTTCTTAAAACAAGTTTAGGGGCCACCATTGTGGCACAGTGGATGAAATCACAAGCATCCAGTGTCTGAGTGCCAATTCCAATCCTGGTCACTCCACTTCTAATCCACGCCCCCACTAATGTGCTTGGGAGAGCAGCAGAAGATGACCCACATGCTTGGACCCCTGCCATCCAGGTGGAAGCCCTGAATGGAGTTCCAGGCTCCTGGGTTCTGCAGCCTTTGGAGTAGTGAACCAGCAAATGAAAGATTTCTTTCTCTGTGTTTCTGTGTGTGTGTGTGTGTGTGTGTGTGTGACTTCATCATTCAAATAAATAAGCAAATCTATTTTCAAAGTGTTAATTTGAAAGAATATTTGAGACAAATTAAGAAAATGGAAAAAATCTCCCAGGCCTTTGTACAGTTGAAATAAGCAAGCAAGCAAAATAATACGAGAGGGTAACCTGTTCTTCTTCAAAAAGTAATAAACATAGATAAATTATGCTATAAATAGCTACTATGAGCCAGGCATTGGACTAAGCTCTTTGTGTACAGAAATTCATCAGTCCTGATAATCTATCCCTGATAGGTAGATTCTGCAATAATATTTGTTTAACTGCTGAGAAAATGGAAGAACAAAGAGATTACCTTGTTAGATAGATATAAGTAGCTAGTTCAGGATTTAGTCTCTTGTGTCATGACACAAGAACCAGGCAGAGGACTCATGTTCTGAATGGCCTAATATATTGCAGTAGTTCTGTATTGTTTTATTAAATACTGAACTCGGTGAAATTAAATCACAGTAGGATGAAAATATATTTCACAGTTTTATTAAATGGATACATTTTACTTCTGGGCAATTATCCAGGTTCGAAGCATATATTTAGGTATTTGCAGCTGTGATTATTGAATTGACTTATAGTGGCAAATCAGATTACACAGTGAAGAGAATTAAATTACTGACACACTTTTGGGATACACCTTTTGATCTTGGTGTGTGAGTGCAAATGTTACCTCATACCCAGCAGGCCTTCTCCCCAGCTTGAGTGTTTCCTTTGAACTACCTGCTCTATTGAAAGAGTTTTCATCTAACTTGGAACTTGTGAGTTCTAAAGGGAAATTTATTCTTTTTTTTTTCCATCATGACATAGCAAAATGGGGATCTTTTATTTATTTATTTATTTTTATTGATTACATTGCATTATGTGACACAGTTTTATAGGCACTGGGATTTCCCCTCCCCCTCCCCAAATCACCCCCCCATGGTAGATTCCTCCACCTTGTTGCATTATCACAGTTCAAATTCAGTTGAGATTCTTTCATTGCAAGCATCTACCAAGCATAAAGTCCAGCATCTTGGTTACTCAATACCATGTCAACTAATTCCATAACGTTATAAATTGTTACTGATGTAATGTCGGGAAATTTATTCTTCATTCTTCAGCAACATATAGGCCTGCAGTAAATAAATGCTCCTTGTGGGTAAATTTATAGCTTCTTTTATTTGTTTATTTGAAAGACAGAGTGACAGACAGACAGAAGCAGAGGGAGGGAAAGATCTATTTCCTAGTTCACTCCCCCTTTCTCTCCCAACTGCCAACAATAGCTAAGGGTGGGCCAGGCCAATGCTAAGAGCCAGGAACTCTATCCAGTCCCCCATGTGCATGGCAGCAACCTAACTAATTGCATCATCATTGACTGCCTTGCTAGGTGCGTTAGCAGGAAGCTGGATCAGAAGCAAATTAGCTGGGATTTGATTTCAGTCATATGGGACACAGTTTTCCCAAGCAGTAGTTTAACCTGTTACCATACTGTGTCTGCCTCTATTATCACTTTCATAATTATTTTTCTATTTAGTTTGGAAAAGCTAAAATTACTAAGTGTTCTAACTTATTTTTCTTCCTAAAAATGTTCTTGCATAGGGTGAAAATAAAAAATATTTTTCCATCCTACTCTAATGGTCAAATGATAAATTTGTCTTTTTTCCAGGAAACACCCACATCTCTTACATCATCTGAGATTTCTTTCTTCATGTTTTCCAAAACTCCCAAAGTTAGACAGTCCCAAACACATGCCCATCTTAGTTACAAACTTAATTGCAGCAGCAAGTATGTTAAACTCACCTTTGGAAATAGGTCACACTATTGACAAACCCACAAATGATGAGCTGTGATGTTGGATCTGAGTGCTTGCTTGTGGTCAGGTGTTTACTGCCCAGAGCCAACCAGCCACCTCCTGCCCGACACTACAATATGATTCTCTATCTGTTCCTTTGTTTACATAGAAGCTGCACGTATTCACAAATCCTGAACTATGCCTGATTTCACTGTGCACATAGATTAAGTCTGAGTCTTACCAAACTCTGAGTCAAGGGCAGATGCTAAACTCGGAATGTTGAGTTTTGAATGCCTAGCCTGCCTATAGAGGAAGTTACCAATGTGAGTTCCAAAAACAGGCTAGAAAGGTATGATAGTGTGAGTAGAATTTGGCCCCTCTACTCCTGTAGATGGTTAAACCCTGAGGTTACCAGTTACTGGTACTAAGAGAGTGAGAACTTAAACAAATCACAGTATTTGGGAAGTGGGCTGAGTGAGAGGCCCTTGGGTCATGGCGGGTAGCATGACCTTGGAAAGTAATTGGTTACAAATCTTGATTCAGCCCTGCTGCTCTCTGTGCCTTCTGGCCTGCATGTGATTCTTCCTCCCGCTGCACTCCACACCACATTGCCAGTCTCACCAGAGGCCAAACCAATGCAGCTGCCAATCTTGGATATGAACCTCTAAAACTGAGCTAAAGAAACCCATTCTGTTTAAAAAGGTTGCTTTTCTTGGGTATTTTATTATAGTGATCAAAAGCAGACTAACACAAGAGGCCACAATGTTCACTATTCTAGATGCAGCTTAAGCACTACTAGGAGTAAGACAAGCATGAAGAACAGGTGGACAGAGGTGCTCCATGGAAGCTGGGCTGAAACGAGTTGCTGGCGAGTACAGAGTGCATGCAGGGATGGAGAAGGGAGATTGTGTGTGTGTGTGTGTGTGTGTGTGTGTGTGTGTGTGTGTGTGTGTAGGGAGGGGTAGATTTATAGGCTGCTGAGTGGCAGCTGTCAGACTGGATGCAGAACCGTGAAGTTTGCAGCTTGCCAGACATGTTCTCTGGTTCAGTGCACCTGTTCCTTCCTGCCTGTCCTTTGCTGCCAGGGCCCCAGCAAGCCTCCTGCCTGCTGGAGTCTGTGCTCTGTTCCTTTTCCATTTTCAATTTAATAGGATTGATGTTACTCAGATCTCCCAGGACACATGGTATTGCTCTGTTTGGCTCTTACTCTGCTTTCAACAGAAGAAAAAACAAAAGAGGACTGCCAACAAGGCCATTTCCTTCAACCATAGTCCCACCGTGCCTCCTGCTCCTTGTGAGTGACAAGACAAAGATTTGAAGCAGGATTTTAGATTAAATTATTTAATGTTTTCTATCATAGAGTAGAAATTGCAGGGAGGAGATAATCTCTAATTAGGGTCAGCAACTGTCTGTCAATGTCTTGCATTTGTTTGTGTTACTTACTAACCTGGTTATAGAAGTCACAGAGGCAAGAATAAATTAGGTTCTAGATTTCAAAATCATACCCAGAAGTCTTTATAGCTTAGAATCATCTACTTCATTTAGACATATAACTAATGCTGCGATAGAATTCCTGGGTTTGGATTGCCATGGCTGAAATCATCTCAATGAAAATAAACCACAGCAGGAACATTAGCCTCAGACTCCCACTGAGGAAAAACAAACAAATCAGAACTTTAAAGTATACAACTTCATGTTTTGGTCTATTCATATGCATGCATTGGGAAATTAATACCACAATCAAAATATTATCATATCTTCACATGGTTGCTATTTTTTTCTATCTTTTCTCCCTTCCTCCCTTCATCGAATCCTACTCTCTCTCTCTCTCTCTCTCTCTCTCTCTCCCTCCCTCCCTTTCCTTCCTTCAGTCTTTATTTCTTTCCTTCAATACTTTTCTTTCTCTCTGATTCTATTTTTCTTTCTCTATCCCTTTCTTCCTCTCTGGTGAGAATGTTTAAGATCTGCCCTTTTAGCAAGTTTCTTTTTTAAAAATCTTTTTTCTCTTGGAAAGACAAATTTACAGAGAGACGGGAGATACAGAGAGAAAGATCTTCCATCCACTGGTTTACTCCCCAAATGGTCACAATGGTTGGAGCTGAGCTGATTTGAAGCTGGGAGCCAGGAGCCTCTTCCTGGTCTCCCGCATGGGTGCAGGGGCCCAACACTTTGAGTCATCCTCTACTCCTCCCATGCCTTAAGCATGGAGCAGGATGAGAAGTGGAGAACCCGGTCAGGAAATTCAATCATACAATACAGCATTATTAACTGGTGTCACCATGCTATACATTAAATCTCTGAACTCGCTTATCCTGCCTAAGTGAAACTTTGTACTGTAGACAAAATCTTTCAATGTCCTCCTCCTGTTTCTTACCCCAGAACCTTTGGCAAGCACCATTCTGTTTTCTTTCTCTCTATGAGGTTTATTTTAATTTTAATTTCCACGTACAGTGAAGGCATGTGGTAGTATTTGCTTTTCTGTATCTGACTTATTTCATGAGCATAATGTTGTTGCAAAGGACAGGAATGGTTTTTAGTGGTAAGTTATATTCCATTTTAAAAGCAATTTAACTTTCTATGGATCCCTAGAGGTACAAGCAGTAAAACAATCTTACACATATACTTCTTTTTAAATTTTATTTACTTATCTACTTATTTGAAAGGCAGGAGGAACAGAGAGAAGGGGGAGGAATCTTTCATGTTCTCATGTACTGGTTCACTCCCCCAACTGCCACAATAGCTGAGACTAAGTCAGGCTAGAGCCGGGAACCTGAAACTCCACCCAGGTCTACCACATGATCAGGGCTCCAAGAATGCAGACCCCCTTTGGCTGTGTTCCCAGGTGCATTATCAGGGAGCTGAACTGGAAGCAGAGTAGCTGGGACTTGCAGTACTCTATATGGGATGCTGGCATGACAAGTGGTAATGTAACCACTGTGCTGCAATGTAAATTCCGCTTCTATCTCAGACCAGTCAGATTAGCCATAAAAGTAGCCAGTATATAGTTACTGACTAGGATGGGTGATCAGTCCACATATTGTTTGCAGATTGAATCAAATCACAGAAAAGGACATAATTCACTTTCACATAGGGAGAAAGTCTATTTTATTTTCACACTCCTGTGTCTGATGTCCTTTCATGAAACACAGTTAGTTTGCTTCTTAAAACTTCCCTGCTGGTGAAAGACATGCATTTATTTTTAATACATTCTTAATTACTGGTCTGTAAGAATAAACTATGCCTCTGGGACAGAAATGCATTGCATGGATACACTTTGTGAAGGTAAACACACAGAGGCATTCTGCTTTCTGTTAATTAATGGTAGTGATGCCAAGTTTTTATAGGAAACCAATTTTGCTTTCGAACACCAGGGAGATCTTTGGGCATAAGAAATGTTTCAATTTAGGAAAACTATAGCACAGCCAAAAACTCAAATGCAGTAGGTGAATTACAGTTGGTCTAGCAAATGGTATGCATTAGGAATTGGGCCATGAATGTTCAGTAAATATAACTAGACCCCTGAAAATATTTTCTTGAAGCTAGACAATTCTGAAGTCTGGGGATTTTTCCAGCTTTTTCCCAGGAGGTGGAGTTCAGATGCATAGATTGGGACTGTGAGATAACTTGGGGAGGCTGGAGTTGTGAGCAATCCGCTGGGTAGAACCTTTCTGTGAGTATGTCAGGGCCTTACCTGACTGGTGAGGGATCCGTGTTCCCCAAAATCACATGGAGCCCAAATATGACCCTTTGGCAGAGCAGAGTTTGGGCTTCCTCTTGTTTTCACTCATTAAGAAGTTATTAATAAATGCTCACTAGCTATAACATGGCCTCCTTTGTATATTTAAAGCAATCCCAAGCTGGTGTTGTCAAAAGTTTCATTGCACACACGGATGCTTCTTTTCAGCAGGAAAGTGGGGTTTGACAGGGTAAGAGAAGTAATGAGGGCTGAGTCATCCTATACAACAGGCCAGATAAGCCCTCTATAGCTTAGTCAACAGGTTCTATTCCAGGCCCCAGACTGAATCCATCTTGAGCTTGTGCATGGTTGTCTGTAAGGAGGCATGGTTAGTGAGGAAAGCTTGCTGAGAAGTCAGGGAAGTTACAGAAAGTGAGAATATTCAAGTCTGGGTTTTTGGAACCCTCCCTAAGGTGCCTACTCTTTGACTTCTCAGGATCAGTTCTGTAGAAATATGTGTCCACTAATACACACACAGTCAAGTTCATTATAGCACTGTCCCTAAGAACAATTGATTGGCAATGGCCTCAGTGGGAGGGGCCATTATTTATGATAAAATATGAAGAGAGTATTCTGTAGTTGGGAAAGAGCCAGGTATTTTACAAGGATATATGGGTAAGGGAAAATATCAGGTAATCATATGTAATTTGTAATTATGTAAATATGAATATGTAAATTGTAGAATTCTATTCCCATCTTTTAAAAAAAGTGTGTAGTCCAGGGCTAAGTCCAGGAGTGGATCTCGGGCAGGTGAGATGGCCTTTCTCCACTTCCTTGCTGCTGGGAAGTTTGCAGTTAGCATGTATTACTTCTGTAGCTAATTGTATATTTGAGAAAGAGAATTAAATCATTTAAAAGTGTTTCAGTCAAGATTTCCAAAGTAATGCTGGGATTATACTGTAGCCCAAAAGAATGAATCCATAAGAGAGTCTGTGGTGGTCTAGGCCATTGGAGAATACATTTCATCAAAGAGGATATGTTTAAGATTTGTATTCTGACTTCTGAGAGGGGTAGGATTGTACATTCAAACTGTTTTGCTCTGCCCCTTTTGTCAGTTTAACAATATTGATGACAATAGGTTATTTATTTCCTATTTTGTGGTTTACAAAGCTCTTTTATATCTTGCACAGTACTCCTCCCAAACTTGTAAAAGGCACTGTTGTTCCCATTTCAGAACATGTAACTGAGCTTTAGACAGTCAGTTGCTATGTTCTGAATGATACAAGCAGTTGGAGAAGAACTGCAAAAGTAGTCCAATATGGATTCTGTCCCCAGCTAGGCCATGAATTCCAAGCAATCACCAGTTTTCTAAGTGTTAGACTTTTCTATTATGAAACAAGGTTTGGGAAGTTTTCTCTACACAAGTTTACAATAGTTTAAAAGAAACCGATTAGCCCCGCCCACTACTACTTACCGAAGAACTCTCAACCAGTCCCTGGGTGTTACAGAGCAGCTCGTGTTGCACAGATGCTACATTCTTTCTCAGAGGGTTTAAGTATCAGGTGGAAGGCTGAGCACTGTGATGCAACTGAGAGAACAAGCTCTGTTCTTGAAGACTGGGGAACAGCAAGGTGACACGCCTGATCATATCATCTGGGCACAGGTGAGCTGTCAGGAGGCTGCCAGTCCTTGTGCACCTGTCCTAACTCAGGAGGTCATGGACCATCAGAAGTCAGCTGTTCTTTCTCAGTGTTGGTGATTTCAGCTGCTGTGTTTGGATTCCACTTGAGAGGAGACAAAGAGTTTTGTTCAGATCACATTAGGATGTGGTGACTCTAAGTAAATAGTTGGTAAAATAATTGAATTTGCTATGTGATTATTTGTTAATGGCCAGAGTAAAATAAACTGACATTTCTTATGACTGAATTATCAGCTTGGTCTTACTAACGCCTTCTCTTAAATAACTGAATCTTAGTTAACAAAATTGTCATGAATATGCCCTCACAGGGTTGCACTTAAAGGAAAGGTATAAGCTTTATTACTTAAATATGGCCAAACCAACCAAGTGGGATATGACTGACACTGAAAAGACATTTTATTACTCAACAGCTTCCAAGAGAAGGGGACACACCCTGCAGGGCACTATAGGATAGTTCCAGGGGTGTTCAGTAGGCAAAGGGAACCATGGGAAAGCCCTGATTGTAATTTTCAGGAGAAGGAACAAGTGAGGCGTGGGAAATAGGCTGAAGATTGGCTACTTTGAATACTTCTAGCAGGCTCTGGGGGCTAGGTGCTCTCTCTGGTTGTTTTGTTTGACTCAGTGTGTGAGCACACAATGCAGGTTATCAGGAGCAAAAGATCTGCATTAATTAAGTTCCATATGAAAGGTAGACTACGAAATGAGTCCCTTATTGTCTTTACCAAATAGCTGGAAGTACAGTCTCTCCAGAATTCGCAAAGCTCTAGGTGGCAAAGCATCAGAATAAAAAGACATACTCGCTGTAGGCTGGTATAAGCTAGGTTAGCCTTAACAAGAAGCAAAGAATTGGCAAGCAGGTGTGCTAATAAAAATGGGATATATAACCTATCACTCTGTATAGCAGCCCGTGTGCCAACACACTCCCCTTCACCTCCCTTGAGGTTCAGCATTAGCAGGTGTGGGAAAGACTTATGTGCTTTTTTCTTCCAAGATCACTAGGTCACTTTTTCACTTAAAATAGTTGTGGTTCAGTTGTGCTATATGATTTTCAGGTAGCAGTGGGTTCATAATTGTAGATCTTTGTAGCCTTTCTAATTCCTTCCACATACACAGACATTAAGTCATTTGTTAAGGGTTATCATATATTATCATATATTTAAAAATGTGTGTGAGTATATGCAAGTTGATGGATTTATATGCTTATTAAATTAAATTATGAAATTATGGGAAGATAAACATAAATCGTAATGTTGGTACCATGAAATTTCAAGAGGCATATATTGTAAAGTTGAAAACATCATTTCACAGGATTCTTCCTCCACCTCCAACCCTAACACATTTGTTCCCTGTCTACTTAGAGAAAACATGTTCTTGCAAAGTACACATATAAGCACACATCTTGCATTTTTTAAGAAATGATTTACACATCAATCTCATCAGAACCAATAGATGAGCTTACTGGATGGCACCTTAAGTGATTTTATTATGACTTGACATTGGCCTCGTTTGCATAATTAATAAGATGGACGCCATGATCTGTTCTCTGTGCACGTTCATCTGAGCAGGCACAGCCCTCTAAGGACCCATGAGACGGGGCAAGGGACAGGCTGGCCCATTGCTTTGTTTTCTGGCCAGCTTTGGGAGAGCCGAGGATTTCCTTCACATAGTACTGGCAAACTAATGCTTGTATACAAAGGTTTCTTAAAATGTGTTTTTAAGAAAATTTTACTTATTTACTTGAAAGACAGCATTCCAGAGTAAGAGGGAAGGAGCGACAGAAGGAGAAAAAGATCTACTCTCCAATAGTTCACTTCCCAAATGGCTGTAATGGCAGGGGTTGGCAAACACATTTTTAATGCCTATACCCATTTGTTGGCTCAGCCAGAGTACTAACAGCTCTCACAGCCAGAAGTTCTCTCTGTTCAGGGTCCATGTTAATCCTTTTGATGTAAGTAGTTCTTTCCCTCCATGACCTTGTCCATTTCTCCACACTGCTACTAAGATCTTCGTTCCAAATGATGCTAATTAATCATCTGTAGACCAACTTCCCAAAAATGTACATTTTTCTTATCATGACATTAACAGGAGGAAGAGACCTAAAGTTGCCAGAGCAACAAAGATGGGAGCAGGCATAATTCAGCCACCTTTGAACCCTTCACTTGATATGTCTGAACTCTACTGCATTATTGACACCTTTATTTTTTAAAAAAGATTTATTTGTTTCTGGGTCCAGCATAATAGCCTAGCAGCTAAAGTCCTTGCCTTGCAAGCACCAGGAACCCATATGGCACTGGCTCTAATCCTGGCAGCCCCACTTTCCGTCCAGCTCCCCGCTTGTGGCCTGGGAAAACAGTCCAGGACAGCCAAAAGCCTTGGGACCCTGCAACCGCATGGGAGACCTAGAGGAAGTTCCTGGCTCCTGGCTTCGTATCTGTACAGCACTGGCCGTTGTGGTCACTTGGGGAGTGAATCATCGGATGGAAGATTTTTCTCTCTTCCTCTACATATCTGCCTTTCCAATACAAAATAAATAAAATCTTTAAAAATGTTTAAAAATATGTATTTATTTTTATCTGAAAGGCAAATTTACAAAAAGAAGGAAATGCAGAAAGATTCCCATCCACTGGTTCACCCCCCCAAATGACTGCAATGGCTGGAGCTGAGCTTATATGAAGCTAGGAACCAGGAATTTTTTCTGGTCTCCACAGGGGTTCAGGGTCCCAAGGCTTTTGGGCCATCCTCTACTGCCTGCCCAGGCCACAAGCAGGGAGCAGGATTGAAAGCAGAGTAGCCTGATGCAAACCAGTGCCCGTATGGGGTCCTAGCACTTGCTAGGTGAGTATTAGCCACTGAGCCATTGTGTCAACCCCACATCTATTATTTCTCGTGCTAAGAATACAAACAGTTTTCAATTTCTCCCTCCTTCCTTCCTCCACCCCTCCCACCTGGGCTGTTTTCTATAAAGTTCTTATGTGCAGTGCACATTTTTCTATCCATTTATGAACTTGGCTCCTTATATTTCTACTTGTTAACCTTGATGTTTTCCTTCTTTCTGTACAATACAGTCCTCCTTTGGATCAGCACTCTTCACTCAGTATACCCCTGCCTTGTGAGTTACTCTTCTTTTTCACAGCCCTTATTTACAACCCAAAGGTAGCCTCTGAAATCTTGATAGATTGGTTTTAGATAATTAGATCAATAGCTATGTATGTGTTAAGTACCCCATGAGCATGCATTCTGATTGAATTCAAAAAGAAGTTGAAAGAAAAAAAATATTGGTATAGGAAAATGCTCACGGTTCACATGAACCAGAAGAACCCACTGGATTTATCTTTCCTGGGACTGTAGCAGACATAATAATTTGCACTTGGGCTTCGCTGTTGCTCTCAGGAACATCTACAATAATTCTCAAACATTTCCTGCTCCCAGATGGCAGCACCTTGAGTGAGGGGATTAATGTTCAGGGACAGCAAATGCTTAAAGTGAAAGGATGCCTGGGGTTCAGGAGGATGAGCTCAGACTCTCACTCTTCAGTGGTGGAGAATTTTAGTGTTCACATCTTCTCAAGCGTAGTAGCCCCCAAGAGCATAATCACAAAGGGAAAAGGGAAAACACTGTGCATTTGGGATTTGTGTCTAAAAAAGGAAGCCGTTTAACTTTCATTAGTTTCTGGTTGTTTTTATGTCAAATTACTATCTCCTTAATAAATAAAACAAGATAACTTGTGATCTTACAGTTCTGTAGGTCTTCATTTCTAATTTGTGTCAACACTGCTGCAGGATTAATGTTTAATTTCTCTTCTTCCATCGTATCATTATTCTTCTTTCCATTAACTAAGATCTTGTGTTCATTAAATCATCCCCAGCCTGAATCTAGCTGATATTTCCAAGCTTATCCTGAACTCTTCATCACAAGTCCTCCTCTGTGGCAGAACCAGGGACGTCCCTTGTTCACTGCAATCTCTGCGTTTCCTTGTTTTTTTGTTCCTGAAATTCTCTTCTTCCTCTCCACTTACTCTTTGAAAGTATAAGACCCATTAGCTTCTTTGATCATCTCTGTAAGATTTCTTCTTTTTCTGAAACACACTAGCATTTACTAAAGATATTATGAATGAGGAGATAACTTCATTGGAGCCCAATCATTACACTCATCTGCCTTCCTGCAAATATTGCTATGTTCTCATGGATGACCTACGCACATGCCTTCCATACCAACCTATCCACTTATCTACCAGCTCCTTTTTTCCTCTGTACAAAGTTCCCTTTCCTTCTTGTACCTTGTACTGTTATCCTCCCATCTTCAATAAGACTAGAAAATCTTTTCCTAATCTGTAGTCTCACTTTTATACCTAGCTAGTATACCTTCTTTTTTCCTCCTTCCCTTTATGGCAAATGTTTTGGAAGAGTTGTGGTCTAACTCCTCTCTTCCCACTTTATTTTAATTCTAATCAAGTTACTTTCCAGGCATTCTGCTGAAACTGCTCCAGTTAAGGTCATCAAAGTGCTCTGCATTGCTAAAGTCAATGTTCAATTCTCAGTACTCAGGCCACCCAACCAATCAGCAACTTTGGTACATTGATGATTCTCTCCTGTTTGAAACACT
This sequence comes from Ochotona princeps, assembly GCF_030435755.1. Taxonomy (NCBI): domain Eukaryota; kingdom Metazoa; phylum Chordata; class Mammalia; order Lagomorpha; family Ochotonidae; genus Ochotona; species Ochotona princeps. The sequence goes on along the minus strand of NC_080839.1, from coordinate 53,341,695 downwards.
TTCTTCATTCAGCTTCCATATACTCTGCTCTGCCTGGAACTGAGTCCCTCCCCCTAATGCCTTTGATGTAGACTTTATCAGGCCCTGACTTCTCCCCCTCACCTTGTAGTTTCCTGTGTGCACTTTAATGCAAATCATCCCTGTTGAAGATTCATCCACTAGTTAAAGAAATTGCACTGCAAGATCCTGAATCATGGATGGCGAATTCAGTGATCACCTGTGTAATTAACATCTCAGTGCTAAGATTTGTTCTGGAACTTTGCAGGATCTCCTGGCCCTGGTCAAACATAATAATTAACAATTTACCAGTAGACTCTAGAAGCTAGAGACACTTTGCCATCCCAAAAAAGTGTGCTAGTATCTCATCAACTAATCAAAAGAAGGTTACAAGCACTGCTGACCAATAGAGGACCAGCACATAAACTAATCCAGCGTTGTTCAACCACGACTTTAATCCAGAAGTTTCACCACTTACTGTCCCTCACAGAATTTGAGAATTGAGCAATATTATATGATTCGTTACTGTGTAAATTGCAAAATAAACTTCTTTGTTCCACCACCTCTCTGACAGGTGCTGTGTGCCTGGTGAGAAGATCTTAGTTTCCTTGTGGTTTAACAACATGATTACTCCCTTTTGGTCTCTTTTGCAGGTTCCTATTGATTTCCTAGATTCAGTGTATTGCAGTTTTCTGTGTCCTTCCCTTTTCTATGAATATCCCTTTAGTGGGTTATATCAACCAGTCTAATGCTTGAAGTCCCATCTACATGTGAATCTTTTTGGCTTCCAAATCTATCTTTAGTCTGAGCCGCTCCTTTGAACCATAAACTTTTATATGCAGTTGCTCTTTCAGTATCTCCACCTGAAGTTAGTTATCCCAAAATGATCTGAGATTGTCTCTTTCCCAACTTGTACATTCCACAGTGTTTCCCATGCCTGTTGACAACTCCACCCAGTTCTTTTCTTTCTTTTTTTTTTAAAAAGATTTATTTTTATTACAAAGTCAGATATACAGAGAGAGGAGGAGAGACAGAGAGGAAGATCTTCCATCCGATGATTCACTCCCCAAGTGAGCCGCAACGGGCCAGTGCGCGCCGATCCAAAGCCGGGAACCAGGAACCTCTTCCAGGTCTCCCACGCGGGTGCAGTGTCCCAATGCATTGGGCCGTCCTCAGCTGCTTTCCCAGGCCACAAGCAGGGAGTTGGATGGGAAGTGGAGGTGCCGGGATTAGAACCAGTGCCCATATGGGATCCCGGGGCATTCAAGGCGAGGACTTTAGCCACTAGGCCACGCTGCCGGGCCCCCAGTTCTTTTCTTTCTCTCTTATCACACACTGTATACACCATCAAATTCTATTGATTCTGCTCTCAGTGTTTACCTACAAATCAACTACTTCTCAGCACTCTGCCTTCACCACCAGGTCTGAAACATTGCCATCTATGAAGTACAGGGAAGTTAAGAGTGCAGGCTCTGGAGTCACACACCATGTAGGGTTGATCCTGGTTCTGTCACTTAGCAAGAGTGTGACCATATATACTCTTTACCTTGTCTGTGCTTCAGTTTGTGTATAATGGGGACAATAATAAGAGCAATATTACTATCCCTGTTATAAGGATTAAATGAGAAAGACATGTAAAGTACTTAGCAGTGCCTATTAAATCATATGGGATCAATACATGCTAGCTATACACCTTATTCTGTAAATCTACAAAAGCTTCAAGAGCACACGTGGGAAATGGTAGGCAAGAAAAGCAGAGAATTTGGGCCTGGTGTGATGGCCTAGTGGCTAAAGTCCTCACCTTGCATACCTGGGATCCCATATAGGTGCCACTGGTTTGTATCCTGGCTGTTCTGCTTCCCTTCCAGCTCCCTGCTTGTAGCCTCAGACAGCAGTCAATGACAGTCCAAAGCCTTGGGACACTGCACCCCTGTGGGAGACCTGGAAGAGACTCCTGGCTTCTGGCTTCAGATCAGCTCAGCTCCAGCCATCGCGGCCACTTGGGGAGTGAATCAGCAGATGGAAGATCATTTTCTCTGTCTCTCCCCCTCTCTATATATCTGCCTTTCAAATAAAAAGAAATCTCTCTCTCTCTTTTAAAAGAAAATCAGAGAATTTGTGGAAACAGCCATTCTCTTAAGCATAGGCCATTCAGATCTTTAAACACCTACATCCACACAAAACCAGGCTGGAGTATTGTATCAAACCTGTTGACCCTGTTTCCTGCTTGGTATATTGCTTTTTGTGCAGTGTTTACTTATACATTTATAGAATCATAGTTTGTAGTTAACATTTCTTGATCATGTACTAGTTGATGTCACTTTCTTTTTATTCCTTGATGCTGAGAATAATTTGTGTAGCTCTTCTTCTTGTAATCTCTTTTCTGATACTGGGAGCCTCAGGCACCTTTTGTCCTGGTCCTTGCTGGGTTCCAGGCGAACCTCTCCATTTTTGGATTCTGTGTCTCATTTTCCATCACTACTACCAATTACAACATCAAAAAATAGGCCCTAGGGACCCAGTCTAAATTCTCATTTTCTTGATGCAAAGAACCTGAGTTTCTTGGCAAAAATGATAGATATGAAAAAAAGCACATTGCTGAGTGAAAATGGAAAAAGCAAGTAATAAAACTGTACCCACAAAATTCAAAGCCAAAGCAGTCATCCACCTTGCAGAAAAAGAAATTAAGAAATTAAAGAATGAAGTGCCCAGACAGTACACTTTTGTATTTGGGCTTAAACATCTGTATTTGAAACTTCAGGAATTTCCTTCTGGCTAAATATGAGATTTTTTAGAGACTCCTTTTCTGTTGTGCTTCCTTTTCAATGGGATTTGGAACAGCACATGGTGACTTGGCTAGAAAACATTAAGAGACATCTCCCCTGCTGCCTCCCACCTTCCTCACTTACCACTCACATAGTTACAGGCTCCCAGTTGCATGCAGGTTTCAGGCACCAAATAAATTACTCAGGTGGAAGTCACATATCAAAGCCACTCACTTGAAGTCCTACTTGGCCATTCGTGCGTTTTCTCTCTCCCTCTTTTAATCAGCCTCATAAATCTGACCCTGACAAGGTCCTGCCTCTTCATACCATGGTTAGAGGTGAGATGGTAATTTGTCCCTAAGCTTTTGTTTGCTTCTCCACTTGAGTGGGTATCAATGCCATGTGGCCCACATTTATTGCAGAGGCTCATCTGTGCCCCTGAGAGGGTGTGCCACACAGTCCTGCCAAGCTGGTTACTCTTTCCAAAAGAACAGGATGGTCTTCCAGGTACTGCGCACATCAGATGGCCATGCCCCACAGCACCTGACGAAATTCTGGCATGTCAACAGCTGCAAAGGACACAACACATTGTCTTCTCTGGGTCTGAGTCATAATGGCTCCACACAGACTTCTCAGTGATGACCTGGACTCAAATTTTTCAAGTGATTTATCCAAATTAAGAACTGAAGACAGAAACAGAGCTGTCCACAGCGGTAACCTTACCCTCTGAATTCACCATTTTCAGGGACATCTGCTTCTGTCTTTGTGTTCTGGTCTGGACAGTGAACATCTACAAAGTTGACCTAGGTCATGTGGGCCAAGTTGGAGTTTCACCGCTTGTGGAGATTTGCCTCTGACTTTAGGAGATGCATCTTTGCAGAGGCTTGAGTCCCTTCTGGATTCTTCTCCTTTTCTCTCCACCCTTGTTATGAGGAGGCCGTCTCTTGCTCTCCTCCAGATATTGTTCACAGCTGGATTATGGCCCCTTGTCCTCTCATGGCTTTCCTTGTCCCTTATTTGGGTAGGGAAAAGGTACGAATACTCTCTTCCCTTAACATGGTTTATACCCATAAAATGCAGTTGCTGTGGACAATCATTTTTCTATGGAGGTTTTTCGATCTAGTCCATTTCAAAGACCCTGAGAAATGGAGATATCTTATCACACATTGGGAGCTTATTTCTACTATTCATAAATAGCATTAAAGTCCTTTTATGGGCCCTTAACAAAATAGCCTATTGAAAGAACACGGTGGCTCCTCCTACTTTGAAATACTCATTATTTCACCGACACCACAGGATGATGGATGTTTTCAGGGCCTTATAATAGGCCTCCATGCTTTTTGTTAGAATACAATCCTTTGGAGAGCCATGTTCCATGCCACATCCAGTATTATGGTCTGCAGTTGTGAGCAATCATCAAATATTATTGTTGGACAAATGTGAACAGTCATCAGATGTTATTGGTGGAGGTAACAAATGACAACAATGATCATGACTGTTGTATGTGTATGTATTGAGCACTTATTATATGTCAGCCTTTGCATTCATTATGTTGATGAGTGTGTTATATCTGTCATGCTTTTGGATTCTCCCCAGTCTTGGCTTTTGGGAACACACATTTTCTTGATTTCTTTCCTTTTCAGTTATTCCCAAAAAGTATCCCCTATCTCTAATAGGGTTGGAAATATTCTAGTATCTCCAAGGCTGCATCCAGACCTCTTAGTTTTTCTAGGAACGCTCTCCCCTAAGCAATCTCCAAGCCCCATGGTTTTAAGTATCAGTGTGAAGTAATCACCAGCACCCTGACACCTTCAAAACTCTAACTCTCTAGTCCAGTTTCTTTCCCTTTCTATCAGACTCACATCTCCAACTGAGATTTCTAAATGGCATCTCAAACTCAGCCTGTGCAAAACAAATTCTTTTAGTTCTTCCAAGTATGTTTCTTCCCTAGCTGTCCCTGCTCAACATGTGGCACATTGTTCAAAGCAGAAGTGTTACACGGTTCTTGATTTCTCCTCTCTCTCCTCTGCACACACAGGCATTCTGTGACTTCTACCTCTGCCCACTTCTATTTCCACTCTTGGCTCCTTAGCCCAGTTACTAACCCCTCCATCTGAGTGATTGAAATAGCCTTCCAACTATTTCCTGGTCTTCATTCTTGCCACCCCGAGTCCCAATCCATTTTTTTTTAAAAGATTTATTTATTTTATTACAAAGTCAGATATACAGAGAGGAGGAGAGACAGAGAGGAAGATCTTCCATCCGATGATTCACTCCCCAAGTGAGCTGCAACAGGCCAGTGTGCGCCGATCCGAAGCCGAGAACCAGGAACCTTTTCCAGGTCTCCCACACGGGTGCAGGGTCCCAATGCATTGGGCTGTCCTCGACTGCTTTCCCAGGCCACAAGCAGGGAGCTGGATGGGAAGTGGAGGTGCCGGGATTAGAACCAGTGCCCATATGGGATCCCGGGGCATTCAAGGCGAGGACTTTAGCCGCTAGGCCACGGTGCCAGGCCCCCCAATTCATTTTTTTAAACACAGTTGTCAGAGTGATGCTGAAAAACATCCATCAATTCTCCATTTCTTGAAACTCTAAAGATGTTTTTCAGATTAAAGTTCAAACTTCATAGCATAGTCTTTAAAAGCATGCGTGATCTGGGATTGACTATATCTCCTGCCATTGCCTCTTATTTTGCTACTCTGTGCCACATCAGTCTCTTTTCATCTCCTCAGTGCTACACACCTCCTTTATTCAATGGAACCTTTACAGCTGGGACCATTCCCTCTACTGATAATGCTCTGACCCTGTCCTGTGGGTACTCAGTAATGTTAACTGAATAAGTGAGACAAGTGCACTGCTTCTCTTACTTCATTCATCTACTAATAAAGACTAAAACATGTCATTAATAAATTCTTTAGCCATTTGTATCATGAGATTTATGTTATACAGGTTTTATGTAATAAATCTATGGATTTTCTGAAATGTTCTTGTATTTCCACATACAAAGTAGGAAGGAGAGAGTAATGTGGGCAGAATGTATTATGATAGTCATGAATCATTAATCTGAAGAGGTGGACGTTGATTTCCCTGCTTTTCAGTGTACTGGCGTTTGGGAGGTTGGGGGCAAAGGTGCACAGAAGCTGGTTACGGATGCACAGTTAGAAAGCAGTGGGTCTGGGGTTTACAGGTGTTTTGATCCCAGTGCCCATGTGCATTTCCTAGATCCCACTGCCTTTGAGCTGACACATATGAGAGAAGTTATGAGAACAAGGGGGAAGAAGAGGCCTGGAAAGGCTGGTTCCATTGTATGTCTGGGCATCCTGACAGGTGTCTGTGAACTGGTGACACTGCACACCTTAGTCATACACAGTCCGCCTTGGTTGCCACACAGGGCTTGAATGAGCTTACCCTAGACTCTAACCTCGAAGCCTGGTATCCCTGAATAAGGTATGGCAATTAATGAGCTACCATCTGCTAAAACATCACTTTGAGTGGGACTTTAATGCTTATGGTTTTCTGTGATTCCCCTCCACCACCATATGTGCTTAAAAAGCTCCGAAAAGGAAACAACTTAATCCAGGAATGTGAAAAAGAATGGTGACATTCTGTATTGTGTCAGTGAAATGAGAAACTGATCAGGAACCATCTATTTTGGGAATGCTGTGGAATTTCGTGGTTCTAGTCAACCAGCCAGTGAGAAAATTGCACTGCTAGGGTGACTTACTACACGTGTGGGGTATAGAAGAGCACATGATGTAGGTGTTACTTCTAAAATTTACTTTTGGCTTTGTTCTGGATTGAGCTGACATACATATACAAAATAGTCCTTCTCCCTCCACGAAACAGCATCTCTTCCACTTGGCTTATTCATAATCTCCCCAATGGAAATTAATCTCCCTGTACTAGGCTTTTCCTTTGTGTGTGTGTCTGAAACAATACTCATCCAAGGCTGACCGCTTTCCATTTCCATCTTCTTCCTCCATTCACCTAAAGCTCTGAAAGGGGACAGGCCTTTGCATAAACCAGTAGGTCAGAGTACGATAAACACATGAGAGGTGCCATTAGATTTAATGAATTCAAATACAGTGTTTTTAGGAGAATAATTTACAGTGATAGCTTTAAGACACCTCAGATATTGCAAAGAGGACAGATGTAGATCGGCCGTTTAATTGACTATATCTTTAAATATCGAACAAAATCTAATATTGGCAAGGAGAAAAACTCTTTTTGTGAAAGTGGTTCTGGCTAAACTGCATCGTTTTCATGGTGGAATCCAAGTGTTTTTAATGAGGAAGAGTTTGTTTTTAGTCCTGGCACTGGAAAAAGGATTAAAGATTTTTAGAATATTCATGGCTAGCTTAGCATAGTTATGTCAATAAATCATCGCCATACCTCTGTGATTATTGGAGATCCCTGTGTGTGTGTATGGACCTTTTCATAAGGAGATATTTATTTAAAGAACTTCTTAATTATAAAGAGAAATCTAGTTAATGTCACAAAGCACCTAGACATTATGATAACTGTGTTTGTAGAAGGCAGAGGCATTTTGTTTTCTAAATATTTAAACATGCCCAAGACATCAGTTGTGATGTCTGAATGCTAGGGAAATAATGACAGCAACAAAGAAGGGCTGCGGGGGGTGGAGGTAATGTGCTGGAAAATTCCTTGTAGCCTGGAAAGGAGAATTGGAAACTGAAGGATGACTCAATCAAAGAAACTTTTGAGGAAGATGAATTTGGTAACAGTATCCAGGATAACTACAGGAAGGGTTGATCCAGGAATCAAGCTGTAAAAATATATGAAGCGACAGAAGCACAGCATTAGCAAGTGATAGAAATGTGGAGGAAGAAGGGGATATAAAAGACATTTCAAGGGAAAAAAAATCTCTACAACTTTGTGCTGTAGATAACTCAAAAAAAAGAAAAACCCAAAAAAACCGAAGCTGAGTCTTAAATGACTTGTCAGCAAGAGAAAGAGAAGCTGGAATGGTAGCTGTATTGTGACCAGGACAAGTTGAGTCCCCTGAAACAGTGAGACGTCCGAGAGGACAGTTTCTGGCCCTTATCCCTGTCATTTCAGGACACGGCCATTCTCTGTGGGAAGCAATGGGGTAGTCAACAGGAAGAAGACAGATGTTGAAGGGGAAAAAAGCAAAGTCTGAAAATGTGGAGGTCACAGTACAGTCCAAGTGGAGCTTGTCCCAGTGTCCCGGCTGGTGCTTGGGTTGCCCCTCATCTTCATCACATGCCAGGCCGGATGCCCTTTTATACTGTGTTCTGGCTTAGGTCTTATGTCTAGTCATCTGCAGGTATCTAGCCTGTTAGAAGATGTCAACATTATGATTTAAAAATGTAGGAAAAATCTTATTTTTGTAGTGGCCCCAATAGTAAGTCTCCAAATGTACAAGGTAGATATATAAGTAAAAATTAAGGAGGAATAATCTGACTACAGTGCCATTACCTCTATATTGTTCCCTTGGCAAAGTTTAACTCATCCTTTGAGGACTAACTCAAAAGTTACTGTCTTGGTGTGGCCAGCCTGGCTTCCTCAGACAGTTAGGCTTTCCACTGTGGAGATTCCCATAGCACATTGTTCTCATTTCTGCTTTAGTGCTTCCCTCTTGTGCTGTGGATCTGTCTCTTGTTACATGGTTGGGAGCCACCTGAAGGTGGGAATCGTTTGTTAATCTTTGTATGCCTCACTAATAGAGCAGGGAGACTGGGTGATGCTGCAGTGCTGGAGCTAGCAAAAAAAGATAAAATTTTAAAACATGGATAGAGGGCTGGCATTCTGATGCAGCAGGTAAAGCAACATGTTTCCATGACACCAGCATCCAGCAAGGGCTGTAGTTCATGGTCCAGCTTCCTGTTGATGAGCCTAGGAGAAGCAGCAGCAGGTGGCCCAAAAGCTGCTGCCCCTGCCACTCCCATGGGAGACCACATGAAGTCCTTGGCTCCTGGCTCCCACCTGACCCATTCCTCATCATTGCAGCCATATTGGAGGTGGGGGTAAACCAATGGGTGGAAAACCTCTATCTCTCTCTTGCACTCCCTTTTTCTCCCTCTCTCTGTCTCTACCTCTCTTTTTATAACTCATTCAAATAAGTGAATATTTCAAATCACATGGACAGAGCAGTGTACAGCGGCTGCAGCAAAGCCTGTGTGTACATCGTATGTCATATCCTTGCCAGCGCACTGAATGCTGCACCAGCAGAGGCAATGGTCTCATTACACAGTGCTGGCCCATATTGGTAATGTGTGGCATTTTTTATGAAATGCTGTCAAAGGCAATCCATCATGTAGGCAGCCTTTGGATTATACACTGAGACTGGTCTTAAACAGAGATGTACAGGAATCTCTCGGATAATACTGTTTTCTAAGAAGAGCACAATCAAGGAGTTCTGGCCAAGAAAATGAGGCAGAACCGTATGCTTTTTTCAAGCTAAACAACAGTGCCTGACAAGTGCCTATCCAGCCCCAGCTGAGGACAGGGCTTTGTGTGAGACTGATTGATGATGAGGTTACTCTGAAATGTGATTGAACACATTTCTTGGGGTACACTAGGTGAAGAGAGGGGGATACAGCCCTTAAAGGTTTCTAATAATTTTTTCTCTTAAGAGTTATTTCTGATAAAAGGACACATGACAACTGGGTGAATTTCAGATGTCAACTGTGGACTCGCAGTTAAAGATATTCTGAGCATAAGATCTGGGATTTTACACATATTATGGTGTCCAAATACAGGAAGGCTTTGAAGTCTCATCATTTGTGTGCAAATCCAGATAAGACTTCTTTGATGAGCTTCATGTTTCTTGTTAAGGAAACGCTTATAGGTGAGAAGAACACTGGCATTATAATTCTTTGTCTTCCTTAATTAGACTAGAGCTCACCATAGATCTTGCTGAAGCTGTGAGAAAATCCAAGCAATAATTCACATTGTCAGGTCAGCAGAAATGGTCACAGGGGGTCTGCTATGATGGAAAGATTTGCTTAAGTGATCTATCCGTGAATGGAACAGCTCGGAGGAGCTACACCATCTTCAGCGCCGAAAAACAGCCTCTGAAGATGCTGAGTACAAACAGCAGCAAAAATAAATCCCAGCAAGAGTCTTATAGCAGCTTTGCAGATGTCATTCCAGAGGAAACTATATAAATCACATTAATGCCAATTGATGTGGGGCACTAATTAATAAGTCCCATTAAATCATGGGGTAATGACATTTAGCATCTAATGAATACCTCCTAATCTCTTGATCATTAATATTTCATAGCGTAAGAGCCCAGGAGCTGGCTTCCCTGGGCTCCCCGCAGCAATGTCTCTGTCTCTGACATGGCCCCAATGGCATTAGGTGGCACAAGGGTATTAGCCCTGGTAGAGACTAAAACAACATATGAAATTAACTCTTGAGTGCTCTGGGTCCTAACATTTTCTGATCTCCTGCAGTTTTTAGAATTGGCATCTGCAAACACCACAGACACACAGCACTGAGCTTAGTCCTTGGCTTGGGTGTGCAGACTGCTTTGACCCTCCCAGCCCAGAGAGGAACTTGCCCAGGAGGAAAATAATCGCTTTGATTTATTACTGGCGCTTGCTTTAGTCAAAGGCAATGGCCAGCTCACAGAGCAGGTGCTATTGCAAGGGCTTATTGATCCGATGTGCTTACAGAAAAATTCCAGGAGGCTGATTCTCCATCAGGAGATGGAGGTGGTCAACAGAAAAGAAGTCCGGCTCAGAGCCGACTGGAATGAAGCGCGAGAAACATCTGCGACCAGTGCTCTTTAACTCCAGTAGCACTAGGAGTCTTCTTTGAGGAAGAGGGGTTTGGAGAGGAGAGAATGCCAGGAGGTTCCCTGGGCGAGGTAGAGAGGCGAGAGCAAGTAGTGCAGGGGTCCTAGCAGCTACACCTTCCTTCTGGCGAGATTTCCCAGCGGTTCTTATCACCTCGCAGTCCAACCTGGATGGGATTTGCTCCTGTGGGCTGCATGGGACGCTGATGGAAACCACCGTGGGCAATGAGAAACCCAGTGTGAGGCAGTGGATGTTTTCTAAGGTCGGCGTGGGAGAGGACTCGTGCGGTGCTGTGCTCAGGGGTAGGAGGAGAGAGGCCTGGAGTCCATGGTAGGGGTATAAAGGCACCTGGAGCCGGGAAGCGCGGCCCAGAGCGAGAGGGAGAAAGAGCAAGAGGAAGAGTTGAGAAAAGTAAGGGGAAAGTAGGGACTGGGACGAAGGGAGAGAGCGCTGAGCGGGGCTGCGAGAAGGGGATTGCCAAGGGAAGGGGGCTCCATGCAAAGAAGGACGGACTTCTGGAGCCTGAGGTGGGCAGAGCATCGAGGGGAGCGACGCGACTTGGGGGAGCCGAGAAGGGGGGGGGCTGGCGAGGAGCAGGCGGAGGAGGAGGAGGAAAGCGAGAAAGTGAGAGTGGTGCGGGGCCTCGAGGAGCGGGAAGAAGGCTGGGAGCGGAGTCAAGCCGGGGGCGAGGCATTGAGCCAGTCCCGCGCCGGGGGCGTGGAGGCCGCGCGAGGGAGCCGGGGGCAGGTGCGGGAGGCAGAGAGGGAGGGAGCGCGGCGGAGCGCCGCGGCCAAGTGCATTGTGTCTGGCGGCGGCGCGCGAGCCCACCGCGGCCGCGGCGGGGCGGGAAGCCATGGAGCCACGGGCGCTCGTCACGGCGCTCAGCCTCGGCCTCAGCCTCTGCTCCCTGGGGTTGCTCGTCACGGCCATCTTCACCGATCACTGGTACGAGACCGACCCTCGGCGCCACAAGGAGAGCTGCGAGCGCAGCCGCGCCGGCGCCGACCCTCCGGACCAGAAGAACCGCCTGATGCCGCTATCGCACCTACCGCTGCGGGACTCGCCGCCCCTGGGGCGCAGGCTGCTCCCGGGTGGACCAGGGCGCAACGACCCCGAGTCCTGGCGCTCGCTGCTGGGACTCGGCGGGCTGGACGCTGAGTGCGGCCGGCCACTCTTTGCCACCTACTCGGGCCTCTGGAGGAAGTGCTACTTCCTGGGCATCGACCGGGACATCGACACCCTCATCCTGAAAGGTGAGCGACCGGTGCGCGCCCTGCGCCTTGGCGCCCACCCTGCGAGCACAGCTTGCGGTCCCCCAGGGGTGCGCCGGTGCCAGTGGCCACCCCCCGCAGCGGCCCCGCGCTCTGCTGCCCACCGCATCCTTCTCACCCTTTCCTCAGCTCTCTCCCTGTCCCCTTTCCCATCCCTTAATTCTCTCTCCCCTGCTTTCTTGCCAAGATCGTGCCCCTTTCTGCTTCTGCCTCTCTTTACTGCCTTTGCCTCCCTCTGCTGCTCTTCTCTGCTTCTTCTAGGTTTTTTGCACCTGCCCACCTCGGAAGGTACCCGCCAAACAGACTCGACCTTTCCAGTCGGGCGCCTTCTCTCAAGTTGTGCTTTCCTTTTAGAAACGAACACCAGGGATGTAAAGAAAATCTTAGAAGGGGGGACCAGGGCTTTCTCTTGCACTGTGCTAACAACGTAGGTACCAGGTGGAGCTGATGTGGTCATCTCAGCTCAACTGATGAAGGAGCTAAGGAGGCCCAGGGTTGGTGTGGGTTAGACTTCAGACGCCAAGAATCCTTTCCTTGGTGGAGGCAGCTACAGGCAGGCAGGACATGTGCTTTTCCTAACCTTCTTGATGACCCGGGAACCCTGCCCTACTCCTCCTTGCCTGGGCACCCCAGTGGGGAGACTTGCCAGGGAAAAATGCTCCAGCCTGTTATAGTAGAAACCTACACATCTGTGACTGTGTAGTTTTATTTTATTTTTGTTATTTGGCACTGAATTTTAGAGCGTCATTCTTCTTGTCTGAAATCTGTGCGGTACCTGGCGTTTCTACCTGTCATTACAGAGTTTGTTTTTTTGTGTGTGTGTAACCCTATGCATGTAATGGTATTCAGTGTGACAATCCTGTTATGTCAGTGTGGCTTTCTTGAACTTTCAGAACTAGACCCTTAATAGAATTTTCTCCTCTCTGAAATGAGAACCCCCCCACACACAAACACACACACAACAACAACAACAACAACCAACGACCTTTCTTTTTTCCCTTTTACCCAAAAAAGGTAAAGTCCAAAATTAGTGTGTTTTCATACTTACTAATACTTTAGGAAAGCAAGTGAACAGATTTGTGTTGAATTACAGCTTGGAATGGAGTTATGTAGAAAGAAGGGGGTTAATAATTTGTTGGCCTTCAGAATCTTGTTAGTTGGCATCTTCTTCATTTCTCAAACATGTCAGCTTCCTTCCTGTGGCTAGCTCAGCTGGAGGTTGCCATCTGAAATCTGTTGGTGCAGGAAGCACTCCAGCACTTTTGGGGGGGAATTGGTACACTCCACTTCCTTTGGGAAGTACACCTTCTCTCCTGCCCTAACTTGCATCCAAAAATCTGATTCTGCTTCCTGAAGATGTTGCATAATTAATTCTGATAGTAGCATTGTGTATTACAGAATGTCACTTAAGCAAGGCAATTCTGAAAGCCAAACAGTGTGGTCCATCTCAGGACATGACAGAACTGTGTTCTCTTGTGGCTTTTCTACACTCAGAGTGATTGCATGTAAATTGGTATACAGTGATGTCTGGGGTGGCAGGACGGAGTACAACCTGCTGCAAGGGAGGGTACCCCACAGAGTGCTGTGGATGTGTCCTGGCTAGCATAGTCCTGCCTGGGTAGTCCAAGAATCAAATAATTTTGGAGGTGGCAGAACTGAAGAGGTTGTTGAATCCAATCCAGCATTTCACCCACTATTCAAACTCCCTTGTGCAGTCTTTCTGTAGAGCACAAAACTCACATATCAGTCAAAAGAGCTAGCTTGCTCTGGTGATAAGTGCATCTTTTAGATGAAAATGACATCAGATTTATACTACTGCTGATGCTCAGCTGATCTTTTGTGTAGAGTTCTGTTGTAATCAGAAGGTATGGGCCCCTTTGCTGGCTCTGTGCTGGATTGCATAGGGATTCTCCAACAGGTGTCCTGACCTCCTTGGTCCTACTTTTTTTTCCCCTGTAGTATTAGGAAAGGAAAGCTGAGGTTATTCAGAAGATTTTCTAGTTCTAAAATTGACAAGTGTACCTTCCTGGAAAGTTCACAAACAGACACTATTAAAAATGAGTTTGAGGAAGGATGGCACTGGTGCCCCAATAAGCTCATGGTTTGTTGTTTGGGAGGTGGTCAAAAGTGATCTTCAATACGTTCAACACTACTTCTAACCTTCCCTACAACTGGTTACATAATTCTTTTGGCTCTCAATTTCAACATCTATGAAATGAACAGATGACATGAACAATTTTAAAATTCTGATTCTACACATAATTTGAGAAAGGAAAATGTCACCAATTTTTTTTTTAATCTCTAACAGTTGATTTTGGCACTGTATTAGGTAAACATTATCACCTCTCTTTTGGCACCTGAATTTATTGGGTGTAGTATGAATTTCTGAAATGAGCTCTATGAAACTAAAAGGTTGACATTACAACTGATTTAAAACTTTGAGTTACTAGTATCCCAAGTTCTGTTCTTTCTCCTTTGGTGTGTTAACATCATTTAGAAAAGTTAATTACGGGAAGCAAAAAAGTTTGAGTCAAATGGGAATGGAAAGTCGTGGAAGAATAGGGTGTAGGAACTGCCTTTTATGTTTAGCAAGCTTTTGGAAGGAAAAAAGAAGTAGGTTGTTCTCCCTGTAGTCTTAGAAAATAAAGCAAGGAGGTGAGTGAATGTTGCAGAGAGGAGATTGTAGAGTTGAGAATATATATAGCATTTTGACAGGTGAAATGGTTTTGGATTTCCTATTAGTGGGAAAATATTTCTGAGATGTGTAGAGGACGTGAGAACACACAGTGTGGACAATAAAAACTAGTTTCTATATTACGAACTTTAAAATATGAATCTACTTAAGAGAACTCATACGAGCCAATGTAGCATTGATCTCACTTGGTAGTTTGGAGATCTCATTCTCCTTTTCTCCCTCAGATAGTGATTTTTGCTCACTTGTCTCCAGCACTAGCTTTGGAAGGGCTTAGGTTGGATCTCTAGCCAGGATCTTCCAGAAGAATGAGGTAAAGTTATTAATAAAACTATTAAGAAATGAGAAGCCTATATTGCTTTACCAGACTAATTTACCAGTGCAACTTGAAAACAGTTCTTTTTCCAGCAAGGTCTCCTAGTAGCTTTCTATTAACCAATCCACATTTCCGTGTTTTGTGTGGGGGATAGACAGCATGAGTACCAAATGTTTGAAAGATGTTGGGTTCATACTGTCTAAGTAATTTAATATCAAATTCAGTAAATATCCATTGAAAGCCCATTGTGTACAAGGCACCAGTAGGAAGATTTGGAAGTTACAAGTGTTTTTTTTGTGTGTGTATGTTTTAGTAGGCTAGTTCATTCTGAATTATTCTTCCATATATATCTTTCCTGTGACAGTGGCCACTTTTTGATGCTATTGGAGCTTTTCTGGCCAAAATAAGGGCTGGTTCTGAGACATATGCAAATACAGCCAACCCCAATTCAACAGAAAGGCTGGAAAAGTCCAAGGAGCCTTGTAATAGCTTCGGCATTTTTGTGCCATTAGGGTGGAGGTGGGGTGTTGGAGGAAGTCTTTCTATTTAAAAATCACAGGAACCTTTTAAGGTGAGGGAGTGAAACATAGTTTATATATAAAGACCCCAGGAAATGACAGGAAGTGATCTAAAGATAAATTGATTCCTACATTCATCCCTTTATTCACTCTGAATAGATACTGGAGTGGAAGGTGTCTGGGTGTAGAATACAGGAATGAAGACAGTGCATATAATCCCTGACTTCACAGTTATTTCAAGTACTGGAGTTTGTTTTTTCTAGTGGATTATATAGTAACTACCCTTCATAGGCCACAGGAAGATTAGCTCACTAGGGCAGTAGAACACTTCAGGAAGGCTGATAGCCCTGGTTAGGAAATGACAAAAATCACAATTTGAAGTCATGGTGTGTTGTACCCTTTGGGGGCTCCAGGCCATTCTGTTCCCAGTGCAATTCATGTTTCCGATGCAATAAGGTAGCAGGACACATGGAAAGAAGCTCAGATGAACATGTAATGCTTCTCCCAGTGATTGAGGACTCTGACCTTCATCAATGACCTTTGATGAGACTATGAGTAGCTGATAGAGAATTCTGGAAACACCGATTTTGAAAGGGAATCTGATTCATTGACACTATATAGGAAATTCCAGCTCTTGTATTAGCCTCCATTCTAATTAAAAATCTACATGAAAACAATTATTATTATTTTTGAGATACATGTACTTTCTGTGTGTGCATTGAATTCTGATATTATGTATGAAATACAGTAAACAAAAAGGAAATTATTGTAGTGCCTTGTTTTTGTGAAGTTAAAAATGAAAGGACTTCAGAAACATCAAGACTGTAATTCTATGTGCAGAATGTTAACTCGTATAAATCATTAGGGATTGGATCTTTGAATCTTGAAATGAAACAGGTCCTTGCGGTTTCAGAAGCCCTTTCCCTCTAATGAGATAAACAGAGATGTCAAAGACAGGGGGACATAAACACTTTGTCATTTTGCTCTGTGGAAGAAAAGGCAAATACAAGACATGGTGGAAATTCATCGGATCGGCTCTTCACTCTGCTAATGATTTATCTGCTTCCCCTGTTGCTTATCCTCCATTAAATTAACAGTCTGTACAGGACCCATCAAGTTGTACCTGACACCGAAAGAGATTAATGTTTTTCTTCAGCTCATTTGTAGACCAAAGTATCATTTGTGTTGGGATAATCATCTCCCCAGGGCAGATGGACCTAGGGGAGCGTGCAGGCCAGCACTTTAAAGCTCAGGGCTCTCAGGCCTTCTCTTGGGCCTGAAGAGGCTGTTGCCAGGGGATTAGTTGGTCTTGGGGGTGCTGCCAGTGCATGTGAGACTTCCTTTGTCTTTGTCTCCTTACTTCTTGAGGCTAATGGGTGACCCAAATTTTTTGGAGTATCTACACATTTGACACTCATATAAATGTATCATTCATTTTAAAATTATGTGTATGAAACATACATATAATCATATATATTGTAAGACATAGGCACAAGCAAATTTGGAAAGGATGTAGTAATAGATGTAAACAGTTCAATGACTTTCATCCCACTTTCCAAAGATGAGTACTCACTAGCACATATGTGCCTCACTTGAGAATGGCTCTTCTAGCAGAGCCCAGCCTCTCATCTGGGCAGCAGAGGGAGTGATTTTTCCCATCATGACTGAAATTTATGGCAGGTCTCCCAGGGTGCTGTTCTAGCACATGTGTTTCTTTTCTTCAAGGGAGAGAATCTATTGTGTTTCTGTTCCAATCCTGAAATTGAGTGCACTACTGAATGAGCCCTTTTTGATTAAACATTTGCTACTTCATACTACACAGCTTTAAAGAAAAAGTATTCATTTCTACTTGAAAAGCAGGATTTTACAGAGGAGCTTCTTATTGGCCTCCCAAATGAATGCAGGGGTCCAAGGCTTTTGGCTGTCCTCTGCTGCTTTCCCAGGCCATCAACAGGGAGCTGAATTCGAAATAGAGTAGCTGGGACACAAAGCAGCACCTTCATAGGATCCTGGAGCTTGCAAGCAAAGGATCAGTGTACTATGCCACCATGCTGGTCCCAAACAACTCTTAACAACTAACTTTGTAGTTTTGTCATTCCCCACAGAGTGTTAAGGCTACCCATATCCAAATGTCATGTTCTCTGTTTCAACACATTCTTGCAGTTTATCCTGAGCGCAAATTAAATTCTTGCCACTCTGTCATCAAAATAAAATTCTTGTTTCCATTCTTACCATCTGCACACAGGAAATGCCGTTGAAAAATAATTTATAGACACAAAAGTGGATAGTTTGTGATCAAAATTTCCAGACTCAATGACATTTTCATTCACCATGACTTGTAGATAACATTTAGCAATGGCCTTGGGGTGTGGGGAATGGAGGAAGAAGACTTTTTGCTATGTCATAGAAAGTTCAAATCCAATTATATCTGAGTGGCTGTGATATTTTTGCCCTGTCAGATGCTGATTTTTCTTCTTCAAGACTTAAAAAAGGGCCCTCCAAGCACATCAGGCAGGCTGCTCATAATTGCAAGTGTTGTTGATTGCTCCAAAAGAGAAGCTTTTGTTGGTAGGAACATCTGGAGTCCTTGAGCCTCCCAATGTCAGAGCTAAGTGCGGGGTCCTGAGGAGTGGGAACCTGGAAGGAAATTAGATCTGAGGGCTTCCCAACAGTCACCATGAAGACTGTTTTGTCTTTGTGTACACCTGTGTTACTGTGCACTCCAGATGCTGAGAGTCTGATCACAAATGATATAATCACAGGTTGGCCAATTATAACCACAGAATACTAATCTGTGGCCTCTTGGTGAGCAAACCATGAACTCAGATTGCCTTCCTTCTCATACTGTGAGCCCCAATTTTCTTGAATCCATCTTTCAGGGAGATTCTGATGTTCTTTGATTTTTCGATTGTGTAAACATTTGGGGTCATTCTCTCGTATTATTTGCTGCTTAAAAGAGTAAGGATTATCATATTTGATCTGTTCCTTCTTATTTTTCACCCTATCCAAACAGCAACTGGTAAGGTAGGGAGAAAAAGTTGAAAAGTTGGAATTGGCAAAAAATACATATAGTAAATGCGTCTCCTACTTAGCATTTTGGGGGGAAATAAAACAATAACTCATTTTTTTGGAATAATTTAGATAAGATTATTATTTTTAACTGTGTGGACTTTTTTCCGTTTCAAGATATCTTTCTTTCCGATAATCACCATCTTTTTAAAAACATACCACCATTGATGTTGTGTAAAGCTTTGTTAGCTTGTTGAAAGATTTTTATCAGGCATTTGTGAATAGAAAATGGACTTTATCTTCTGGAAAAATTTTTTGATGGCTTATTTTCTCTTACTGTTTCTCTGTTGTTAAGTGATTGTGGTGATTAATCTGTTTTATTGCAAGTTTTAACTAAAAGGATGTCATGACTTCTTAGAGCCAGAGAGAGTCACCATGGCCATCGTGGAGCTGACAGCCTTTGTTTGCTATGGAGTAACTGGGAAACTACATGCTGCTCTCCATCTTTCTTGTAACTCAGCCAGATAAGCTGATTGCAGACCAAACAATAATGTCTTGGGGGTGCCCACCAGCGAATGAATTAGTGAGCCACAAAAGGGGAAAAATACATACCATACTTTAGTTTCTGTTATGTTGAATTACTAAGGACATCCTGAATTATTTTCCATAACTTGCTAGAAATCTCCTAGTGTTCAGACTTTGTAATATTTTGTTCATAGGGAAAAATCAATCAACTCATTTCATCCCCAAGTACCTAAAGGCTGTAATATGTTTCCTTTTGATTGCTCCAAGTAATTCAAGACTACATAGGTAGACTGGGAAGAGGCTCCAAAAACATAAATGGGAAATTCTGGATAGATAGATAATTCTAGGAAGCTTAACTTGTCTCTTCACAACAAGTCGTTCAACTGCAAATCAGCACTTAGTCTTCTGCCGGCCTTGCAGATAAGCAGACTTTCCGCTTAAGGTAATATCAGAAGAGGCAGGGTGTGCTGAGTCATGGAAGGAGGCTTCATTTGACTTGGATCTCTTGCCTACATTTCAGGGAATTTTTACTTGGTGTGGGGGATGTGAGCATTTGCTTCACTCAACCATTAGTCAACGAATGTCACTGTGTGTTAGAAAAGAAATTGCTTTTTCAAGTAGGAGGCTGCATTGTGAACAACACCTTGTAAAGTCCTGCAACTCCCTTGGGATTGAGCTTTGTCTTTTTAACACTCACAGCAGTGAGGAAGAGGGTGTGATTGGCAGCCATCTATTGGCTAATGTGGGTCGGAATGACTTTTTGTAAGCTCTCATGATTATGAACACTGCTTCCAGTGACGTTTATTATCACTATGGAATTTTAAGTGTGTGCATCCTGTTAATCATTACTGCAATAAGTTATCCCGGAAAAATAACAGCATTGATAACTTGCCATGTATTTGAAAAATTCTGAAACACTTGACCATCACGACAATTTGACCTGAGAGAAGATAAACTGCTGGGCAGAAAAACAACAAAATCATAATGGCCAGTTGGAATAGCAGATGGAACTTAGTTTTTGTTTATGCCACTTAATCAAGAAAAAGATTATTTCTAACGTACCATAGGAAAACTTTGCTTGGTGTTCTGACAATGAAAGTTCTGTTGAAGGATGCTGCAACGTGTAAGTATTGGAAAAAATTAAGAGGGCAAAATAAAGAATGGCATAGAAAATCATAGTAACTGCTAAAATGGATGGTTTTGAAAATGGTTTTCCTTCAGGTGATGGAAACAAACAAAACTTGCAAGGAGTCTGTTTACTATCCAGCAATAAAAGGTAAAATCCAGCCTGTGCTGAAGAAACGGCGTCGCATTCCCTTTATTCCTTTTTTTATTCTTCCCTCTCAGGAATTAATTGCCTTTTCTGTCTGAAAGAAACTCAAATTGGTGGGAGGAAAGTGAGTGAGCACTTGTAGAATCAAAGATTCATGGAGTAGGAAGAACTTCAAGCAGCGATCCTTGCCTGATTTATATTCTGGGATGCCCATGAGAGGTGGTTTGTACTTGGGCCACCAACTTGGGTCACTCACATACAGTTCTTAGCTTATCAAGTTTCCCCTCCTTCTGTAGAACGCCAGTGAGCAATGGGGTTGCTGCTTGAATCAGTGTTAACTTCTGATTTCAGTTTCCAAAATGTAAAACATTGTTTGGAAGGGGAAGGCTGTTTGATTTTGCATAAAAGAGGTGAGGGAAGGAGAAGGAGAGGATTTACTCAGATTATAACTTTCTCGGGGTGTAGACTCCTTTGGGTGCTGATGGATACTGTGGCAGGGGTGTGTTACTCCACTGGCCATCTCTGGAGACAGACACTGATTTTGAAAATTGGAAACTGTATGAATAACTCATTAGTTATTTTTCTGCACAGGTTCCTACACACCTGATCTGATAGCTTTAAAAAATGAGAGGAAAAACCACAAAGGGACCCAATTTTGTATGCCCTCCAATTGTGACAGCATTGGTGAAATAAATGTTTCTGAGATCCGCTGAGAGGCATTACACAACATAGTTCCCTTTTCTTTTAGTCATGCATACAGATGATTTTGCAGTAATATTTGATTATGCCATGGGGAGAACGGAGTGCTTCTTACTAATAGATCCCAGATTTTTGTTTAGGAAATTTGTGGCATGGGTGTTTTTTAATGCATGTTTTTGTTTCTAAATTAACACACGGTTCTTGTTTTCCCATGCTTCTAGTTCTATCTGCAAGTTAAAGTGGCAGACCTAATTGTTTTTCATTTATTCCTCACATATAGGTAATGTGTTCTGGAGTTCTTTTTATTTCTAAAATGGTCAGTGTAATAATGAGGAATGAAATGTTATAATTTGACTGTGAGTATAATTTTTCAAAAGTAATTACCAAAGTGTCTAAAAGATATTTATTAATTCAATGAGTTTACAAGTTAAAAAATTTTCAGGGTCAGAAAATGCAATACTCAAACAACAATGGCTTAACCTTCAAGGGAAGCATATGTCTTACGTAACAGAAGCCTAGAGGACTCTTGCACCTGGCTAGTTAAATGAAGAGGTTCGATGCCACTGGACTCTTGCAATCCTAACAGACAATTTTGCTTTGAATTTTTTATCTTCCTTGTCATAGGAGTTCTGTTAATCACACTCCTACATGACAACAGTTCAAAGGTTTGGAAATAGAAGAGACCATGTCCCTTTTTTGGTCTCTTTCTTACAATTAATATAATTTCTCAGAAGTCTTCAGCACATGTACCACAGGGGACATCAACCAGAATTGTGTCACATGGCCACTTCTAAACTAATGCCTGACAAGTGGAATAGAGTTGCCTTGTTATTTCACAGGCCAATCAAATTTCAGCTTCCGGGGCTGGGGAAGGACCAGTGCTCCCACTGCTTGACATTTTAACTAAATCTGACTTCTGTTGTCCAGAGATGGTGGCTGTAGTGTATACACTGCGATGCAGGAGTTTTCAGCGTAGCTGTGTCTACTCCACAGCAGGACAAGGTTGAGAAGAGAACCTAGATGCCTTGCTAGTGCTACCAGATTCGCCACTTACTCTTTCTGCATTCTGCTTGATGGGCATATGGAAGTGCCTGAAACTCTTTATTTTTGAAGAGTTGTTTGTATCACTTTAATCTGTAGGAACCCAGAGGCCACATAGTTATTTCCAAAGAGATTTATTTATAAGTAATAACACTTTTAAAGTAGAATATGAAAAGTTCAACATTGTGCATTTTAGGGGTTATCAATATACTGAGACCAGATGGTGCACTTTAGCACACATTGTGTTGGGGAGGCCTTGTTAGTGCATGGCCCTTTGCCTAACCTGTTGGATGGAGGTCCAGTATACTCCAGAGGAAGAGCTTCCTGCAGAGCATCTTTCTGAACATGTTTCCCCACTCCCTTAAGCCTGATCCATTGCTAAAATATGTGCAAATCACAATAGGACTTGTTTTCATTTCTTGATTCTTTAGGAGAAAAACAGCAGCAGTAGCAGCAGCAAACAGTAACAGTATATTTCATACTCATCCCATCACTGCTGTCTTAGTGACCATGAGCACAGCTTCCAAGTGCACTGTGATAACTTTGAGGAAGAAAATTAGCCAGTCGCTCTTTGCTATGGCTTGTGTCCTGGTGTGTTGATAAGAGGCACATGTTCAAGATGTGAGAAGCTAACCAATTCCAATTTGAAGAAAAACCACTTTGCTCCCGTCTGTGTTGGGTTTGCACAGCCCTTGACATTTCTGTAAAGAATCATTTGCTTTAGAAATTACAGACCTGTAATACCAGCTGAAGAGGCAGTTGTTTAAGAGGGTATGTTTCTTTTTGGAGGAGTGGGTTAGAGTGGGGTGGACTGAAGCTTGGCAGCAGGGATGTTCGTCAGACCACTCCAGTGAGCCTCGCATTTCTTGATGGAAATGCTAAGCTCCTCTGGGAGCTCTCCTTTGATACTGAGAGGTCTGTTGATTAAAGTTTGATACCTCCTCCAAGCAGGAATTACAAAGCAAGAAAATCTGAGCTGTTGCACACAGGCTTAGCTCACAGGATTTCAGCACAGCAGCCTTGGGAGATGGTGTAAAGCCACAAGGTGTGTGGGTGGGCATATATTTGGACCACCAGATTGCATGCCAACTTGTAGGTTCAAAAAGATGAAAAAGCAAGGGAACAGGCAGGAAAGAAAGGAAAGGAGACAGGAAAGCCAGGAAGGAAACCAGGAAGGAGCAGATGTGCAAGTTTTTCATGTATCTTTGGGAAATCATCTCTATAGGATTTTGTTTCCTTAAATATCTACTAGGTACATTTAGCTTTCTAAAGTACAATTTTATCATGCCTTTCCTTTGACTAAAATTCTCTCATGGATTTCCCCCCAAAGTATTAAACATAGAATTACCAAATAATTCCACAATTTCACTTGTAGATATATACCTGAAAGAATTGAAAACAGGTGCTCAAACCAAAACTCCTATGTCAATGTTCACAGCAGCACTATCCACAATGGCTAAGAGGCAGAAATAACTCTGTGCCTATTGGCTGATGAGCGGATAAAGGAAAATGGAGTCTGGCCATACAGTGAAGCGTTGTTCATCCACAGCAAAGAATGAAGTACTGGCACACGCTACAACACGGATGAGCCTTGAAAACACTGTACTCAGTGGAAGAAGGCAGACAAAAATATGGTTGAATGATTCCAATGATGTGAAGTATCCAGAATAGGCTGGGTCATGGAGACAGAACACAGTGAGGGGAAAGCAGGGAGTAGTGGCTTAATGGAGTGGGTTTTTTTTTGGGGGGGTAATGAAAATGTTCTGCAAGAAGACAGCAGGAGGGACTATACAGTGCATTCATGATCACTCTTTAAAATGGTACACAGCAGCAACAAAACTTCCCCCAAACTCTCTCCTTTCCCTTTCCAGCCACAACTCTAAGTCTCAATTTCAAGTTGTAAAAGCACTAGCTACTCTTTTGGCTACATATTCGGCCATTTCTCCATGAAATCTAGGATCAGGCTAAGCTAGATCTTTTACTATTTTGTGATTATACATATCCTTTCATTGCATATCCTGTCTCGATGTCAATGCATATCCTGTTTCCTCTGTAATCTTGCTTCGACCATATGTGCAGTGTCTACTTTTCCTTGAAAGTTTAGTGCCATTGTTATTTCTTGTCTTTCTTTGACTCTTTATACTTGTTTCTTCTCCCATTTCCTGAAGGATGAATTGTTTCATAATAACTCTCCTCTTTCCTTGTTGTCTTCTTTCCCATAGCCAACTGTGGTCCAAAAATTCTATATGGAAAATTCCAGAAATATTTAATGTTTAGTTTGAACTGCACACCATTCTGAATACCATGACAAAATTTCATGCCGTGTGGGTCATGATTCCTTTGTCCAGTTGTCGGTGCTGTGTGTGCTACTTGCTGGATAGCACTTAGTAGCTATCTTGCATATCAGATCTGTTGTCCCGGGACTGCTGTAGTTACATTCAAGTGATACTTTTTCTACTTAACAGTGACCCCAAAATACAAGAGTGGTGATACTGGTAATACTGCCATAATCTTCACATATGGTTATAATTGCTCTAATCGCTTACTGTATCCTCTTTATAAATTAAACCTTATCATAAGTATGCATATATGTATGTATAAGTAAAAGCAGTGTATATGGAACTTGGAGATACCCACAGTTTCAAGTATGACCTCTTTAGGAAGGCCACCATCTGAATTGCAGCTCCCTGTGTGCATATATACCTGCCTCTTATAATACATTGTACCTTGCAGTGTAATATGTCTCCTTGTCCATTTTTCTTCCTTCCTTAGAGCTAAGGACAGTTGCCACCCAGCTCAGTATCTGGTGTCAGGCAATCTTTCCATAGAAAGGCTGTTGAAAAAATTGCATTGGATTGATTCAAATCACAGTCACATCCTGCCCATTTTCTTCTCACTCATTGTGTTGTGTTTTGTTCCTTTCAAGGACAAGGAGAAAGAAGAATAATCCCCGGTTTTCAAAAACTAAGACACGACTAATTAACTCAAAGCAGATAAAGTTGACATTAAGAAAAAGTAGTGATAGTAGATGTTTTTTAAAAGTCAAAATTTATGGTACACTTTTATTTTTGCAGTATTCAAGAATTCATTTTAAAATGGAGAGTGCTCTTTATGGGGATTTTCATCAACAAAGGTTCTTAATCCTTAATTGAGGGATAATACTGTCATTATCTTTCTGCTTGTCTCCGCAGGCAACACTACCTGCAGAGAACTGCTCCTGCGTTTCTGTTCTTTCACAGCACCTAGTGGAGGGGTTTTTGAGTGATGGGAACTCAGTATTACAAAGGTAGTGTCTTGCCAAGTGTATTCTATACATGTCTTTGAACAGTTGTGGTTTATTAAATAGTCTTTCATCTGTAGAGTTATTGCCAGTCAGCTTGCATGCTTCCCTTGACCAGAAAACAAAGTAACTGGAATGAATCTGGAAATACTCTTGATTGTTGCTTCTACCTGTTCTGCGATGTCAGATTCATTTCCAGGGAGATCCCTTTATGCTGGAAAAAAGCTGGGGAGTTGTGGTGTTCTTGGGACTCTTTCAGCGAAAGTGGCCTTTCAAGTAATACAGGGTTTTACTGGTGTTTGGAAGTGATCTACCTGTCATAAAATTCATTCTGCTCCTTATTGAGATGACAGGAGTTAGGAGACTTGGGGCAGCTTCTTCATTCTGCTCTTAATCACCTATGGCCTTGGGCACGTCATCTCCTCTCCCCAGATCTCAATGTCCTCATGTGTAAATAGGGAGGAAGGGTTAGTGTGGGGGGCTCCTGCCGCCTAGCCAGCAGTAATTGCAGAATACCTAGAAGACAGCAGTGTGATGGACTCAGCCAAGTGTCAGGATGGGAAGAGGTTGGGATAACCCAAGTGTGAGAGCTCATGCCATTTTTCAAGTTGCTCACTCACTTAACTTCCTTTTGCCGCTTTGGATGTGATGTGCCTTCTTCATGTTAATTTTCTTTTTCATTCCCCAAGGAATTTAAAAGAGAAATCAGGACTTTTAATATTGTTCCAGGAATTCTCTTCTGTGGGAACAATGATTATCATTTGGCTGGAAGGACTCAACTGGATGGGTTTTTTTCCTTCTTAGATGATTCCACAGGGAATTGGTAATAATAAGTTATATCTAGTTTTAGGAACTTGAATCAGAGGTTATAATGGAGAGCAGAAGAAGAGTATACCCTTTAGAAAATTGGGTAGAATGTACTGTTTAAATTTTTGCCTTACTCGTTTTATATTTCTTTGAAGAAGTTTTGCAAGGATTTTCATGACAGAAAGAAATCATATGCAGGCTTACTGCTTTGCTTCACAAGGGTACTCACTACCCCTGATGTACGTGAAGTCAAAGCAGCATCTCCGGTTATGCTTAGTTTTGTTCCAAAGTCTTAGGGATGCAGTTTCTGAATTTAATAATCCACTGTGTTAAATACTTGGAAGCTATATTGGAATCACTTTAATTTAATCCCTATTATGTGTCTTCATTTCCATTTTAAAATGATGTTTTGAGGTAGCTTACTGCTTATTATAATTGGCGTAATAGTTAATTTCAGCAAAAAGCTCTATTTAAAAGATTTGAACATGCTATGACTTTCCCTAGCCCCACATTTGCTCCTTTGTGTAGATAAAAGGAGACCCTTTTTAGCCATTGGGCGGCAAGGATTGTAATGGCAGATCTGATGCTAGATAGGGGTTGTTTGTACTCAGAGCCTTCTGCACGGAGCAGACCAATCATCTGTGACACTGGCATCTGGTCAGACTGGTTCTTATTGAGAGAGCCAGAGTGTGACAAGTGTGGATTAAGGGACTGAACAAGTACCACCTGAGCTGTGCCCTGCCATGACTGTTGCTCATTTGGAAGACTTGCCTGGAAGATGATCTAAGATAAGGAAAACAGACCTATTGAAAGTAGGTTAATAAAACTGAACTGATGAGTGAGGGGCAGGTGGAAGAGTGTTACGCTTGGGACTGGCAGATGAGAAAAGCCCTCCCATGCTAGGCTTCACTTTGGTCTCTTAATCTGGGAATATGTTCCTTTGGATTTTACTCACTCTGTTGGGATTTCCATTTGTTTAGTTTTCCTGTCCAAACAGTAATACTGGGGAACAGTCTGATGAAATCCATGGGAGATTGTGAACTAGGAAAGTAAAATTATTCTGTATTAGCCTTTTGATGAAGAGTTAATACCTCATGGAATACAGGAAAAGGTGCCTTAAATTTATACAGCAACTTCCTCAACATAAATAAAAAATTTTTTTAAACAGAGAAGTAGGTGATAGATTCCCTGACTAAGCATATGTAATTGAGGGAGATTAGTCCGAATATTGGAACTACTGATAACTACTGTTTGTGTGCAGTGGGAGAAGGTGTTCAACTGGGTACAGGGTGGTTAGATTAGGAATCTTGGTGAACAGGAACCGCAGGCCTGGTTCTGGCTTGTCTCACTTTCTGTGGGATGTTGGCAAATCACTGTCATCTCCTTAGAGGTCAGTGTGTCTTAAAGTGGAGAATCAGACTCATACTTTCTAAGAGTTTTTCAGGTTGTTACATTGTGTGACTTACTTAGGCCACCAGGAAGTAAAGGGTTGGTTTTCCAAATAGCTAAAAATCTACCTTTCTACAGTTCAAAGCTTATTTTTATCTAGCTGAATGGATGTATTTATTCAGTGCATTGTGAACATGTCTGCCTTTTGAAACAGCAGTAAATGTAACTTTTGCTTACTGACTCAGGGTTATCATTATGAGCTATTATGTAATACCTGGGTACCCTTAGGGACTACAGAGGTGTGGAGAACTATGTGCCTTGAAATTAAATGGCATGGGTTGTTCTGCTTTATAAAGTGATCGTACTTGTTCTGATTTTTTAGTGCTTTTTGCTTTGCTTAATGTAATTCCTTACCTTCTGTTATCTAGCTCTCAGTGTTCTGTTTGTGTCATGTTTCCTTTTGCTTCTTCTGATGGGCCACAGATGAAGCAAGTTGATGTTGGGTTTGAAGTTAGGGCAAATAGTCCTAAACGATGTTTAGGAGGAGCTGCTGCCAAAGAAGATTCAGAGGGCTCCACTGTCACTGCTTAAGGCCTTTAGGATGCTGCAGTCCATGACCCCAGTAAATCCAGCATCAAGATATATAGGATTTTATATTTTAAGAGTGACATCAGCTTTGTGAATATCCATTCTAGAAAAGAAAATGAGGATGAGAACAGGATGAGAATGACACAATAAATATCAGAAATCTCAGAAATATGAAGAGGTCATGGAGTGGGCAGATCTGCAGGATCTGTGAGAGTGTCTGGATGTTTGATAGGCATGGCCGGATCTCATTTGCAGGCTTCCACATAATCATCGTGTTCACCGTGTGGGTTGCCTCCTCCTCCTCTCGATAGGGCAGACGCACAGGGATTGGCTTGTAGCAAAAGCTGAAGTAGACCCTCAGAGGCATAACTTCAATTATTACTCTATGGCTCCCTAAGACTGCTTCCATTAGATTAAAGAAAAAATAAGTTGGTTATTCATTTTCAATTTATATTTACTTATACTATTTATATTTATATTCATTTATATTTAAATGTAAATGCCCCTTGATTGGCCGGTAAGCTGCAGTGCTATCCACTTCAGCATCAACTTGACACTGACTAATTTGCACTGATTTGTTTAATTAATCTCCAGGCCTGGGCATTTTACAAAGCTTGCTACCTCCCCTATCTTCCCTCCCCCTATTCTCACCTCATTCATCCAACAAAGCCAAAAATGTTATTTTTAGGCTATAGAAGCCATGTTAAAAATAACCACTAGGCTTCTTGAAGCTTTTCTCAAGTTTTAGAAGAAATAAATTCAAATGCTCCCCATTTCATGCTTTTCCTGGGGCCCAAGGAATAGAAGCCGGAGTTGTCCTGGGACCAGGGTTTGCTCTTCCTGACAGTGGGTGGTTGTTCATCCCAGTCGTCTGAGGCTGGGAGAGGCTGGGATCTGTAGCTAGAGCTTCATCCAGGATTGTGTTTCCGTAGCTTGGGAGGGCGATGAGGAAGTGTGGAGAAAACCTGCGAGCTGATCAGGACTGAGAGAAGCAGGATTGTACAACCCCTGTTTTAGCATGAATGTTAAGAGTGGTCGCAATTGAGTACTACTGGCCTTAGCTTTTTCCTTTTACTGAACACCAGTATCAATGGTAATGACAGGCAACGTGTAGAAGCAACTTCTGCTTTCTTCCCTTTTACAACTGGTCTCCTTCCCCTTCCAGGAAAACACTTTCAGTCACCATTGAGCTCAGGATTCTGGAATTTCTATTACTGCTGCAGCGTAGTCTGCCTTTTTTTTTTTTTTTTAATCCTTGGCTTTGGATTCGCTTCTTTATTGATTTGGGCTGATAATCATGTAGGCTACTGGGATTTTCTAATTATTTTGGCTGTCTTCATTCTTGGATTGTGCCTGATTTATTCTGTTCAAATAATTTATCAGCAAAATGAATTCAGCCGGTTGAAGAGCGCATGCATCTACCCAGCTCTGATCTGCTGCTGTCTCCACTCCTTTGTGTCATGTTAAATGAATCAGTTCACTTCCCTATTTTTCATTTTTCCCCTTGTGAATACAAAGGAAGGACCTTTATCTTGTGACTCAAGAGTTAGGGTCACTAAAATCAGATACTACCCAAATGTAAGTTGTTGCCATTGGTTTGAAAGTGTCAGTAGTTTAAGTCTTTATTTACATAAATTTTTAATATGGACTCATAAATACATGCTGGTTGGAGAAAATATAGAAAACTGTAGAGAAGGAAACAAAAATCATCTGTCACTATGCTACTTAGTCATATAAATCTGTTAAAATATTTTTCGGTCAACCTTTTAACAAACATAGACATACTTATTTAAGATAAGATCTGCTGGGCCCGGCGGCTTGGCCTAGTGGCTAAAGTCCTCGCCTTGAACACACCGGGATCCCATATGGGCGCCGGTTCTAATCCCGGCAGCTCCACTTCCCATCCAGCTCCCTGCTTGTGGCCTGGGAAAGCAGTCGAGGACGGCCCAATGCATTGGGACACTGCACCCACGTGGGAGACCCGGAAGAGGTTCCTGGTTCCCGGCATTGGATCAGCGCACATCGGCCCGTTGCGGCTCACTTGGGGAGTGAATCATCGGACGGAAGATCTTCCTCTCTGTCTCTCCTCCTCTGTGTATATCTGACTTTGTAATAAAATGAATAAATCTTAAAAAAAAAAAAAAAAAGATGCATCCGTATTGATGCATTTGTTTAAAAAAAAAAAAAAAAAAAAGATAAGATCTGCTTCATGTCCAGCATGAACCCATGAGAATTTCCCAGTTTTAATCATTTTAAATATCTACATAATCTTATATTGGGTGGATGGTTAATCATCTAGTGGACTCATTTTAATTTTTTTTTACTATTATTTATTATTTTTAATTCATTAATTACATTGTATTATGTGATCGTTTCAATTTTTTTTCTAAGATTTATTTGTTTGGAAGGCAAAGGGCTGGGCCAGGCCAAAGTCAGGAGCCTGGAACCCATTTAGGTCTCTTACACGGAAGGCAGGGGCCCAAGCACTTGGACCATCTTCTGCTGCTTTCCTAGGCATATTAACAGGGAGCTGGATTAGAAGTGGACCAACTGGGATTTGAACCAGTGCCCAAGTGTGATACTGGCATTGTAGGAAGCTTCTTAACCCAGTGTGCCAGAGCTCCGGTCTCAAACCCCTCTTTCTGACTCCCATGTCTCTTCCTGCTCCCTTTTCACCCAAATGGCAGAATCATCTAAAATAAACCAGTCATATCACTTTCCTGTCTAGCTTCTCTGATCAGTCTCCAGATGAGGTCTTGTTGAGGCAGAGCCCCTCCTGTCTGCTCTCCGCCTACCTTTCTCCTTAGCACTGGATTTCTCATTTCTTGTCGTGTCTCACTTTCTGCTCCAGCAAAACTAGACGTAGGG
The DNA here is from genome assembly GCF_030435755.1 of Ochotona princeps. NCBI lineage: Eukaryota > Metazoa > Chordata > Mammalia > Lagomorpha > Ochotonidae > Ochotona > Ochotona princeps. The sequence goes on along the minus strand of NC_080839.1, from coordinate 53,310,870 downwards.
TCCTCCAGACGCACTTTTGCTGTTGCTATTCCTGGATCTGCAATCCCCACTCCTTCACCAAGCACCACCATCACACTGCCCCTGGATATGTGGGCTGACTGGCCCACTCCCTCACTGGGATCCTTTTTCTCTTGCAGTTCTTTCGTGGCTGTCTGTATCTCCATCACTTCTGTAACTGCAGGCTCCCTCCAATCCGTCCTCCATGCCGGTGCTTGTTTGTTTTTTAAAAATCAATTCTGACCATGTGTCTTCCCTATTCAGAATCTGTGGCTAGCTCCACTCTATCTCCTCCTAGACACCTAGTCTTGACCTGGCCTTCGGGCTCTCTGTGGCGCAGCACCTGCCCTCTTTCTTCGCAGCATCTTTCACGATGCCCCCTTGCACTCTGCAGCCCTTTCCTGTAGATTTTCTTATTGTGGGAATGAGATGCCCACCCATTACAGAGCCCTTGTGCATACTCTTCCCTCTGTCCCAAGGGAATCATTCTGCTTATCTTTGGAATCTCAGCCTTTCCCCTCAGAGGCCTTCTCTTTTTCTCCCATAGCTCATGGTATCCTTTTCTAGGCTGCCAGTGTTCTGGGCATTTCTCCTTTATATCAGAGTTATAATTTTAGACTAGGCTGTAAGCTCTGTGAACGAGATGTGATGTGATTTGTGTGTGTGTGTGTGTGTTCACTCAGTTTATAGGGAAGATAGGAAGGGCAGGGGAGGAAAATTCACAGATCCAACATATGAGAATACAGCCACCCTTCAAGAAATTTAGCTGGATAATACTAATTAAGTTAAATGTGACCTAGGCAGGAAGCATGAATTTGTGATTCTCGGCATGGAATGCCTGCTCCTCTACAGTCCTTGGAATACCCTGTGAGATTAACATTGCTAGCTTCATTTTAGAGATTGAGACCCAGGGAATTATTTTGTTGAAGGTCATAAAGCTAGCAGGTGGAATGGCCATAATTCAATGTTAAGTCAAGCTGCAGGGTAGGGAGGCGAGGCAGAATGAAGAGCATGCTAGTGCAGGCTGTGTCCTAGGAGGGTGACTGAGTCCTGGAGTGCAGCAGTTGGCGAGTTTGTCTCAGGAAGTGTTGGGCAGCTACCCAGCTCATCATGGGTCAGCCAGAGCTGGCAGCACAGCCGAAGCTGATTTTGTCTCTGCTCTCCTGTGCTCCTGGTGATGGACTGTGTTGGCTGGGACCTGTATTGCTCTCCACAGGCTGCTTGCCAGGGTGCTGGTGTTTTTGGAGGCCACTCAGCTAAGTCCCCAGTAGGAAGCAAGTGCTCAGCCTTGGGAAAAGACAGGCACTTGTGAACCCCGCAGGGAAACAGAGGTGGGCTCTCAAGTGACCCACAGGGCTGGTCAGCTGGGGAACCTTGCAACACTACAGCTGTAGCCCCAGGCTTTAACAGCCACACAGAAACAGAACAGAAACCTACTGGTAAAAGGGACTAAGCTATAAAGGATGTTGCCAGAGAGCTTTGGAAAAAAAAATAGCTTCAGAATTTTCTTAAATTAGGTTTTTCCTTTAATTACCTACTTATCCTTCAGGAAGTTGGAGCGGTCCCATTCCGTATCAACATATTCCTTGTCAATTATGCACAGGCTCAGGCTTATGGTGCCGAGGGTGAGGCTTAAGTACAAGGCAGCTGGAATGCTTTCCCCTTGGGTTGAGGGGAGTGATAGGAATACTGATGGGCTGCAACTCTGGGTGGATGCTAGTGCTGACTGAGGGGAATCTAACCACACATGGCCGGGTGAGGGGCTGGGACTGACAGAGAGAGCTGTCGTATTGGGCACTGCAGGTGGGGGCAGGTTGACCTGCCAGCTGTGGGAGAGTGGGCGTTGGGTGCAAACCTTTGATTTTTGTGATCCTGGTAAACTGCCTACTCACAGGTTCTTAACACTGAATCTCCAAATAGCTGATTTAAAGGGGTGCATTGTAAAACTGCCTGCTGGCGCTTTTTCCCCTTGCCTGGTTGGCTGTGTCATCTATGCTGCTTGACAGAAAATTGGGGCTGGAAACATTTTGTGGGCATGTTCTGATGAGATGCGGGGTGAAGTGCGGCTGTGTGTGCGTGTGTGTGCACACATGTGCGTGTTTTGAGTTGCAACAAGAATGGAAGATGAAGTTTGACTACTTGTGAGCTCTCTCACCCTCTGCTTGTCCTCCGGCACCTGGGCTGTCTCCAAGGAGTAGGTGGGATAAAGATAGTGGTAAAGAGAGAATTGCAGCTCCTTTCATGCTGTCATTGGAACAAGGCCAGAAGTTCATTTATATTTCCAAGCAGCTGGTGGTTATTTGGACTGAATGTTGTGGAGAAACAGGTGAATTCTGCGGGAAGGAAGCCCACGGAACAGCTTAGAATGTGCAGCTGTAGCCCTCTTCCCCAGGCACAAAGAATCCCTCCCTGAGATGTCAGTTGTACTCTGCAACGTGAGTTTTCCCTTCCCATCCTCACCTGAGGCGTCGAACCCCCACACCCACCCTCATCTCTGCCTTTGGGCTCAAGTGAGTCAAGCAGGCCGAATTCTTTTCCTTGTTCTTCTTCCCTTCCCTCTTTCCTCACTTTCTTATTACTTTCTACCCATCTCTATGCCCCCTATATCTCTCTCATCTTTACTTGAGTGTCTAGACACCTGAAAACCTACTTGGCAAGCAGGAAAGAACTTCCAGTTGAGTCTATCTGATCAAGGAGGGTGGAGGGCAGCTTCAACATGCATCAGTGCTAAAGCAAGAGGAATGGGAAGATACAGATTAGGATAATGATAAAAGCAGTGCCACACATCAGCACCCGCCCGCCTGCCTGCTCTGCTCTTGTCCTTTTAAAAGGAGTGAATCTTAACTACAAAGTCTGTTTAGACAACTAAGGACTATTTTGTGAGGCAGATGCAAATTTAATCCAAGCTCTGTCGATAGGATGGGAGTTGGCGCTGGGTTTTGTTTTGTTTTCCACCTCTCTGAGCCTCAATTTCTTCTTCTTTCATCAAGCAGAATCTATCACGTGATAGGAATGAGAATGAAGCTGCCAGCCCAGAGCCCCGCCTACAGTCAGCCAGTGGTGGATCATTATCTAGTTGTGTGTCCTTTTATAGGACACCTGAGTGTTCTGTGTGTCTTGTTTCCTAAAACCAGGAGAGGTGAAAAATGTCTGCCTTATGTCACCAACAAGAATGTGAGAAGGCACTTGAAACAAAGCAAAGCATGCCATATAATAAGAACGTGAAGTTCATTTCCCATAATTACGTTACAGTGTAATCTCAGAATTGTGCTCGTTGGGCAGCAGGTTTGTGGAGTGACTTGGAGATGTCTCTGGAGCTGTTGTGGCAAGTGGAACACGTGGGAAACAGTGATTGGGGCTGCTGAGTTCAGAAGACCATGCCCTGCCACTTCCCGCACTGCCATCATGGCTTTGGGATTTGACTTTCATTTTTTTTCCTAGCGTAAGGCTCTTGCCTTTGGAAGGGGGGAGTGCATCCATTTGTAGATTTGATTGTTCCTTTGCACATTTGTCTCTGGCCCCTCGTAGACCATTTAACTGTGGGAGGGCATGCTGAAGAAGCAAAAGCAAATGATGTTCAGATTTGTCAGCTTTGCTTGATCATGACATAGAAAATTGAAAATACTTAAAATCAGTTCAAATTTTTTTTTTTTTTTTTTTTGTCAATGGACTGCAGCTCTATCGATTATAAGGCCAGCTAAAGAATGTGCTCTCTAATCTTGAAGACCAGGGTTCCTGGTTTCCATTTATCTTGATGTATGTCTTGACACATCCTGTCATAATTCCAGCAGCCCATCTGGTGAAGGGGATGCAAGAACACTGTTCACGGTAACAGATACATTTACATTTTTTTCACAGTCTGAGCAAGCTATTGCCCGTGTCTGCATTTTCATAAATTAGCTGTGCTGAATGTCACTTTTCTAATCTCCATATACAGTAGCAATTAGTCAGTTCAGCTTGATCCAGAGTTCATTTTCATAAAGGAAACAAACTTCTAAAATTGGAACTCAATTAGGATTTCATCAAGACACCTGGAAGGGACTAACAGTGAATTGTTTTTAAGGACTATTTACCCTGGAACACTGCCAGCAAATTCTAAATGTGTAGCCTTTCTGCAGTAAGTTGCTCTTTTCTGAGTTATTTGGGAAATTGCTAAAGCCATCCGTGTTTATAGGTCACCATGTGGCAAATAGGAAATCTCTTCTTCCTATCCTTTGTTTAGTTTGATTTTGCTAGTTTTTTGTTTTTGCAATACAAGTACTAAATTCTAGAACCACAGAGCAGGAAATGGCACTTGTTAAATCAATGTTTGTTGGATAAATGAATAAATAAATGAGTGACAGAATGTACAAATGATAAGATGACTGTTTTTTAACATGAAGACAGAAAGTAGGATGCTGTTTGCCAGAGGGTAGGGTACAAGGTTAATAGGATTTTTTTTTTTTTTTTTTGGTTTGTAAAGCTTCAGTTTTGCAAGATAAAAAAAACTCTGGATGTGGATGGTGGTGATTCACAATGATGGGGGTAAACCTAGTGCCACTAAACTGTATACTTAAAAGTGATTCAGAAAGGGTGATGTTAGCAAGATGGCAGAAAAGGAGATTCCAACTCCTGTTACTCTCCCATTCAATAAACACACCCAAAAAAATGAGTTTTTAACTGCCACCCATGGACAGGAATACTTCTGTGAGGATGCAGGAATCCAGTGAAGACTAGATGTGAATAAAATTATGGTTCATTGGGCCCAACATGGTAGCCTAGTGGTTCAAGTCCTTGCCTTTCATGCATCGGGATCCCATATGGGTGCTGGTTCTAATCCTGTCTGCCCCATTTTCCTATCCAGCTCCCTGCTTGTGGCCTGGGAAAGCAGTTGAGGATGGCCCAGGGCCTTGGGATCCTGCATCTGTGTTGGAGACCCAGAATAGTTTCTGGGCTTCTGGCTTCTGATAGGCGCAGCTCCAGCTCTGGCCATTGCAACTGTTTAGGGAGAGAACCAGCAGACAGAAGATCATTCTGTCTGTCTTTCCTTGTCTGTGTATATCTGACTTTACCAACCAAAAAATATGGTTCTTCCCAGCACAATAGCCTAAAGACTCAAGTCCTTGCTTTGCACGTGCTGGGATCCCATATGGGCACCGGTTCTAATCCAAGCAGCCCCACTTTTCACTCAGCTCCCTGCTTGTGACCTGGGAAAGCAGTTGAGGGTGACCCAAAGCTTTGGGACCCTGCACCCGCATGGGAGACCCAGAAGAAGCTCCTAGCTCCTGTCTTCAGATCAGCTCAACTCTAGCTGTTGCGGCCACTTAGGGAGTGAATGAATGGATGGAAGATCTTTCTACCTCTTCTTCTCTCTGTGTATTGACTTTCCAATAAAAAATATATGTATGGTTCATTGAAGAAGTAATAAGAACAGTTTTACTTTACTCATATTACATGTTTCTCAAGGTGGTTAAGTTCATTTTCTGTTAACTTTTTGAGAACTCTTTGTATACATTATAATTCCACTTCCCATGAACTTTGAGAAGTACCTCCATATTTATAGAAACATAAATTGTGACATCATTAGTATAAAACATGCACAGGAGGTACAAGTCAGCTTTTTTATCTAATCAAAATTATTGTTACTTATTACTGTCTGATACAACAAAAAAAGGTGTTGTGTGTAAGCTTGCTGGTAATCACAAACAAAAAGTATATAGTAGATAAACAAAAGGTAGATAACAGAAATATAAATAAAATACATCAAATATAACACCAGAAAAAGTCATAAGGTATAAAGGATTATAGGAAGAGAGAAGGAAAAAGCTACAAAACAGTCAGAAAAGAAGACGCAGCCACATGATGACTTTAAGAGGCGCATTTTCGCTTTAAGAACTCATGTTGAATGAAAGCAAAGGGAGGACAAAAAGATCTTTCGTGCAAATAGGAACCACAAAGAGAAAGTAAGGGTGGCTATACTTGTATCAGACAAAATGGACTGTAAGTCAAAAACTATTACGAGGACAAAAGGTCACTCTATATAGTAAAGAGGTCAATTCATCAAGAGGATATAACAACTGTAAATATATATGTGCCCCTTATTGGAGCATCTAAATATATAAAACAGATACAAACAGAACTGGAAGGAGAAATAGACAGCAATACAATAATAATAGAATAATTCATTACCCCACTTTTAACATTGACTAGATCATCCATTCAGAAAATTAATAAAGAAATCGCTGACTTGAGCAACACTACAGACCAAATGGACCCAACAGACATACAAAACATGTCTTCTAACAATAGTACAAGGTCTTCCCAAGCATATGTGGAACATTTTACGGGATGCATCACTTGTGAGGCCATAAAAACATCCTAACAAATTTTGAAAGATTGAAATAATATTCAGTGTCTTTTCTGATCATAATGCTACAAAAGTAGAAATTACTAACAGAAGAAAAGTTGAAAAAAGCATCAACCAAATTTCAGTGCAAAATATCAACATATTCTATATGCTTATAAGGAGCAGTCTGAAACAAATTACCAAAGTAATCCCATTTATAGTGTGCCAAAATAATGAAGTACTTTGAAATAAATTTTACCAAGGAGGTGAAAGATCTGCACAGAGAGAAGTTAATATTTGATGAAAAAAAAACACAAATAAGTGGAAATATATATCATATTCTTGGTTTAGGAATATTGTTAAAATGTCCATACTGCCTAAAATGGGCTACAAATTCAATGAAATCCCTGTTAAAATTCAAATGACATTTTTTACAGAAGTAGAATAAGCAATACTAAAATGCATAGGAAACCACAGAAGACCCTGGATAACCAAGGAAATCTCGAGAGAACAAAGATGGAGGCATTATATTTTTGTATTTAAAATCACATTACAAATCTATAGTGAGCAGTGCAGTATAGTACTGATGTAAAACAGATGCAAGGATCAGTGGAACGAAATAGTACAGAAATGAATTTGCTCACATATGTGCAATGGATTTTCCTAACTATTTGTTGTTGTCATTGTTTTAAAGGTGTATTTTACTTATCTGAAAGGCAAAGTAATATATAGAGAGAGAAAGAGAAGAAACTAGATCTTGCAGTGGAAGGGAAGTGGGCCAGACTGAAGCCAGGAGCATAGAGCTCCATCCAGGTCTTCCATGTGTGTGACAGAAGCCCAAGTACTTGGAGTGTTAGCAAGGATTAGCAAGGACTTGAACTGGTGCTCTGCTTTGAGATGTGAGCTTTGCAGGTGGTGGCTAAATTGGCTGTAACATCACTATGATGGTCCCTGTTCAATGAATTGTTGACAAGGGTGTTAATAATACAATGGGGGAAAGATTAGTTTCTTCAATAAATAGTGTTGGGAAAACTAGAGATCCACATGCTAAAGAATGAAATCTAACACTTAATATCACACAGAAAAATTAGCTCAAATGGATTAAAAATTAAATGTAAGACACAAAACAATAAAACTCCAGAAGAAAATGTAGGGTAAACGTTCCTGATACAATTTTGACAGTGATTATCTTTTTGATAACACACCAAAAGCACAGCCAACAAAAAAAATTAAACTGTGTTATTATATAAAACCAAAAGATTTTTGAACAGCAAAGGAAAATATTGACAAAATGAAAAGAGATCATTTGGAATGGAACTAAATGTTTGAAAACTATCTATCTGAATATACTAATATCCTAAAGATATAAGGAACTCATATATCAATAACAAAAAAAAGTAACCTAGGTGAAAAATAGAATAAGAACCGAAATAGACTTTTCCAAAGAAAACATGCAAATGGCCAAGTTACATAGCAAAATAGCACCATTTATCATTGGGAAAATGCAGGTAAAACCATAATAAGATACCATTGCACAGCTGTTAAAAAAAAAAAAGCAGGTGATAGCCATTGGTGCAGATTTGGGGCATTGGCACCCTTTTGTTGAGAATGCAATGTGGTAAAGCATTATGATAAACAGTACATGATGGTTTCAAAGGAAATTAAAAATACCAGATGACCCAGCAATCTCACATCTGAGTATTGATTCAGTGGAATCAAAATCATAACCTTGATAAGATGTACACAACCTCAGTTTCTTTATAGCACAGTACAGAATAGTCAAGGTGTGGACACCGCTTAAATAGCCATCTGCAAATGACTGAATAAAGAAAATGGGGCATCAGGATGCAATAGAATTCTATTCAGTCTTAAAAATGGAAGGCAATCCTGCATTTACAGCAGCATGGATGGGCCTGACAGATAGTATGCTAAGCAGAGTAGATCAGATGTTAGAAACGCAAGTACAGAACTGCATAATCTCACATATGGAATCTAAAACAATCAGACTCAGAGAAGCAGCAAGTAGCAAGGGGTCTGGGCAAGAGCAAGGGAGAGACGGAGGGGGATGTAAGAGAGAACATTTCATCTCTGCAGAAGGAATGAATTCTGCTGGACAATAGCTTGGTGGACACAGGCAGCACTGACTGCTGTAATGTTTACTGGAAATTCTCCTAATATGGTAGATCCTAAGTGTTCTTTTTATTTTTATTCAGATTTATTTATTTTTATTGGGAAGGCAGATTTACAAAGAGACAGAATGATCTTCTGTCTGCTGGTTCACTCCCCAAATGGCTGTAATGGCCAGAGCTGGAGCTGTGCCTATCCAAAGCCAGGAGCCCGGACCCTGTTCTGGGTCTCCCACATGGGTGCAGGGTCCCAAGGCTTTGTGCTGTCCTCCACTGCCTTCCCAGGCCTCAAACAGGGAGCTGGGTGGCAACTAGAACAACTGGGATACAAACTGGTGCCCACATGCGATCCTGGTGCTTGCAGGGGAGGACTAGCCACTTGAGGCTTTGTGCCAGCCCTCAACCCCACTAAGTGTTCTTACAACACACACACACACACACACACACACACACACACACACACGTAGCTGTGAAGTGGTGGACATGTTAATTAGCTTGATAGGGGTTATGATTTCATAATATATACCTCTATCAAATCATGAAGTTGCACACTGTCAGAATGAGAGATCTTTAAACAGTTCAGGGAAAATATGTGTCATGAAAAATTTGCATACATTTCAAGAATTTTTTGCACGAAACTCATCTTTGAATTCTATTTTTCCATAACATTTTGAAATAACTTTGTATACACAATAAAATATAATGAAGATAGCAGGTTTTATGATCTATATATTTCACCACAATAGGACAAACTGTGGGGAGCGGCAGGTGGTGAGGGAGAAAAAGGTAGCATGTGAACTTGGCCTCTTCCTTCCTGCTCAGTACTGGAGGTGAGAATGCAGTGACACGGAGTACTCAGTCCCTAGGTCAATGTTACTGTCCTGCTTACGGTGAGGGAAGGAGGGAGGAGGCCGACACAGATCTCTGTTAAGTATCAGCTATCAGCCAGGCTCGTGTTAGGACACTGGCGTACATTATCGTCTTTAATATACATGGCAAGTGTGTGGATTTGCATGACCACTGATTTTATAAGTGAAGAAATGAAGGCTCTGAAGGGTTGAATCTATTAGTCTGAATCCCACAGCTAGTTTTTCTTCCTGTTTCCACATGCTTGCCTTTTAGACACACGTATTAAATGAACTGGGAGGGGGAGGAAATAGCCCCAAGTTCCTGCCAGTATTTAGAAATACATAGGTTTAATCTTATCCTTTAAAAACCTCCTGCATTGCTGTTCACTCTAATTTTAAGAGATATCCTGGAGAGGGAGGAGCGCTTAGGTTTTCCAGGTTGACTGTGTACCTGAACCCTGGAGGCTTTAAGCTTAGCTGTGTATAAACAACCCATGTCCTGTGGAGACAGCCTTTGTTTATACTGTATTGATCTCTCTGAGATGATTGTGCTGGGACCAGAGCAAGAGTGACCAGCAGTGATGACCCCTGACCTGTCCATGGAACACGGTGTCCCCTGTGGAAAGGAGAGCGTCACCCTGAGTCAGTGACCAGCAGTGACCCCTGGCCTGTCTGTAACACGGTATCCCCCGTGGAAAGCAGACATAGCCTTTGTGTCAGTTGAGCATCCACTGAGTGGATGGCGGTATTCGATTTCCCATGAGGATGTGCTCACAGAAACCATACCGTCTTTAGCCTCAAGTCATGAACGCCATCCATTCCAATGAAGTCATCGGCTGTGTGCCGAGTTGGTTCTGAGGATCTCTGGGTTTAAATTTTTAAGTATTGTATTACCTGTTATGATAGACATAATAAACTTACCACATTAAAGGTGACTTAACAAGGAATTTAGCAAGTGAGTGATCATCTCTCTCTTACCTAATGGCACTGCTATTTTTGCATGGGCTCATGCCTCATGGAACACACTTATTTCTGAGTTTCTCCATTGCTCTTGTCCTGTTTGATGTGCTGTGATAAATGCTAATCAGTTAATTCAGAGGGTTGAATTTATCTGATTACTTACTGTACTCTCTGTCTTTCATCCCTACAAACTATGTGTATGCAATTTAAGGAATTCAGGGAAACCTTGACTTTTGAAAAAAAAACTAGTTGTTTGGGTTTTTTCCTTTTGGAAAATAAAAAAGTAGCAGTAATAATAATAATAATGGAAGCTAAAACTAATAGTATCAAAAAATTGTTTCACATATCCCTCCCATGAGAGGATTCCTATCAGTTCCTGTCATTATCTACAAATCATAGCCGTGTAGAAAAATGATTACTCAGAGGTTCAGTAACTTGCCATTGGCAGACAACTGGTGATTTTTGAAAGCAGGATGTAAATTCAGATTTTAATGCTCCGAAGTGAACATAGGGTGAACAAAATACAATTCCATAACTACGAAGAGGTTGATTCTTCATCAGTAATAAGAAGCATTTGTGGCAGAAAAAGATCCTTTTGTGGAAAAAAAAAAAAGATCTAAAAAAAGATAACCTTCAAGCACTCTTACATCCAACACAGTCATGCGCCACATAATGACATTTTGATTAATGACTGACTGCATATCCCATGGTAGTCCCATAAAATTATAGCGGACCTGCAATGGGAATGCATAGGCAAAGAGAGAAGGAAAACACCACAGAAAAAGAACCTGAAACCATTCAGTAAAGAATTGAAAGGAAGTATTTGCAGGTCTAGTAAATTCTTTAGAAAGTCAGAAAAAGGAAAACTCAGCCAAAATGGTTTTCATCATAGAGAGGAATGTTCATGGCATGTTATCTTGCTTCCACGCAAATCTATGAGGAAAAGAGACCAGGCAAACCTCCCAGGAGGTGTTTCTGACTAGAGTAGCCTCTCCTGCAGAACAGCCTCAGGCAGGCAGCTCTTTCAGGGGACAGTGTCCTCTGAGGTGCTCAGAGCAGCTCCTTGTGTGGGAATGCCTGGAGGACCATCCCGTGGGACCATGAGTACAAGTGGAAGACGGGGGGGGGGGGGGGGGGACTTTGCTGATTCTGACTTTCTGCAGCCCTCAGCTAATGTGTGTGCCTTTGTCTTTTTGTTTTGTTAACAAAAACTGTAATGTGTAAAAAGCAAAAATAGAGAAAGCCTAAATAGAAGAAAACACTTTTTGTACTGCGGTCCAATATATTTTTTTAAGAATTATCACAAGTCCAAAGTTTAAAAAAGTCACGCGCATTCAATGTTAAAATGCTACAGTAAGCTAAAGTTAATTTACTACTGAAGAAAGAAAAATCTTTTTAAGTAACCAAGTGTAGAGTAATAGCACTGATAGTCTTCAGCAGCGGACAATAATAGCCTAGGCCTTCACATTCACTTACAATTCATGGACTCACCCAGGACAACATCCAGACCTTCCACCTCCATTCCTAGCAAGGCCCCTAGACAGGTCTAATATCTTTAAATCTATATATTCTATATTTAGATACATGGAGTTATACTACAGTTGCTCACACTATTCTGTAGAGAAACATTTTGTATACATTTTTACCCTGCAAGCAACGTACCAGTATACTGCACAGCCTGTGTGTATTGCAGACACTGTGTGTGTGATCTTAGCACTTCTCAGAAAGGTGTCCCCACTGGTAAGGGATCCATGATTGTGTTGCTGCTCTCGGCTGCTTTCGCTGTAATTGGAGTCTTACTGACTTTCATCTAGACATCTCCCCCTCTAGTGTGGTAGCTGCCAACCTCCCAGAGATCACAGGGAGATGAACCTTTTCCCAAAGGAGATGTGATGTGAGTGGAAGACACAGCAGACTTTGCAGATTAACAGGATAAAAAGTCTGTGAAATAACTCAATTTTCAAAATACCGACTGCCTGTTCAGAATCAAAGATAATAAGGTTCAGCTCACCTATTCACATTTAAAATTGTTTATTCCTTGCCTTATGTTTCCTAGATGTTCCTTGCCTTATGTTTTCTAGATTGACTTGTTTTGTGTGTCTTTCCATTCAATTCTGAAGATCTGATGAGGGGTTTCCCTTCAAAGATTTCACTCTCTAGTCTGGCTTTGGTCATTGGAGGGTCTAAAAATCAGTGGAAAGACACCAAACTAATTGTATTTGATTTATTTATCTAAATGAAGACCACTCACACTCAACAATGGGGTGATGAGGAGAAGACTTTTCTGCTTAGCAGCACCCTATTGACTCTGAAATGAAACCTTTGACAAGAACACCCCTACTGCCCTGTCCCATGACCCCATAATGGATCTTTCCTCTCAAACTAGATGCATATTGACAGTGCTGGTGGAAAAAGGAGTTATCTGTCTGACCAAGGACTGCCTGTGAAATTCCAAGTTGCCTTTCAAGTATTTTTGGAATCGGTGCAAACTGCCACAGACCCCTCTCTGCTGGAGAATCGTATGCATTAAGCATACGGGCACTGTTGCTGTCTTCAGTAGCTATTTCTGACATATCTCTTACATGTCAGGTGTCCAGAAAAAAGCGAGAGCCTCTGCCCGTGAGCAATTCTGGCCGTTAAGAAAAGGGCAGACTTTCATTAGGAATAACAGGAACATTGTGACGGTGACCCAGATCATGAGGTCTCTGCAAGGCCAAACCAGAAAACAGCACGCTGCTCTGGCCGCGGTGTTTGGGGAAAGCTGTAAAAGGCAACGAACCTGGAGGGCTTCGTGGGTTTTAAATGGGTTTAAGGCAGTGGCTTAGGCATAGGAAAGTCACAGAAATGAGGGTGACACTTCCTGGGGACACGCATAGAAGGGATGGGACGCCTGGGCACTTGACACAGCTAATTAAATGTGAGTTGGGAGGCAGAAGAGATGACAGGAATGTGGTGCCTGGGTTTGATTCAGATGGGGCCAGTTGCATGTCCTTGGACATAACAGAGTCAGGCCACGGGAAAACCCAGTTTCTGCTCTGCAGGAATGTAAGAGACTTTTCTCATTTTCTGCCTGTCAAAGTATGTGAGTTGGCATATTGATGAAACAAGACTAGTTACTAAGCAATTATGTTGTACTTATATGTTTTGATTACTTGGTCTTATACCTGTAAAACCCTTTCATGGAAAAATGATAATAACAACAAATACAAAAAAAAAATACATAGCAAAAATAAATTTATAATTTTATCATGCCAAGTTGAGCTGTCTCAATAAATTTAAAGCAACGTTAAGTTTTCTTTAATGCTAATTCTTTTTTCATATTTACTTAGCTATTTGAGAGATAAAGAGACAAAACTCCCCTTTGCCGGTTCATTCCTCATATGGCCACAAGAGGTGTGTGTGCTAGACTTGGCCATAATGGGAACTGGGAACCCAGTCTTGTTCTCATGCGGGTGGCAGGGACCCAGCTTCTTTCTCCATTACTCCTGCCTTCCAGGGCCTTCATTAGCAGAAACAAGAGGTCCACGGCAAACCCAGGCCTTCCAATATGGAATGTGGGCATCTTAACTGGCATTGTAATCCTACTAATCTGTAAAAGGTGGGTAAAGAGACGTAGCAGGCTTCCAGAAGATCTCATATTCCAGCTCACTGCCTAGTAACTGAAGCTCCAGAAGGTTTAGGTCTTTGCACAGTAGATTAATGTGGTGGTTGGACATTGGGTGGGGTGAGGTTGCGAGAACTGTTGCAAGGAGCTCAGTTAGGACATGCTTTGGGGGTGAAGAGATGGAGTATCGTGTTCTCCAAAGAGGCTAAGCAGAGGGAATGGGAGAGCTGCTGGTCTCTAAACTACCTGAGCAGAGCTACTTGGCCTAGGCAAGGTTTAGTTCAGCTTTCAGCTTGCACGTGGAAGTTCAGGATCAGGTGGCCTCATTTCTAGTGTCTGAAGGAACATCCTAACAGCTGGGATGGGAGGGAAGCCAGGAAGCAGAGAGGGAAGCTAGACCGAATTTGAACTCCTGCAATAAACCCTCTGGCCAGAATCACTCTCTACGGACACATCTCCGGTGCCCAAACACCTCCCACCAGACATACCACTCAGATGCCATAATTAGATAACTCTCTACTCTAATCCATCAAGTATTAAGACATTAAAGTTTAAACATCAGCCTGAGCTTGAGGGAGACAAGTCTTTTTAACCCCTAACAAAGTGTCTGCTTAATCCTGTACACTTGGGTTAACCTGTGATGCTGTTTAGGTGCAGATTCTGGGAGGGTGGCAGTGGTTTCCTATGGTGAATGTGGACAAGTACCAAGTCCTGGGCTGGGCATTGTGGCACACCTTGAAACTTCCGTATCCCTTATCTGAGTATCTACTTTGTCTCTGCTACTTCACACTTCCAATCCAGCTTCCTGCTAATGTGCCTGGGAGGCAGCAGATGACGGCTTCAGCACTGGGGCTTCCTGTGGAGACCTGGCTTGAGTTCCTGGCTCTTAGCTTTGCCCTGGTACAGCCTAATGATTGTGGACATTTGGAGAGTGAACCAGAAGATAGAAGCCTGCTCTGTCTCTCCATCTCTCTTCCTCCCCCATTTCTGTTACTCTTTTAAATAAACAAATAGATTATTTTTTAAAGATTTATTTTTTCTTATTGGAAGGTCAGATATACAGAGAGGAGGAGAGACAAGAGAGGAAGATCTTCCATTGGATGTTTCACTCCCCAAGTGACTGTAACAGCCGGAACAGAAAATCCGAAGCCAGGACCCAGAGCCTCTTCTAGGTCTCCCACACAGGTGCAGGGTCCCAAGGCTTTTGGGCTGTCCTTAACTGCTTTCCTAGGCCACAGGCAGGGAACTGGATGGGAAGCAGTGCCTCCGGGATCAGAACTTGGTGCCCATATGGGATCCTGGTGCATGCAAGGAGAGGACTCCAGCCTCTAGGCTACCATACCAGGCCCAGTAGATTGTTTTTTAAAGAAAAGAAAGATCATTCACTATCTAACACTGACAATTATGCTGTGCTTAAAAATAGATGACATCCTATGCAAGTCTTGAATTTTCTCATTTTTTCCAATAAGCTCATGAGGTATCTGCCATTATTTTCCCTCTTTAACGGACTGAGGGAACTCAGACTGAGAGAGGTTAAGTAATTTGGCAAGAGTCATGCAGCTGGGATGCACATCCGAGTCTGTCTGACCGCAAGCCCTTTAGCCGACATCTGTGCAGCCTCTTCACTGACTGGCAGTACTGACTTTTATAGCATCTTTTGCTGCTTCTCATGTTCCTCCCTCATTTAACCTTGAGTGTGGATTTCTATGAATTATCTTGGGACCAGCTCATCTCTCCTCATAGCAGAAATAACAGAGTTCACCAGACCACAGCTCCATTCCTACCCACTGTGCAAAGGCTCATGTATCATCTGGTTCTCGGGCTCATACCATCATCAAAGAGGTTCTACTTGGCCCTTTAAGAAGCTAATTAATCACTAAATATAGACCACAACTTGTTCTTTTCTATCCTCTGCATGTTTCGTTCCCCCATTGTGTGATGCCATCTGGTGCTATGAGCTCATGCTTTTTGTGTTTCTTTTCACAGAGCCAGACTCGCTCTCTAAACCCAGAATGCCAGTTAATTTCAAAGTTTGCAAGTATGGCTTTGAAAAAACTGGAAGGTGATGCCTCCTTGTGGATTCTCACAGCATCGCTCCTTAGCGTTACTGTGGGAGAGGTTGGCTCTGCCATCATCTGTGTGTACATGGAGACCTGTCTTGTTGTTAGGTCTGAGTTTGTCTTTGGCAAACCATCACATGGGATTTTTGTCGGATTTCGTTTTGTCACTTTAATGTGAGTGCAGTAGGAAGGAGACCCTTTAGGATAAGCTTTCTTTGAATCTATTTGAATTTTTGCTGTGCCAGTGGACCAAGTAAGGGTTTCAACAACAAGGACCTGAAACAGCTAATGGTAGTCTCCAACACGGCTGCTCATCCTTCTTTACTTGCCCTTTCTCTGCTCATCCTGCCTGATGTCTCTAATCATCGTTCAAAGAAGAGGAGCGCCAGCACCAGGGTATGTTTTTTTTGCAGATTGAGCTAGGTAGCCTGGGCCTCACCATCAGATCCTCAGTCTTTGGGATCTTTGAGTGCTATTGGTTACTCTCCTCCCGTCTAGAGTGCATCAAGCTACCTGTCTCCTTTCTCATTTCATCTCACAGCTTAGCATTTGAAATTTAGCATGAGAGCCCACAGGGGAAAGAAGGCACTTTGGTGATGTGTGCACTACTTACCTCATTCCTGGCGCGTGGGGTTCCCCTGGGCAGCAGCTGAGCCCCAGGCCAGCCGTCAGCTTCCTTCTGGCTGCACTGTCTGCCCACTGGGATCCTGCATGTTGCCAGCATGGATCGAGGTGGAGATGAGCCTAGGGAAAATTGCAACGATTTTAAAGGCTCCACCTATTTCCTTAGCATGGAAGTTGTTTTAAGGCTATCTCCTATGAGTCTGAAAAAGCAGTTTCTCCTTGATCCTTAAGCAGCTTAAGACAGCCACGCAGCCAACCCTGTCTCCAGTGAAACACTTTTAGAAGCATATGGACAATGTACAGGCAGAACCCTTGATCAGGAATCAACTTTGTTTCCAAAAGAGCATATGTTGGTACTGGATTGGCACGTTATTTTTTGCTTCACAGAGACAATATTTACAGTTCTAACTACCCACAAAATTGTGTTTCTGAGAGAAGAAAAATTTCTGCCTTTTCTGAGTAAGAAGTCACCAATTTTAGGCAGCATTATGTACATTAAAGCTTGATTACTTCCTTATACTGTGGTCTCAGGGAGTTAGCTAACCTGTCTGAACTTCAGAATTTTTCTGCTTAGTGGTTTTGTGGTTTTGTCAGATGGTTTTTGTGTGTCTATGACAAGATCAAGCAATTTCTTTTCTTTTTGATATAGTCCATTGCACTGATTTTCATTTATTGAACCAACCTTGTATTCCAGGGATATGTGCCACTTAGTCATGATTTACAACTCTTTTTACATGTTAATGAATGCAACTTGGTAGCATTTTGTTGAAGATTTTGCATATATGTAAAGAATATCACATGACTTTGCTGTTGTATGATAACTATTTTTCATATTGGTGTTGTACTAGTCTCATAGAATGAGTTAGACACCATTCCTTCTTCCATTTTGTTTGAAAATCTATGAAGGATTGCTTTAAATATTTGGAAAAGCTTACTAATGAAAACTCACCAGTGAAACCCAAATTTCTGACTAAATTACTAGATTTCTTTTCTTGCTATGATGTGTTTAGATTTTGCTTTGCTTATTTAGTCAGTGTTGAAGTTTGTATAAAAAATTCCTATTACATCTGTACTGTCGAATATGCGTCCTGGCATGTGATTTTTCATAATTCTTATACTTTTTATTTTTGTAAGATCATGAGAAAAAGCCTCAGTTTTATTCCTGCTTTTAGCAACTTGAATCATCACCCTTCTTATCTTGGAAAATATAAAGATTTTTCAGCTTTGTTAATCACTTCAAGTAATCATGCCACTTTATTTCCTCTAGTTGTGTATTCTCAGCTTCTTTATGCCTTGGGTTTAGTTGGCTCTTCTTTTTCTAGTTTCTTTAAGTAGAAAGTATGGCTATAGATTGGCACTCTTTTTTACTATGTTTGCAGCAATAAATCTCCCACTAAGCATTGCTTTAAATGTACGTCATGAGATATATTGTGGCAGGGTGAGTTTGGGAGGGGTTCGGGCCTTGGGATTCGGGGGCAAGTGCCGCTCCTCACAGTGTGGCGGCTGTGGGGGGTGCCCCTGCCGGGTCGGACCCAATGCTGGGGGCTCACGCCAAAGACACTGCCACAAGGCAGTGAACGAGTCCTTGGCCTCCCCTAGGACCCAAGAGAGCTCTTCCCTCAGGGTAAGTACGCCATGAGGGAGCTTGGGAACTGGGCTAAAATTCCTAACTCTGCCCAGCTGCTAATATCTTGTGGCAGGGTGAGTTTGGGAGGGGTTCGGGCCTTGGGATTCGGGGGCAAGTGCTGCTCCTCACAGTGTGGCGGCTGTGGGGGGGTGCCCCTGCCGGGTCGGACCCAGTGCTGGGGGCTCACGCCAAAGACACTGCCGCAAGGCAGTGAATGAGTCCTTGGCCTCCCCCAGGGCAGCCAGTGCACCATGTGGTGCCAGGCTCTGCCTGCTGGCCGCCCGGCCAGGGAGCTCTGGGGTGTTGGTTGTCTGAATCGCTGCTTAGGTAGCTACTTGAGTCAAGGACGCTAAGTCACACTGTCTAAGGCAGAGGCCAGGACAAGTGAGGGACTGAGATAAGCTGAGTCAGAGCAACCACTGGCAGGCGCATGATCTACAGCTAGGAACAGGCCCAGTTGGGAGGCATGGGGACACCTTAACTGGGTTGAGGTTCCCACCAAGGGGCGCGTGTGCTGGAATGGGGGCGGCATTCTATCTAGGAAACAGTTGTAGTCACCCGAGGCACTAGTGTGGGCTGGGATTGGATGCACCAGGCCAGTTCAGATCCTAACACCATCTGGTGTCATGAAGAACCAGAGGGTAGATGTGGGACTGACTAGGCTGGGTCTCAATCCCCTCTTGAGCCATGCGTGAGTTGCATGTGGGTATGGACGAGCCATGGCCAGGCTGAAACATCCAACAACAAGAACCAGAATGGTGTGAAAGCCAGCCAGGAAAAGCCACTGTTCCTGCTAGGACAGGAGGTGAACTGGGTAGGGTTGGCTCAAGGACTCCCTGGCATGCGCAAAATCTGCCATTGGGAGGGGTTCTGATGGAGGAGCCTGGGCAACTCCTCTGGCAGGACACAGTCCCTGCAGATTAGCGCAAGAAGCATGATAGGAAACAGCCCAGAATAGGCCATGGAAAGTTTCCCACTGGCACACATTCAGCATGGGTCAGGAGCAGACCAGGCTGAATCAGTTCATGTCACCCACTGGCAAATCCGATCACCAGAACAGAGTGTGGGATGAGCCGGGTTTGGTCGTGACAAAACAAGTACACATTATGGAATGCCAGGGCGTGGTTGCCTGTACTGGATATGAATGCAGCATCCAACCAGCACACATGAGATCCAGGAAGGGAGGGGCAGAGCTGGCAGGGGGATTAAGGGGCTGGTCCCCTCGCTGGACAGCTACTCCCACTGGAGAGCGTGGGCTGGGATAGAGACAGACCAGACTAAGCAAGGCTACATCACCTGTGCGCTGCATGTGGATCAGACCAGGGAAAAGCCAGGCTGGGCTGATTATTCCTGCTGGTGCAAGCATAAATTAGAGTGGGTGAGGGATGTATGGGCATAGCCGCAGAAGCTGGCACTGGGGACTAATTCTGTCAAGTCAAATCACAGAACCATATAAAGAGTGCATAAACCGGGACAGAGAGACCTGAGAGGGAAAAAGTGGGTTCCCCCTTCTTGGGTCACTATTCCCTTGGGAGGGCATGAAAACTAGGACGGGAGCTGGGATGGCTAGATAGAGAGGCACTCAACAACATCCGTGAGGGCTGAATGGTTGAGTTGGTTAGATAGAACTAAGCTTTAATACCCATTGACAAGTACAAGAGCCAAATGGGATGGGGGACAGACTGGTCTTCTACTACACATACTGGCAAACCAGGGTAGGGGGCGGGCCTGGTGGGGGTTATTGTGGGTCGCCCCAACTAGGCTGCAGCTCCCACTGGTTGATGTAAGGGCTGAACCAGACTGGACTGCAACACCCATTGGTTCCAGTGCAACTCGGGACCGAAAACAGAACCAACCCAGCAATTGCAACCACCAGCTGATCGGGGTGATGGACTGTGCCGGGCCCTGTGCTTGCTAGAACATACAAGAAACTAGTCTGGGAATACCTCAAAGTTTCTTTGGAGATCTCCCCAATCGAACTGCTGGACTCAGAACTCTAATCAAGAAAAGACAGAAGACAGAGCAGATCAATCATTCATCTCAGTTATATGTTGGCAGCGAAATATGGGGCAAACGGAGACTTTATAATGGACCATATCAATCAGTGGACGACCTCATCAAGCGAAACTGGCAGCGATTCATAACCGGAGAACTATTAACACCACTCGAGCGCATATCTCAGAGCATGCCCCACATCCGGGACTCGGGGTGGGCGGGAAACCGAGTGGGGCTTCTCCCTCAATATCCCCCTTTACCTCAGATACATGATGGAAACAATGTGGACATAATAGTATTACTCGCTTCCCTATCCCCCTGAACCTTTTTTTTTTCTTTTTCTTTCTTTGACTGTGAATGACTATGTAAAGATTGTCAACAACAATACAATAAAAGAGATTAAAAAAATAAAAAAAAGTACCTCATGAATTTTGATGCATTGTGGCTTTGTTTTCATTCATCTTAATGTTTTAATGTTTTAGGCTCTGTTTTTGTGACTTCTTTTTGATCTATTTATTTTTTAGAAGTGTATTAGTTAATTTCCACAAATTGGTAAATTTCACAAACTTCCTTTGTGATTCATTGATTTCTGATTTCATTGCATTGTAGTAGAACATGATTTGCTTAACTTTAATACTTTTACTTTTAATGGGGTTTGTTTTATTGCCTAGCATATTGTCCATCTTGGAGAGCACTCTCTGTGCACTTAAAAAATATATGTATTCTGCTGATACTGGGCAGAGTGCAATAAAGATGTTGGTTGTGTCTTGTTGGTTTGTAACATTGTTCAGGCTTTCATTTTATTTGTTGATCTTCTGTCTACTTGTTTCACCGCCATTGGAAGTTGGTTATCAAAGTCTGTAACTATTAGAATTGGGTTGTATGTTTCTGTCTTCAGTCCTGTCAGTTTTCGCTCAGTGCGTGTTGAGCCTTTGTTGGTAGGCACATAACATGTTTGCAATTCATTCCTAATGGGTTGATCTTTAGCATGAATGTCTTTGTCTTTAGTGTTTTTTTTTTTTTTTTGCTTAAAGTTTATTTTGTCTGATATTAGTATAGCCATTCCATCTCCTTTGGTACTATTTTTGAAATAAAATCTCATTATTTTACTTTCAACGTATCTTTGAATCTAAAATATGTTTCTCATGTGGACATATTTAGCTGGATCATGTCATTTTATTTATGGTGCCAAATCTCAATTCTTAGCAAAAACTTCTTTATTTGAAAAGCAGAGAGAGAGAGAGAGAGAGAGAGAGAGAGAGAGAGAGAGAAAGAGAGAGATATTTTCCATCCACTGATTCCCTTCCCCAAAAGGCTGCAATGGCCAGTGATGGGCAAGGCCTGAGCCAGGAGCCTGGAAGTCCGTGCAGTTCTCCCACTTGGGTAGCAGGGGCCCAAGAACTTGGCCCATCTCTGCTACATTCCCAGGCACACTAGTGGGAAGATGGAATAGCCAAAACTTGGAGCATTGCTCTCATTTGGGATACCAGTGTCATAAGTGGCAGGACCGTAAGTGGTCCTCCAATCTTCATATTTTGAGTGAAGTATTTAATCTATTTACATTTAATGCAATTTTTAAAAAGGTAGGATTTACTTTTGACAGGTTGCTATGGTTTTCTATATACTTTATATCATTTTTTATAAGATTTATTTTATTTTCATTGAAAAGTAAAATATACAGAGAGGAGGAAAGACACAGAGGAAGATCTGTTCTATTTTGATTCACTCCTCAAGTGACCACAATGGCTGGAGCTGAACTGATCCGAAGCCAGGAGCCAGGAGCCTCTTCCGGGTCTCTCATACGGGTGCAGGGTCCCAAGTCTTTGTGCCATCCTTGACTGCTTTCCCAGGCCACAGGCAGGGAACTGGATGGGAAACGGGGCTGCTGGGATTAGAACCAGTGGCCATATGGGATCCTGGTGCGTGCAAAGTGAGGACTTTAACTTCTAAGCTACCACTCCAGGCCCTACTTTATATCTTTTTTTCTGTTCTTCCATTACTGCCTTTCTTCTGTGTTAAACAGATGTTTTTGCTTTACATTTTTAAAATTCTCCATTACATGTCACTTTCCAAGTGGTTGTCCTATGGATTAAAAGTGACATCTTAATTTACAACCATCTAGTTTGAATTAATACAGATTAATTTCAGTTGTATGTAAAAACTGCCCCTGTATGTCTCTATGCTCTGTTCCCTTCCCTGCACTGCTATTGTCATATAAATTATATTTTTATATGTTATATGTCCATCGGCACAGGCTTATAAAATTATTGCCTTCTATTTTGTGTCTTTTAAGTCAGAGAGAGGAGATGGGGGAGTCATTAGCAATAAATGTTCTTTATTTCTTCATATGGAAGCAGTTACTGTCTTGATTTCAACTTGAGGAGCTCCTTTTGGTCGTAAACAAGAAGGTCTGTTAGTGGTACATTCCTTCAGCTTTTATTTATCTGGGAATGCCTTCGTTTTTCTTCATCTCTGAAGGCTTACTTCCCTGCCTGTAGGATTCTGGATTGTCAGTGTTTTTCCATTCAGTACATTGTACACCATGTTCCTGGACTTACAGTAGGGCTACATCTGATTAGCCCATCATAAGCTGAAAATATTAAGTCCAAAATGCATGTAATATGCCTCACCTACCAAACATAATAGCCTAGCATCCGTGTGCTATAAAGCGTTGCTTGTTGGCCCTCATGACCAAATTGTTGTCTCAAAAATGAAACTTGTTGTCACTGTCCAGCATGAGGAGCAAGAGTATCTTATTGCACATCAGTCTCCAGGAAAAAGATCTACATTCAACATTTGAAGTACGGCTTCTATCGAGTGTGTGTTGCTTTTGCATCATTGCAAACTGGTGGCTGTCCTTATGTCCTCGCTTCTGCTCTCTGTGGTTTCTCATGAGAAATTAACTGTTAAGCTTTTGAAAATACTTTGTACATGGTAGGTTACTCTTTTTTAACTACTTTTGACTCTCAGTCTTGTGGTTTCAATAGTTTCATTCTCGATATAACTCTCTGAGTTTACCTCATTTAGATTTTGCTTAGCAGAATGTGTAGATTTCTGTTTTTCATTAAATTCTGCTGAGTTTTTAACATTTCTTCAAAGACTCCTTTCCCCTTTGTTTTCTCCTTTCTTGATTCCCAGTGTGCTTCTGTTGGTCTGATTCAAGATGATTCATAGGGGGCCCACGGCTAAAGTCCTCACCTTGGACACGCCAAGATCCCATATGGGCACCGGTTCTAATCCCGACAGCCCCACTTCCCATCCAACTCTCTGGCTGTGGCCTGGGAAAGCAGTCAAGGATGACCCAAACCTTGGGACCCTGCACCCGCGTGGGAGACCCAGAAGAGGCTCCGGGCTCCTGGCTTCAGATTGGTTCAGTTCCGGCTGTTACGGCCACTTGGGGAGTGAATCATCAAATGGAAGATCTTCCTCTCTGGCTCTCCTCCTTTGTATATATATCTGATTTTGCAATAGAAATAAATAAATATTTTTTTAAGATGTTTCATAGGTCTCTGAGACTCTCCTCATTTTTCAGTCACGCTTTCCCTTTATTTTCCTCAGGTTTCATAAACCTAATTTATCTGTCTTCAAGTTTGCTGATTCTTTTTCTGCCAATTCAAAACTTCTGTTGAGCCCATTTATTGTATCTTTCGATTCTGTTACTGTGCTCCTTCAACCTCAGAATTTCCATTCGGTTTGTTTTCTTCTCTCTCCTGGTTTCTGACGCTTTGCTAATGCTCTGCTGAGTGAGGCAGCATTGACATACTTTCCTTTCATTCTCATGACATAATCTGCCTTACTTCATTGAGCACTTGAAACAGCTGCTTTAGGGTGTGCATCAGGAAGTTTCCCCGTCTTTGCCATCGGAGTCTGCGTGCCTTTGGGCCATGCCTCCAGCTGTCCCTCAGCTTTCCCTTACCGTTGACATCAGATGATTTCAAATGCAATGATACTTTTGAAAAATGAAGATTACATGTGCCATCCTTTATCTGTCATTGTTTTGGTAAAATTGTTTGCTTGTTTGCAAGCACTGGCCTTTCCTGACTTACATCTAACTTATATGTCAACACTGAACTTGTCCGGGAATCTCCCAACCACTGCCATGGAGCCCATGCTGAAAAAAAAGAAAAGTAGTTTTCGTTTTTAGAAAATTTGTAGTTTCACAAGAAAAACAAAGGTTTTTTTAAATAATCAGAAGAAGTCTTGAATAATGAAATTCAAGGACACTTGCTTCAGAATTAGTTGGATTGTTAAAATTCAGGTTTCCACTCCCATCCTGAGTCTTTCGATTAAGAATATCTGGAGGGCCTGGCGGCGTGGCCTAGCGGCTAAAGTCCTCACCTTGAAAGCCCCGGGATCCCATATGGGTGCCGGTTCTAATCCCGGCAGCTCCACTTCCCATCCAGCTCCCTGCTTGTGGCCTGGGAAAGCAGTCGAGGACGGCCCAATGCATTGGGACCCTGCACCCACGTGGGAGACCCGGAAGAGGTTCCAGATTCCCGGCGCACCAGCCCGTTGTGGCTCACTTGGGGAGTGAATCATGGGACGGAAGATCTTCCTCTCTTGTCTCTCCTCCTCTGTGTATATCTGGCTGTAATAAAATGAATAAATCTTTAAAAAAAAAAAAAAAAGAATATCTGGAGTATGTTCCAGTGGATTTTCATTGTGAACGACACCGCTCACCTTCCAGGTGAGTCTTTGAACTGATGTTGAGAATTTCCTTAGGAGATGATGAGGCAGCTGTGTTCACAGGAAGGAATGCCTGGCCCCTGACACCACTTGTCCTCAGTTATTGGTCTCTTGCTTTCACAGAGTCTTCGCAAAGCTCACTTAGCTTTTGTGTCCCCTCAAAGTCCACCAATTATGCATTTGTTTACATCTACAAGGTTCCATATTTTAAGAGTCTCCAGAGTCAAGGAACTAACATTCACTCACATTTTTAATTAGTTAAATCATATTACATTTATCCAAACAGCTATCTAACATGATTTAACATAGAAGGGGAAGTTTTGTTGATTTGAGAGGATAGCTTTCGTGGGATCCACGAGTGTATAAAATAACAGGTCCATGTTAATTTATGCACTAGAAGCACACGTTGAGGGAGAGTGATAAGCAGGAGGAAGGCATATGAGATAAACCAGGGTTCCTTGTCTACTTCAAGATAATGTGCTGAGAGCTGCCATGCAACAGAGTTCGCTTTCAGGCATCTCATTATGAAGTCTGGGGCTATAACTCCCTTTGACTTTATATTTCACTAAGCAGAATGTGTAGATTTTCTGTGCATTTTGTTTTTTTTTTCTCTGTTTTATTCTTTCAGTGTTTTTTTAAATGTATTTCAAAAGGCAGAGAGAAGGAGAGACAGAGATTTTTCAGCTGCTGGTTCACTCCCTGGCTGGCAGCAGTGGTCAGAGCTAGGCCAATGCATAGCAAGGAGCTTCTTCTAGGTCTCCCACACGGGTGCAGTGTCCCAAGAACTTGGATAATCCTCTGCTACTTTCCCAAGCACATTAGCAGAGAGCTGGATGGGAAGTGGAGCAGCCAGGATGCAACTGATACCCATATGGAAGTTTGCACTACAGGCTCAGGATTAGCCTACTCTGCCACAGTGCTGGTCCCATGTTTTTCTCTACTTTGAATATTGCCTTTTTGCTCAAGATCCAGATCTGATCAATAACATTCCCATTAAGAGATGGCATCTATCACTCTAGAGTCAGACATGCTTTCTGTGTGTGTGTTGTCTGGAACTACCACCTAACTACCGTTTAGAATTTTTCTTTTATGAAACAGTATCTCCTGATTTGCTTATAAACAGTACACTTCAGGGCTGACATTATGATTAGTGTTGACCTGTTCGGCTGTTCAGCTATTAAGCTGCCAGTGGCATCCCACACTGTAACACCTGTTCAGGCCCAACTGCTCAACTTTTCATTTGGCCCCATGCTACTGCCTCTAGGAAAACAATAGATACTGGCCTGAGCAGTTGGAACTTCGCCACCCATGTGGGAGACCTAAACTCCTTGGCTCCTGCTCTCAGCCTAGTCCAATCCCAACTATTGCAGCCATTTGGGGGAGTGAACCAGTGGAAGAAAGATCTCTCTCTACTCTCTTTCGGTTTCTATCTCTCCCTCCATTTCTCTTACTCTGATTTTCAAATAAGGAAATAAATAAATCTCAATAAAGAAATAATACTTCCTAATGAACTTTTTGCTGCAACTCATTTGAGAGTTCAGATGCATAATATACATATTATTTTAAAATTCTAAGCTGATTTCTCCCATCTACCCCTATACCCTGAGGACTTTTTCCTTGAGGTTTTATCTTTTTTAAAGACTTATTTATTTATTTTTATTAGAAAGGCAGATATACAGAGGGAAGGTGATACAAAGAGAAAGATCTTTCATCCACTGGTTCACCCCCCAAGAGGCCAAATGGCTGGAGCTAAGCCAATCTGAAGCTAGGGACTTCTTCTGGGTCGTGCACATGGGTGCAGGCTCCCAAGGCTTTGGTCTATCGTCAACTGCTTTCCCAGGCTACAAGCAGGGAGATGGATGGGAAATGGAGCATCCAGGAATAGAACCTGTGCCTATATGAGATCCTGGTGCATGCAAGGCAAGGACTTCAGTCACCAGACTACTGCGTGGAACCCTCCTTGAGTAGTTTTGCATTTAGCCAATGCATATCCTATTTAGGGAAGGGTACAGATCCTTATAAAATACAATATATTAAAAAAAGAAACATGATTCTGAAAATTATTTCATGTTCTAGATTTTTTTTTAACTGACCTTACCTCTGTTAATGAGAGTAATCAAGAGATTTCCTTTCTTTCTGAAATTTGGCTCAGTTTAGAATCGATTATTCTGCCTTAGGTCTCCAGAATTCTATTGCAAATGAATAGTAAATTGCATTTCTTATTTCCCTGCAGGTATTGCCCAGCGATGCACAGCTATCAAGTACCACTTTTCACAGCCCATCCGCTTACGAAACATTCCTTTCAATTTAACCAAAACAATACAGCAAGATGAATGGCACCTGCTTCGTAAGTATTTCTGGGAAATGGCCCAAGAGGACATGGTTTCTCTGTGGACAGAAAGTGTTCCCCTGGCCCCCTAGACTGAGATGTGATTTATTCCTCTGTGTACTCCTCTGGGCCCAAGCAGCCCTCACCAGAGACTCCAAGGATCATTTCACTGTGCTGTGGACACACCCTGTTTGCCAATGCAGGGGTGGGACTCTGTGAAATAGTGTGCCTGTCTGCCCTGGTGCTTTCTCATACAGCAGCCAACAAGAGTCCCGAGCTACGAAGATTTGCTTATACACCCGTCCTAGTGATCCAAGAAAATTATACCTTACATGCTCCGTTTTCTGTTTTGTTTATACAATATTTACTTTCGCTACTATGTGTATCTCAGATGTTGGCATTTCTGCTAGAACATCTTCATGAGTGTTAGTTACGTTGTAATTTTCTCAGAGGGTGTCAGTTAACCTTTACCTTTCAGTGGAAGGAACTGCTCTTTTTCACTGTCAGGGAAACCTGAAACTCTGTGGAGCAACATGCAGTGTGAAACTAAAGAAGGTTGATAGCTACCTGAAAACAGTTGACTCAAGTGGCCTGCTGATGGATAGTTCAAAGACAGAAAAAAAAAAGGGTAAAAAAATACCAAGCTGTTTTAGTTCTTCACCCCAAGCAGGTGATAGTAGATATGTCATCATTTTCCAATAAAATAAGTAGCAACAGCCTGAGTGACCTGTTTGATGACCAAAACCACTGAAGAAATCCAAGCTGATTTCCATAGGCAGACCCTAGTGCAAACCAAAAGGCTCTGCTAGAAATCCCAAACACTTGCACACAAGCTTTCCTGGGGTCGCTCCAGTGATGGTCTGATTGTGAGCAGCAGCTTTGTGACTTGGAAAGTCATTGGTCTGTTTTTGAACAGTGTGGGTTCCTGAAAGTTCTTTCTCACTAGTAGATGTTAATAACAATTTCTCAACAGAAGAGAGTGTCTTATTTAGGCTGTCTGACGTCTTCATTCTTTTGAGTGTGTTTGGAGTTGTTGGTCTTAATCATCTATCCAAAGAGCCACATAGTTAATGCCTTAATCAAGTAAGAAAAGATCATCACAGAATCCTGAGCAAGAATCTCATCCCTTAAAAAAAAAGAAGAAGATTTATTTTATTTGAAAAACAGATTTTAAAGAGAGAGAAAGAGACAGAGTTTTTTTCATCTGCTGTTTCACTCCCCAAATGGCCACAACAGTTGAAGCTTCTTTCTGGGTCTCCAATGTGGGTAGAGGGGCCCAGGGACTCGAGTCATACTTTGCTGCCTTCTCAGGTCATAAGCAGGAAGCTGGATCAGCAGTGCAGCAGCCAGGATTTGAATCAGCACTCATGAGATTCCAGCACTGCAGGCAGAGAATTAGCCTGTTACACCACCATGCCAGCCCCAGAATCTCATCTCTTTATTCTGAGAGTTTGTATACCATCAGTATCCAATAAGGTAGTATTTGAGCATTCTTTTCATAATTCTTCTCAGTGTTCTGAGGAAGTGATGCTCTTAATAGGAATCTTTCCAATCAAGTCACACTTAGTGATCTGTGCCACATTTCCTGGAGAAGCTTAGCATGCCTGGTACCAATGCAAATCCCATGTGGATTATACTCAACCTTGTGTTTTGTAACAGTCCTGCAAAATAGAAACATCTCTCAAACCACAGGGAATTTGAAAGTTGGTGAGATAATGCTGGCTGTACCTGCCCAGCTGTGGGTGTCTCCAGACTACGTACAGCCTTACCATGGAACTCAGCGGCTTGCAATGATTGCTCGTCCTGGCCTCCTGCTCTGTGTGTTTCTGTTTCCTCCTCTAGGCAGAGAGGCACTAATTGAATTTGAGTTCTCTGAGCTAGAAATGAAAACTCTCCTTTGAGAAACAGGATGGTCTGTGTTAGCTGGGATGTTAAGAGACAGACCGGATGCTACTGTCATCCATTCTACAGGCCACACCCCTAAGATGCCCAGGAATTGCACCAACCTGCAAGGAGACAGCTGCCTGGGCTCTTCCACACTTCAAAGAGTGTAGTGTGCGCTTTGTTGAGGCTCTGGGTGGGCATTTGCCCAGACCTGTTGCCTGTCCTCAGGGACAGCAGTGCTGCGCTTGGGATCTGCTGCTTCAAAGAGACTCCTAGACCTTGAGCTAATAATGTTTCAAGTCAGTTTTGTTCTTTAAGTAAAAAGGGGAGGAACGAAATTGAAGGGGAAAAGAATAGCCAGCAGATGGACATGGGAATGTTATTTCTGCAATGAAAAGACAAGCATCCAGATACATGTGGCCAGTTTTTGCAACAGACAGGCACCCATGGGTGGCTTGTTCCATAAGGACAGTCCCTTCCTCAACCTGAGTTATGGATGTTTGGGTTTTAGGGGAAGGTGTACTTACGAGCTGATGTCTCATGTGTGTGCTTTGGGCCATCATAATTGCCTTTGCCTGTCTCAAATAATTTTTGGCCATAGGTAAGAGTAGTTGTAAATGAAAACAAACAATTGGAATCCACGGTCTGTGGATAAAATTCTGTTTCACTATGGCTCCGTTTTGAGAATCCTCCCCCAGAGCCAGATACATTCTTAGTCATTACAGTGATATCAACCTACATTTCTATTGCTGCTACTTACAGCTAACCAAGATATTTCTCAGTCTTCCTCCCTCCCAGTTTACTGAGATGCTGACTAGCTAAGTTTCCCTGGGGTTGTCTCCTCCTCCGTTCTCTACTTGCTATGACTTTTCTCCATAGACTTACAGAGGCTTGACCTCCTCTAGTTACACCCCATCTGTGCTTTCGTGAAATGCCTGGGAAGAGCATTCCTTGGCCATTGTCACCTGTCACCTGTGAGCCCTAAACCTGTCTGTGTAACTTAGCAGTTGTCATCACACATACAATGTACACAGAGCACTTGGTTCTTTCATTTCCAGTCGCTTTCCTGTCTCTTCTGATTGTGAATGTGTCTTTCTGTTTCAAAACTAGATTTGAGAAGAATCACAGCTGGCTTCCTGGGCATGGCCGTCGCTGTCCTCCTGTGTGGCTGCATTGTGGCCACAGTCAGTTTCTTCTGGGAAGAAAGCCTGACGCAGCATGTGGCAGGACTGCTGTTCCTCATGACAGGTATGTTGCACACCTTGTGCCACCTCTGCCTGCCAAGGTGAAGGCTACTCTGTTAGCGTTGCTTCCAGCTGTGAAAAAAGCCACCCGAAGGTCATTTGACGTGGCTGGGTAATTCAGAATTCCAAGAAAACAACAAAATGCAGCCCCAATTGCTCCGACATGGTCTGCTAGTAGACTAGATGGGAGCGTCTCAGCTTTAATCTCTGCATGAGTCAGGTTTGTATTTTTCCATTTCATTCTTTCATGCTGCACCAAAACCTTGGTCCAGACTCTGGGCGAGCATGAGCCATTACTTATGAGGAGCCGTCCAGGAGAGACAAGCTTATAGACCATCCTAACTCATTCCTGGCTGAGAGTTCAGCAGATGGCTTAGTGGTGATGACATGGGCACCATTTCTGTCTGTAGGGATACTTCCAAAAGCTCACAGAAAATGGCGTTGAAAGATACATTGACTTTGGTGCACAAGGATGAAGGTTACTGAATTGGTGGGATAAATGGCATGTGCTACCATGAGAATCACTTATTGCTCAAGGTGCATTTTCTGTGAACTTCTTGAAGTGCCCTCACCTAAAACCATTATCTGCTTCCCTCCATAGAGATTTCCTTGAGGGCTTGCTATGCATCAAACATACAAAAAGTGAAGCAGACAAGATTCTTGGCCATTTTTCCTGTGAGGAGACAAACACAATGATTGGTGATCACAAGCAAAGCTGTGGGAAAGTAGGAGGTTGGGCAAGGCTTCACTGAGGTGTGATTTCTAAGCTAGATCCTGAGAAGCAGCCATCCGTTGCGAGTGTCCTGCTGGCTGTGGAAGCCACCAGTGCCCAGCTGAAGGCCAGGAGGGTCAGTTTGAACTATGGAAAGAAGAGCAATGTGGTTGGAAAAAGTGGAGGAAGGGATCCATCGCAGTGGAAGCCGCAGGCAGTGGCTGAATCTTTATTCCTTTTTAAAGATTTATTTATTTCAACAAAGAGTTATGGAGAGAGGGCTGTAAGCAAGAAAAAGAGTAAGAGAAAAAGAGAGAGAGATCTTCCTTCTATTGGTTCACCACACAGATGGCCACAATGATTGGGCAGGGATGGGCCAATCCCAAGAGCCAGGATCTCCTTTCAGGTCTCCCAAACCACCCTCTCAGGCACATTACCATGTAGCGTGATGGAAAATGGAACAACTGGGATGTGAACCTGTATCCATATGGAATATCAAAATTGAAGGTGGTGGTTTTACCTGCTATACCACAATGCCAACCCCAGTGGCTGAATCTTTAGGACTTTATTGTTTATAATGAGGAACTTGGGTTTGACACTAAGGTTGAAGAAAGACACTAGAAGGTTTTAAACAGAGGAGTAACAACTTCAATCAAGAGATTGGGAGGAGACTGTTGCAGACATGGTCAGGGTGATTTTGATTAACATGTGAAGGATATTTTGTATAATAGGAGTCAGGAGAGGAACTGATGGCTAATACATATGGGGGCGGTAGGAAGAAACCTTCCCTTCCTTTTCATCCTTCACACACACACACACATACACACAAAGTGAGTCTGTCAGTGACTAGAGAACCTCATTTCTCGGTCTACACCCAGCCTCAGATTGAGTGCTACTCTGGACAGTCATGTCTCATGCACCTGCTTCCAGTTGCCTGCAGTGCTGGTACTCATGCGGACTTGCCGTGTCTTCCTACCCTTTGTCATGCAATGGGTCATGTCATGAAACCTGAGCTGACAGGAGGCAGTGCCACCTGCCAGGACTGACACCACCTCTATCTCTGTCTCTCAGAACTGGCAGGGAGGTGACTGTTTACCCTGTGGCCTGCTCACTCCACTGTTACCTCCCTTTTCCTACTCACGCAGGGACCAAACCTTCCCCAGCCCTGTGAGCACTCAGGGAAGTGCACTACCGCAGTCACGGATGTAGAATGTTGGGCATCCTTGCAAGCATCCTAACAGTATGTTCAGAAATCCATGAGCTCTGCTAGTTCTGAGCAGAAAAACAGCTTAGCTTACTGGATTTTGGTAAATACAGGACTATAGTAAAAGGAAGCTAAAATTTTCATTCCTGAGGTTTTTGGAAGAGGATTTGAACTCTCAAAACCAGCCTCTGGGTGCCAATTCTAGGGCCGTGAGTAAACTCCAATTGCAGAAACAGGCATTTCATGCGGCAGTTGTATCCCATATGGGATTGCTTGGGTTTGACTTGACTCAGCATCTGATTCCAGCTTCCTGCTAATGTGCACCCTGGGAGGCAGCAGGGATGACTCAAACACTTGGGTCTCCATGCCCGTGTAGGACACCTGGCTTTGTTTTGGCCCAGCTATGGTTATTGTGGCCATTTGGAGAATGAACCAGCAGAGAGATCTTTGTCTCTCTGCCTTTAAAATACATCTTTAAAATAAATTTAAAAACTTTAAAGGCAAAATTTAAGCAAGCCTTGGGCCCGGCGGCGTGGCCTAGTGGGTAAAGTCCTCGCCTTAAACACGCCCCGGGATCCCATATGGGCGCCGGTTCTAATCCCAGCAGCTCCACTTCCCATCCAGCTCCCTGCTTGTGGCCTGGGAAAGCAGTCGAGGATGACCCAAACCTTTGGGACCCTGCACCCGCTTGGGAGACCTGGAAGAGGTTCCAGGTTCCTGGCATTGGATCAGCGCGTACCGGCCCGTTGCGGCTCACTTGGGGAGTGAAACATCGGATGGAAGATCTTCCTCTCTGTCTCTCCTCTTCTCTGTATATCTGGCTTTCCAATAACAATAAAATCTTTTAAAAAAAATTTGAGCAAGCCACAGAAGCAGCATACAAAGAGACTGTGCTAGCCAGAGGATTTCTTGAAACCTGTGTTGTTGCTTAATACTCATTAGTATCCCCTGCCCTTTATTAGCCGTACTCCAGTTTTCCAGATTCTTGTCTCTATATACATTCAAAAAGAAGAACAGGTACAGATTTGCTTCTGTCATCCATGGCAAGAGACATCACAACCCATTGTCAGGAACAATGAGAGAAGCTCTGGGTTCTAGAAACTACTCCTGTGGAGTAGAACACTTTATTAAAAGAACACATTTATTAAAAGAACACTTTTAATACAGGTAGTACTTGGGATAATTTAAGATGCTCTTAGAGTGTGAAACAGTTGTTAACATTAAAACAAGTCACCAGTCATGAAAGCCCAGTGGGTGGATGGTCGTTGGGAAGCCGAGGGGCCAGCCTAGAAGGAAGGTCAATGTTCACCCCTGGGTTCACCCTGACAGCCAGGTGGCATACAGAGGTACTTCCAAACATCTGAAACTCATGAAGAGTGGTTTTTTTTTTTTTCCACAATATATGTTTTCAGTGAACTCTTTGAAAATTCCTATTTATAAATGTAATTCAAAAAAATTATTGCCCTCAAATAAGCTTGAGTTATGTTTTCCATGAACTTTTTGGAGTAACCTTGTATTTATTCATGTAATGCCTTGCTATGGGATTTAGAGATGATCATTTTGGTTTTGCTACTGCTAATCTCGCCTTTGGAATTTCCTTTGGAGTCGCTGAGATAGCAGTATTAATCTGGTCTGTGAGATAAATTAGCTGTAGGACCTTCACATGCAGTAGCAGACAGAGCAGAGAGGAGTGAAAAGAAT
Source organism: Ochotona princeps (assembly GCF_030435755.1). Lineage (NCBI taxonomy): Eukaryota > Metazoa > Chordata > Mammalia > Lagomorpha > Ochotonidae > Ochotona > Ochotona princeps. The sequence goes on along the minus strand of NC_080839.1, from coordinate 53,276,944 downwards.
TGATTTTAATTAAGCAGAATGTCTTCAGCGGCTCCAGTCAGCTCCCGCCCACAGATTTTTGATGCTAAACATAGCCCCATCTAAAGCGCTGGCATCTTCATTCTGCGCCTAAACTTCAGTGAACAACAGCAGTGATGTGACAGTATGCGCTGGTGAAACAGAAACTTTGGAACCTTTCTCCTTCAGCCTCTTTGTCTGCAGTAGCTCTTAAGTACCTATATGTGGAACAGCGACTTCCAGTTCACATCAGGGAGTCAGGTCTTGTTCCTTTTTTTCCCCCCTGGACTCTTGTACAGGGTCCTCCAGCAGGACCAGAGGCAGGCCTCACACCCTTAAGGCTTTGCCTTTAGGATTTTGATATCATGTCTTTTGGGGTTATACACACACAGAGGTTGAGGGAAGTTTGGAACTTCTGCCCCTTAGTAGGTCATGCTGCCTACAGGGTACCCATGAAAGCCTGTACAGTAATGATGCATTTTATTAAATCGCAGATGATGACAATTATTATACTTTAAGTTACAAATACTTGAAAGGATTAAATTTAATTAATACATACTTTTTGTTGTTGTTATTTGAGAGGCAGAGAAACAAAGGCCTCCCATTCACTGATTCACTCCCAAATTACCTGGGAGCCAGGCCCACAATTGTGGCGTCTCACACCTGTGACAGGGACCCAAGCACTTGTGCCATCACCACTGCCTCGTAGGGTCTGCGTGTGTGAAAATCTAGAACAGGAAGTGAAGCTGGAACTCAGACCCAGGCACTCTGATACAAGACATGGGCATCCCAACTGTTGTCTTAACCTCTGTGCCAAGCAGCCATGCCCAAATATTTTTGAAGTATGGATTTTATGTTTCTGCGCTATAATTTTTGCTATCTTTAATACACTAAGATTACATATGATAGAAGTTGGACCTCTGTTGGTGGGGGCCTCACGGCCAGTACCATTCTGGAAGAGTTCACATAGCACATATCACTGCTGGCCTGACAAGTTTCTTACCTTGTGTGATCCATTCTTTTGCTTCATTGCATCCACATTTTTTTTAAATGCATCCATTGGGGGTATATTGAATCACTGATATCTAAAAACTATAGATCCATACCTTATCTGAAACTGCAGTGGTAGTTGTTTTGGAATTCAAGATTTTAACAAAGCTGTTGTAGAAAGGTAATATGATGCATCCACCGTACTACTATCTAACAGCCTCAGCAAGGTTTTTGGGTGGCATCTGAAATCAACAGCATGAGTATTTCTGCAGCGAATCATATGAATATTCACAGGAGGCAGGATCAGTGAGCACTGGACTAACCCCTGTCCGTAGACCAAGTGTTACCACTGAAAGAGATGGCTGCAATCTCCTAGTAAAAGCTTGTGTGTGCTTTTCATTTAGGACTTACACATGTGGATCTGGTTTTAAATTTTGGCCTCATTAATCCTGCCAATTTAGTTAAAACAATGTTGGCATGGATGTTTTGAGTAATCCATCTGAAAAGTAACATGAGATGTTTTTGCTGGAAGGACAAAGAGACCAGAATGATAGGCAGGCCATTTTTTGAAGAAGTGGCCGGGGAGCGAGGGGGATCAATGTCCATTCCTTTGGGTTTTGTAGTTACGTCATTTATCACATAGGATAACCAGAACAAAGCGGGTTTTTCTGCTTTCAGCCTTTTAAGTGAATCAAAGACAGGTGGCCAGAAGACTAGGCCTCGTTACCCTAATTACATCTTAGCCTCAGGGGCCTGGAGGATTTTAGGACAAGAAATGAGGTTGATGTTCTGGGGTGATAAACTTACTGTTGTCCTGGTCAGAAAATTTCCCTTCTGGCCCCGCACTTCTATGATATCATGCTATCTTCTAATTAAGTATATTGGCAGAAAGCATTTTAATATTTTATGAGCAAAGTAGCTGCATACAGCCGCCTGACAGGGAGCCAGTAATTATTCACTCTTTTGAAGATGTTCCCAGCACTAGCCAGCAGCCACTCACAACTCAGGATCTCTTTCCCCTGGGGGCCACCAGCAGAGCTGAAGGTTTCAGCTAAGTCAGGGAAAGGTAAGTCCCCGGCCAGGGAGGCGGGAGAGGTGGCGTCTCTTCTTTTGGGACTGCAGGACATGGCCCCTTACATCTGGAGCTTTTTGAATGCATGAGGGGCTTTTTGTTTATCTACTCATATCCTGTCACATGACCCGCATGATGAGGTTGCTACTGATAGTGGTTCACTATGGTCAAGAGTAATAACTGCAGAGGGGTAAGTTGGAACAAAGTGACACTGGAGTTAATAGAATGTCAAGGTATTGCAGAAGTCAATTTTGGTCAGAAGATTTTCTTAGATCTATGATCTTGGCTTTGTTAGACAACAGACAGAATTTACAGGAAGTTGGAATCTCTGTAACTTTAGTGAGAGACGTATGCAAGAAAGCAGAGTAGAAGGAATATGTTAGATTCCTGACCACATCAGTCTTAAACCATTTATGGCTGCCCCCAACCAGAACTTTCCTAAGCAATTAGAACTTTATCTTAGACATCATAGCTACTCAGTAAATGTGAATATCTGATCAAGTAAGAATATAGTCTTATGATGATCTATAAGAGGTGTAGAAATGTAGTTCATTTGCTGACTACACACACACACACACAGTGTTATGTGCTGAGCCGTGTCTCTTCCAAACTCTAATGTTGAAGTCCCAACCCCTAGAGAGTGCCACAGAATGTGAGCTTATTTGGAAATAATGTCTTTGCAGGGAAAGCTAATGTGGATTAGGTTATGAGGACAGGCCCTAACCGGACACACTGGAGCTCTTAAACAAGAGGAAGTCCATACACTTGCAGAGGGAAGATCGTGTGAAGACGTAGGGAGAAGAGGCCTGCTATAAGCCTGGATGGGAGTTTCAGAAGAAAGCAATGTGGCTCACACCTGGGTCTCAGATTCCTTGCCTCTAGTCATGTGACAATGTACACTTCTATGGTTTAGCCACCTGACCTGTGGCACTTCAGCATGGTGGCCCTAGCAGACTCCTACACCGAAGACTGAGGTGTGCATGTGGAACCTATGGGAGAATTCCACAGTATAGATCCCAATCTGTTAATCCAGCTACACTAAGCATTTTTCATTTCAGACAATGCCTCTCCTTGATGTCTTCCAATTTGAAAGATTGCTTTCCCCCCCCTTTTTAAAACATCTTGAATGTGTTCAGCTTCACTTCAAAAGCTTGCTGGAGAAGTTGGATACAATGCTTTGTCCACAAGTGAGATACTTCCTTGAAGTTACCACAGGTGGTCCTGCCCTCCCACAAATAATGGCAGGAATAATGTGGCAGGAGCTCTTAAATAGTGCTGTTCCTCTTCATGTCTCCTTCTTTGCTTTCCTTCCACTCAGAACAAGTTCAAGAGCACCTTGGCAGGAGAAGAGAGGTCACTGGGGCCAGCACATGGGATTTGTGGGCAGAGGGAAGGGCAGCAAGGAGGCATGCCTGAGAGCTCATAGACCTGCTCTCTGCCCCTTGAAGTGAGTAAATAAAGAGACCAAGACACAGACAAGCTCTCGTCCTTGGATGAGTGCCTTATCCTGAAAAGAATTTACCTGATAACAGAGATATACATACTATTTCACTGTAAAATCAATACAAATGAGTAAATAAGGCATAGGCTGTGGTATTGCTGGCATGAACTTGAGTGAAAGCTCAAATCCTGGCCCTTTCACTTCTATGAGCCAGCTCCCTGCTGCTGCACCTGGGAGAACAGCAGGTGATGATGGCCCATGTGCTTGGGCCCCTGCCACTTAAATGGAGACCAGGCTCCTGGTTTGACCAGACCCAGAACCAGGCCTTGTGGGGAGCAAACCAGAGACGGCAAAATCTCTATATCTTGCCTTCTGTCTCGATCTCACTGCCTTGCAAAATAAACAAACAAATAAATGAGTCTTCCTTCTGCCTTTGCAGAGCCAGAGCCACCAATGGCTTCGCTATTTTCCATGAGCTCTGGGGTCTGGGGTCTCATGTTGGTGGTTGTTGGAGCAGATGTGAGACTGTGAACATGTTTCAGTCACAAGGGCAGGTGGGGAGGCAGGAGGGAAAGGCCCAAGGTGTGCCTATGGACCAGATCTGTGGTCTCACACTTGTACTTGTTTCCTAGGTGAGCAGAGAGGTAAGGTCCCAGAACTGCACATGTGCCAGAGGACCAGGTCTTGGAACCCATCTATGAGCTTGGATTTCTGATGGGCAGGCAGAGCTCCAGGCCAGCATATCACCCAACCAGAAGACTGGGCTCAGTAAAACTTGACTGGAGAACCCATGTGCTCCTGGGCACATGGAATGTAGATTGCTCAGAGAAGTGGGTATGGGAATGTGAGGGAGGGAGGACTGCTGAGGGAGTATGTTGCAGATGAGGAGTGACTTCTGGGGGATTTCCACCTACAAAGCCACTGTACTTGCAAGTAAGTGAGGGGTTCTGAGAGCAGTTTGGATAGGGGAAGCTGGAAGACTTTTCTGGGTCAGATGATGCACCCGCACAAGAGGGAGACCTGAGTTGGGCAGGTTAGCATTGACCACCGCCAACTATCACCCACTGGTGCACACTAAAGCTAGGGCTGGCGGCCTATCTGGCAGGGCTTGATCACAGTACCTGCCAGTGAGTGACAAAACAGAAGACAAGTCACATTAGGCTGGGCCATAACACCAACCAGTATGTGAGAGAACCAGTCCTGGGAGCAGATTCTGTGGGGGAATACAGGGGCTCACCCCTTTGGAATTGTAATTGCTTAAGAGCTGGGGGTAGTGGCTGGTTGAGCTAGGTGTGACCATGACACCTCCAACATTCATGAGATTGGGAACAAGTCAGGCTGGTGCAGGCTGCAGTACCCACAGGTGCACCCAAGAAAAGGGTGTGGAGTGGACCAGGCCACAGCAGCCACCACCTCATACACAGGCTGAGACAGAGGGGGCAGACTATGCTAGGTAAGGGCCTAGCACCTGTTGGCACATGTGAGATCTGAGTCTGGGAGTGGGCCTAGTGGGGAAACTTTGGAAATTCCCTTGGTGGGCTATAGCTCTCGCTGGTAAATATGTGATTCAGGCCTAAGTGTTGGTCAAGATGAGCAAGGCGGCTCTAACTGTCGGCAAGTATGTGGGTTGGTTTTGGAAGGGGTTGGACTGGGCAGGGCTGGGCCAACATTAGTACACTGGCATGTGTAAGAGCCAGGCTGGAATGAAGTCATACTGGGCTAGGTTAGTAACACATCTATCAGTTTGCATGAGCCAGGGATGGGAGCAGAAGGGGCAGAGCTAGGCTGCAGCACCCCCACCAGTGAGAGTTGGGACTGGAGGTGGGCCGGGACAGGCAACTGTAGCATCCAATGGCAAAGGTCAAATTGGGGGATGGGTTATGCTGAGCTGGGTCAGAGCAACCATTGGCACTTGCAAGATCTGTGGCTGGGAATAGGCATGCTTGGGGAGCTAAGGGAACACCCTGGCTGGATTGTGGTTTCCACTGCTGAGTATGAGACCTGGAATGGGGGTGGTGATCTGGGATGGGCATGACTGTAGTGTCCCTTGATATGTTCATAACATTCACTGGAAGGTCTGAGAACCAGGATGGGGTACAGGACGGGCAAGGTTGGGCTGCAGCACCATCCAGGACTGGGCATTGGGTAGGTTGGCTAGGCTATAGCATTTACCAGCATGTGCTGAAACTGGGGCAGAACAGGCTAGGCCAGACTATAGCACCCGCCGGCTAATGCCAAGGTGAGGCAGGCCATGTCAGACTTTGCTATAGCACCCACAAGCACACATGAGACCTGAGGGTGGGATGTGAGCCTTTTAAGCAGGCAGCATGGGCCCTCTGCTGGGCCACTGCTCCCACTGGTGTGTGAACTGGGATCAGACCAGGTTGGGCAGGGCTGCAACACCTGTTGACCTGAATGTGAAGAGGGTTGGGGGAGAGCCAGTTTGGGCTAACGGACTGTATCACTGGGGCATGCATAAGCCAGAGTAAGTGTAGGCTGATTGGGCTTTGCTACAGCATCAGCTGGCAAGTGCTGGGACAGGGGGCAAATCCTGTCAAGCTAGGCTACAAAACCATTTGGAGAGTGCAAGATCCAGGACTGGGAGTGGGCCCAGTAGGGAAACTGCACTCTCTGATGGGTTGTAGCTCCCACTGGTGAGCAAAACAACTAGGGCTGGGGGCAGGCCTGGCTTGATACGCAGTGGCACCCACTGGCACGAGGGTGGACTGGATAGTGGGGTCAGTTGGGTTGAGCTAGGCTTCAATGCCCATTGACATGTAGGAGAGCTAAACGGGTTGTGGGACAGACTTGACCAGTCTGCTGAAAATACAGGCAAACACAGGAACCAAGGCTAGGGGCAAGCCTAGTGGGAGTTATTAGGGGTTACTTCAGTTCCTGCTGGTATACATGAGGGCCGAGTGTGGTGGGCAGGCTTGGGCTGGGCTGCAGCACCCATTTGTTTATGTAAGAGATGGGACTGGAAACAGAACCGAACCAACAATACCAGTGTGTGCATAGGCTGATGTGGGTGACTGACAGAGCTGGACCCCGTACTGACAAAGCACCTACAAGAGTCATGTCTGGAATCAATTCAGATGAGGTTTCTTTCAGGATACACCCCTCCCCCACCAACTGAATCGCTGGACTCAGAACTCCAACCATGGGGAGAATTGTAGGATCTGTGGTCTGACTGTAGAGTGCATGTGTCAGAGCTGGGCTTCCTCAGTGGCTCAGATAGAACAGTGGATGTCATACCCAGATGTACGTGGAGGCTATGGCATTCCATTGGGGGCCTGCAGAGGACATCTGGTATCATAGCAGAGTTCAGAAGATAGAACAAATTAGACAACTACCCCAGCCACGTGTTGACAGCAAATACCTGGGCAAATAGAAACTCTAAGGTGGACTATGTCAGCCAATGGATCTTGGTAGGATTTCCTCATCCTTGGATTGGGGAGATTGACAGCATCTCAGAACTATCGAAGCAACTTGATCAGTACCCTGAAGAGCCTGGAAGTTTTCTGCCCTTTGTGATTCCGCCTTGATGGCTTGGCTGGGGGCTGTGTGGATAACAGGTCTGACACCCAGCAGGACATGTGGCGGGTCACGTAGGCAGACCACTCCTCAGGAAGGAAGTACCTGGTGTTTGATAAGATCCACTACCCTATAGCTCATCAATTTGTACTTTTTAAAAGTTGCTAGTTTCTAACCCACCAATAGAAGCTTGCTAGATCATGACTGTATAATTAATAGCCTGAAATGTATAAAAACTGGGGGGCTTGGGTTCTCGGGGTCTCTCGCTCGGGCACTTGCTGTTTGCTAGCCCTTCGGATCCGGCAGCGGCTGCCCCTCCCCCGCCCAGCCATGCTGGGCCTGGAAGACCACCCGGTCTTCCAGGTGGCTGGAAGACCTGGGCTGATCTGAATAAACCACTTTTATGCCTTAGCACCAACTTCAGACTTGATGATTATCTGGGGATTTCAAGAACCGGCACAACAACCCTTGAAGCGTGCTCTACACTGGGGACTCTGGGATGACATTGGGTGGCCTTCCCCATCCTTGTGTATTGAGATGATTGGAAGGCTGGGTGTGGCTTCTCTCCTTATCTCCTACCTCTCCCAGATACAGGAAGAAGAAAAAGAAAATTTGGAAACAATGCTCTCATGCAGTTTCCCCTAGTTTTTGGCCCTTCTCACCCTAATTAATTACGTAAACATCATCGAAAATAAAATTTTAATAAGATAAATACATAAAAGGCCGAGGGAAACTCGTAGCTGCAAGCCAAGAGGGACCTAAGCATGAGAGTAAAGCAGTAAGCATGCCTTGGAATCCCGTGGCTCACTAGCAGAGATGGAGCTTGGGGGAGGAGCTTCAGCCCTCTGGCAGCTTGGACAAAGATAAATTCTATTAGTGCTGCAGTTCCCAGTGTCTGTGAAGTAGGAACTGACCAAATGCCTGGGGCAGGCACAACTGTTCATGACATTGAAGACAGAGAGAAATCCTCATCTTGGTGGCGTTCTCAGATTAGATTGTTTCTCACATTCCTTGTCTGTTCAGTATGAACCAGTGGCATAATGTTAAGATTCATTTTGCCAAAAGCAGATTCATGGAGTTGGCAGGGGGAGAAGCGCTAATGCAATCAGCGTTTAGTGCAGGATCAAAGGGAGTATATACAGAAAAGAAAACCATTTCGTAGTTACATAATACTATTAAATTTATCAGGAAGTTTTAGGAAATGTTCGTATTCCACTTTTATTTTGGATTGACGGGATCACAGAGATTTAACACTGCCAGGGACTTCGGTAGCCAAGCCCCTTGTTTTTATCCAGATGGCAAAACTCAGACTCAGAGAATGAAGCCTCCATGGCGATCAGGAGTGGAGCAGGAGCTGGGGTATATGTAGTGTTTGCCTCCCAGTGTGATGCGCTTAGACATCAAAGGATGCTTAAAAGCCCAAGCTTGAACTCCTGCTTTCAGAGGTCATTAAAATGTTGCTTGTAAAAGTGCTTGCTTTGGGGGGCACTGAGCATGTACAGAGAGGTATCTGTGGAAGGCAGTGGCTTTTATCTGTGCCTGTCTTCTGTTATGTTTTACCTGTTCACGTGCAAGAGATCTGTTTTTCCTAATGGCCTTACTCGGTTACCAGGGTTCATTATTCTGTTACCAGTGTTATTTGCAAACACTATCTTTGGTTGCCAGTGAATGAATTTGTGTAGATGTAAGAGCATTTATTCATTTGTTATTTACCAGGTTGGAGAGCAATGGAGGTTTTTTTTTTCTTTTTTTTTTTAATGACCCATTCCTTTATGAAAGAATGATTTTCAGCTTGATCTTTCTTTTGGAGAACTCAAAATGGTATCTTTGCTGTATCTTTGTGGTATCTTTGAGAAGCAAGAATTCAGAAGATTTGATCCTTGTTAAAAAAAAAAATCCAATACACTTTACAGCTTAAAAACAGAATTAGATAAAGTGCAGGAAATACTAAATTATCTCAAATCAAGTATCCCTTTAATTGGTGACAATTATTTTATAAATGCACGTTTGGAGAAGGATTCAGGCGATTTACCCTTACAGTATTTGAGTGGAGTAGAATTCTAGCACTTTCAAAAATGGCAATAAGGTGATCTCTTTTTCCTCCTGAATTTTGCTGCTAGTGTTTTTGATCTCCAAAGCTGCAGGTTAATAAAAGGGATAGGGCCTACTACTTCTAGCTGTCACCTTGCAGTTCCAAAATCTGGACCTCTCTCTTCACTGGATATGCTGCCTATGTCGCTAAGGATGCCAAAGGAATTTCCTAGCAGATGGGTGCTCCCTCCATTGTACACAGAGAATGAAGAAGAATTGCATAGGACAAGTAACAGATCTGGAGGTGCTGATATTTGACTGAGTGCTAGTGTCTGTTTTTAGTACCCAGCTCCAGTTCAGCAGCTGTATCTCATTCTAATCGCGTGCTATCCAAAAAGGAATATACAATATGGTAGAAAAGAAACATGTACACCTTTAGAACATCAGTGGAAGTGGTTGCTGTGTTTGAGGCTTAGGCAGGGTGTTTGTCAAGGTTCTGATTTTAGCATTTTAGGATAAATAAACGTAGACAGAAAAGTGAAATTTGGTTCTCGCTGCTTTTTCTTATGTCACTCAAATTTCCTACACTTTGAACTGTTGATATGATCTCCTTCTTGGCAATTTTACATCAGTCCCAAATTCTTCCCAGACTCAAGTTATATTGCTTAAGTCTTCACCTAAAAAAGATAAAAGGCTGTAGTACCCAGTGAGAGCTGGAATGAGTGTGCGCCAGTCGGGCTAGGCATCACTACCTGCCAGCAAGTGCCAAGATTAGGGGATGATCATGTCAGTACGGGTAGCAGCACCCACCAGCACACACAAGATCTGTTGCTGGGGATGGATCTGGTAGGGGAAATAGGGGAACATCCCAACTAGGCAGAGCTTCCACTGGTGAACATGAGAGTTGGGGCTGAGAGCAGGCTAGACTAGACTAGGCTGTAACACCTGTTGGCATATGTATGAGCTGCATTTGGGATGGGCTGATCAGGGCCAGTCCACAGCAGACACTGGCATGAGTGAGAACCAGGACAGGGTATAGGCCAGAGAAGTTTGGACTGAAATGCCTGTCAGTTCACATGCAGACTGTGTATGGGCCTGGCTGGGTTAAGCTGCTGCACCTACCAGCGAGAGCTGGGATTGGAGGCAGACTAGGCTAAGCCAGGCTGTAGCACCTGCTGGTGAATGCCAACACTGGAGGCAGGCCTTCTCAGACTAAATGGCAGCATCTGCTGGCACACATAAGACCCAAGGCTGGGAGTTGACCTGTTAGGGAAACTTTGGGAACTGGCTTGTTGGACTGCTGTTTCCAATGGTGAGTGTGAGAGTTGGGTCTGGAGGCATCCAGGCTGGGCTAGGATGCTGCACTTGCTAGCTTTTATGAGAGACAGAATGGGTGTTGGCCAGCCAAGCTAGGCCGCAACACCAGCTTGCAAGTGTCAGGACTGGATGTGAGTCATGTCAGGCTTGCCTACAGTATCCCTTGGCAAACATAAGATATGAGGCTGGGGACAGGGTTGGCAGGAGAACTGTGGGCACTCCCCTGCTAGTTTGTGCCTATCGCTGGTGAGCACAAGAACCAGGGCTGGGTGCGGGCCAGGCTGGATAGGTGGAGGCACCTGTTGGTAAACATGAGGACTGGGTCTGGGAGCAGACCTGGCTGAGCTAAGATTGGGGTGTGCATGAGAGCTGGATGGGCTGTGGGCTTGGCCAGACTAGGCCATAGCAGAGGATGGCATGTGCAAAAACTAAGACTGGGGTGGGTCTGATAGGGGTTAATAGGGGTTGTCCTGCTAGGCTGCAACACCCGCTGGTGTGTGTGAGGACTGGGTCTGTGGTGGGTGGCTGGGCTGGACTGCAGCACTTGTTGGTTCATTGACCAAAATCTATAGCCACCAATATGTGCATTGGCTGGTGCAGGTGACACACTGAATCTGACCCTGCATTGGCTGGTGCACACAACAGTTGAGTGTGAGGTCACCCCAGGTGAGGTTTCTTGGGGGATTCCCCAACTAGACCACTGGACTCAGACCCTGGCCACAGGGAAAATCACAGGATGTGTGATCTGACCCTTAGAGTGCATGTATCTGGACTGGGCCTCGTCAGTTGCTAGTACCCATGCAGTGGACTCCTAGCATGTCCAGGTGCACATGGGGGATAAGACAGCGAGCATATCTAGGCCTGCAGGGGACATCAGCTGCCTCGTCAGAGGTTGGAAAGCGGAACAGGTTGGACAATTCTCCTGGCCAAGCTTTGCAGCATGCTCTTGAGTCTGTGAATGCACTAAAGTGGACGTTGTCAACCAACAGACCCTGGAAAGATTTTCTCAACCCTGGGACAATGAAATCAACAGCTTCTCAGAAAACAAATAAACGAACAAACAAACAACAACAAAAAAGCAAATTAATACTCTCATAACATTATTCCCCACATTGGGGTCACTAAGACATCATTAGAGATCACCCCCATCCCTGGGTGCTGATGTAGTTTGACAGCAAGGAGCAGCTCTATCCACTGACTCTCCTGTGGGCACAGGAGGAAACAAAAACCTGAAACATTTGTCCCACCCTCCTTCCTCCAAAGCTGACCCTCGCCACCCTAATCAGAGGCCCACATGGAGGTATATCCCTCGTAAGCAATATTAAAGAGAAAATAAAAAAATTTTAAAAATGTATTTGTTGAGGCCTGAATATCTGTCAGATGCTGTGTGTTTTTTTTTTTTTTTTTTTTTTTTTTATTGTAGTAGCTTGGTCCTGGCATGGTAACCTAGCAGCTAAAGTCCTCACCTTGCATACACTAGGATCCCAAATAGGTGCCTATTCTAATCCTAGCAGCCCTGCTTCCCATCCAGCTCCCTGCTTGTGGCCTGGGAAAGCAGTCAAGGACGGCCCAAAACCCTTGGGACCCTGCACCAGCATGGGAGGCCTGCCTGAAAGAGGCTCCTGGCTCCTGCCTTCAGATCGACTCAGCTTTGGCCGTTGTGGCCACTTTGGAAGTGAATCATCAATGGAAGATCTCTGTCTCTCCTCCTCTCTGTATGTCTGAATTTCAAAAAAAAAAAAAAAAAAATTAAAAAGTAGCAATTTGTAACAAGAATTCATTTAAAAGATTATTTATAAACAGTGATAAATTTATGAGAACAGTAACTAAAAAAGAAATCAGTTTTTGTAATAACTGTAAATACATAAAATGTGCCAAATCAGGCATAGAGCAAAAAGAAATGGAAACTATTAGGTTTGAATAATTACAGAATATTATTTCTTGAAATAGTTAGAATCCTTATTAAATTGCTTTTAGTTTAAAAAATGTACTCAAATATCCCTGAGAGTTCAAGGCAGATAATTCTGAATAATACGAGATATCAAAAATCTCATCTTTTTCATTTCTGCTTCTCTGGTCCTTAGCGTAGGGTCTACATAGAAATGTTGCCAATGTTTAATGCATTCGTTCAGCTAAAAGGATTCTGGATCCTTTATGAATTTGGAACACTTGCCTTACTCGCTGATCCAGTGCTCACAAAGGCCTGTCTGGCATTTATTTGCCTTGTAGCAGGGAAAAACTGTAAGTGATCATTCTGTTCTCTTTGTATTATTTATAGGGATATTTTGCACCATTTCCCTCTGCACGTACGCTGCCAGTATCTCGTACGATTTGAACCGGCTCCCGAAGCTGATTTATAGCCTGCCTGATGACGTAGAACATGGCTACAGCTGGTCTATCTTCTGTGCCTGGTGCAGTTTGGGCTTCATCGTGGCAGCAGGAGGTCTCTGCATCGCTTATCCATTTATCAGCCGGACCAAGATCGCACATCTAAAGTCTGGCCGGGACTCCACAGTATGACTGTGTCTGCACGCAGGGCCCCGCCACCATGCGGGCAGCTCCTGCAGGGAGCAGAGAGGAGTTCGTGTGGGGATTCCAAGCACAAAGCCGTCTTCTCCATCCCCAAGGGTCGCCTGCCAGGCCTTTCTGGATGACTGCTATAAAAATCTTGCAAAACCTCCCAACTTTGCTAAGGACAAGACTACTGTGGATTCAAGTGCTTTAATGACTATGCTTTGACAGTGAGAAATCAAGAGCAGTGCCATGGAACATTCCTGAGCAGAGGGGGGGAACAAAAAAGGAAACCGCACTGGAAAGATTTGTATGACTTCCACTTGGTTCAGAAAGTTTGTATATAACGGTTACCTGAGAATCATTTCTATTTGCAGAAGGATTCAGAACAAAGCAAAGTATAATTTTCTTGTCATTGTACCATGCTTGTTCAATTTTAACGCAGCATCTTTGGAACTTGTCCTAATGGGGTCTCGTGTCAGCATCCAGTCTCTGTGCGTTTGTGGATGTTCCTCGTCACAGGAAGATTTCTTCTGTTGCCTTATTATTTTTTTAATTGAAACCTCTCCTCTGTCTTTGTACTGGAATCAAAATAATAAGAAAAACAGATCAACCGTACAAGAGTTAATCCGTGACACTATGCAGTATGGTTTGAAGTCCTGTGGTTCGAATTCTGTCTCTTTGTGTTAACTGGATTTCTGCATTAAATGACTGCCCCTTGGTAACGTGGGTGTGTTTTCCTGCGTCTGTGAGCTACGTTGACAAGCCTGCCTAGCCACGGGGGACAGCTGAGAACTCTGTTGTTTTAATGACATTCTTTTTAAGGCAATTTACTTCATTTCAGTTAAATTGATCTTAATTTTCTGTAGCAACCACACACTCACGATGGACAAAAGATGTCATTGTCAGACTCATTTTAAGTTGTACTATAGTTTCTGTCTTTGTCTCTCTCTCTCTTTTTACCATGTGCCTGGTATTACAGCACTTTCATAAGTTCGTGACAAGTGGAATTAGAAGGGAAGTTTATGTTGGTGCAAAAATTTTGAAAAATTTGGAGGATACATGACTTCTGCCCTTGGACTCAGACGTCTTGGGCCTAGTGATTTGTCGGTGCTGGCTACAGATTAGAATCACCTGATGAATCCTCCCACTGCACGGAGACCGGGCCCCACCCAGCCATGTCACTCAGAATGGCTACAGCTGAGCTGTTATTTTCTTTTTCTTGTGGTTAACAAGAACCCAATCACTTGAGCCATCAGCACTGCCCCCAGGGTCTGTATCAGCAGGAATTTAGAGTCAGGAGCTGGAGTTGAGGATTAAACTCAGCTGTCTTAATTTCTGCGCTAAATACCCCCTCCCCCCTCCTCTCCTCTCCTGCTCTTCCTTTTTCTAAAAACTAATTTAGTACTCTTCAAAGGAAAGTGGTCATTTATGCCCTCTCCCAGTCTCCCCCAAGAACAGTCTGCCTTCCCAGTGGCAGCACCTGGGTATAGTCGGATGAGCGGTTGGACAGAGGCTTGCTGGAGCCGGTGGCTACCCAAGCCCTTTCCCTGTGCTTCTGGGTGGAGCTGAGGCTTGTGGGTATATTCACTGTCAATCTCGCAGGCCTGCTTGATAGGCTGCTCTTCTTGGATGCAATCAGAGAGGTAGGGAAAGGGGCCATTGTTTCTGTTTATGACTTATGTGGGAAATTCTCCAAGCCACAGAGCTCTTCCTTTGAAGTCTTCTTTTAAAGATCCCCGTTGAAGATGTCAAGACTCTTGAACATTCCTATTCCAGCCGCCAAAGCAGTGTCTGAGTGAGTAACTTTTGAAGTTTCTGAGATGTTTCCTGGGGGTTTCAGGTGAAAAAGGAAGAAAGCCCGCCGGTGGTGTAGGTTGAAGGGTTCACACACCAGAAAGGTTTGCTCCGAAGCCGAAGCCAGGCGAGTTCACTTCGGGTTCCTTGCGTGAGCTGGCCACAACCAAGCCTTCTCCCCTCCCTTCCCAGCCTGAGTGAGCTTGGAGCGGGGAGTGCTTTGTCTGGCCAAGCTTCCTAGCCCTGTTCACTGTCACCGAAGGATAAGACATGTTGCCAGCGTTGTGGTCGTCATGGGGCGTTTGGCTGCCATTCCTTGTCCTTTTCCTGGGGATGTTTTCTTAATTGACTTGTGAATGAAGAGTAATTGACATGTCCGCACACTCCTGTGCAGGACAGAATAATTTACTGAGATTCTTTGTTCTCTGCAGGTTCTTTCTGCCCCCACTCTATTTCTGTATGTCTTTGCCTTAGGGGATTTTGCTGGGCAGGCAGCAGAGGCGCTGGGGTCCTCCAAGTGAGGATTTAGAAGGTCCAAAATGGCAGGCTAGCAGAAGAATTTCACAGGCAAGAAGCACTCAAGGGCATCCCAGAGATGGGAAAGAGACTAGGAAGGCTGTCACGTGATTGCCGCTCAGCCCCCTGGATGTATCTTGGCATCAGGGAATACGGGGACTGTTGGTACAGCCAGTGGCTTTCACTGCCCAGAGGCCATAACCACTGGGCTGGAAGAGACCAGAGACCAAGTCCTGGAGCATTAGGCTTCTCAGCAGGAATGGTGCTGAGCCTTGGAGATCAAAATCTCCTTGAGACAGTCACAGGTACGTGAGCCCTGCTTTGATGAGCCTTGTCATTGGTTTGCTGCAGTGAGAGAAGCATGACCCTCACCCTGTGCCCCATTCCTCTTTCTTTTCACCCCAACAGAAGGAGGGGCTGGGGCATTGGTAGTCAGGCTTTCCCCGGATATGGGAGACCTCATAGATGATAAAGCCCCTGTGAAATTCTTAATATCTTTCAACAGATACCATTTGGATGCCCAAGATATGCATGATTGTAGGCACTTGGGAAATATGAGTGAAGCAAGCAGATCGAGGTGCTTACCCTTGTGAAGGTTACATCCTAATAAAGTGTGGTCTAGTATAACCAAAAAATGGAAGTCACTTTTTCTGGCTCTAAATAATTTCATAAACCTGTAATTAAAGTAATTCAAGGTTGTTAGGAGAAGTTTCTGGCTCAGGCATTTGGCCTAACATTCAAGAAGCTGGTTTGGATGTGTGGATTTCACCTTGGAGTGTGTGGTTCCATCCCTGGCTCTGACTTCTGACTGCAGCTTCCAGCTAATGCAGACCTGGCGAGACAGTGGTCCTGGCTACAATCAGTGGGTCCCCGCCACCCCTGGAGGGAGTTCCCCACACCTGGCTCCAGCCCCAGCTGTTGTGGGGATATGGGATATGAACCAGTGGATGAGAGCTCTGTCAGTATCTGTTCATCTTGGTCTCTCAAACTAAGAACCACCATAGTCCCATTAGTTGCACAATTCACTTGACAGCATTCTTTCTCTTTATTTGAGGTTATCCTCAGCAAAGTAAAAAGCACATCGTTACCTTGAGGGCGAGGCGTTGCCACTTGAACATTTCACTTTTGCAACTTAAGTCTGAAAAAATCCTAAGTGCGCTGCATAGGTGAGCTGCAGGGCGTGAACGGAGGCTGGCAGAGTGGGCACTCGGGCAAAGGGAGGCCCATGAGCCTGCTTCAACCATCCGATGGAGAGTAGTGCGTCTGGGATGTTTACTCCTCATGGACACTGCTCCCCCCCCACCGCTGGTCTCTGCTCAGGCTCTCAGTTCAGGACACTTGCTTGCTCTGATTTTTCCTCAGTCTCGGCTTCAAGGCATCCCTCCTGGAGGTCCTCCGTGAACATGAACGTGTTACATAGCTTTGACTCCTGTCCGGATCAGTTATACTGCACGTGCGTGCTAACTTAACCATCTACCAGGAACCACATCGTTGATTTTTCCTAGGATTCCTGCCTGTTGATACTTTCTCTGCATACTGCCTAGCACACAGTAGGCACTCTGAAATCTGTGAAATCAGTGAAAGTGTCAGAGTCATGCGTGAAATCCCTCTTCCCTAGCTAAAACTAACTCCCTTGGCAGTATTCTTTGGGCTATTAAAAACAGCCAGTAGGATGAGACTAATTGGGAAAAGGAGATAGCTTGGCAAGCAAGTGAGCCTCATTAGAATAATTAAAGACACTATTAGCCCAAACTAACCTGGATATAACTTGGAATGTGTTATGAACTAAGTACTATGGAACATTTATTTGATGGCTCAAACATTAAGTTAGCAACCTCAATATGGCTCAGCACCTACACTTGCAGCTTTCTCATTTTTGTGTGGTTGTATTTTAAATCTCTAGTTGAAATTCTGAAAGGAATGCTTAGGAATGACTTCCTTGGAATGCAAATCGCTATACTGACCAAGAACTCTTAAAAATCGCATTTAGACCTCTCAGGAGCCTTGTCCTTTGACCAGAAGGAGATGAAATTCTCCATGCTGCAGGGCAGTCATAAAGGCTGGCAGATGCTCAGGGCATCCATTGCGTACTGGGGAAATGGCCATCCAATTTATTCCTCTCAATATGCAACTTGTGTTTCATTAGCCTTTAAAGTAAGAATTTTAATTGTTTGAAACCCTATCAGAGTCTGTCTGCCTGAAGCCTCTACAAGAAAATGATTTGCTGTAAAATATTTTTTTCTGTCTTTGTCTCCTATTTTTCTCTGCTTTGCCACTCATGGCAAAATATTGCCTGCTCTGGATATGGCACCATGTGGTCTCTCTCAGATCTGTAAGTGAATACTTTTGCAGGCAGAAATGAGAGAGGTTTCTGGATACAGGGTCCAGGAGAGAAGGGAAAGTGGTGCAGGTGAGTGGTAACAAAGGCTGTTCACTATAAGGACAATGAATTTTAACCTAGGAATAAAAAGCCACATAGGGTTTAAAGCATAATAATGTGTTCTGATTTTTACTTTGAGACTAGCTTCTGACTGAAGGTGGAGAAGCCAGTGGGGGCAAAATGGATGTTGCTGGAATCCAGCACACAAGAGATGTCTTGGACTGAGTGGATGGTGATTGTAGCAATCAGCATTTCGTAACTAAAGAAAAGGGGGAGGATCTGGTGTGATAGCCTAGCAGCTAAATCCTTACCTTGCGTTCTCCGGGATCCTGAATGCACTGGTGTCCTGGCTGTTCTACTTCTCATCCAGCTCCTTGTTTGTGGCCTGGGCAGTTGAGGATGGCTCAAAGCCTTGGGACCCTGTATTCGTATGGGAGACCCGGAAGAAGCTCCTGACTTTGGATGGTTCACATCCACCATTGTGGCCACTTGCGGAGTGAACCAGCAGGTGTAAGATCTTTCCCTCTGTCTCTCCTTCTCTGTAAATCTGACTTTCCAATAAAAATTTTTAAAAATATAATAATAAATCTTTTTTTTTTTAAAAAAAAAGAGGGGCAGTGACTATGTCACAAGTAAGGTTTTTTAGCTCATGGTTTGAAGGTTCACAGTCTAAATTGAAGCCCCCATACCCCAAGCGTTGGTTTGACATCCAGTAGGGCTGGAGGTGGCAAGCACAGAGCCCACACGGAGAGGGGATCCCATGAGGAGTCAGAAAGCAGAATAGGTGGGATTCGCTCTGGCTAGTGTACTCAACTCCCTCCCCAGAACTGTCAGCAGAGAGCTCAGCCCTCCCAAAGGACCTCCCACTAGTGTGCGAGGCAGATGGAGTTTCCACCGTGGGTACCATCAGGCGACAATGCTGAGGTTCCACTGTCTGCGTTGATTCAGGAGCTACACAGCAGCAGCAGTGATGAAGATGGGGGGGAAGTAGGCGGATACGTCTTAGAGATGACATTGACAGCACTGTAAGCTGGATGGGAGAAGAGGAGGGATGATGCCTAAGGAAATTTTTAGATTAGTCCACTGACTAAGGCACTATGGTTCTTATGCAAAAAGAGGATGGAATAATTTTAAATAAGAGGAAAAATGCAAACTTGGTAAATTCAGTGTAACACAGAACAGCATTGACTGAGTGGTGACAGGGATTGGAGCCTAAGGATTGGAGCTTGGTCCAATGGCCTCAAGGCTCTTTTGCTCTGATTGATCCAATTTCTAGCCAATTCCTCTTTGATTTCTTGTTTACCAGAAGCTGCCCATGCTTGGGCTGGAAGTAAAATTCAGAGTGGACTCTTGAACAGAAACTCAAAACGTGCCAGTTAAAGTGTAGGGGGAAGGAGTGTAGTGCCAGTGCGTGGATGATTGGGAGAGAATGGGAAAGGCAGATGCCGCAGAGTGGCCAGCACCTGACAGAACTGCTCTTCCCTCTCAGAGCTCTCCGAGAGACTCTCCAACTCCAGCTGCATCCCAGGGCTGGCAGTTCTGTGATGCATGCAAGGTGCACACAGACCAGTGTGTGCTGATCTGCCTCACTGTTGCTGACTGCTCACCCCGTGGACTTGAGGGCAGATTGTGGGTGCACCCTACCCTCAGCCTCCTTGGGAAGCCCGTTGAGACACATTCCTTCAACTGCTGCCATCAAGAATTCCCACTGGGAATTCTGCACATGCATGCATTGGTAGAAACCTCTCAATGACAGTTTCCTGGGGTCTGCGCTCAATCTTGACAGGAAGGGCTCGGGCTCCATTGGATGTGCTCCAGGAACACAATGGGCTCCTCACCATCTTAGCCAGAGGTCAAGCTCAGGGTGTGTTGTGTTGTCCTTGAATCATAAGCCGCTTGTTAGTTCTATCCTCATGGCTTTGCTTGTCACTTTGGTTGTGATAAACATAGCAAATACTTGCTCTAGAAATTTGGCCTTGCTTGAACTGAACTTCTCTCACACATGCTTTCAATCACCATTGATAAAATACTATACAGCTCATCACACTGGTTGAGTCAGTTAATCCTAGGAGTTTAAAAAGACCTGAATCTATTCGTGAGTTTTTGTTATTTCTTTCCTCAGCCCAGTTTTCCTGCTTGTTTTATACTGGGTTGGATGCTGCAGACAACAACAACAACAACAACAACATGAAGCCCCATTCTTTAAAAAAGTCTGATTCCAAGATGGTGACAGTAGAGTTGCATGACATCAACTGCTAGGTCTCCTTCATTCTTGCAGATAGAAGTGAGAAATGGAAAGTGAAACTCAGCTTCTCCACGTCCTCTCCCGTTCTGTCTTGGGCAGTGTGGAGCCTGAGTCCCTGGGCTGACTGCCACCCCGTCTTTTCAGGCGATATTCCAGGTCTTGCCCTTTACATACATGTCTTGTTGTTACTGCTCCTATTTTGTGAATGGAAAAGCTAAGTTTCCTAGAAGTCGAATCACCTTCTCTAAGTGGCGGAACCTGTTGGTTTCTAGCTTGCTCCCTTCCCATATTCCAGCCCAGCACCCAAGTGAGCTACCCGACACCCAGAGGCTACATCAGTGATAACCATATCTGAGGCTCATTGTAAGATTTTATACAGAAAGGTTTGCATCTCTACCCCACCCCCGCATCTTTCATGATTTCCCTTAGAAGTTACAGCTCTGTCGATTTTAATCAAGCTGCTATATTTTTGAAACCAGAGAAGAATGCCAGGCCTGTTTTTATAAGCACAGACTCTTTCCTTACATGACTGACCTTCAGGAGACCCTGGAGTCTGCAGTAGCCTAAAGCTATGACAGCACTTTTTAATTACCTTCTTGGCACTGCCCCCAAAGAACATGATGAGAAAGTCTCCTGTCACCAGGGCTGCTCAATAATTAATATTTAAGTGGGTAGGTCCTCTTTGTCCTGTAAACGCATCCCTGATGGCTTTTTTTTTAATTGTTAAATGAAAGCAATTATTCAAAAAGTGAGTTTGTACAGCCTTGTGGTTAGAGAGAGAATAGCAAGTCAGAGACATGTGACTATTCGTGTTTGCTTTGTGACTGGATGTGTGGGCTTGAAGGTCAGTCATCTCGTCGGCTCCTCTCTGGAGACATCTGGGCACTGACAGGCTTTCCAAGGATGCTGACAATAACCTGCCATTTCTAAAGCCTGAAAAACCTTTTGTACACCCCTAAACACTTCCTTCTGCAAGTTATGTACAAGCTAATCTAAAAATCATAGCTTATTTAATGCATCTGATGTTGAGTTCAGACAAGGATGCCTTTCAAGCTTCTTATTACACGTCACTGAGAGCAGCACTTCATCTTCTGCTTTTTCTTTCAAAGATTGGTTATCGTGCAGTGAATTAGAAAAATCAAAAATCCCCAACACAGTTATGGAGGTAGATGGAAGCTGTGGTTTTCATGCCCATTGACAACAGGGAATTTAAAATATATATATTTTACTTAAATGGTAGAATTACAGAAAGGAGAGACAAAGGGAAAGATCTTCTATCTGCTGGTTCACTCCCCAAATGGCTGCAATGGTCGGAGCTGAGCTGATCTGAAGCTAAGAGCTGGGAGCTTCTTCCAGGTCTCCCATGCACGTACAGGGTCCCAAGGCTTTGGGCAATCCTTTGCTGCCTTCTCAGGCCAGAATCAGGGATGGAAGGTGGAGCAGCTCATATATGAACTGGAACCTGTATGGGATGCCGGCACTTGGAGGTGGAGGATTAGCCAGTAGAGCCACCAAGCAGCACCTGGCAATAGGGGATTAACCCAAGCTCTTTTAGCCAGCTCCTGGCAGGTGATCTCCCTGGGCAACTGAGCTAGCCTGATTTTGAGGCTGCTCCAAGTGAATGGAATCCTTGAATGTGTCAATGGAACACTGGCCTCTCCTCTATATGCCTTGGCTGTGTCTCCAGTAAATTACCATTGTGCCCACATGTTTCACACATGAAAGGGACTTGGGAATTGAAACTAAACCAGCTACGAAACATAATCTGAGGAGATAACACGCATGTAATTAATGCAGTATTGACTCAAAGGATGAGCCAGTTTCTAAACAAAGAATGCTCCAAATAAAGTAACACTTTGAAGCATGCTCACAAGAGTGGGGAGCTGCTTGCAGGAGGAATGAAGGGAAAGTGAAGGAGGGATGGTGAACGCAAGGGAAAGGCATGTGGAGCTCCGTGGAGACCCGCGGAGCCGTGCCGCATGAACAGAGCTCTCACAACCTCTCCAAAGACGCGGCTAGTGTGGAGCCAGAGGAGTAAGAATGAAGAGGGTCAAGAGGAAATTAAGGGCAATTTCAATATTTTTTAAAGCGACCAGCCTGCAGGTCTGTGATACGCCTACCCAATCAAGAAGGTGTCACAGCAAATGTCAAGCTTTTACCTGGTAACGATTGAGCAGCTGGCTCTGTGCTGCATGATTCCATACATTCCAATGGCACTGAGACAAAAAAGAAAAAAGAAATCTTCCCTCGGGGAAAGAAAAGCTTTAGCTTTTTCGACTGTGACATTGGAATGCATGCATTTGGTCCAAGTGACAGGGAACTTGGTTTTGCATTCTAGCCGTTTCTGGTTGCGTTCACTCGATGGGCAGATGACTATGGGGAGTAGCTTGTTTGGGCTCTGAGGGGCATGGACTACATGGTAAGCTAACTGTGTGCTCAAGGAGTGAGAGAATAAATGCATGTAGTCAGTGCCACGGAGATGGTGGCCCCCGAGCGGCGTGACTGCCTCATAGCCTCTATTTCTCAATGTTCTTTCACTGCTGCCACTCAGAAGTTCCACTGATGACTTCAAACTTCAGCTTCTTGCGGTTTCCTTGGGAGCAGGTGCACAGTGACAACAGGATTATCACACGGATACACGTAGACACAGATTGAATGATGCAGTCTGTCCCCTGGATCCTTCATTTGTGGGCCATCCAATTTGTCAGGTCTATATTGAGTGCCTAGTACGTGCTGGAAACTGATTTCAGTGTAGGTTATAAAAGCGAGCACATCAAATAAAGCCATTACCCTCAGGGTGCTGCTATTGCAATGGCAGAGAGAGAGGCAGTGGAGACACACATCTTCTCTCGTTCTGGTGCTGAGAGGTGCTGTGAAAGGAAAAGAAGCCGGGAAGAATAGTGAGAAGGAGGGTGATAGGTTCGTTTATTGAAGATTTATTTTATTGATCTGAAAGGAAGATTTACACACACACCCACAAAGAGAGAAAGAAAGAGGGGGGGAGAGGGAGACAGGGGGAGGAGAAAGGGGGAGAGGGAGGGGGGAGAGAAAGAGAGAGAGAGAGAGAGAGAGAGAGAGAGAGAGATGGTTCTTCCATTTGCTGGTTCCTTCCACAAATGACTGCAATGATGCAATGACTGGGGCTATGCAGGCTGAAACCTCCCAGAGCCTAAAATTTCTTCCTGGTTTCCCATATGGACACAGGGGTTCAAGGACTTGGCCATCTGCTGCTTTCCCAGGCACATTAGCAGGAAGCTGGATCAGGAGTGGAGCAACTGGGATTTGAACTTGTGACCATATGGGATGGAGGCATCTCAGGCAGCAGCTTAACGTACTATGCCGCAACACCAGTCCCAGTGTGATAGTTCTGACAGGGAAGTCAGGGTGGCCTCTCTGTAAGGGACATTTGAGCAGACATCCCGAACAAAGCAAGTTCTTGAGGGAGATGTACAGGGTAAAGGAACGAGTACAAAGGGCTGACATGAAAATGAACTTGACATGCTTTGAGTCAGCCAAGAATGGAAGGAAGGGGAGAAGATAAAGGATGAGGTGCTCTCGGAGCTAAATCAAGTGCTGTCTGAGCAAAAAAAGGGAGTCATTGGAGGACTTTAAGCCAAAGAGTGATATACTATGCTTTACATAAACAAAAAGACGAAGGGCGGGCATTTGGCACTGTGGCCAAAATCCTGCCTGGGATACTCATATCTTAAACTGGAGGGCCTGGGTTCTAATCCCTGCTGTACTTTGGATTCTCATTTCCTGCTAATGGATACCCTGGGAGGCAGCAGATGGTACTGGGTGCCTGCCACCCTCGTGAGAGACACTGATAGGATTTCTGGCTCCTGGTTTTGGCATGATCTAGGCATTAGGGGGAGTGAATCAAAGAGTGGGAGTTCTCTGTTTGCTTTTCAAATAAGTGAAATAAATAAACATTTAAAAAGACAAAGGGAAAAAAAAGCCTGCTGCTATCCCAGTAAACTAATCTTCCTTGTTTTCTGAATTAACATTCAGAGGCTGGCAGTGGGAACTGGGGCTCCCTGGCAAAATACATGGTTCATATTTCCACTCTCCCAAGGTGAACGCAATTTCAGACAGTACAGAGCTACCAAGGGCAGCTGTCAGAGAAGGCTGGCAAGAGAGATCATCAAAGAATTGCCGAAATAAAAAGTGTGTGCCTTGTGGAGGGGAGGAGGCCTGGAGTACCGCATTCCTTTGTCTCACCCTTGCGAAGGAGCTTCATGAAAACTGACAGAATGAAATGATTGTGGCATTCAGAGGGCACAATTACACTGCAGATCTCCAGGGCCTTTCCAACATGATAAATCCATGGGCACTAACAAAAAAAAAAAAGGTCAAGCTCTTGACATCCCAAGGCATGGTTTTAGCTGTTTTCCTTAAATTCCCAACAATCTATCACTTTTCCCTCATATGTTTCTGGACTCCATTTGTTTTTATCAGTATTTTCTGAGAGTGGCATCATCTCTTTCTACTGCAAAAGGTCAGGGTTATTCCTATCTTTTATATACCCAGATGACTGGCTGGTGCCTTCCCACCTGCTGTCCAGCTTGCTTTCACAGAACTGGCAGCTGCTGTTCGGGCACGGCAAGGTGACCCAGGACCATTCTCAGAACTTGAGGCATGGGGCCTGGCACAGTAGCCTAGTAGCTAAAGTCCTCGCCTTGCACTTGCCAGGATCTCATATGGGTGTCAGTTCTGTATCCCAGCTGCTCTACTTCCCATCCAGCTCCCTCTTTGTGGTCTGGGAGAGTAATCGAGGATAGCCCAAAGCCTGGGGACCCTGCACCTGTGTGGGAGACCAGGAAGAGGCTCCGGGCTCCTGGCTTCAGATCAGCTCAGGTCCAGCTGTTGCAGCCATTTGGGGAGTGAACCAGCAGACAGAAGGTCTTCCTCTCTTGTCTCCCCTCCTCTCTGTATATGTGACTTTCCAATAAAAGCAAATAAAATCTTAAAAAAAAAACCTTGAAGCATAACAACTCCTAAGTATGGTCTCGATTGTTGAATGAAAGAAGGAGCAAATGAATGATTAGATAAGAGGTTGGGAAAGGCTGTAGTTTTCCATAAGTGTGCATAGAAATACCCACTGAAGATTTCTTTAGGGGCAGGATCTCCGTCAAGACTTTTCATGTTTCATCTCGTCTGATTGTAACCGAGGCTTTGCTGGATAGCCATCCGAAGGCAAGGTTACACAGTGTTGAAGTGAACAGTTCCTCTCGAACCGATGTGTAGCCTGAGTCACGTAGGAGATTCGGCTGTCTAGGTTCTGCAGGAAGCCAGTGGTTCGCTCTGTGCCTGCCTGGCCTCCGATGTTGGCTGAGAATTCCCCTTGGGTTTACTGCCCTCAGGTCCACACGCATCATTTGTTCCCTTCTCCTAGGAGTGACTTCAGTTTGGTTCAAGAAATCGCCACATTTCTTGTGTGCCACACCCTGTGCCCTGTGTTGAGGATGATTAAAAATTAACTTAGGGCATAATGCAGTAGCCTAATGGCTAAAGTCCTCACTTTCCATGCACTGGGATCCCATATAGGCTCCTGGCTTCAGATTGGCATAGCTCCGACTGTTGCGGCTACTTGAGGAGTGAATCAGTGGACAGAAGATCTTCCTCTCTGTGTATCTGACTTTCCAACAAAAACCCCAATCTTGAAAAATGAAATAAAAAGTTCCAGTGAGAAGATATCCTCAAATTTTCAAAAGTTCTCCCAAGTTTGACAGTCTTGTATGTTTGACATTAAGGATGTTTTGGCAGAACGGAAAACTAGTTAGCTGATCCAGTGAAAACATTGAGATCCTGAGAACTGCTGCCTCTCAAGGCAATGAAGAGACCCCTGTCTCTATGTGCCATTTGTGGCACTGTAGTCACATGTACAATGATGTCTGCCCTTGTGTGTGTATGTGTGTGTATGTGTGTGTGTGTAGTGTGTGTGTTCCTTCCAAAGATGCAAGGAAGCATTAGGTTCCTGATGAAAAGGACTCCATTATTCAAAACAGTCTTTGAGAGGCTGAAAAATTTCAAGTGCTTTAGGAGAAGGGGCAATTAATAATGGTAAAAGTGATGTCTGGAAGATGAGGTCAAAGGGAACACAGAGGAATTGTGGGCGCATTCCTCCGAGTGCTGTTACTGGAGTGACTTCCTGTAACCTCAGTACCTGCGATCCCAGCTGCAGTCAACAGAATCCATTCGAGGGGGTTCAACACAAAAGGAATCCATTTACCGAGTATGTAGGATGTAGACAGGGACTAGGAAAACCCATTGAAGCTATGCTATGAGAAACACGATCCAGACCATCCAACAGGATAGCTGCCCAGAGGCCCAGCCCAGGCCCTGGTGGGCACTCACAGCACAGCCTGTGCACTTGCTGTAGGGTCCCTAAATGCTGCCCTCTGCCCCTGCCAGCTCCCTCCCAGGAGTTGGGCTCCCCAGTGCCCGTTTCTGCCCACCTGTGCCTCATATCAGAATCAGTCACTTGCAAGTGTCTGGCCTACATACCACTATGATAGAGACTGGAAGAGCTCCTATTCTGGTTTCTGTCTTGGAGAGGTGAGACTCAAAAGGAGGAAAACTTCCCAAACCTTAGAAATATGTGCACAAGTCACCAGGTGAAAATGCAATAATTTACCACCACGGTGTCCCCTTTGAATGTCCAACAGCAACAGTCATTCTCGCTCCACATTGAAACCTTCTCTAAGCAACCAAGCATCCCCACAGGAAATAATGCAGTTAATCCTTCAACAGACAAAAACCTGCTCTTCTGCCCTCCTTTTGACAAGGGTGGTATGTCTGTTTGAAACATGACTTCTGGGTAGTTCCCATTCTTCCTCTAGGTCTACGTGACCTGTACCTTGTGTATTAAACTGATAGTGTGAAATTGTTAAAGTCAGAGGGACCTGGAGGCCATCTTCTTGGCCAGTGGGGGACAGGAGTTGGTGGGGTCTCTCATCTTTTACTCCATGACTGGAGGCTTGTGGATGATTCCGCACAGCTCAGGGAGGGAGGCCTTGCAGGGTGAGATCCCAGCTTCTCGCCCTGCTCATCCACCCACGCCCTTGGATTTCCTCCAATCCATACAGTTAACTCCCCTTGTGCTCTAAGAATCCAAAATACTCAGGCAGGAGTCTGACCGTCTATTCCAGTGTGTTCGTTGTTGTTTGTGCTGATAGAAGGAATTCTTCCTCGGGAAGTATTTTAAGGAGTTGGGTGTGTGCGTGTTGTGGGGGTTGTACCATGAAAGACTGGATTTTCACAGTGGAGTAGATGAACCAGGAAGTGCTCAGGGAGTAGAGGGCTCCTGTTTTCGCAGAAGGAGGGCTGTGATCAAGCCCAGATAACAGCAGGATCTGTAGGTTTCTTCTATTGTTCCCCAGTATTTGGCAGGTACCGATGTCCCCCAACTTCCCTGGGTACAGCACACATTGCTTTCCAAAAAATTCCTATAAAGAGCCGATACCCCAAACTCAGCCTGCCTGGCACCCAGAAGTGTACTTCCCCACTGAAGAGGCGCCCTCCCATGAGTGCTAGCTGGCTGGGGTGACAGTGCTGTTGGGGCTGGTGGCACTGGTAAAGTTACTTGCTGTAATTTACCCAATCTTTCCATGAAGTGATAGTTCTTCATGCAATAGATAACAGCACCGAGGGCTCACCTGGAACAAGAGGCATTGGGATCTCTCAACGAGGGAGTCCAGGCACTCCAGTGATACGCCGCAAGCATTGCAATAGAGCACTGGGGTGTGACAGTTGGATGTGCAACTGGCCCTGTTCTGGCTTCTCGTGGTCTGTGTCCTGACTATATGAGAAACAGCACCATCTGTTGGTCACTTGCTGAAAACACACACAGCAGCGCCACCTCCTGTCAGGAGTCACTTCTCTGCAGGTGTTTGGCCTGCTGTAAACTTTCTCTTTCAGGTGATGGAATATGGGTCATACACGAAGGGCTGTGAGCATAGGGTTTGCTTTTGCACTCATATGACTGTCAAACGAGCTCCTTTGGTGAGCACGGAAATAAAAAATAGTGAGTAAGGTCACTTGGTTAGGGCATGGAAGACATTTTTGGCATGGAAAATCCAAATGCAAAATAAATGGTTATTCCAGTAAGGATAAATTACCACTGTGACTACAAGAGCAAGGACCATGGTGGCTGGGTAGCCGACTGGCCTCCCCCGGGGTCAGGGCAAGCAAACATCCACCCACATACAGAGAGCCTCTTCTGAATTGGGACCTTTAGGGAACATTCCAAGGGTAACAACTGTTATCCCTGAGACATCCGTCCCCTCTCTCCTACACCTGCCTTCCTGTCTCTGATCATTCAGCCTAACTGTTAGACCCCACCTGGGGCTTCCTGAGAAGGACCTGCCTCCTCGCCTCCTTGCAAAGTGCACGGTGTCGTTTACTCCAAGTTCTGTTCCTTGGAAGGAATTGCTTTCCTCCTTGTCCCTTGCCCTTGGTGTGGCTGCAAAGCTGCGGAGTTAAAATTTCAGCAGGGGCCAGCAAAACCTACGGAGTCATTGATCAGCCAGACTTGACGTTTTTCCTCCTTAGAATACGCTGGGAGAGCCTGGTGGTGAGGGGTGGGAGAGGAGTGCCCTGCAGGGCTTGGGCACTGATGCCACTGCGGCTCCTGAGTGGGCAGCTCAAGGCTGATATGCACAAGTCCGCCCTGAAGAGGGCGCTCCTGGCTCGATGTATCAGCACCCTCCGGGTTCAAGATGGGCAGGTGAGAGCATGTGACCACCCAGCGTCCGGTCCTCAGGGCCTCCGCAGCAAGGTGGGATTTCCCAAAGGAGAATGATAACTTGATATGAGAGCTTGGCTTGTTCTCCAGGAGTGAAGAGGTGGCTGTGCTTCCCCAGTTGGGCCTGGCTGCTGGCTGGCGTCACACAGCATCCAGGTCAACCACACACCCTGAGCGCCATTAGCTCTCCTGGGTCATCAGGACCTGGGTGCAGAGCCGCTGACGGAGGGGCCTCAACCGACTGGGGAGCCCTCCTTGGCTCAGTCCTCCATGAACAAAATTGATCCCAATGGTGGCATGGGCTGCTGCTCCAGCTTTCAGAGCTCTCTCAGCACCTGTGCTGTTTTGATCGGTATAGGTCTACCATCTGTGGCTCCTGCCAAGACAGGTATCTGAAGAGGAGGGCAGAGCCTAGGGCAGATGACCGCGTCCCTGCAGATAATCAACACCCTTCTTTTGTGGGTCAGAAAGCCAACTGGGGACCCCGTCACTGCTTGGGGGAGCTCCTCTAACTATAGACTCAAGAACTGGGTGGGTCACAGTGTAGGTGGTGACAGAGAAACCTGGAGCAGTAAGAAGAGAACCTCCACAGTCTACCAGCACCGCTCCACCCACCTGCCAGCATCTCCTGCCCGCAGCCTGTTCTACAAGGCAGCTTTCCATCGTGGACAGTAATGCAAGTAGGAGGATGATGTTTCTAGAATATGGAAACTGGGTTGGTTCCTACGAGACTTCCAACTCTCCCCGACCCCCAGCATATTAATGTGTTGTGTCACAGATAAGAGCAACTGAGTGCAAAGGGCATCAGTGGAATGAGCTGAATTAGTGAGCCGCAGGAGAAGGGAGGCCCTTGGCACCCATGCCCATGGGTGCGCTCTGCTCGCTTCTGCCTGCCCATGGGTTCTGCCCTGGAAGTGCTTGCTGCGTAGCCCGGCCTCTTCCAACCCTCCTGTGCCCAGTTCTCAAAGAACAAAGTCTTTTATCTATTCCTGTAAATCACAGTTACTAGGAATATAACCTACCCTTTGTAACTGTGTTTTTTTTTTAATTGATGTTTTTCTTCGTGCTTAGATTTGACATGGTCTGCCCCAAGCCCACTTTTTCATAATATTTTTTTACTTTGAGTAGATAAAATGAAAATAAAAAATATTTGGGGAGCGTATTTGTCATCTTGTTGCAGAGATGTCTGGCTACCAATCGTGGATAAACTCTTCATTCTCTGATCTGCAGCCAATCCCTCCCCTTGCAGACTGCCTTACACGCTCATCTCAGGACATCGCCCCCACATTGGTCTTCTTTCTCCTGCTTTTTCAAGGTTTTACCTCCTTCTGGAGGGTTCTCTCCAACATGAAAATACAGGCTTGCTAAGAAAAACAAAACAAAGCAGAAGCGTTCTCTCGATTGCTCCTCACTGCTCTCATTTCTCCGGGCCCCTGTCACACAGAATGGCCCCCAGAGTTGCCTGGGTTCACTGCGTCCGGTTCTTTGTCTGGTTTCTTTTATAAGCCCACGTCAGCCTGGTTTTGCTCTCTCTGGACTTCCGCTACAAGTCCCAGTGTCAAGGCTTCCATGGTCCGTCTCATTACTACATCTCTCCATTTCCAGTCCCTGTCATTGTTGGCTGCTTAGCTGCGGTTACAAGGGGTGACCACTGGCCCCTGCATCCCCTCCCAGGCAGCCACCCTCTTGGTTTTCTTCCTACTTCGCTGGTTGTTCTGTCTCTTTTGCAGAGTCTCTCAGTTTTGCAGGACTGTGGGAATGCAGGGCTCTACGCTGTCCTTTTCTTTATGACACTCAGTCCTTTGGAGGGCTCACCCTGCATAAACGCATGCCAATGCTGACAATTCTCTAAGAGCTGAGCGCACCTTTGGCTTCAGCTGTAGCCTCATGCTTTCAATTGAGTACTTGACATCTCCACTTTACGTTTAATGCACATTTCAAAATTAGCAAGTCTAAAACTGTCTAGCAAGTGAATCTCAACTAGACTTGCTATTTTAGTCTGTCTCAATTAGGCAGGTCTCTATTGGACTGTCTAGACGAGCAAGTCCAAATGTCAATCTCTGATATCTCCCACAAAACTCCCCCCCCCACCACCCCTCGCAGCTGATGGAAACCCCTCGGACTAGGTGCATGGTTAAATACCCAGCAGTCGTTGCTGTCTCCTCTTCCTCCATCACACAACCACACAACAAACTCATGAGCAGATCCTGAGGGAGCTACTTAGAAAATGTAACGGCAACATCCACTTGCCTCCTACCACCTGTATTGGAACCCCACCCAGCTGTTCAATATTAGCAACTCCAGAATCTCTGCTGAAGGTACCCACATCAACAAAGTCCCTCTGATGTAGCAGCACAGCTGTTTGCTGATGTAATCCATTCTCTTAGATGTGCTGTGTGGATCAGTTGGCCGTGTTTGGAATTCTTCCTCCCAGGGTCTTAAGACTTGCCAGGCACTGCCCTTAGCTGCAATCCTAGAAGCAATGAAGAAAGGAACTGCCTCTGGCAGCACAGGAGAGTGAGTGGGGCTTGAAGCACGCATCACCCAATCCCTTCTTGCTTCTGTTTCAATGTTCCGGGTCCCTATTTCCTAATGAAACCCCAACACATCACAGGTACGCTGTGAGGTCAGGTGCTACATACAATCCACCACTCAGGCAGGCTCCGCCTCTGAGGGTGCTTTTCAGCCATCCCAGTCTTCTGTCTACTAGCAGCTCCCCTGCTGTGGTCCTAAGAAGGTCCTAACATCCCTGCTGGACCTTGACCCACCAGCAGCTCGGGGGCTGCTGGCATTCTGGGCCCCCGGTGATTCTTTGCTGCAGGGGCTGCCCCGCAAGGCCTCGCAGGACACTGGAGCAGTAACCGTGACCTTCACCCACTTGACATCAGTCACCTCACTCTTCTCCCCACAAGTTGCTGTAAACCAAACTGCCTGCAGGCATTGTC
Source organism: Ochotona princeps (assembly GCF_030435755.1). Classification (NCBI taxonomy): domain Eukaryota; kingdom Metazoa; phylum Chordata; class Mammalia; order Lagomorpha; family Ochotonidae; genus Ochotona; species Ochotona princeps. The sequence continues at coordinate 53,245,422 of NC_080839.1, read as the reverse complement.
AGGCATTCCCGGAAGGACAGATGAGCCCACGGCTGCCACCACGGCTTGAGCTCAAGGACTGAGGACTGGGGAAACCTTGCTTTTTCCAAGTTCTCCTAAGAGCACAGCCTGCCCCATAGTGCTCATGTTTCAGGTTCTTGATGTATTTGCATGATAAGTGCAGGAGTAATCCACTGTTTCATTGTCATGTGCCATAGACTTTGTAAAATACCAGCTACCCCCTTGCTGTTTTTAACCCAACGGAACAAAGTAGGCAATAAACAGATTCACATTTCTGGGGTGGGGGAAGTTGCTTGGAACCTCTCTAAGTATCAATCAGACACAAGGATTCTGGCTGCTGCTTAGAAGCCTCAATAGCAGAAATGGACTGTATTCAGAGATGACTTAAGCAGCTCTCTTGGCTGATGGGAAGGCCAGAGAGCAGGGCTTAGCTCCCCAGCCAGGGGCGCTGCTGGAGGCTCAGGCCAGCTGCGTCCTCACCGGGTCCTCACCGGGTTCGGAGGATGCTCTGCTGCCGCCACCAGGCACAGCCACTGCCACCAGGCACAGCTGGCACAGCGCACGCGGCTGAGTGCGCCCTGATGCCAAGGACCCAGTTACAGCCACACCCTGGCCGCATGGCAAGTTTTCAGGCTTCTATTTCAGAGTGCTGAGATGCCTAAGAAGGGAATGTTCTCCACATAGGGAGTGAGGGGGTGTTCAGCTGGCCCCACAGCAAGTGAGCCACTCTGCTGGGCCACTGAAGGGAAGTAATTCACAACCTGCACTTCCATCTTTTTCTCAGTGAATGTTAGAAACACACTGAGCTTCCTACATGTGAAAGAGGTGACAGTGTATCAACGCTTTTAAGATAAAAGCAAATTTCATTTTCCACCGTGTTGAAAGATACTGGCTTTACTCAAATTCCTCTTCCTATTGTTGCTCTATATAAGAGATATATAACCACAGACAGCAAATAAAAATTATTTTCATTCCAATGAAGGAGAAAATTAGGGGATCAAAAGTTAAGGTTTAATATCAAAAGAAGTTCACATGTAAATTTTTCATTTCCAAACATCTAAGAGTTAAAATATCACCGAGCTTGTGTTGACTGTTGACACGCTCATGTCAAGCCCTGAAAAGTTTAAAGTTGAAGTTTTGCAGAGAGCCAATTTCTGGCCAAGCAGATCTTTCCACCTTGTGACAAAATACAAACTTCAGAATCTCTTAAAATATTCAGTAACTCTTTTTTTTTAAATGCACTTTATGCACTTTAGAGGAGAGAGGAGAGATTCTAAGAACATGTGTCAATCGGCCACATCTCTGGAGAGTTTGCTCACTCAGAGCTCTGGGGCCGCTATGGTGCTCGCGTACAGAGATCTGGGCGTGGCTGGTGGCAGGCTTGCTACGAGCCATGAGGATATGCCTTCTTATATTTACACAGGAAAGCGTCTGTTTTTCCAAGGCTAACTTTGTAGCATTCCGCTGGGACCAAAGAGCCAAATGGTGACATCTGATCTAAGTACTCCTGGTTACTGGTGTTGAAGGAAGGTGCCAGTCTCTCTGGCGTGTCCATCTTGCCTTCAGGCTTTAAGCACCCGCCAGCTCCAGGTCTGTCTGTGTGGCTGCCCTTGGCGTCCAGAGGAAGGCCACTCTCCGCGTGGCTGCTGAGGCGCCTGTAGTGATTTTCACCAAGCAGCAGGACGATGGTCCCGCCAGCACGGAGCACTCTGTGGCAAAAAAAGAAAATGAGCATGAGTTCTTCTTCTGGCTCTTCAGACAACAGCCCCACTTTACCTAAAATATTTGATATTGCTGACTTGAAATCTCACGTTGTCTATTAAGATACAAGGATGCTTGGCAGTTATGTAGCATCTGCCATGACGCATGTTCATTGGAGTAATTATGAATCCTTAAGTACAACTCTCCTTTAATGATCTAGTTTTACTCAAAAGGCAGGCGTCAACGTAATTTCGTCAACATAATTTGTAGTTGCATCCTAATCCATGACTGTATAAAGGAAAAGGCACCTGGCAGAATCCTGAAGAATCTGCACATACTAAAGGCCTAGGTCGATGGCAGGAGGAAGTCACGAGAGCTGGGGGCAAGGACAAAGGGAAGATGAGCAAAAAGCAGGCAGAGTGTGAGAGGGCAGAGAGTTCCCAGGCCCGCTCACTCAGCCCAGAGCTGCCCGGTTCTGCACCGGAGGCAGTGAGCAACACGACCCTGCACGTGGCTGAGAGCCCGCTAGGTGGGAAGAGGGGGCAAGTGACGGGCTTCTGGGCATGAATACCACATGGCATGTGGAAGGAGGTTGGGGACACCCCCAGGAGAGGTGGGTCATTCCTAGAGGGAGGGATCTCTGGGTTCTGAGTCAAGGGACAAGCAGGAGGAATCCCAAAGGGACAGTGAGGGACTAGGGCAAGGTAGGGTGCAGGAAGCAGAAAACACCGCAAGGAGAGGAAGTCAAGGCACTGAATGTGGTCCATCGTGGCAGGTGAATCAGGGTGGCAGGAGGAGGGAGCGGGAGAGGACAGAGGGCAGGCTGGATGGGTCGATACCCTAAGTGTGGGTTCCAACAGACAGCTGGGTGTGCAGCCCGGATCGGCTGAGCAAGACCAGTGCCCAGGGCAGAGAGCGCGGATTTCCCAGTGGTAAAGGGTACACGCGGCCATGAGGGTGGATGGGATCATTGAGGTGGCAGAGAACGGGGACTGGCAAGCACAGACTCCACATTTCAGGTGAGGACGGGGCATCAGCCTGAGCTAACCCTCGGAAAATGAAATAGTCATTTTGTCACCGAGGCAGAGGGAGCCAGCCTGAAGTGGGGAAGCAACAGGCTCCCCAGTGCCAGAGGCGGGGCAGTGGGCATCCAGGTTTGTTAAAAGCTCCTGTGATGACTGGAATGTGAAATCAGAGCCCATCTGAGGGAACTGTGATCTTGGGCTGCGGGAGTAGAGAAGAGGTGTTTGACAGACGTAGGAATTAGAAGTGTGGCTCAGAGAGAGAGGTCTCAGGTAATAAAATCAAGACTTGGGTCACTTAAACACAGATGTTGGCGTGGTGGTATACAGGCTAATCCTCCACCTGTAAGTGGTGTCAACATCCCTAAGGAGCCAGATTATGTCCTAGCTGCTTCACTTGTAAGCCAGCTCCCTTCCTGTGGCGTGGGAAAGCAGTCGAGGATGGCCCAAGGCCTTGGGACCCTGCACCTGCATGGGAGACCTGGAAGAAGTTCCTGGCTCTTGGATTCAGCTCAGCTCAGCTTTGGCCATTGCAGCCATTTGGGGAGTGAACCAGCAGATGGAAGACCTCTCCCCTTGCCTCTCCTCTCTAAAAATCTGCCTTTCAAAAAAAATTAAAGAAAAAAAAGAAGAACCCAAAACAAGAATGAAGATCTGTTTCTGTCATTCTGCCTTTCAAGTAAATGAAAACAGAAATACTGAAAAATGACGTACAATGCTATTTTTAAATATGGGGTATTCACTCAGTGAAGTGAGGACCAGAAGCAAATGTGCAAATTTCCTAGCTGGGTGACTAAAATAATGGGTCACTGTTTCTTATATTCAAATGTCAGGCAGGACTGAAAAATCATTTTTCTGAATCAAATTTAAAGAGTAAAAATGATATGGCATAATTGTATCTCAAGTATAAACTTCTCATTTGAAATCTTGGAAAAATAAGCCACAAAAATCTGAGACATTACTACAATGCAATCAGATCTTTAACTGAAGAATTATGATACATTTTGGCTAAGTGTCCCAGAGCCAAAAAATTACAGAAATAAGTTCTACAACTTACCTCTCCATTTCTTGTAGAATTCTTTCAATGTCTTTTGCTAACTTAAACTTTTTCCCAAATGGAATGTCAGAAATAATAACATCAATGCTTTCTGATGGCAATGGCAAATCTGCAATATAGAAACCAGAGCTTACAGTAAGGTTAAACATTTATAACCTAAGTTATTAAAATGGAGTTTTTGCATATTAAATTAAATTTAGGGCTGCTGGTCTTGTTTCTAAGCAATCACAGGATTCTCAAATGCTTTCAGAATTACTAATGATAAGTACTATTTACTATATTTTCTATATTTTTGTTATTGGGCAAATATTTTTTTTAGGTATGATAAGATACGTCACAAGCAGAATTTAAATGAACCAGAAAACTCAACTGTCTAAACTTTATATGTGTATAGGAAGTTGCCAGGTCCAGGAATATATTAAGTTACTTAGAAAAATAACATATTCTATAGATTCTATTCCGCTTTCCCAAATGACACAATTTTTTAGTATTAGTATCTAATTCTGTAGGGATGTAATAACATTTAATAATCTTTCCTAAATACCATAAGAAATCCTGTTGACAAGTTTTAAAATAAAATAATAAATTCTGTTTTTTGGCTAATGACCTCTCCTAGTTCAAACCCTAATGTGAAATTAGAGTGGTAGATTGTTAAATAAAACAAAACAGGATTATTAATAGGTCTAAGCAGGAGTTTTTTTCTAGAATTTAACTTTATGAATTTAATTATAGAATTAACTTATGGGACACCCTAACTTACTTTAGAACTGGATTAGGGCACAACTATGGCAGTCCTCTACAATTTTTCAGAATGACTGAAAACAGATAAGGAAATCATAGCACATCTTTTTTTATGACAAATAATCTAATTGCAAGGTGTTTTTGCTTTATATATCATATATATATATACATAAAAAATACACTAGTTTGTTGACTAAAATAATTGCTTTGCTTGTCACCTTAATTGTAAAACAGTATTTTAAAAACTTTCCTGTGGGGAGGGCAGGTGCTGTGGCTCAATAGACTAATTCTCTTCCTGCAGGCGCCAGCATCCGATATGACAATGGTTTGTATCCTGGCTTCCCCACTTCTGAGCCAGCTTCCTGCTTATGGCCTGGGAAAACAGGCGAGGATAGTTCAAGTTCTTGGAACCCTGAACCCATGTAGAAGATTGAGAGGACACTCCTGGGTTCAGGCTGGCTCAGCTTTGGCTGTTGCAGCCATTTAGGGAGTAGATTAGTGGATGAAAGATTTTTCTCTGTTTTTCCTTCTCTCTATTAGTCTGCACTTCAAATAAAAATTAGGCTTTTTTTTAAAAAAAGATTTTTTTATAAAAATTCAGCATGTATAGATATTTATAAACGTATACTTTCAAGTTTACTATAAGAAGTCAAGAATTTAACTTATATTTCAAAATACCATACATTGAATAATTTCTAGCACTTTCATTCTCAAAAATGTCCCTATTTGGATAATTATTCTATGATGATACACTCTAGATGGCAGACTGCAGTTGGCGTGTGTAAGACTAAGCATTATGGATTTTTAGATTAGGAAGACTTGGGAATTCCAATGAAGGGTCTGAATCATCCCTGACCTTCTAGAATGAGAAAAAGAACAGTAAGACAGAAAAAAACCTCAGCGGGAGTGCAGGAATGTCATACTCTAACGCAAAAATTTCCCAAAGTATTTAGATTGTGATGGAGGTAAACAGAAAGTTACAGAGCTATTGTTGATAACTTACAAGGTGACATCTAAAAATATTATGCCAACTGAGTGAGTGTCATTTTACCATAGACATTTTCAAATATGAAAAAGTTAAACATTTTACTAACCAGCCTTTTTTGGGGGGAAAATATGAATACAATCCAGGCATTTAAGAGATGAATCAACTAAGGAATAAAAAAAGTTAAGGCAATTTAATTCGATGACCAACAGAAGTACTTTTAAATAATTGTGGGCATTACTGTCATGAGAGAGAACGTGAATTTTGTAAACTCGAATGCTACATGGAATGACGAGCAGCAGAAAGTGCAATGGGAAAGAGAGTAGATCTGATTTTGTTGTTGTTACTAACTTCAGTTCTTCAAATAAGAAAAGCTAATTCTTCCCACATCCCATCTGTCAGATCCTCTGCAGATTTCCAATGAAGGCTGAAGAGCATGCCATCAAAGTTACACAACTAGTTCATGAAACAAAAGCGTTTATAACACCATTGTTGGACACTGGTTGATATACAAAGCAGTTATTTCAAAGTTCTTTCAACTGATAGCAGAAAAGCAGAGGTAATTTACTGCTATGCATGCTGAATTACTTTAAATAAAAAGTAGTTCCTTTTTTTTTTTTTTTTGAAAGACTTACAGAGAAGGAGAGGCAGAGAAAGAGACCTTCCATCTACTGCCTCACTCCCCAAATGGCCACAACGACCAGGACCAGGTCAGACCGAAGCCAGGAGCCAGGAGCTCCCTCTGGGTTTGCCAAGTGGGTAGCAGAAGCCCAAACATTTGGATCATCATCCACAGCTTTTCCTAGGATATTAACCAGAAGTCAGATCAGAAGTGGAGCAGCAAGGCCCAGTGTGGTTTCCTGGGGGCTAAATCCTTATCTTGTAAGCGCCAGGATCCCATATGGGTGCCAGTTCATGTCCAGGCTTCTCCACTTCCCATCCAGCTCCCTGCTTGTGGCCTGGCAAAGCAGTCAAGGACTGCCCAAAGCCTTGGGACCCTGCACCAGCATGTGAGATGTGGAAGAAGCTCCTGACTTTGGATTGACTCAGCTCCAGGTGTTGCGATCTCTTGGGGAGTGAATTAACAGACAGAAGCTCTTTCTCTCTGTATCTCCTCTCTGTAAATCTGCCTTTCCAATGAAAATAAATAAAAGAAAGAAAAGAAAAGAGAAGAAAAAAAGAAAGTAAAGAAACAAAGAAAGAAAGAAGTAGAGCAGCCAGGACATGAAATGATACCGGAGATAAAGATGGTGGCTTTACTCACTAAGCCATCACATGCTGGCTCCTGAAACATTTTTTGTATTCCACTGGCTTCATCACAGATTGAAGTTTAGTGATGTTCTGTATATTATAAAAATATAAAAGGTGTTGGTTAAGTGCCTGCTTCACTTGACAAGCTGCCCCATGTTTCGGGGCAAGTATGATTGGCATGGGTGTCACATGAAATTCTGGGTACAGTTTTGCTCCAGAAGGTTTAGTAATAATACTGAATTGTGTCAAAATGCCTCAGTCGCCCAGATTCATGCCTAAATGGGCACTTGTACAGTGCTGGACTGAACTGATAGTAGTACTCACAAGATGTTTCATCTTTGACTGAAAACGCATTTCCTGAATTTCTAAGAATTGTGGGGGGTATGGGATGGGAAGGGGATAGACCACAGAAGATCTGACTGGAAGTAGTAAAAATATATTCTTTTACCAAGCTATCTCATATTTTAATTAAATCAGAGGGTTTTTCCCCCTCAAATCTGCATGCCACAGTACCCATCTTACACTAAGAATGTAAATACATCTGTAGCTCAAAAATAAAAGGCCTAGCCAATAACTAACTGTCACTTCCCAAGATAACCTGCAACATGGCATTCATTTGATGTGCATTTCCATGGTTAAAATTTAAGAATGCAGTGATGCAATTTCTGCATGTTGAGTGATCATCTCTTTTCCCATACTAGCAGAGGGTGTGCAACAAGCTGAGTTACCTTTAAGTAGACAAAGGGAATGAAGAGCATCATTTTGTAGAAACACAGTTCCTGTTGGGAGCATTCCCAATTTCCTCACACCTATCCGCTGTGAGAGGCATTAATTCATGCTGTGTGTCAACCACTATACTTGGTTTATGTACTTGCCTTGGGAAGTGCATGTTAGCATCTTCATATTCTACAGCAGAAAATACAAAGAGGTCTGTTCTCATTTTTTTCTTACAGGACACAGTGAAGACTCTATTCAATCCGAGTGAGCCCCCAGTGTCCTGATGACTACATCCAAAGGTAGGAGACCCTCAAGCCTGTCCATGTGGAAAAAGGCATTTGTGAGTGTCAACCCTCTAAGCTGCACTGATGCCTACAGCTCTACAGGCAAAACCCAGTTCATACAGAAAATAAACACTCTTATGTAGCTGTAATATCCACCCGTACAAGAGATAAGCAATAGAGAAGTAATTATTCAATAGCTATTATGGGTCCCTAATGTTCACAAGGTGTGAAGTTTCCCGATTGGAAATTCAGCCTGGAAAAATGTAACCAAACACCTTAAAGTACGCATGGTACTATTACACAGAGTTATCATACAAATGGATAACTCATCAAAGAGAAGACTTACAAATGACATCACATGAAAGACATTTAATCTCAGTAGTACAGAGGAAAATTTAAACCAAGGTGCTGCATCTGTAACATTTTCAACAACTGCAACAAAAAGAATCGGCTCCGGTGCCGACACTGCTCTGGCATGCTGACTAAGGTGCTCTGCTGGTGTGCTGTGACCCACGTCACTTCCGTCCTCCCCTCCGCCTTCCTCTGTTCCCAGGGGGTGCACGCTTCACGCCTGTGCCCGAGGTCTGGAATGGAGCAGAGGCGTGATTCTCCCATCTCCTGCAGTACAGAGTTCCTTCTTCTGACCTGATCATTGTCTGTAGTACTCAAACATACTGTAAAAAATTCTGTCAAAAAGTCCCTGACTGATGCCCTAGATCATCCCTTTTAGTTACTGACCCATTTCTCTACTTCCCCTACCTTCCCAGCAGAAGGATTCTACCAGCTGCCACTATGTGAGTCCCGCCATGCCCTCAGGAACCCATCTGCAGTTGGCCTCTGCTCCCACCAGCCCTGGACACAGCCTGGGACTTTGGCCATCACATGGCAGAATATGCTATCAGTCTGGCCTAGGACGCCAGCGTTTCTTACTCGGATTACTGCAATACTCCCCTAGTTAGTCTCTTGTTCATTCTTCTCTCATTACATCTGCCTTTACCATGGCAGTTATAGTGTTCCTTTTGAAAAGTAGGATTTAACTGGTTATCTACTAATCAAAGAGAATGCTCAACAACCAAACAACAGTCAAGAACTAAGAATTTTGCCTGGTTTTTCAAAGTGAGCTCTTGTGGAGAACAGAATGAAAATGGAAACAGATAAAACTGCAATTCAGTGTGTGGCAGAGGTCACACAGCCAAGCCAGGATTCTTCCCTTCACACACACAAGATGCATGAGGATGGGAAGGCTGTGAAACCCACCAGAGTGGAACAACACACGCCCCAATGTCAGTTTTCCTTGGGGCCTCATCCAATGGCTTTCTTACAAAATCCAGGGCTCCTGGATGCCTTATTTCAGTGCAAGCCACCACTCTGATTGCTTTAGAAACTTGTGTCACATGCAGATTCGCATAAAAAGTATGGCCTGAAGCCCCCGACAGGCCAACCATGGGCACAGTTTCTTCTTTGGAGAAACTTTATTGTGCTTTTACACAGCGGTTCTACTGGTATTTTCTTCTATGGATGCTCATCTTCATTGCTTCTCCCCTGTAATAACACTTTCACTGAGTAATATCTTCCCTTTTGATTATACATCACTACTAGGATCTGTCTACAGTCTGGTCAAGATGGGCTAGGTTTTCATGTTGTGCTTTTTTTTTTCTGTAAGAGAGACAGGCATAAGTAAACAGGAGGGGGTAAAAAAGGAATGAGAGGCATGTATTAAGCAGCTAAAAACCACGGGCCTAAGGGATGTCAGTCTGAGCTCAGCGGACGCGACTCCCAGCCAGGTTTGTCGCTGCTGATTCGCCCTGGAGGAAAGGGGCATGCCCAGGTCTGCCTTGCTCCACACTTGCCTGGTTTTAGCACTGGCAGTACTGGCCAAGCAAATTGGGACAGTTGGTTACCTCACTCCAAACTGAGGCAAGAAGATAGAATAATTCCGAACGTTTCGTATGGTCTCTGAAAGCAATTCAGAGTTTTTATTTTCATCAAACAGTTCTCCGTATTTATCTTGTGTTAACTGATCCGGGTTGTGATGTGAGGAATGGTTTAGCTGCAACCAACAAATCTTTAAAAAAGTCACGCTTCTGTCTCAGTGCTTCTGGACACTACAGAAACGCTGCTTACCAATCAGGAACGTCTGGAAAAACAGACACCGTATGGTAACTGGAAGTAAACTGGTTATTAGCCCACACAGGTTACAAGCAAAAAATAGGAAGTTAATTGTTTTTGTATTAAGTTTCTAAATGTATTTATATGTGTTCACTTCCCTCAGTTTCTGCAGTTTAATTTCTTACCTAAAACAGAGAGTTTAAGTAACTCAATTTTATCCTCGAGTCCTGCAGCTTTGAGATTGTCACAGGCGCCAAGTAACTGGGAGTCGCTGACATCAGCACCCACATAAAACCCACCCTGCGGGGAAGGAAAGCCGTATTTTAAATCATTTGAATAGGGCTGTTCTAAGTAGTCAAGAAAACCTAATTGTATTTCCTCAACATTCGTAAGAATTAACGTGAAATGAATGGAGTTTAAAAATTCAATTTAAAACATTTATATTATCCACTTTAAATAATATTTAGTAGAAAAAAAATGAAGTTTTCATAAAATTTAAAAATCTGTTAATATTTTACAATTGCATACGTTTGAAGAGTTTGAAGATACGTATAATTTAGGTAGTGACTATTTATTAGAATTCTGTCATATTCGCCAAAATCGATCAGAGTACTTAAAGAAATAACAACACGATTTAATTAGCCTTTCATAATCTATTTTAAAAACCTCATGATCTACTGTAAATAAGTATGATTAAAGTAACAACCCTTAACTGGCTTATCTACTTGAAAATAATCAGTAAGTGGCTGTACTTAATACAGCAGATACACTGCTTGGTTCACCAAGCGTTAAGACTTACTGGCCACTCCTTAGCAGCTTCCAGAAGTATAGTTCCAAGTCCACACATGGGATCTAAAACGAACACTCCAGCCTACAAAGAGAAACGTTCAGTCAGTATTGCCCAGTCTACCACACCAGGTATCACAAAAGGAAGCTGTTGAGGACTGCCATTCCCAGACTAAAGAGTCCTCTTTATGCTGAACTAGGAATGCAGGTCACTTACAGCCCTAAGGCAGGAATGTGCGTGGCAAGGTGAAGGTGAGGAAGAAGGCACTGCTCCAGAACAATAGTGAGTAGGACCGAAATGTGGTGATGACCTCGCAGAAGTAGCCAGACTGAATGGTATGCTGCTGGGCTGGGCTATGCTGCATGGTGCCACAGCCCACACTGCAGAGGTTTAAAACAAAACGGCACCAGGGCCCTCTGCTTCTCTTCGGAGGCCCAGCTGGTGTGCGCGGCAGACGCTGCGCTGGTCTGGAGGGTGCCACCTGGATGTGACTCACTTCCATCAGCACATGGCATACGGTTCCCAGGGAAGTACAATCCTACCCATGCCCAGAAGGCAAATAGGAAGCCTGGAGGAGAAAAATGCATTAACTCGTCCTCTGGGAATGCCATCAGGTCAGTGCTTTGAGCATTCTGGTTCTGCATGGAAGGTTGGGAAGCTCTTGGATCCCGAGTGTATGTAGATGGGGTAGTGTGACATCATTTCCAAAGGTCATTCTGGCTGCCGGGTGCAGAACAGACCACAGAGAAGTGAAGGTGGACAAGGAGGCTGGTCAGAGAATCCTGGCAAGGGATGACGTAGCTTGAATGCAGAGTGCTTTAGGGGGAAGTGCAGATGGGCTTGTATTCTAGGCATACCGTAAGAGGCAGAGCCCCAGGATGGACTGGATACGCATCACTAAAGAAAGATGACATCTGCAGAGATCTTGTCTTGAGCAGATGGAAGAGCTGCCAGTCACCGAGATGGGGGAGAGCTGGGCAGGTGGAAGGTTGAGGGACACAACTTCATTTTGAGAGTCCTCTTAACCCTGCAAGTGTGGACGACAGGGAGGGAAGGTGAAGGGAGACGATCAGCCTCCAGATGCGAATCTGGGAAGTCTGTATCAGTCAGTTCATCAATCTCATTTAAGCAGCAGACAGCAAGAGACATCCCTGGACTGGGCCTCTGTGGCCTCCCTTGTGGACGTGTGAAAGGCGCAGGTTCATCCGCATGGACTGAGAGAGAGAAGAATCAGAGCGGTGGGCTTGAAACAAAGAGAAAAAAGGCTGTCTCCAGACGGGGAGTGAGCACAGCATGAAAACACGGAGTGTGCAGACGCGGGAGCTGCTGCTGCAGCAGGAGGGGCACGGCTCAGAGGGAGGGAGGGAGGACATGCAGACCTCTGCTCTGATTTTCTGCAAACAGGAGGAGGCAGTGGTAGGTGAAAGAACATGTGGGTTTAGGAGATTTTTTTTTTTTCCAAGGAGGTGTATGTGCTGACAGCTTTAGCCCAGCAGAAAAGTATACACAAGTGGATGGAACCCAGCACACAAAGGAATATTCACCTACTTTAATGACACAAAAGCAGAATATGTGGATCCAGGTTCCAATATGCCTGCAGATGCAGCGGACAGAACATATTGAGGCTCTCTTGTGATTCTAGTGTTTAAGTGCAACATGGAGCAAAAGAGTTAAAACTTTGGGCCAGGAGTTGGCTGGAATGACAGCAGGTGCAATCCACAGTGTTAGACAGCTGAGGACAGGTGGAGGGTGACACTCTGTGGTAAGAGCAGACACCTGATCTCCTGGGAGATGAGCTGTGCATTAGGGGACTAGAAGAAGCAAGTAGGAACAGCAAAGTAATGAACAGGACTCGCGAACCTTGACATATACAGGAAAACCCTTCTGGGTATGACGAGGCCCAGGACGCCACTAAGCCAGGAAACTGAGAGGCAGATTCTTCGTGGCCATGGAAGTCAAGAAGAATGACAACAGGGCTACATGCCCAAGTGCTTGCAGCATTGACAGGCAGAGGCGTCTGTGCATGCCTGACATGGGATGGCCCGTGCGTCAACAACACGGAGAGGCTCTGGGAAGCAGGAGGCAGCCACTGTCTAGAAGGCGCAGTGAGGGCACGCAGGTCACCTACCCCTGTGCAGACCCAGCGGCACTCAGGATGTGGGAGCCAAGACCTCTCCATCGCCTGATCTGCCTACAGGGCAGAAGCGAGCTCACTGGCTGGCTGGTTGCTGTCAGGGCCAGGGGGCACCTAATGGAAAGAAACAAGGCGTTCTTCAGGAGACAGCCTCTTCCCCTGACACTACACTCTCAGGAGAGCATCACACAGAGCCTCCCGCAGGAAGGGCCATGAGGACAAAAGGAATAATGATTGCAAACATGGTCATTTGCTTCCAAATGAATGGCAGGCTCATGAAATGGGCCAAATATGTAGTTTTTGCATGCTGTGACCCTGGTCTATGACCAACAACATAACATGATCTGAAATATCCTTAAATGTCTTTATCTTGCCACAGACATTTTTGAGTCACGGCGCGTGTGGACACGGCCAAGGTAGAGCAGTGTTTGTATGCTTCTCATCACCTCTGGACTTCCCTTGCTACGATGGGAGGAAGAAGTAGAATTTATAGCAAACATGACAAATATCCAACAGGTGCATGTGATGGCTTAGCTGGCACTGGCACTGGCACTGGCACTGGCACTGGCCCGCTCAAGGCGGAGCTGCCTACACGTTGCTCTGCGCGTCGAGTGCCAAAAAGGGCCCTGGGCCAAGCTGGACGTTTGGGCTGCAGGGCTGCCCACACGGTGGGTCACCACTGCGCCCCTGTGGGAGAGCCCTGCTGGGCATGTGTTGAGGCTTTAAGTTTCTCCTTGGCCAGGGAATCACATGTTGAGACATTTTCTATTCTTGGTATTAGCAGGGCACATGTGCCCAAGAAAACACAGTTTTCCTGAATGTTACCTTTGCTCCTGAATCATAAACTTCTGACTTTTCTGAAAAATGCTTGTTTAAATCAAGACCAAGGTAACATTTCAAATTTGTAGGTGGTTATAGAAAACTGTGGTGACACCAATGGCAGTTTGAGGAAGAAAAAAAATCCTAAGCATACCTCTCTCTTTATATGAAATGACATTTAGAGTAGAGGTTTAAATCAAACAAAAAAGGAAATAGTGGGCTCTGGAGGCATGATAACCTACAAGCAGGTGCTCTGGCTGGGTGAATGGGGCTCAGAAACTGACCAAAGCCCCCGAGGGAAAAGCTGGCTGGGAGGGGCCTGCCGGAGCTACAGATGGCTGCTGGATCCCGGCTGGTGAGCCCGTGGAACCCAGGAGGAGCCTGGTCTGCAGAGACCCGTGCCCAAAGGTGCAGGCAGTGAGCAGGCAGGTGGCCACCATGATGTCAGCGGGAGGACAGATTCTCCCGCTCCTGCCAAGCCCAGGGGTGCAGGTGATCCACTGGCCTCTTCCCAGATATAGGATCCTGGCTATTTAAAAAGGCTTTGAGAACCATACTTTACCTGCACTGAGTCAATGAAGAAAAATAACAGGGCCCGGCGGCATGGCCTAGTGGCTAAAGTCCTTGCCTTGAAAGCCCCGGGATCCCATATGGGCGCCGGTTCTAATCCAGGCAGCTCCACTTCCCATCCAGCTCCCTGCTTGTGGCCTGGGAAAGCAGTTGAGGACGGCCCAAAGCATTGGGACCCTGCACCCACGTGGGAGACCTGGAAGAGGTTCCAGGTTCCCGGCATCGGATCGGCGCGCATCGGCCCGTTGCGGCTCACTTGGGGAGTGAATCATTGGACGGAAGATCTTCCTCTCTGTCTCTCCTCCTCTGTGTATATCTGACTGTAATAAAATGAATAAATCTTAAAAAAAAAAAAAGAAAAATAACAACACATCCGAGGTGGGGTCCCTTCACAGCTGGAGAGGACCAGGCCAAACACTCAGCACACACACTCCTGGGGAAAACACAGCTCTCCACTATTATAGCAAAGACAAGAGCTTTCAGATACTTTCAAATACAACACACATGCTTTCCTAGAAACAAATAAAAAATAAAGAAACACACACACACACACACACACACACACAGTAACCTGAGGTTTTGTAAGCTGAAAGTCCCCATCAGTGATTTAAAGTAGAGTATAGCTCATCTCTGCCACTCTTGTTGTTAGTAAGAAGAGAATGTTTAAGAATAGCTTCAAAGGCGCAGTCAGTCCTAGGGAAGGAAGAGAGCTGCAGGGTAAGCCAGGGAGCCGGAGGACATCACCAGCCAGAATCTCAGAGTGGAAAACAAATGGAGATGAGCTTACATTTAAATCTGTTAAATCACTGAAGAGAAATAAATGATGGAAGAAAAAGTTCCTGGGCTGGAGAAGTAATCCTTTTTACAATACTACAGATTTAATAACTATTCTGACAATGCCGGAAATACAGAATTCAAGTTATTTTGGTGAAAAATTGGGAAATTTGTACACTGCTTTTATTTATTTTTTTGTGCATTGTTTTTATATAATGCACATTTTTTTTTAAAGATTTTACTATTATTGGAAAGCCGGATATACAGAGAGGAGCAGAGAGAGAGAGGAAGATCTTCCATCTGATAATTCACTCCCCAAGTGAGCCGCAATGGGCCGGTGCGCGCAGATCCGATGCCGGGAACCTGGAACCTCTTCCGGGTCTCCCATGTGGGTGCAGGGTCCCAAAGGTTTGGGCCATACTCGACTGCTTTCCCAGGCCACAAGCAGGGAGCTGGATGGGAAGTGGAGCTGCCTGGATTAGAACTGGCGCCCATATGGGATTCCGGGGCGTTCAAGGCGAGGACTTTAGCCACTAGGCAATGCCGCCGGGCCCCTATATAATGCACAATTTCCGTGAACTTTTGGGAAACTTAACATACAGAGTTTAATTTCTTTTGCACCAAAATTAACTTTTTAAACTCCAGCTCCACAACTCTTTTTTTTCTTTCTTTCAAATTTGTACATATGTGTAAGGCAAAAAGACAGAAAGAGACAGACATAGATTTTTCACTGGCTTGGGCCCAGAATTCAACCAAAGGCTCCCACAGTGTTGGCAAGGACCCCAGTCAAAGTCCCCGAGCCTTCACCCACTGTCTCCAGGGTCTGCAGCAGCAGGAAGCGGGAACCAGATGCAGGACCAGGACTCACTCCCAAGCCCTCCAACACAGGCTGCAGCTGTTCCAAGTACTGTCTTAACCACTGTGCCCAGAGGTTGCCCCCACAACCTTCTGAAGGATCTTTGTATACTGACCAAGATTCCCACACAAGGAAGTGGAACAGCCAGAATCAGCCATTTGGACTAAAGATTTAAATTAAATGAAAAAGCAAATCCTAGGTTCTGGGGGTATAATAACCTACAAGTAGCTCCCTGCCTCCCTCTGCTTGCAGCTCCATGCTCTGCAGTCTTAAGCAAGAAGCGGAACACACACACACACACACACACACACACACACACACACACACATCCTGGTAATATCACTGAGTTCTAAGGTTAAAGAGAAATCCCTCACAACTTCCAAGCAAAAAGAACAGAGTAACTATAAAGCAAGGGAAATCCAACTGGTATAGGCTGCTCATGTCTAAGACTAAAGGACAATGGAAGAGCTTCCACAGGTCCCCAGGGGCAAGGGACTACAAGGCAAGACTCCTACCCCTGCAGGACGCAGACCCCGCATTCAAAGGGAAACATTTCAGGATATAAAGGGGTTCAGACAGTGCAAGATTCAAATGCTACATTTGAGGAAAATGCCTAACAATAGACTTTAACCAAGCAACAAATGAACTGAATCAGAGGCCTTGGTGGGGAAAGACAGGGTGGGAAAAACCAAAGAGTGATACATACACCTTGCAATGTGTTTTGTCTATATATGTTTTGTCTATGTTGTGTCATGTGTGACACACAGATCTACCTTAATGGTTAAAGAACGGGATGTGTAATATTAGTGCCAAGAAGTTCTGGAAAAGAAGGGGTATACCCCAAGGGAAGCTCTGATACGCAGTATTTCAGCTCAGTCTAACATTCAGGGGTTACGAGAGGATAGGGGTAAAAATGCTCCCCTCATACCAGGGAGCATAGCAGCATGGAGGGAAGAGAAAGTTCTCGAAGGTCACAGCTTGTGACACGGCAGAGGGACAGCTGGGGAGGACCAGAGGGCCTTCATGGTAGACACTGTACTGCCTATAGTTATAGTCATGTGCGTTGAAGAAGAGTGCTGGGAACGAAATAATAGAAAAAAATCTCCAACCACAGAGAGAATAACGGAATCACTAAGTTATTAACCAAATGAACAACAACAAAAAGCAAACAGTGTCAGAAGGGAGAAAAACAGAAGGGATACCTCGAGTGTTTCTGTCACACACAGACCCGGATTCTCCTGCCGACGGGTACAACTGTGGCTACTGAGAAAATAAAGCTGACGTTGAAACAGTGGCAGAGACGTCAGGCAGCAACTGACCCCAACCAGAACTGAAGATTACAAAGGAATTTTAAGTTTAAACTCATGAATCAAGAGAACAGGGGCTCTAAGCAGAGATGAAAAGACATGGCTCACAATGGAAGCGTCAGAACTCTACATCTAGGTACAGCAGACTGCCGAGCACTGACAAAAACACACAGCAATAGGAGATTTTGAAATAGTTCTTCCAAGATGCAACAGACAGCAATATAATAAAACTAGCAGGGAACATTTTTTGACTAGATAATAAAATTCTTGCATGTCTCTAGAACATTTGCAAAACTGACCAAGCTCCTAGCCACAGGAAGAAACTTAGGACTGTTGTTGAGGGGCTAAGCTATTGTTACAATAGGGAAAACCAGTGTGGGGGGGAGGGTCGGAGGGGAAATCCCTGAGCCTAAGGAAAAACTTACAAATAAATAAATCTACCATTAACAAAATAAAAAAGGAAAGAGGTAGATTTGGGGCCAGCTAGGTGACAGAGCCCACTGGTATCCACTTGTGACACTGCTATTCAATCTGGGCACCAGGTCTAGTCCTGGCTGCTCCATGTACTGATGACCTGGGAAGGGAGCAAAGGATGGGGCCCCTGCACCAGAGTAGGAGACCAGGAGAAGCTCTGATTTCTGGATTTGGCATTGTGGCCATTTTGGGGTGAATCAGTAAATGGAAGGTCTCACCCTGTCACTCCCTCTCTCTGCAACAATAAGATGTAAAGGTTTGGGGGTGTTCAGCATCATAGCATGGTATGGTAAGCCTCTGCCCATAGGGCTGGCATCTCATATAGCTGTTCCACTTCTGATCCAGATTCTTGCTTATGGCCTGGGAAAGCAACAAGATGGCTCACAGCCTTGGGACCCTGCACCCAAGTAGGAAACCTGGAAGAAGCCCCTGGCCTCTGATGGGCTCAGTCATGGTCATTGGGCCATTTTCAGAGTAAACTAGCAGATGGAAGATTTTTCTGTCTCTCCTCTCTGAAGCTCTGTTTTTCAATAAAAGTAAATCTTTAAAAAAAAAAATTAAAAGCAGAGGTTCTATAGGTCACACATTTTTAAAAATCATGATGCCAAAAAACTAGAAATAATGAAATGTAGCTAATGTTTTATTTGGTTTCTTCATAGTCAAAATAGTCTCAACACACTAGAATATATTACTGCAGCAGTAATTTCAACAAAACAAAAAGTGAAAAAGAAAAAGGAAAAAAGCGGAAGGGAAAAGAAAGAAAAAGTCAGCAGGTCATCAATATATATGTATAAGTTATTTATGGAAAGGGCTTTGTTATTAAAGGAATGAAACATTTTCTTACTTTAATTTCAGCGAGGGAGGCCATTGCCCAAGCTATGGTAGACCGCAGTCCAGCTGTCTTAATGTAAGCTCTGCTGGCTAAAGGCACCCTAGGGAGAAAACAGCCTGGTTGTAGACCGACTATTACTGTACACCAAAGAACAAGACAGAAATACCAACAGGGAACCTGTCTGCATCCGAGAATCATTTTAACACATCCATCTCTAACTCTGAATGCTTTAACTCTATTATTAAAACACCTTCTCTAATTGGGCGCCCCAATGAGCCACTGTGATATTTCAGGCAGTTACATTTTTTTAGATAACTGAAATTTTACACTTTTATGTGTTTCACTTATTCAAGTTTCATCACCCATGGGAGCAGGCTGTTTTAACCTCCTCTGTTGTGTCCTTGGGAAGAGAGCATTTCCTGCGATGGATGCTCACCTGGGCCACAACGCCTGGACGGAGGGCTGCGTGGCTGCTCTTCCTCGACGTCTGTTTTCTGTCAGTGTTACCCTTGGCAGTGTACTTCTGTACGTGTGCGCCTTTCTCAAAAGCAGCAGCACAACCCTGCACTAAGGTGTGATGCAGACGCTCCCCCGTGAGCCACCGCTCCACTCACGCAGCACTTCTGACTGTATCCCCCACCCCATATTTCTTAGACTTTAACTTATCCTGTTTGACCCGCAGCTCTGGTAAACCTTGCAAAATTGGAGGCCATATCCCTTTCAAACAGCTGTATACTTAGTTTTTAAAAAATTGCAAGGAAGCTCTACATGGTAAGCTACAGACATGTGTGCCTTTTTCATTTTTGCAGTAACTTTAAAAAATTTTTTTAATTCATTTTCATTTTATTTGTAAGGCACAGAGAGTGCAAGAAAAAAATATCTTTCATTTGCTGGTTCAGTTCTGACATACCTGCAACATTAGGTCTGGACGAGGCCAAAGCCAGAATTCTGGAACTTCAGCCAACCAAGTATTGGAGCCACGCACGTTAGCAAACTGGATCAGGCCTGTGATGGCAACTGAATTCAGGCTCTCTAATATGGGAGGTGGGTGCCTTAAACGGTGACTTAACCACTGTCCCAAATACTGGCCTTGGAAATTTGTCTTTTAGGTAAAGTTTTTGTCAGGATACAGCAACTTGCATTTTACATCCTACTGTATCCACAGATTTGGAATCAGGAATGTAAAGCATCATGCAGGAAGACCATTCTATATTTTGTCCAATGAATGGTTTCTATAGGGTGAACTCATCTTACTACATAACACAGTTTACTCTCAAGATACCAAAACACATAGTCCTTGGCCACGTACAGTACAAACTGCTCCTCTAAGTAGCAGATTTATGATTTATGTGGAACCTCCGGGAGTTCTGACAGGCATGTATACATATACACTGACTTTTATTTAGTGAGAGCCAACACTGTTAACATGTGACACTGGTGAATTGGTTTTTATTTTGCTTAAACCTGAGCTGATTTATTACTTAACACAAGGGCCCCATTATATCAGTGTCCAAAAAAAAAAAAAGGATTTAAGGGAAGACTGTTTAAAAATAAACTCCTTTGGAATAAAAAATCAGGCTCTACTTTTGTAGGATCCAATGTTATAAATCAGATTTGAGCTGGCTTTGAAAAATCCAAGGATAAATAATTTTTTTTTGACCCTCTTTTCCATTTGCAAGTCTCCTCAGTTCTCCTTTCCTCTTCTGCACATTAGTTATCACCAAGACACAGACATGCTAATCTGTCCCTCTAGGGCAGACTTGTCACCGAAACTCAAATCTCTATCTTGAAAACACACGTTGAGCTATTCTCACCCGGAGGTTAAGTAGGACAAATTCAACAGTTTAAAACAGGTATAAACACTTTCCAGTCTCCAAATCGAACATCTCCACACATTCCTTCCTTTTCTTTCTTCTTTAACTTTATTCTATTTATATGAAAGAAAGAGGAACAAAAAGGGACAAATGGAGATCTGCCATCTGTTCTCCAAAGGCCTGAGAATACCAGGGCTGGGCCAGGCGGAAGCCAGGAGCCTCCAACTCCATCCGGCTGCAGCACGCGTGGCAGGGGCCCAAGTGCCTGGGCCATCATCTGCTTCCTTCCCAAGCACACGAGCTCCTGCTGTTGATGGCATGTGGGTTCTCAGAACAGCGTCTCTACCTGCTATGATACAAGCAGTACCTTCTTTTCCTATGCCACTTTTTACCCTGCCCCCACCAAAAAATAAGTAAAATAAAAACTAGGATACTACTGTGTATCCTAACCTGCACTTCAGGCAACTTAGGTTTTTTTTTTTTCTGAAAAGTTTCCTTTTCCTACATTTTTGCATCTCAGTGACTAATGTGGAAGCTACTGTAGACTCCTGAGCATTTTCTTGAATTCATGGTTTTTGTTACTCCTACTTTGCCTCAGCTCAGTCCCTCTTCCATTCTTGGCTTGGGATATTTTAACCATTTCTAACAGGGCTCACTTTTCTTGACTTTCATTTTTATACACAATCTGCTTGGTAATTGTTTTTTTAAAATCACAGATCTGATCATACTCTCCTGCCTAAACTTCTTCCAGCTTTTAGAATAAAATCCAAGCTATCTGACATGGCTTACAAAAATGTAATGACCTGTCACAAATTTCTAATTTTAGTGTGATTTCTCCCATTTCCCCAAATCATTTATTGTTTTCTTTTTATTTTTCACATTAAAAAATTGTTTTATGATAGTTGCATAGGCTCTAGGATTTTCCTGCCCAAATCCCTTCCCCCTTGTGACTCCCTCCACATTACTGCAGTAGCATAGTCCTTCATGAACAGTCCTAAGTCAATCTGTTCTTAAGTGTATTCTGACATCGTTGGTATAGACAATGGCAGAGAATTCATCATCCGATTATCCAGATATAGTTAACAGTTTCATTGGGAGTCCATCTTTGATTTGGAAGTAGAGATGCATATTGCATTGTATCTTCACATCTGGATATGATAGTCCCTATTAAACAGTTAATATCCCCTTAAATGAAAAGCCATAAAACAAGTTCATTCTTTGTCCCATCTGTACTGAAACACTTGCCATTCATAGATCAATCAAGACTCCTCACATCTCCGTGCCTTTGCCCACATAATTTCTAGCCTATTCCTCTTCTTAGTTGCTTCTTAGTCCCTTCATGTCACTTGGTTAGATATGTTCCTGTATGTTCTTGTGTTCACCTCCTTTATCAGTCAGAGCTCCTTTTCATCAAATGTCGGTCTTAACCATTAGGCTTCAGTCCCTAAACATAACAACCATCTCACTCATCTGTCAATAGCGGGTGGCTAGTACAGTATTGTGCACATACTGAGTACACAATAGATGCTTCAACTGAAACCAACTGAATAAATCTCTAGTGAATGCTTCTCTGCTTCCCTTCTCAGTTGCTGAGTTGTTGCAAACATAAAGCAGCTGCAATGTGTTCAATACTTACTGCATCCTAGAAAAGGCACTGAGCATTTTGCACATGGGCTATTTCATTTAATCCCAATACAAAACTATAAAAGTGGGGATTATTATTTTCCTGATTTTAGAACAAAAGGGTTTTAATGAGTTAGCCTAACCTGAAGAGTTAATCTGTGGATAACAGAGAATTCAAGTCCATTTCTTAGTCATCATTCAGACTGTTCTAGGTGATGGGCACAGCATGACAAGGCTGTATTGACAGTTCACGTCCTGTGGTCTGCTGACATGTAAGTGTTCTTTTCTTAAAGGAAGTAGAGTTCTGCTATGAACCAGGTCATTAGGAACTACAAAGATTCAAATTTATTGTGGCCCTAAAAATGGAGGGCTGTTCTATGGTCTGTGTTGTCATTTCTGATTTTCTTTGGGCCTCATGGTCACCAGGTTGTCAGTCCTTTGGTTCTCCGCTCCTTGCTGTTCCAGGTATCATGCCTGTATTTTCCTCATACACTAGAAAGCCATTCTTTTTCACTCATCATGAATCAGTGCATCTGCTTACTTCCATACAGAGGTGGTCCAAACAGCTGCTCAGACAGCATCTACCGCCATCTCACTGCCAATCACTGCTCATCAAGGACTGAGTTCTCCACACCTTTTACAGTTGCAGCCAATGATTACTGAGATGCCATAAACATGCTTTTGAACGTTTATGGCAAACAAATTTGATATAATAAAATGTAATGCCTTAAAAACAAATATAATTTTCACTATGTACATTTGATAGAAGCATAGAATGTTACATTTATAAACATAAAAGTTCTTCAATTTGTTGCTAAGAGCTTCTGTATATTAACACTACCCAGGCAGCACTACTAAAGGTGAGATGTTCCTTGTGAGTGGATTTCCTAGGCATGCATTTATGGGATTAAAGATCTCCAAGGTCCAATGGCTGAAGAGGATGTTTAGCCTAGGGCTGAAGATGCCCGGATCCCAGTCCCAGTCCAGAGCAGTCTCCTCGGCTCTCGCTCGTGAGTCTAGCTTCCTGCCAAGGTAGACCCAGTGTCTGAGTTTCTGCCACCTGCAGGTAACCAGTTTTCAGTTTCTGACTTTTGCTTTGGTTGTTGCAGGCATGCAGGGAGTAACACAGCAAGGATAGCTGTTTATCTGTCTCTCTCAAATACATAAATCTAAAAATAAAAAGTAAAAATAATGGCCTCAAGAATTCTTGAAAAAATACATTTCGTGTTTTGGTTGTTTTGTTAATCTTTATTCTCACTATTTATGGGGACCAGATTGGAATCTGGCCATCTTTCACTTTCTTCCAGCCTTTTTTTTTTAAAGATTTATTTTATTATTTTCGTACTGGAAAGTCAGATATACAGAGAAGACAAGAAACAGTGAGGAAGATCTTCCGTCTGTTGATTCAATCCCCAAGAGACCGCAATGGCTGGTGCTGCGCCGATGTAAAGCCAGCAGCCAGGAGCTAGGAACCTCTTTCGGGTCTCCCACACGGGTGCAGGGTCCCAAGGCTTTGGGCCGTCCTCCACTGCTTTCCCAGGCCACAAGCGGGGAGTTGGATGGGAAGTGGGGCTGCCGGGATTAGAACTGGCACCCATATGGGATACCAGTACATGCAAGGCGAGGACTTTAGCCACTAGGCTACCATGCAAGGCCCTCTTCCAGCCTTTTTGCAGCTATTACAGAAATTTAAACGTTCAGATACAAAATATTGTTCAAACTGAAGTTAATCACTTTAGGCTCCAAAAGGGATGGGAGTAGGACAGCCTGGAAACCTTTGGTGTTACAGAGCATGTAAAGCACAGAGGCATGGGAAATCACTAAAGCACTGAGGCATGTGGTGACAAGAGCGTAATGGTGACAAGAACTTTTACAATAAGATGCTAGTGCAGCCTGCCATGTGATTAGCACAACTCAATCATTAAACGGTCGTTAAACACCTACAATGGTTTCAGCGGTGTGCTAGTAAACTGCTACGATAAAAGGCGATTGTAAGAATCTGAAGAGTTAGTCCTTTCTTTTTTTTCAATTATTTATTTGTTTGAAAGGCAGAATGATAGAGAGAGAGAGAGAGAGAGAGAGAGACAGACAGAGAGCGAGCGAGCACGCATGTGCTTTCTTCCATTGGTTGGCTCACTCCTTAAATGATCCCAACAACTAGCTGGGGACCAGACTGAAGGCAGAAGCCAGGAACTCCAGTGTGCCCTCCCACAGGTGTGCCAGGGCCCACTTCCACTGCCTTTCAGGAACAGAAACAGGAAACGTCTCAGGCAGAGCAGGCAGGACTGAACTGCAGTGCCAGCCAAGTGGTGGCTGTGCCACCGTGCAGAACTCATAATCGCAGGCATTTAAAAATACATCCTGATTGAGGCTTGCACTACGTGGACTTCAAGCAAACATGGTCTCATAGGATTTTTATGACCATTTCTTTAAAAATTATTTATTTACTTGAAAGTCAAAGAGAAACAGAGGAAAGGACAGAAGAGCTCTCCCCTTGGCTGGTTCACTCCTCAGACGACACCTCTTGTGGGGCTGGGCCAGGCTAGAGCTAGCAGTCGTGAACTTGGTCTGTGTCACTCATACAGATGGCACGGGCTCAACTACTCAAGCCCTTACTTGCTGCCCAGGGCACAGATTAGCAGTAAGCTGGACTGGGGAGCAAAGCAGGGACTTGAGCCCAGGTGCTGCGTCATGGGATGCACACGTCCCAAGTGGGGTCTTAGCAGCTATGCCAAATGGCTGGCCCAGATTTTTAAAACATTCCATGCCTAGAATGGCCTAGAAAAAATGTCATATAAATTATTTTTGTCACATAAGCAGGGAGATTTTAGATATATAAAATATTTTGAGATGCCACTATATGTAAGTTCTCAGGAATTGGGAAATCACTGTTTCATCTATCCAGCTCTTTTACTAAAGCACCTAAAAAAGGTACCAACAGCATGATGAGAATTCAATAGACAACTGAATAAAGAAACAAATCGTGGTTGCTATTGTGGCATGGAGATTAAGCTGCCACCTGCAGTGCTGGCATCCCCATGGGTGTGCATTTGTGTCCCGGCTGCTCCATTAGCTCTTTGTTAATGGCCTGGGAAAAGCAGAAGAGGGCCCAGGAGTTTGGGCCTATGGCACGCACATGTGAGACTGGGTAAAGCTCCTGGCTCCTGGCTTCAGCCTGGCCCAGTCTCAGAGATTGTGGCCGTCCTGGAGTGACCCAGCAAGAAGGAAGATCTGTCTCTCTGTAACTCTGAATTTCAAGATAGAGAAATCAATCTTTAAAAAGATCATTTGTGTGTGGCGGCTGTGGGGGGTGCCCCTGCCGGGTCGGACCCAATGCTGGGGGCTCACGCCAAAGACACTGCCGCAAGGCAGTGAACGAGTCCTCGGCCTCATCAAGGGCGGCCAGTGCACCATGTGGTGCCAGGCTTTGCCTGCTGGCCGCCCGGCCGGGAAGCTCTGGGGTAATGGATGTCCGAATTGCTGCTTAGATAGCTCTAGGGTGACCCCACTGTTTCTGGGTTCTGAGTCAATCCTAAAGATTCCCAACGCCAGTAACTCTTCTTTTGGAGAACTTCTAATCACTCAATAATGCTGAGCTTTGAACACCTATAATGCAAAAGATAAACCCCGGATTGTCTAGCAGGATATTTTTTTGCCTGACATGATGTTGGTTCAGGAGACTGGTCACATTAGGCAGGTCCATAATTTTAACTAGCACTCTAGAACCTTATACTGGGGTGGACTCTGTGCAGGATGTGTGGGCCACACCCTGTAGAAAGTTTGGCCCCACTGGTAAACCTAAATTTTAGGTGGTTATGGACTAAGCTAAGTGTGACCAAGGAGCCTGCCATCAATCACAGGTAAAGGGATCTACCATAGACTGGACTGGGCAAGGCAGCAGCACCCAAATGTGCATCCTGAATAGGCTGTGGGGTGGGCCGGGCTGCAACATTCACCAGCTCATACAAGGCCAAATGGGAGGCCAGAGTACACCGGGCACTGGCCTAAAAACCAATGGCATGTATGTAAACTGGGTTTGGGAGTGGATCAAGTGGAGGTACTTGGGAAGCTCCCCTGGCGAGTCATAGCTCTCGCTGGTGAACATGCCGTCCAAATCTGGGGGTCAGACTAGCAGGGCATAGTAGCTCCAAAATGTGTAACTTGGTAATGGACCGTAATGTACTGGGCAGGACTGAACAAACCTTTGTTTACAAGCAAAACTAGAAACCAGCATGGAACACAGGTCATACCGAGCTAGGCTCTTGCACCTACTGGTCCCCAGAGCAACCACGGGCAGGTGCATGATTTACAGCTAGGAACAAGCCCAATTGGGGAGGTAACGGGACACCCTAACTAGGTTGAGGTTCCCACCAAGGGGCGTATGTGCTAGAATTGGAGCTGCGTTCTATCTAGGAAACAGTTGCAGTCACCCGAGGCACTAGTGTGGGCTGGGATTGGATGCACCAGGCCAGTTCAGACCCCAACACCTTCTGGTGGCATGGAGAACCAGGGGGTAGATGTGGGACTGACTAGGCTGGGTCTCAACCCCCTACTGAGCCATGCGTGAGCTGTATGTGGGTATGGACGAGCCATGGCTGGGCTGAAACATCCAACAACAAGAACCAGAATGGGGTGAAAGCCAGCCAGGAAAAGCCACTGTTCCTGCTAGGGCAGGAGGTGAACTGAGTTGGGTTGGCTCAAGGACCCCCTGGCATGCGCAAAACCTGCCTTTGGGAGGGGATCTGATGGAGGAGCCTGGGCAACTCCTCTGGCAGGACACAGTCCCTGCAGGTAAGCGCAAGAAGCATGATAGGAAACAGTCCAGAATAGGCCATGGAAAGTTTCCCACTGGCACACATTCAGCATGGGTCAGGAGCAGACCAGGCTGAATCAGTTCATGTCACCCACTGGCAAATCCGATCACCAGATCAGAGTGTGGGATGAGCCGGGTTTGGTCGCGACAAAACCAGTACACATTATGGAATGCCAGGGCGTGGTTGCCTGTACTGGATATGAATGCAGCACCCAACCAGCACACATGAGATCCAGGAAGGAAGGGAGGGGCAGAACTGGCGGGGGGATTAAGGGGCTGGTTCCCTCGCCGGACAGCTACTCCCAATGGAGAGCGTGGGCTGGGATAGAGACAGACTAGACTATGCAAGGCTACAACACCTGTGTGCTGCATGTGGACTAGATCAGGGAAAAGCCAGGCTGGGCTGATTATTCCTGCTGGTGCAAGCATAAATTAGAGTGGGTGAGGGATGTTTGGGCATAGCCGCAGAAGCTGGCACTGGGGACTAATTCTGTCAAGTCAAATCACAGAACCACCTAAAGAGTGCATAAACCGGGACAGAGAGACCTGGGAGGGAAAAAGTGGGTTCCCCCTTCTTGGGTCACTATTCCCGTGGGAGGGCATGAAGACTGGGACGGGGGCTGGGATGGCTAGATAGAGAGGCACTCAACAACACCCGTGAGGGCTGGATGGTTGAGTTGGTTAGATAGAACTAAGCTTTAATACCCATTGACACGTACAAGAGCCAAATGGGATGAGGGACAGACTGGTCTTCTGCTACACATACTGGCAAACCAGGGTAGGGGGCGGGCCTGGTGGGGGTTATTGTGGGTCGCCCCGACTAGGCTGCAGCTCCCACTGGTTTGTGTGAGGGCCGAGTACGTGCTGGGCAGAACCAGACTGGACTGCAACACCCATTGGTTCCAGTGCAACTCGGGACTGAAAACAGAACCAACCCAGCAATTGCAACCACCAGCTGATCGTGGTGATGGACTGTGCCGGGCCCTGTGCTTGCTAGAGCATACAAGAAACTAGTCTGGGAATACCTCAAAGTTTCTTTGGAGATCTCCCTAATCGAACTGCTGGACTCAGAACTCTAATCAAGAAAAGACAGAAGACAGAGCAGATCAATCATTCATCTCAGCTATATGTTGGCAGCGATATATGGGGCAAACGGAGACTATATGATGGACCATATCAATCAGTGGACGACCTCATCGAGCAAAACTGGCAGCGATTCATAACCGGAGAACTATTAAAACCACTCGAGCACATATCTCAGAGCATGCCCCACATCCGGGACTCGGGGTGGGCGGGAAACCGGGTGGGGCTTCCCCCTCAATATCCCCCTTTACCTCAGATACAAGATGGAAACAATGTGGACATAATAGTATTACCCACTTCCCTATCCCCCTGAACCTTTTTCTTTTCTTTTTCTTTCTTTAACTGTAATTAACTATGTAAAGATTGTCAACAACACAATAAAATAGATTATAAAAAAAAAAAAAAGATCATTTGTGTTTATTATTTAATCTTCTACATAACTGGGGAGACATCTAAAGATTTTTAGTTCTGTCAATAAACAACTTTCCACAACAAAGGAAGAATGGCAATAAAATGCAGAGAACGCTCCAGGTCAATCTGAAGAATTGTTCTATATTTTCTATTTTAACAAAACTCCAAGATGCTGATAGATTAAAATTTTAGCTTAAACATGAACCAGTGGGGCCTGGCCTAGCGCCTAAAATCCTCTCCTTGAATGCACTGGGATCCCATATGGGTGCCAGTTCTAATCCCGGCAGCTCCACTTCCCATCCAGCTCCCTGCTTGTGGCCTGGGAAAGCAGTCAAGGACGGCCCAAAGCCTTGGGACCCTGCACCCATGTGGGAGACCTGGACGAAGCTCCTGGCTCCTGGCTTTGGATTAGCTCAGCTCCAGCTGTTGTCACTTGGGGAGTGAATCATCAGATGGAAGATCTTCCTCACTGTTTCTTGTCCTCTCTGTATATCTGACTTTGCAATAAAAATGAATAAAACTTTCAAAAAACATGAACCAGTGAAAATCATTTTGCAGAAATAATTGGTCATAATATACAGATCAGTTATGTTGTCAATGGATTACTATGATGATGTCGTTCACAGCTCTAACCCTTATAGCAACTCACATGCTATGAAAACGTGCTAATGGCTCCAGCAATGAACTTCAATGCCTGGTCTTTAGCCTTCTCTGTTTTGTCAAAGTTTCATACAATAAGTAAAAACCATAAAGTTCTTAATTTCACATATTCTTGCAAGCAAACCTCAAATGTAGAATTTCCTATCTACCTGAGGACAGGGATCCCAACCACGGAGTAAATGTCATTGAGATGGATAAATACCTGAAACAACAAACACAGGAGTTAGGGTAGGACACAGAACTGCATCGCCAAAGCACTGATCATCTGAAAGCTGCTGCTTTCAACTTGTGTGGATTATAGCATAGTAAATCCTAAAGTTTTCTTTGTCACATCTGGAAAAAATATTTTTATCTTATATGTACAATTCATAGAAGAATCCTAAGGCCAATTTGGTACACAAGTTATACAGAAAATCATGTTACAAAGAACTCAAGAACAACTTTTTTACCCAAGAGAGTCTTTAAAATGTCTTACCAGAGTCTGACTTTGTGGCATTTGGGGTTAGAGATTTCATAAAGCGATCCTAACTCTAACGTCAGGTATGACTCAGAGCCACAACAGGACTTCCATAGGCTGCAAATAACTGCACATTAACAGAAAAGTTTCTTTGTTCATATATATGGGAACTCAGATGTCCTTTGAGTTCTCTACTATTTACAGGAGAATTTGTGTCTCTCTGTCTTTTCTTCTTTTAGGCCATAAAAAGCATTTAAGTGCCTCAAGTTACTACTGGTAGCTCATATTAATTTTAAACTTAAGATGATGCTTACTTTTCAGTCTAATAAGGTTTATAGAATATTCTACTTTGAAATATTTTAATTACCCTTCATACATTCATCTCAAGGTTATTTTTAACATAAGCAGTTTAATCAGAATTATTCCAGCATTAATAAATTTTTCATAAAGAAATGATCTAGAATGTCTTCATTTAGCCGACTTAATTGGCTGATCAATCAATGATGTACCATGTTACACTTTGGAAATTTACATATAAAACATTTTAACCAAGTTATTCCTTCCCACAAATAACTTAAAGATATACATAAATCTTGGGTTTTTTTTTCAATTTTCAAAAATGTATTTATTCTTTAAAGATAGAATTACACGGAAAGGAGAGACAGAGAGAATATTCTATCTGCTGATTCACTCCTCATATGGCCGCAACACCCAGAGCTGAACTGACTGGAAGCCAGGAGCTTCCTTCGGGTCTCCCACATGAGTGCAAAGTGCAGAGGGTCTGCTGCTTTCCCAGGTCCTAAGTAGGGAGCTGCACCGGAAGTAAAGCATCCAGGACATGAGCCAATGCCTGCACAGGATGCTTGTGCTGCCGGTAAACTCTAGCCAGGGTGCTGGACTCAGATCTTTGTTTCCTATCAAAGTTATTAATAGCTTCCCCCACTATGTAATTTCTTTCCTATCAATTGTGTAGAATATTTATTATTGAATTCATTCCTCTGTTAATTTTTAGTTACAAATTTAATTATATGATTTTAGTGTTGCTACTTTTTTGTTACTGTTACTTAATTCTATTGCACTAAACAGGTGATAGCAATTAAATGTGGAATATTTATTTATGAACAAGTCTATGAGAGAACAGTAATTCTGACAGTGGGATGGAGCTGGGGAGATGCAGAGAAGAGTTGAAGGAATTGAGAAAGATGCAAGAAATACCCTCATGTGAAAATACTCCCTGGTTCAAAATGTTTTCTATGGAAAGCAAAACAGGGTATACACCAGGTATTTCATTTTAAAAGCAAAATCACCAAGTGAAAGAAACATGCTTGTGGGGGGGTTACTCTACAAACTGTTGTGATTTATTTGGACAGTTATTATTCCACATGTGGCATAGTGATACAACAGGGGTTGGCACTGTGGCATAGTGGGTCATGATGTCCAGAACCTTATAAGGGAACCAGTTTGAGTCCCAACTACACCACTTAGGATCCAGCTTCCTGCCACCGAACCTGGGAAAGCAGCAGAAGATGGCCTAAGTACTTGGCTCCCAGCAAGTACTGGGACCCAAGATGAAGCTCTTGGCTCTGGCTTTGGCCCTGCCCAGCCTTAGCCATTATGGCCATTTTGAAAATGAGGAAGTAGGTGGAAGATGCATTTGTCTCTGTCTTTCCCTCTCTGGGTAGTTCAGCCTTTCAAATAAATAATTCCTTTTAAAATACCCTTTTAAAAAATCTATATAACAATAAGTTTATAGAATTCATGAAATATGAGAATGGCTAGTTTACAGAACTCATTTCTTTATGTGAGAAGCTGAAAGAGTCAGGCAGACAAGAGAAGGGTGGTTTATTCCTTGTATTAGTCAACTTTCCATTATTAAACTAAAACACTAAAGAGGGGCCACCTAGTCTGAGGAAGGCAGCTTAATTCGGAGGTTCACAGGTCATGATTGAGTGGCCCCTCAAGGGCTGATCTGGCAACTGGTGAAAGGTGTGCAGAGGACCAATCACCTGGTGAGTCAGGAAGCAGATAGAGGAAACCCATTTTCCCTCAACTCTCTACCTGGCTTCTCCTTAGACAGACACCAGGATATGATCAAGGAAACCTTATCTAATCACTCTCAAAGGCCAGAAGCCATTAACTGAATCAAGCCTCCACCCATACCCATCAATGCTGAGCCTTCATCCACTAACCCTTAGCGTAAAACTTGGGGGTTCAAAGGCCTGTGTGGGTTTGGGGAGCCAAATCCTCTTCAGCCCTAACACTCTCCATTTGCCTGCAGTTGCTGGGGTTGTTCGGGACCTCGAGCCAGGCACTGTGAATGCACCCAAAAGATGGCAGAAACCCAAACACTTGAGCCATCACTGCTCTCTAGGTCCACGTGGACAGCAAGCTCGAGCGAGGAGCTGGTGAGAGAGAACTGAATCTAGAGGGTCTGACAGGGGATACAGGTGTCCTAACCACTCAACTGAACGCCCACCCACTACCTGTAAAATGTAAAAGCTGGTGTTCAAAATGTAGTGGAGAACACTGAAGACTCATTTGTTTTTATTAGAGAGAAAGAAATCTTCCATTTGCTGGTTTACTCTCCAAATGGCCACAACAGCCAGATCCAAGCCAGGAGCCAAGTGAGAATATTTTGTGTTTCTCTATATATGTGTTAAAATTATAAGTAGTGCAATTTTATTTAAAATAACTTTGAAAACAGAGGAAGAGGGAAGCAGACCTTTAGCCTACTGGTTAAGACACCCATATCCCATACCCTCTGGAGTCCAGCTTCTGGCCAGTACAGATCCTGGGAGCCGCAGGGGATAGCTCAAGTCATTGAGTTTTCCCCACCCATTGGAGACCTGGCTTATGTTTCCAGCTCCTGGCTCTGGCCCCAGCCCTGGCATTTATGGATGTCACGCGGTAAACCAGTGTGCAGGAGCTCTCTCTGCCTGTCCTTGTCTCCTTCCTTCTCAAAATAAAAATATAATCCAAAAATCTAATAAAGCCACCATTAACCTACTACTGATTCATGTAGGTCTTTTTGTTGCCAAGTTTCTTACACATTAACTAGAAGTTATTAGAGACTTGTTATGTATTATGGAGCTTTTCTGTTGTACCTCTTAATAAAGATCTTTTTAATTGTGGCAAAACAACGCCACTTAAAACAGACTTATTTTTTTCCGTTTGGGTAAGAACCTTTCACAGTGCAAATTACTAGTAAAACTACGTGCACAATTTTCCCGCTAGAGAAGAGAGTGTTGTATCTGTGTGAACATGCTTTTGAAAACTCTATAACATAAAACTAAAAAGTATGATAACAGACAATTGTAAGAATAGCTTTTAAAGAATTATTCTACTGGGACACAAAATACAAAGATACATTACCTCTAGGTCTGGATTCCTTAAATCTGCTTTCCATCCAAACTGTCTCATAAGAGCAACTCCAATTACTCTTCCTACCTCCTAGAAAAATAGCAAATCGTAGAGAAAAGATAAGAAAGTAAAAATAAATAATTTAAATACAAGCACAAACCAACAGAATCAGGAAGAAAATACAGTCAGATGATTTGATGATAATTTAGGATTACATTAATTGTGTAATAAACATTGCACATTAAAATAAATATACGTTATTACAATATAATTAAAATACTACCCTGAAGCATTTTCTATTCAAAGCAAGAAGGTGTCATTTTTACCTCCCGCACCTTAAAAACACCTTTTGGCATTGCTATCTAACTCATACGTCAGCTCTAATCTTCTGATTTGAGGTAGACAAAACAACCAGATCAGGATCTGATCGTGACAGTTACTTCAGATTTTAGGAGATGGATGCAAGCTCAGACACACTGTATTACATATCATAAGCCTATGTTTAAAAATGCCTACATCACTATCATTAGACCCAATCTTTGGGGTCTGTGTGACTCCAAGGCATGCTAAGGGACCCAGGCCAATGTCCTTGACATCACTGAATTCTGGAATGGCTCACCGGTGACCTTTTGTGCTGGAAACCACATGGTGGCCACTCTCTCCTCGGTTTACCTTGTGAACATCTGTGGATTGTGGTCCAGGTCCCGCTGACACTTCCAACATGGGGCCTGATAGAGAGGACTCATTGCGTAAACCCAGAGTGGAAGTGGAAAGATTCCCCAGGAGATCCATTATTATACTTCCAAATGCAAATGGCATCTATGAGCTTCAGCAAACTTTTTGGCAGAAAGTAAAGCGAGGTCATCACAAGCAATAGCATACCATTTCTCTGCAGCATCTGAGGCGAAGGCAAGAAAGAAACTGCTCCTTTAAGGAGAAGAGATTCGGTCTAACTATCTGTTCTGGCATTGTCAATCCAAAGACTGATGAACTCTTAGAACACGGACCCCTGCACTTGGGGAGGTAGGCATACCTGGGCAGTCACTGCCTTTCCAATTGTTCCACTGCAGCGACAGGAAACTCTGAATGTCAAGCCACTGTGGTGATGGGTTTCGGCTGCATTTTCTGCCTGGTCCTGGGAGCCTGCCTCTGGAAGCTCCTCCCTCACAGTGATAGATTCCCTTTGCTCCAGAGTTTCTTCTCTTTGTTTTTCCAGCTGGCATGCCCTGTTCTCTTTGATCTCTTCCATTTGTTCCGTCTTTGGTTTCTTAGCAGCGATGGTTCCTTTTTCTCCCACTTTTCTTTTCAGTGGGTTAGCATCTCTTTGAGAAAGTTTTTCATTTTCAATATTGAGCTCAAGAAGATCTTTCCAAATTGAAATGATGTTCAACCAGTTCCCTGGGTCATCATTTATAAGTCTTTGTATTTCACTTAGTATTTTTCCTAGACAAATCAAAGCCCGGATTATTCCATACTGAAGCTCGAAAGATCATCTATTACACTTATCACCCCACATCCTATTACTTTTATTTCTTGAAATTGTATTATTAAATTGCCACACAAATAACTGCACTTCCATTTGGAATTTATATAATTTTTATAAAAAATTATTTTTATTTGAAAGGCAGATTTTTTTTCTTTATACAGAAGACACAGAGAGAGCAAGTGAGGTCTTCCATCCAATGGTTCAGTCCCCAGGTGGCTGCAATGGCCAGTGCTGAGCTGCTCTGAAGCTAGGAGTTTCCTCTGGGTTTCCCATGTGAGTTCAGGCTCCCAAGGATTTGAGTCATCCTCTGCTACTTTCCCAGTCCATAAGAAGGGAGCTGGATGGGAACAGCCTGGACTGGAAACAGTGGCTACATGGGATGCTGGCATCACAGGAAGAGTATTATTGCTATGCCACTGCACTGGCCCCTACAAAATATAATTTAATCTAAGAATTTTATAAAGTATAAAGTTCATTCTTATGGTGTATATCTGACATCAAAATGGCATTAAAATTCCAGCAAAATTACAAAAATGTTATGTAAGCAAGATCATTTGTCTCATAATATATGCAGCACTCTGGTATAAGCATAGGCCTAAGGTGTATATGAATTTGAAATAATGGTGATCTTGCCTATAAAAGCTAAATTGCTTTTTCTTTCAAAGAGGAAATTGCAAAACAGAGTTCAGAAGCCAAGCATCTAAATCTTGGCCTATTTCGTTTTAGGCCATATGAAATTATCAGGCATCCATAAAGTGACACTTCAAATATACAACCCATTTGTAACTTAGCGATTCTCAACATGCTTGGCAAAACCTAATCTTTTCTTGACGAACAAGGGTCACCATAATGATCCAAAAGTAATTATGCCAGTTCCCTAAGGATGAGAGTGTATGGAATAATGGTATGAAATTATATTCACTCACGGTGCAATACCTTGAGATTTGCTTTGAAATAGTTCTTCTGCCCAATCTTGAGTTCTTGCTCTCTGCATATTTTTTGAAATAGTTTATCATAGACTATATCATCATATGGCCTCTTGTGCACAACCAGTAATAAACTCTAGTTTAAAGCACTGTTTAATCCTAGAATCTGACCCTACATTTTTAAAATTTATTATTTTTATTTGAAAAGGCAGATTTATAGTGAGAAGGAGAGATTTCTTTATGATGGTTCACTCTGATGGCTGCCCTGACTGGAGTTGAGCTGATCCAAAGCCAGGGGGCAAGAGCTTTTTCTGCATCTCCTATGTGGGTGCAGGGGCCCAAGGACTTTAACTATCTTCTGCCACTTTCCCAGTCGACCAGTAGGAACCTGGATTGGAAGTGGAGCAGCTAGGACTAAAACCAGTGTCCATGTGGGATGCCGGTGATGTAGGTGGAGAATCAGCTTTGCTGAGCCTCTCTGCCTTCCCTCTGACCTTGTTTCTGTTTTGCTGCTTTAATCAAGAGCCTTAAATTATTGCAGCAGCATATTTATAAAATAATTAAATTTATAATATTAAAATTATGCAAAATATAAAATTAAGGAATCTCTTAAACTCCTTTTAGCTCTAAGATTTTATAAATGGTTGCAATTTTATTGAAAACATTTAGGGTTCCATACTTTAAAAAAAACTTTGTAGTATTTTTCCAATTATACCCCTCAGTTACATCTTACAAGATGACAATTTTTTTTGTCTATTTATTATGAAAACAATGCATTTTGGGAGTGCATATGCTCCCAAATCCAAATAAATACAATATATATATATATGTGAAGAAGACATGTAGCTTATGATTATAAAATCTTGAAATCTAAGCAGCAGGCGACAGGGAGAAAAAAACAAATTCCACTATAATCAAGTGATAATATTCAGAAAACATACAAAAATATAATTAAGAAGCCCACATGTATGAATGAGTCTGGCGACATGACCGCATCTTCATTTTCATGCAGACAACTCTAGAGAAGTTCTTATGGATCAAAGAGCATATCAGGTAAAAACAACACGCTTAGCTGTACCTTTTCCTGTAGAAGAAACAGGGAATGGAAGTTGCTTTGTAATCAGTAAAAACAACCGTTCTGCGGATTTTAGTGTCTTCAGCATATTCAAACTGGCACTGGTGGTGAAGAAAACCTTCCCTGAAATATATTCAACCTAGAGACAGAAAAACAGATACCAGTTAGTCCAGCCTCAGGCTAAGGAGGATTTCCTCCACACCCTCCTGCATCATTAACATCTGAAGTGTAGGTTAACAACAAAAGGAAGCATTTCCATCGCTTAGGCGCTCTGAATGCCTGTTCCGCCTCCTACCCCAATTGTTGTAAAACTCCTCCCTCAGTCATTACCTGCAGAAACCGCACACACTGCATCAAAGTGGGCAAAAGTAAAGACTAATGCATAAGACACAAGGTTGAGTCCAAGGTGGATATTTGCCTGTGGTGTGCCAGCAAGCATAGAGCATACACATACTAAATAATAATGCAGTAGTCATTTACTGATACACTAATTAAGATGTAAGCGTCTTAATACAACAGCCTAAATTAAGCCCAGAGGAAGACAAAGACATTTTAATATTAAAATGCACTGATAAGCTATACATAAAATAAGGATCGGCAAATATGGGAGGCAACATTATACAAAGTTTCCAGAATCTTCTAAGATTTGGGAAGAGGAATTCTAATGCAAGAACAGGGGATAGAAGCAGAAGTGGGAGTGAAAACCTAGCTGAAATGAATTGTAAATTAGCTTGGCACCATTTGCTGTGTTACCCTGATTGATGGTGTCAGGGGATGGTTAGGGTAGTTCAGGCCGGCCTGATAAATGGTCATGAAAGTTTGAGTTCTGCAGATGCTAACAGTCAAACGTAGTAGATTTCTGATGAAAGTCGTGACAGCATAGGATTGGTTGGCAGAAAAAATTACTTCAGAAGAGACATAAAAGACTTGGTACAGAATGGGATGCTAGAGGGAGACAAAGATTACTAAGGTAGCAGTGATGAGAAACTTGGCTGCGGGAATTGGAAAATGGATAGAAGCAAGATATATGCATCAAACAGAAAGAGACTTGGGGCATGCGTGGGTATGTGGTACCAATCAGGCAAGAAAGGAAAGGGCATTGATTCCGGAATCCGAATGGGGAGTGGTAAATGATGCCTATTCTTTTCAGGTAGCCCTCTTTAAGTTCAGGATGTATGTGAACTGTCCTCACATGGTTTGAGTGGTCATCATGGGCTGACATAAGAGAACTTGGATAGTCCATGTGTTTAGGCAGCGACCGTTCATGGAACATGCACTCCAGAGGATTGTGGGTGTGTGTGGGCATGCACCTGTGTGTGTTGGGGGCTCTAGCTGAAATGGGCTAGCTGGCTGTTAGGATGATAACTTCTGGGGTTTCTGTTCCAGGCTGATGTGCGAGACTGTTGAGGGAGCCCCAGAGTAGCACTGATTAAAACCTAAGTAGCGGGCCCGGCGGCGTGGCCTAGCGGCTAAAGTCCTCGCCTTGAAAGCCCCGGGATCCCATATGGGCACCGGTTCTAATCCAGGCAGCTCCACTTCCCATCCAGCTCCCTGCTTGTGGCCTGGGAAAGCAGTTGAGGACGGCCCAATGCATTGGGACACTGCACCCGCGTGGGAGACCCGGAGGATGTTCCTGGTTCCCGGCTTCGGATCGGCGCGCATCGGCCCGTTGCGGCTCACTTGGGGAGTGAATCATCGGACGGAAGATCTTTCTCTCTGTCTCTCCTCCTCTGTGTATATCTGGCTGTAATAAAAATGAATAAATCTTTAAAAAAAAAAAAAACCTAAGTAGCTCGGGCTCCAGCAGTGCAGTGCATCAGGACAGATGGAGGAACACACAATGACATTCCAGAGGATGCAGGGCAGGCAAGGAATGTTTAAGAACCAATACTGCTGGCACAGCACCAGCCCGTTGCGGCTCACTTGGGGAGTGGATCATCGGACGGAAGTTCTTCCTCTCTGTCTCTCCTGCTCTGTATATCTGACTTTGTAATAAAAATAAATCTTTTAAAAAAAAAAAAGAACCAATACTGAAGCGGGGCAGTGAAGTCATCAAAACAAGAACTTCTGGTTTCTAGAATTTCCTTATTTCTGCTTTACATAAGTGATCTTTTCCCAAACATAGACCTAAAAATGCCTAGAACTCCAAAAGCAACGTTTTCAAAAGTAAACGTTAGATTAATTTAATAGATATTAAATATTTGACTGAAAACATCTGGCTTTAAAATTCAAGTCCTAAACCAGTAAAATGATACAAATACCATGATCATTGATTTTAGTCTTCTATAGTCAGCGATTTTTGACATTCATTCATAGTAGTTAATCACCTTTCTCTCTGGGGGTGGGAGGGGTAATCCAGCATAGGAAATTTCCACTAAGAACAGGACCAAGCAATAAGAGGTCTTAAAAGGTTTTAACTTATTTAGGTGTCAAATCGAAGAACAATGTGTATGGATACACGAAGATACCAAATGCAATCTCAATACAAAACCAGCAGCATAGTTCTAAGGCCTGCATTCCTCCCACAAGTGACAGGCAGGTCATCAGTAGTTTACTGGTTTACATGAGCCTGTAAAAATCGAAGTCTCACGTATGTGCCAGCACCAATTGGCTTGTCCTTGGTGAAGACAGTAATTATATCTTAAAGCATCAGACAGACAGGAATTTGGTGTTTATGATGGTACCTGTCCCCCCTTTTATCAGTTTACTGCCTAAAACTAGTCACACTCAAACACAACGCTATGTGAACATGTATGCGTTTTTTCTAAAAAAAAGACTCCTTCTATTGGAGGGGTAAAAGCAAGTAATTCCATCTAAAGTGACTGCGCCACGGGTTCATCTCCGCGGGAGCTGTTGATGAGTACGAAGGCTCCAGCACACTGCTGACCAAACTCCATGATGAAAAAGCTAAAGCGATGCACAGCGGGTTTTCTATTGGAAAATGCGTGCTGGAAGACATGCACGTCACAGTGTATATGTTTGGGGGGGCGGGGTGATCTGGGGACGTAATTCCACTTGGAAAAGCAAACCCTTGGACTTCTCAGCTAACCCAAAGGAAACTAAAGAAAACGATGTGGGGAGGTACTGAATTTTGAACACGCTCTCCTGAGATTCTGTGTTCTCGAAAATTGGAAAAAAAAATTAAAAAGAAAAAAGACTGATAAGATTGGAGTGATTACTTCCTAAAAAGTAAACAATAATTTCTGAATGAATGTGTTTTGTAAAGTCAGATTACAGACTATTCATTTTTGGCAGCGAATCGAGGTTTCTGGTAAGCTCTCTTGTCATTGCAAGCAGGATTTTAAGTATCTCTATATAATTTATTTTTATTTCAAGAACTGTATTATCTTTTAAAGTAAGTACTAGCAGTTTAGTTTACAACTAAGGAAAGTGGAGCTCAGAAATTTTGGGGATTTACCCAAAACTACATATTTATTTTTTAGAGATTTATTTAGTTATTTGAAAGAGTGATAAAACCAAGAGAGAGAAACAGAGAAGATGGTCTTCTCTTGGCTGGTTCCCAAACAGTGGCAATTCCAGGCAGGAGCTTGGAATTCCATCCGGGCCTCAGGTGGCTGGGAAGGGCCCAGGCACTTGTTCTGTGGTTCTTCTAGACATGTTAGCAGGGAAGTGATAGGAAAGGTGACAGCACTCCAACTGGCATTCAAATAAGGGCTGCCAGTGTTACAGGTGGCAGCTTAACCTGGCTATGCCACCTCGCTAGCTCCCACAAGTTTATTTAAGCAAGAATTTCTTGCTGTTAAAGCTTCCCAAATCTGCCATGTATTTTTGAAGATGAAAAATAAGCAAAGAGGGTCTTTCTTTATACTAATAAACCTATATATCCAGATTGGGTCAAGGACCCCGTTTTTCACGTTACGCATCCTATATGGCAGTGACCACAAAGCCGGCCTGGGCTGAGCGTGATGATATATTCATATACGGTGACAGGCAGCTTGGGTTCAAATCCCAGCTCTGCCATTTTCTAGAGGCATAACTGAAATAAAACAGCAGGTTTCCCCAAGCGCCACTGTCCTCACCTGCTAAATGCACAACATCTCTCTCCTGGGTGTGTTGCAAACATTTAAGTAAATACAGTATCGATCAGGAACTATGTGTGACGCATGTTAAGTGCTTAGCAATCATCAGCAATCGCTATTACACAGTCTTGCTGCATTAACACTATTAAATTCTTGGAACTAAACTGCAAACGGCAGGTGTATTTTTAAGACTCAGGAGCCCCTGTCAGCCCCTTGCTACCCGGCTCCCTGGAAACTCCTGGGTGGGAGCTGCCCGTGGGCAGCGCTGTTCCAGTGAATAAGCTCCCCCTTTCCTACCAGATACCTGCACTGGTCGTCCAGCAGCTACTGAGGACTAAGTTTGTACGCACACTTTGAAGCAGACTAACTCTGGCAGACTGAGTCTAAGGGCAGGTGCGGAGCACAACTTTGTCAGCAGCAGGACGCCTAGGCGGGCCGCCCCAGCCGTGGGCGGGGAGCGCGGGTTAGGCGTCGCCCATCGGGGAACGGGAACCGGGTGAGGCTGACTCACCTGCGTGGCCGCCAGCCGCGCCTGCACCTCCCGCATCAGGAAAGACTCCAGGCCGCGGCCCGCGGTGCAGAAGAACCGAGCGTCCGCGCCAGGCCACAGCCCGGGTCGTGCCGCCTCAGACGCCATGACGGCCGGGTCACGAACCTGCGGCCGGGTCACGTGGCCTCGGGCGCGCACGCGCGGCTCGCTCCCGCGGTTCCCGGGGACAGCGCGCTGGGGCCGGCGGTGCCCAGGGCCAGGCCGGATTGCTTCCGTGGGTCTGAGTGTTCAAGCCGAGGAAATGGACTCCTCGGTCAGCACAGCTGGGGCCGGAGCCTGGGAGTCTCCATTTCTAGTTAACGACTTCTTCCATGCCGCCCCTGTCCTTTCGGCTTTTTCTCCTTCCCACAAAGGAGCACCCTTCCTGTTCTTCCACTAAGTGCTTCTAGCTGTGTGGGACAGGCCCCGTCTGCCATAGTACTTTGTAAATGAATGTGCCATCTGATTAGAGTGTCCCTCCTGACAGTTTTTGAGGGCTTTTTTTTTTTTTAATGCTCCGAATTTTAAAAAGTCAATGAAAACATGACTTGGGAAAGATAAAATCTATATCACAAAATGAGGAGTGTTAAAGTAGCCTCCTGAATGACATATGCACATTTGCTTTGGCCGTATCTCGCAAGCGCTTCGCAATGGGACGCCAAGGTGAATCACCTGAAACTCCATTCCCTGCTGTTGTCTTCTGGGACGGTAGTGTCAACATTGAAATGTGAGCTTACAGAAGGTTCTATCCCGAATTTTTCAGATCCTTCCATTTGAGATAGAGAGAGAGAGAAAGAGAGAGATATTGAGATTAACCTCCAAGTTGAAGCTCTTTCTTGGCTGTTGTTCTAACTCACTCAACTTCTGTACACATTGGGGAGGACTTGGCACACCCTGTTTTGGAGCTAAGATGGTAAGTACCTGCACATTCCATTTAAGTCCCTACACTAGATCCCAGGCTGGAGCCTGAGGTCCCAAAGACCAGTAAGGGAGGGTTTAGACTTAACGCGGGCCTACAGAATGGCCTGACTAAATAACTGAGGAAGTTGTGAAAGCGTGGAGAAAGAAAAAGGCCGGGAGGAAAACTTGCTGGATAAAAATCACAGCTGAGTCAAGCGTTGAGGGCCATCTGATAGGAAGCAACGGATCCGAGTATCTGAAATCGTGTGGAGGCCAAGCAGGCAGTTGGGCATGGGTGAGTTGAGAACTAGATGGAGGCAGGAATGGCTGAAGGTGTCAGTGCTGTCCAGGGCAGCTGAGAAAGTGGCCCGACCAGCCCAACACTGAGCGATCATCTTCCTGCTGTCGTGGACAGAACCGTGGCCAAGCTGAATCTGTCGTCTTGCAAAGCCATATTCTTGCCTTCCCCCTTTCCTCTTCTGATGTCTTCCTGCCTTCATGAGTGTTCTGCAATGCCAGGTGTTCTTCTTGTTCTGGCTGGGCGGTTATGCATGCTTGCTCACCTGTGAACCCGGCCTCGTGAGGTTCATCACCTCCATCCCACTCCACACCAGTGCTTAGGGTGGGGTGGAATAGGTGGGGTTCTGCCTCTTCAGGGAGAGCGTAATTGTGCTTTCTGAAAGAAATTTCCTGGAATTACTTAGATGCTGTTTCTACTTAGATGCTGTTATTGTGTTTTTCCCACTTAAGGAAAGTTTCTATGTAAGAGAATCACCAGTCTCTATAGATGAACTTAACATCATTACCTGCAATTTTCTGTTTGAATATTACATCTTCAACATGCAGGAGTCTAGAATTCAGTAGAAGCAATTTGGAACAGAGAGACTTTGGCCATTGGTTTCAAGCAGTCTCCCTATTCTGTTGCTGTGGGCAGTTCCTTTAGTTCTTATTTTTATTTAAAAGGCAGAGTTACAGAGAGAGAAGGAAAGACAGAGAAAGAGAGAGAGAGAGAGAGAGAGAGAGAGAGAGAGGGAGAGAGAGAGATCTTTCACCTGCTGGTTTACTCCACGAATGACTGCAACAGCTAGAGCTGGGCTGATCTGAAGCCAGGAGCCTGGGGCTCCTTCTGGGTCTCAGAAGGCCTTGGGCCATCCTCTACTCCCCCTGGCCCCCAGGCCTTTAGCAGGAAGTTGGATTGGAATTAGAACAGCTGGGACATGAACCAGTGTTCATATGATATGCCAGCCCTGCAGGTGGAGGCTTAGCTTACTAGACCATGGTGGAAGCTCTTCAAATTTTAATTTCCTAATGTGCCGAGCAATTGAGTCACACTTAAAAAATAAATGAATAAAGCTCCTTTGCTTGATCAGTTATGGTCAACATCTATCTTGTGTAGCATAAAGCTCAATTGATACCTGCCTCCACTTTTTTTCTTGGTAGTGGCATCTAGTTTGGTTTGCTTTTGTCCCTATGATTTCTGTTAGCCCATGTCCCTTCCCCCATTTATTTGTAAGTGCTGTGGTGGTATGATAGACTTCTGTTCATACAACCCTCAGAATAACTGTGAAAAGTAAGATTTGTAAAGAATCAGGTTTTGAGTACAACTGCATATCATTTGGGAAAAAGCTATTGGTCACCTGCTGATGATTTAAATAACTTTTATGCTCAGTAATCACCTCGAATTGTACTTTTTTGAACTTACAATCAAAAAAGAAAATTCTGCAGAAAATTATGGCATAGCATGCATAAATACTATCTTTAAGACAATTTTCTGGCTGGTGTTTATATCACAATTTTTTTAATGTAGCATCAGAATTCAAAAGATGCACACTTCATGCTTGCATGTAGAGATAATTCTTTTCTATGTGTTATGTTGACTTTAGTTATGCAGCATGAAATTATTTTGATGTGCAAATACAGTCAAGAATTTCCAGTGCCAATTCAGTAAAGTGTGTCATGTATTTAATGCATATTTCAAAACACCCAGCTATTTGACATGATTTTATTTGTTTAAATATATTTTGTGTGCATAATACTGTATCTTTATCTGATAGGCACTTAAAATGCCTTGGTTGGAAGAATGCATGAAAATTGTTTCTTCAGTACATTTGCTGAATGAACAAATGACTGAATCTGCAATTTTCTTCAATTTATTTGAGTGAACTATATTGCTTAAATAGGATAAAGCCATTTTCTTCTTGCATTGCTTATAAATATTTTCACATCACTTAGATTGTTGTGGTAATATTCCTTTTTCTCTTTGTAGCATTATGATTATACCTGCTGTGGGATATTTTTTCTATAAAGGTTTGCTATAACCCTTTTTTTTTTCCTATTTCTTAGTCCAAAGAAAACTGTAGAATTGTGCAGAGCTGTCAAAGATACCTACAATTTTATATTTCTTTTCATTTTCTTTCAAGTCTTACTCTTCTTTAGTAGATGTTTGTTATGTTTTCTTAGTGATAATTTAAAAAAAAAACACCTTTAAGTTCAATCAGGTATGATCTGAAAATATAACCAAAGGAAAGATGTTCTTTAAACATTTATCTATCTGTATGGATAGAATTTTATGTTCTATTGTAAGCAGTATTTAGCAGAATAGAATCTAGAGTTTATTTTAATGTTGGCTTAATTCAGTTTCTCCCGTTGCCCGCATGCGGAGTTGTGAGGAGACTAGAGAACAAGCAAAGTCATTCATTATGTATTCATCTCTTTATTTTTCTGTTTGTTGGAGGATGATAATTAATTGCTGCTCACAGAAATTTTGTGCTGTTCCAAAATATGTATTTTATCACCTTTGAGAAAAATTTCTTAGGAGCT
The DNA here is from genome assembly GCF_030435755.1 of Ochotona princeps. Taxonomy (NCBI): domain Eukaryota; kingdom Metazoa; phylum Chordata; class Mammalia; order Lagomorpha; family Ochotonidae; genus Ochotona; species Ochotona princeps. The sequence goes on along the minus strand of NC_080839.1, from coordinate 53,201,005 downwards.
TTTTCACTGCCAGGCTTGTTGTCTAATACTATTTTTTAAAAAAAGTTTGAGATTTAGTAACTAAGAATGTACCATTCGGGCCCAGTGCAGTAACCTAGTAGCTAAAGACCTTGCCTTGCATGTGCCAGGATCCCATATGGGTGCCAGTTCATGTCACGGTGTCCCGCTTCCCATCCAGCTCCCTGCCTATGGCCTGGAAAAGCAGTTGAAGATGGCCCAAAGCCTTGGGACCCTGTACCCATGTGGGAGACCCAGAAGAAGCTTCTGGTTCCTGGCTTTGGATCAGCACAACTCTAGCCATTGCAGCCTCTTGGGGTGGTGAATCAGTGGATGGAAGATCTTTCTCTCTGTCTCTCCTTCTTTCTGTATATCAGGCTGTCCAATAAAAATAAGTAGATAATAAGAAGGAATGCGCTATTCATATATTTACTTAATGTTATAAATTTAAAATGCATATCGACTTGTGGACTAACCAGAAAAGTGATAAATAAGTAGATGCAAAATAAAAGTGTATCCCATGCACACTAGCATTAAGCAATCATTTGATGCTTTCATCAGATGCCTTTAGGATAGACCATAAAGGCTGAAGGTATTTTATATTATTGGACTTCGAGGTCCGTATAGGTGGCTTTATTGGTAGGAGGGTCTAAGAAGAAGGATGTTCACGATGTGCTCACCTTTGCTTCTGGCACTGGCCAGTTATGCTCCAGTGGCCCAAACCTGTGATCAAGTAAGCAAATTGGCAAAACCAGAGCTGTTTGCATCAGACCGAGGTCATGAAAGCCCCAGAGTGATGCTCAAAATAAGGTGGTACACTGTGGAGAAAGGAGTGAACCCCCCAATTTAAGTGGGGCTCTTTAAATTGGGAAGTCAAGGCCAGTGTAGATAAGGGGCTCCTGTGTGTTTGGGAGGAGGGGATCTGTGAAGAAGGAATTTGCAGAGAAGGATGCTGGGGCAGCACCTCCGTAAGGTGGAGATGCAAGCGGATTTCAAGTGATGACAATCCGGTGATACTCGGGTTCAGCTGAATTCATCTGTCACCCGGGACAATCAAAACATCTGTATGTTTCGTGTTTAAGTGCTTATTATTTTTTTGTTGACAGACATGGACAAAAAAATCTTGGGCTAATTCAGAGCAGGTTAATTAATGAGGCGTATAATCAGGGCTTGGGTCTAGCATCTCAATTTTATATTTTGGATGATTGTTTCTTCTAGTTTTCAAAAAAAATCCAAATTACACTAGCTTCATTTAAATTTATTACCTGATCATTGTAGATTTTGGTATTGATTTTCTAGACTTTTTAGGCTGGGCTTACAAATCCTTAATAACAACTATTCCCATTATGAATGGGTGGAGGATGCTTAAAAACATTGGGCCCTTTTGTCTGTGGACTGAGAACAGCAGAAGAGTTTGGAGGACATATTTCCTAAAATATAAATTTTATCTGAGCACGCGGTGAAGACAGTAGTAAGACAGGATTTTAAGAAATGCCCAAAAGTCATTTTTAATCCAAAGAATTTCAGATACTTTTGACACCGATATGTTGCTACTTTAAAAAAGTCATGTATGTAGCATTATTGAAAACTGTGCTAGGTGAAAAATTGATTTGGAATTGCTTTGCCTTTCTTCTTCAAGTTAGAGTTGGGTTTCTTTTTTTTTTAAGATTTATTTTTTATTTTTTAATTACAAAGTCAGATATACAGAGAAGAGGAGAGACAGAGAGGAACTTCTTCCATCTGATGATTCACTCCCCAAGTGAGTGCAGTGGCCGGGAACCAGGAACCTCTTCTGGGTCTCCCACGCGGGTGCAGGGTCCCAAGGCTTTGGGCCTTCCTCGACTGCTTTCCCAGGCCACAAGCAGGGAGCTGGATGGGAAGTGGAGCTGCCGGGATTAGAACCAGCGCCCATGTGGGATCCTGGTTCCTTCAAGGTGAGGACTTTAGCCGCTAGGCCACCCCGGCGGGCCCATATTGTTGGGTTTCTTCCAAGATAGCATCAAAGCAAAATCTGAAAGTTTTGTGAAGAAAATTCTTAATATAAGATAAATCTGATGGGTGAAAATGAAAGGGAGAAATGGAGGAGTTTTGGCTAAATACAAGAGTAATCCTAATTCAGCTGTTGTAAGCCTGAAGACTAAAAATGGGTCAAATTGATTACAGGTTACAACATTTATAACTGTTATGTAATTTAGTCTTTAAAGTTACATTTATTATAATAATGTTATTTTTATCGTGGATACAAACGAATAGTTCCAGGAAAAACTAAAAGGACTAATAAATTTTATGTGAAAGGATCAAGAGATGAGATTGTTCAGCTTGCTGAACCGAAGGCTAAAAAAAAGTCTTAGATTCTGATATGAATAGGGTCATTAGTGGGAAACTGAACTGTTTATAAAGAGAATGGAAAAATCACACAGGATCATCCCATCAAAGTCATCTGAGAAGTCTGCTATTCTGACCATCTGGTCGGCTGATGCCTTTCCCAATAAGACGTCTTCCTGGTGTCTCAAAATGCAGCATGCGTAGGAAGCTAAGTGTCCCCAGAATATTAACAGTTCAAGTGTTCTGGGCTCGTAAAGCCATTACATTCTAAGGTAAAGATAGCTGGTTACTGAAAAGGCTAGCTAACTGCTTAGCTATTTCCAAGCAATTTTCTTCCCAATTGTTTTTCTTGTCATTCTTAAATTTTTTTAAAAAAATTTACATTTAATCTTGAAGAGAAAGAGACCCATCTATTGACTCACTCCCCAAATGTTCATAAAAGCCAGAGTCCAAGCCAAAGCCACGAGTCCAGAGCTCCATTTGAACTGCCCACGTGGGTCTCAGGGAATAAGCCACCATGTGATGTTTCCCAGGACATGTATCAGAAGGAAGTAGAATTGGAAGCTGAGTAGCCAGGACCTGTGCAAGGCACTCTGATTTGGTGTGTGAGCATCCAAAGCAGTGATGGAAGTTGTTGTCCCAAACACTCACTGCTCCTACTTCCTAAGGCTTTATGAATTGGAAACTGTCTTTTACTCTCATAAGCTGCTCTCATAAGCTTGCTCTCTTAGGACTTGGGAGGCTCAGTCTGCACCTCCTGGTTCCCTACGATGCTCTGAGAGTGTTCCATCATTAACATCTACCGCTCTGGCAGAGACCAGACCAATGGGGTTGCCTGATCTTGTCTTTGAACCTCCAAAGCTGTGAACTACACAAGTCTTTTCTCTGTACACAAGTCTTGTCTCTGCTGTTTCACTACAGTAATTGGCAGCCATGTGGACCACAAAGCAACCGGGAAATGCATAAGTGATTTAGTGATGGTAACCAGGGCCTACCAGCAAAGCTGTTTCTTGGAGCAACAGAGAGCTGCAGCCTGCCAGTAAAGGATGAAATTGATATGAATGATGGAGAGAGAATCTTTTAGTTCAGGTGAAGAGTTTTATTAATCAGGGGACAGAGTCTGACGGTTAGCTGCCTGGTGGGAGATAACCTGGGACCACTTCCACATGGCAGGGTGAACGTGTGAAGGAAATGGCTGCCCAGGATTTACAACACTGGGCTTTTATACATCTTAGGCACAGGGGCTGGGAGAAGGCAGCAGCTCTTCAGTGTCATCATGGCAGGTGTTGACCTTCTGCCCAGACAAGGTTAGGGGCATTCCAGACAATCCTGGAGGGGAATGTCTGAAGACTTCAGCAGAGTGCTGGAGTCACTTCTGTTCTGCCTAATCTACTAGTAACAAAAAAGCTGATCAATACAATACTGCTTTTTTGTCATTGTGTTTTTTAAAGTGCCAAAAACCATATAATATAAAACGTGCTATGCTGAGGCAGGCGTTCAGCTCTGGTTAAGAACAGGTTGAGACGCCTTCATTTTGCATTAGAGTGCCTGGATTTGAGCCCTTGCTCCAGCTCTTGATTCCATCTTCCTACTAATAGAGACTATTGGAGGCAGCAGTGATGGCTGCAGTCACTGGATCCCTGTCATCCTTGAGGGAGACCAAGCTGAGTTCTGGGATCCTGGCTTTGATCCCGTCCAACCTCAGTTGTTGTGGACTTTTGGGCAGTGCATCAGTGGAGAGGAGATCACTATTCTGTCTCATCATTCAATAAATAATTTTTAAAACATCCATTTATAGGTGTGTCCCAGCTGGGCAAGGCCACTGTTCCTACCAGGTTAGAAGGTGGATTAAGTCAGGTTGGGTCAAGGACCCACCCATGTGCCCAAGATCTGCCCCTGGGAGGATCTTGGGGAACTCCTCTGACAGCACATAGTTCCTTCAGGTGAGCACAAGAACCAAGGCTGGGAGCAGCCCAGCCTAGGCCAGGTATGCCAGCATATGTGTGGGCCAGGTCTGGAGGTGGGATAGGCTGGGCCAGTTCATAATACCCATTGGCAGATCTGAGAACCAGGGTGGGGTGTAGGATAAACTGGTTCAGGCTTCAACAGCAGCCAGTTCACATTAGGGCTAGGACTGGAGGCTGGCTGGACTGTGCTATGCTGTAGCATCCAACAGCATGAGCTGGATCCAGACAGACTGAGAAGGGCCAGGTTACAGCACCTGCCAGCAAATGCTGATGAGAGGCAGGTCCTGCTGGACTGGGCCAAGGCACCCACCAGCACATGTGAGACAAGGGGGGTTGGGTGAGCCCGGTGGAGGGTGGGAGGGCATTGCTCCCACCAGCGAGCATGAGAACTGGGATTGGGGGCGAATCACATCGGGAGGGGTACAATGCCTGTCGGCCTACATGTGGACTGTGTTGGGAGGAGGGTCATGCTGGGCTAACCGATTGTATTCACTGCATGTGTGGGCAGAGTAGACACAGGCTGGTTGGGCTTTGCCACAGCATCAGCTACAAGTGCTGGGACTGGGGGCAAATCCTGTCAAGCTAGACTGCAGAACCACCTGGAGAGTGCAAGATCCCAGACTGGGTGTAAGCCTAGTAGGAAACTGCGGGCACCTCTCTAATGGCCCGCAACTCCCACTGGTAAGCAAGACAACCAGAGCTAGGGGAGGGCCTGGCTAGACAGGCAGTAGCACCCACCAGCATGTTTGTGGGCTGGATAGTGGGGTCAGTTATGTTGAACTAGGCTCCCATGCCCATTGATGTGTATGAAAACTGAATGGGATGTGGGACAGACTGGACCAGTCTGCCGCACATATAGGCAAGCACAGGAACCAGACTTGGGGCAGGCCTGGTGGGGGTAACTGGGGGTTGCTCCAACTAGGCTGCAGCTTCCACTGTTGTACATGAGGGCCAAGTGTGTAGTGGCAGGGTTGGACAGGTCCGTGGTACTCATTGATTTGCGTAAGAGATGGGGCTGGAGATAGAAATGACCCAACAATTGTAACTACCAGTGTATGCAAAGGCAGATATGGATGATGGACTGAGCCAGAACCTATACTGTTAAGAACACACACAAATCAAGTCTGGGATCATTTCAGACAAGATTTCTTTGGGGATCCCCTCAACTGAACCACTGGGACTCAGAACTCCAACCATGGGGAGGATTGCAGGATCTGTGGACCCACCAATGGAGTACATGTGTCAGAACTGGGCCTCCTCAGTGACTAAATGGAGCAGTAGGTGGCATGCCCAGATGCACGTGCAGGATATGGCATCTCATTGGGTTCTGCAGAGGACATCTGGTACCACAGCAGAGGAAGGAGGGCAGAACAAATTGATTAACTATCCTAACCAAGCATTGGTAGCAAATATCTAGGCAATGGAGACTGTAAGGTTAATTATGTCAGCCAATGGACCTTGGAAGAAGTTCCTCATCCTACGATTGGTGAGATCAGCAGTATTTCAGAAGTACTGAACTATTGAAACCACTTAAGCAGAACCCTCGGGCCATGTTCCATTTTGTGGACCCTGGGATGGCATCAGATGGCCGTTCCCCATCCCTGGGTATTGAGGCAGTTGGAAGGCTGGGTGTGGCATCTCCCCTTATCTCCGCCCTTCCCCAAGACACAGGAGGAGGAATTTGGAGACAATGCTGTCACCCACCCTAATCCTCAACCTGTCCCACCCAGATCAACTATATAAACATCATCAAGAATAAAAATAATTTTTTTAAAAAAAGAACAAGAATCAAGAAACTTCCAAACATGAAAATAAACTGACAAAATAAAACAAAACAAAACAAAACAAAAACCCATCCATTTTTTGTCTGTTTATTGTGAACTCTGCAACAGGCATAATTTGAGTAAGAATGTAGAAAGTATTAGCAAACAAAACGTATATTCCCCTCCTTCAAAACATGCCTCCCTTAGCCTATATGTGTTGCTGGAATAATAACAGGCTAGATAATTTATAAGGACAATAAATGTATTCCTGGGCATGTAAGATTTGGGACTACAGCTAATGAAGACCTTCTAGCTGAGGCACAACATTGTAGAAGGCATCAGTCACGTGGCAGGTGAGAGGGAGCCGGAGGCTCAGGTCTCTCGGGCAGCACCATGGAGACCACCCTTTCAGACTTCATTTACAGATGATCACCCCCCCAGAGGCTCCACCTGCAAGTACCATCAACATATGTATTTGGGAATTAAATCTCCAAACCAGGAGCTTTGGAGGCCGCAGTCAAATCACAGCAGTACTCCAGTGGCATTTATACTCTGGCTGGGGGCGAGGCACCTAAGAGAGTCATCCTTGTCATCATGCTTAAGATGCATTGAATCTGCCAAGATAAAAACATGCTTTAAAGGTAGAAGTCAGTAAGGAGAGTCACAATGCAGGACGGAGAGCACTTGATAGCTCTAAGTCAGGCAGGGAATGGAAGCCTTTTGCCTAAGATTTTATTTGTGGCACCTGATGGATCTCTGAATACTTAGATAAAAATTTGATTATGGGGGATGAAACGATATCATCTGAGTACTAGTTTCATTGCTGCATGCATAATACAGCTGGTATAGGTTCTGCAAAGGGCAAATGAAATTTGAATCTGTTAAACACAGATAAGAGAAAAAATTGATCCTTGGTTGGAGCATGTCTTCTCATCACATATTCTCATTTCACATTGTATGGCATATAGTCTTTATAATTCAAAAGCTGGCATTGTTTTAGGCAGTTGAATCTGCAGAATTACAAAAATATATTTAAAAAATTATAATAGTGTGTATTCTAGGTGATGGAGATATGATAGTGAATTTGAATATGACGATAGCTTTTTTTTTTTTTAAAGAAGATTTATTTATTTTTATTGGAAAGGAAGATATACAGAGATGAAGAGAGACAGAGAGGAAGATCTTCCGTCTGATGGTTCACTCCCCAAGTGGCCACAAGGAAGGAGCCAATCCAAAGCCAGGAGCCAGGAGCTTCTTTCAGGTCTCCCACGTGGGTGCAAGGCCCCAAGGCTTTGGGCCGTCCTTCACTGCTTTCCCAGGCAGAAATAGGGAGCTGGATGGGAAGTGGGGCCGCCGGGAATAGAACCGGCACCCAGATGGGATCTCGGCGCATTCAAGGCAAGGACTTTAACCACTACGCTATCGCGCCAGGCCTAAAGATAGCTTTTTAAAAAGAAGTTTTTTAAATAGGTAAGCACACGAGAAGTTGCTCAATGCTTGTGGTGTGTGTGTGTGCGTGTGTGTGTGTATTTGTGTGTTTAGAGCACTCAGTAGCTATTTAGTAGATACCTTTGGTGGTTGAATGCTTTGAGCAAACTGGTCATGAAGAAGGAATAGATTTAATAACTTTCCCTCTCTTAGCATGTTTAATAATAGTTCTGGCTGCACTCTGGTTTTCTGATTTAACTCAGTTCTCTTTTTCCTCCTTTTTCCCTCTAAAATTATGATAATAACACTTAACATTAGACATGCCAACTTAACACATTATTCAGTGCACAACCAGGGCTGTTAACCGTAGGCATGGTGTTGTGGAGCAGATTTCTAGAACTTGTTCTGCGTAATCGAGCCCGTCTGTCCACTAATTCACAACTCTTCATTTTCTGCTTGCCCCGGCAGTCATTACTCTCCTCTGGGTTTCTATGAGTTTGACCATTTTAGATAGCTCATGTAAGTGGAATCAAATGCCATTTATTGCTATGTCAAAGTGCATGTTTCGCTTGGTGCCATGTCTTACAGAGTTACTCACTGCTGGGCCTGTACGCTCAGTGACTAAATTCTCGCCTTGCACATGCCAGGAGTGCATATGGGTGCCAGTTCTAATGCCAGCTGCTCCACTTCCTATCTAACTCCCTGCTTGTGGCCTGGGAAAGCAGTAGAACATAGCCTAAAGCCTTGAGACCCTGCACCCGCGTGGGAGACCTGGAGGGTGCTCCTGACTTCACATTGGCTCAACTCTGGCTGTCATGGAGTGAACCAGCAGGTGGAAGATCTTTCTTTCTGTCTCTCCTTCTCTGTAAATCTTCCTTTCCAATAAAAAATAAATAAACCTTTTCTTTAAATTAAACAAATCTTTTTTTAAAAAAAAAAACCACTTTATTCACTGTTGTGGATATGGTAGAATTTCTTTTTAAAGATAGCTTGGACTTCAGTGTGTTTTAGTTGGACTTGACATTGTTTCTCTATTTTGGGAATGGGAAAGCGATTCAACCAGTGGTGGGCATTCCTCTAGCTTGTGGCGAGAGTCACTTTTGTCATTGTGATTCTCTGCTTGTCTTGGTGGATGTCAAAGCGGCATTGTGAGTTCCAAGGAACCTTGCTCTCCATAAATGTCAAGAGGTAGAAGAGGTACAGGCATGGGGCATTCCTTGGAAATTTCCTCCAGTTTTCCCTCATTGCTTAAGATGCAAAAATCATCTATATAAGTCATGATTTCTTTGTAAAGCACTTAAAAAGATAAAAAAATTAACTCTTGAAGCAACGGTAGACAGCTCTGTAAGGAAATATCAAGATGTTTATATTTCTGGCCTCGGATACTGCTAGCATTTAATGATTGTCACTGAGACAAAAGTTCTTGTAGGGGACTCAGTGGGGAAAATGCTTCACCGACTACTTCTTGGCTTGTCTTTTTAGAGAAAAGCCTTTTCTTAAAGGGTGACTTATTTTGTAAAACTAGCTACAGAGATGTACAATCACCGTCAGCCAAACCACAGTTGTGTGTGGGGATCCTCGTGTCTTCTCCAGGGCAACGATTGTCATCAAAGATGGGGACCAATGTGAGTCTCTGGGGGTCTGGACCTTCAAGGGACATGGTATAGGGCAGGTTGCTGTTTCATGGCAGTGTTTTCAGGTCTTCTGGTTGGAAGGAGCAAGACAATGACAGATGGTTTGTTGGCACTGATCTGTGGTCTGTTCTCATCCTTGAGTTATTACAAGGGCCTTCTGGTCTGAAGTTTTATGGCACAAAATGCAAACTGTTTATTTCATCCAGGCTTCAGCATCTAACAGAGGCAAGTCATCCAATCTTACATCCTGGGTAAAGTATAAACAGAAATGTGATAAGATACAACCTGAGGAACCAGTTTAAAAAGGAGTAATCACCCCTGGAAACAGTTTTATAATCTTTCCTGTTTATTCCATTTGATTGCATCAGCACAGCATTGCCTCCCAAGATGAGATTTTATGATGTGATTTTCTTTTTTGCTGTTTGGCAAATATCAGAAGAAAATCTGCATCAAATTTCAAGTTACTTAGTTTTGCTCCTGTGATTTTGAAGGTAAACACAGATACGTATTTGTGCATAGTTAGACCTAAATTAACAAATATGTTCAGAAAAATGAATCTTTTTTCCTGAATACCCAAGAAAAAGGTACATCAATCGATGGAATTTTAAAAATGGTTTTAATGATTTTTCTTGTAATACTATAGTTCGTTAAAATACAGGATTCAGTATAATCAATGTGACGTGACAAAAATGACACAACCTCAGTTTACTCTTCAAAATTTATTTCTGGGACTACTTTATTGTCTGAATTGGAGTTATCAATTTCAATAATTATGTACTAGGTCTGCTGAGTGATTAGAACAAATCATTCCATAAGGACTTAAGAAGCATAAGGGGGGAAAAACACCTTTAGACAAGGAGGGATCCCGGAGGACAGTGTCCAGTCACATGGTATCTATGACACAATGTCAGCCTTAACTCAGGCAGCCCTATTTTTATTGATAGTAGTATTCCAAATTAAAGATAGTTCACAAGGGTTCATAACCTCATAAGAGAGTTCATGTCGAATGATGAATGTGCCTCCACCCCGCACCCTCCCAAGCTTTCTTTGTTACAGAGGTTATGATCATGCCTTTAGCGTGAATGTTGAAATCAAATCTTTATCGAAAGACACATGAGGTTAAACTTTTCCTCCAGGCATCGTTCATTGTACATTCTGAAATCTAAGTTCTGCTCTTCCTGAGCCAGACCTTTGAATAATCAGCTTTGCTCATTTTTACCTTGCTCTTTTTTTTTCAAATTATTTAATAAGAAATGGATCCCCTAAATGTTGAGTCTTATTACTTTTGAAGCCTAATATCCCTGTTTCTGTATCTTTTTATTCTTGGTCAGAATGAGATAGAACTTTTGGATCCACAGCATCATGCCTAGAGTTAAAAGATTCTTTGCTTTCCTGTTCATAGAATTGATTTCCTAACAGAGAAGACCTTTGAATGAACACTTTCCTTTCTAGGGCACTGATTATAAAATATTCCTGCCTATCCTATGGAACAGTTGCTATTTGAAAATACTCACAAAGCTAAACAAAAGATGGCCCCTAAAACTTGGATCTTTTTTTCATTGTCAGTTTACCACAGATATCAAACTCCTTCCCTTTTCTCCTCCTCTTATGTTCTTATTTCTGTTTGTGGAAATGGATGAGTGGGTGAGGAAGAAAGAGTGAACAGCAGTAATTGCCCCTCTCAAAGTCTAGCTGGCCCAGCTGCTACAGCCAGAAAAAGATGATAAAGGAAAATGGCACGTAACACTGTTTCTAGTTCCGTTGATTTCCAAAATCTTTGCCATTTTCCCAGTGATATTATTTAATGGCATCTATTGAAAATGTCCTGTACACTAAGTCTACTAGTTTCTTTTCCTTGCATCCTCTCCTTTATTCTTTCCAATGACTCTGTAATCAAGTGGCTGCTACTATTAGCCATCGTTTGCTGAGACACAGAATTGTCATGTGATTTCCCCCAGAAATACGCTGCATGGGATTTGTGCTCCTGAGTTCCAAAGCCCAACCTCCAATCTGCTGTAATTCACTCTTTCTCCTTCAAGGGATGTACAGTAGATGCTCCAGGTAGCCACAATAAATGTTTATTAAAGATCTGTTGACAGGGCCCAGTGTGGTAGCCTAAGCGGCTAAAGTCCTCACCTTGTACACAAAGCATCCCATATGGGCACTGGTTCTAATCCTGGCAGCCCTACTTCCCATCCAGCTCCTTGCTTGTGGCCTGGGAAAGCAGTCGAGAATGGCCCAGAACCTGGGGACCCTGCACTCACGTGGGAGACCTGGAAGAGCTCCTGGCTCCTGACATCCAATCGGCTCAGCTCCAGCCATTGTGGTCACTTGGGGAGTGAATCATTGGACAGAAGATCTTCCTCTCTGTCTCTCTTCATCTCTGTATATCTGACTTTGCAATAAAAATAAATAAATCTTAAAAAAATCTGTTGACAAATGTTCACAATTGCATTGAGCTATTTAACTTAGACCTCTATACTCCTTTAATTTAGCATTGAAGATTTATGCATTTAATTGTCACACTTAAATGCTTTTTCTTAAGTTGTTGGCTTTCATCTTTTTTTTTTTTTTAAACCTGATCTGTTTATTTCATTCTTTCTATTTTGGATGGCTGTGGCACTGTGCACAGAAGTTGGAATTAGAGCATCATAGCAATGAAGTTGATGCACTTTTTAGGACATGGGTAGTCTCTGATCTGGGTGAAAGTGCTCTATTAGTGGTTGAGCTGGTGAGTTTTGTTGTGTAAATATTCCACAGCAGGTTCTTCAAAACTTCCCTTGAAGTAAATATCTCAGGCTTTGCATTCCATGTATTTTCTGTCATAATTACTCAAGTCTGCTGTTGTAATGGAAAAGAAGCTTTTGAAAATATGTAAATAAGTGAGTATGACTATCTTTCATGAACAGTTTAATTATAAACCAGGCAGTCAACTTGCAGGCTACAATTTGTTCTAATAATTTATTTGTTATGTTTCTGATCTCTCAGTTTCTCTAAGGTGAGCTAAGATTTCCAAATATATCTGTGACTTCTTCTTGACTTATCTCCTTAAAAGTCTGTCCATTGCTATGATGTTATAACTCAGAATAGTGGTCAGAAAGCTAAAATATGGGCCTGAATCAGACAGTTTGAGTGTGTTTATGTAATTCCCCAAGCTTACAATGCCTCAAGTTACCTCTGTAAAACGGAAGATAATGATGTTTACTTCCCAAGGCTGTTGAGGGTGAAATGAGTTAATGTGAAGCTCTTTGGAACAGTGTTTGGAATGTGGCATGCATCAATGCAGGTGAATTAGTACTATTTGAAATGATGTCGTTAGGTACACTTAGGTGTATAGTCTTTTTTCCCCGCTTATGATGTATTTTCCACTGCCATTTTTGGCTTTAAATTCATTTTCATGTGACATTAAAATTGCCCCTCAGACTTTCTTTTGGTTCATACTTACCTATTGTATCTTTTCTGTTTCTATTCATCTTCAGCTTTTCTTTGTTTAGGTGGGCTTCTGCAGACCCTTTGATTATGTTGTGCCTGTCCAGAGCCAGGAACTTCTTCCCAATTCTCTTCGTGGGTAGAGACAGAGATAGCTGTAAGACATAGAGATGGTATCTCACAGTTGCTGGTTAACTCCCCCAGTTCTCTGCAGAAGCTGACGTGGAGGCAGGCTGAGGCCAGGAGCCAGGAGCCAGGAGCCAAGAGCCAAGAGCCAGGAGCCAGGAGCTAGGAGCTCAATCTCTATCTTTTACATGGGGTTCAGGGACCAGAGTACTTGAGCTAGCACCTGTTGTCTTCCAAGCAACACATCAGGAGGAAGCTGGAATCGAAGGAGTTAAGACTCCTTGAAGGAGTACTCTTACATGGGATGTGGGAGTGCCATCTTACCTGCTGTACTAAAGACCTACCCCAACAATTAGTTTTTTGGCCTTTACCTTTATGTCTGTTTTTTTTTTAAGCTGGAGTGAATCTTACTGCTTTTTATTGGTTCATTTCAGCATTTACATGTATTTTAATTATTAGCAGAGTTAATGAGGCCATTTAATTCATATCAGGCTTTTGTTTGTTTTCACTTTCCTTTTATCGAATAAATCAAATGTGCTGCTGGTTAGATAGTAACATATTTTTTTATTTGTTTCCATTTGTCTGGTGGCTACCTAAAACTTAGCAGGAGTTACCTTTATGTTTATTTTACTTTACACAGATTTGGATTTTGTAAATGTATTTTTCCCTGGAGACTGAACTATAGGTCAAACTGTTTGAATTTGAATGCATTTTCTAAGACTTATAAATCTTAAAGAGTGATGATTAGAGAAAGAGAATCTTCCATTATCTGTTGACGCACTCCTCAAATAGTTAAAACAGCCAGAGTTGTGCCTGTCCAGAGCCAGGAACTTCTTCCCAATTCTCTTCGTGGGTACAGGGGCCCAAGCACTTGGGCCATCATCTGATGTTTTTTCAGGTGCAGTAGCAAAGAACTGGGTGGAAAATAGAGCAGCTGAGACTCAGAGGAACAATGGGACCCATAAGCAATGCTACTGCAGCAGGTGGCAGCTTTGCACGCTACACTCTGGTTCCGGTGTTGACCCTCTTCTCTCCTTGTTGGCTCTTGGCACTCAATGAACCTTTGCAAAAACTCAAGGCATTTCATTGTTAATCCTAGAAAATTGTCAGTCAGCACTTTTTCAAATACTTCCTTCTACTTGTTGTCTTAGTCTGTGACTTCATTATTATAAGAATGATAGCGTTATTCCTCTTTTACATATATTCATTATGTCTCACATGTTACATCTACTAATGCATTCCTCAGTCCTCAGTCACTTTCCGTGAGTATATCCATGCTGCCTTTCATGATTCTCTACTGGTTCTTGAAAAATTCTTGTTTCTACATCATGAAAGATCATTAATTTTATGCTTACCTTAAATTCATAATGTTCCACCCATTCATTAGAGCCTATTGTGTGGTGGAGTTTGTTTTCTTTTGTTTGATAGCACTATGCCCCTCAAATGCCATTCTTCACTTCAGGCTCACATCCCCCCTGAGGGTATTTGCAACCTTGGCTTCTAAAGAGTGTCTGTGGGGAGGAATCCAAATTTGAGCTCAGCCCTAGTTTGTTGACCTCCTGTGTTGCCGTTTCCCCTCGGCCTTCTGAACCTTCAGTAGTCTCTTGTGGGCTCTATGTTAGTTTCTAAAATGCTTGGGATGCTTGGTTTGGCTTTGTTTGGGGTTTTGATTCTTTGGGATTGAGTCCAGGAGAGCCAGTGGCACAGGCCAGTTTAGTGTTGGGCTGCAGGTGCACACTCTCTGATAGTGCCAATTCTCAAGCTCCGTCGTTGTGCTCGAATCGGGGAGTACTCAACACTAGAGCTGCCCAGATTTCAGTAATTTTGATAATTGAGGTATATTACTGTATAATTGACTTGCAAAACCAATCACTATCTCTAGGGAAAGCTGACATAAACAGAAGGCTATCCTGCAGTTCCAGCTGCCTGGAGAATATGGACTTGGCTCAAGTTTGCTTTTCTGATGGACCCAAAGGAGCCTGACCCTTTACTTGCAAGGCCATTATTCATTTGCTTGAATGATGGTTTTCTGGGTTTAGCTCTAGTCATCTTTACCAATCCTGATGATTTACAACAACAGGAAAGTCACATCTCACAATTTATGTTTTTTTTTAATAAACTGTTTAAATTGAATTTTACTTTCATTGATTTCTGGAAAGCCAGGCAATTCACTTCGGGATTATAAATCCTGCACTAGATGATGAAGAAGGAGGCTAGAGTGCCTTTCCGGACTTCCCTCTTTGGTGAGCCTTCCTGTGCGGAGATTTGCCCGAGGGCTTGATAGGCTCTGTTAGCACCAGCCTCCTAGAGCTCTTATAATTAATGTCTTCTTGGAGGAAGAAAAAATTAGATGAAAGCTATAGGTTAACTTGCTTCTGGTTTAAAAATAAATTTAAAGAAACTCTTGTATGGATCCTGAATGGTAGTTAAATTAGTTGACAAAAACAGGTCATGTTGAAAGTGCAGAAATTAATTCCTGAGATGGCATGTAAAATCTTTCCCTGGAGGTCTTTAAATGTGGAATGTATTTTTATCCTTCTCAGGTGTCTGAGTCTGACTTTAGAGTATTTTTAAAAGAGGGAAATATTGAGATGATATCTTTACTGTCTTTATTTGAGCTCTTTGATTGAAACTCTCCAAATTTAGCTGAAAAAAAAAAAAACACCCTTCTAAAAAACAGCTTTGGTGAAACTGCTATTTCTCAAGGGAGCGAAGAGCTGGAAATACAATCAAGGTCTTGGTGTGAATCAGGGAGACTCCATTAGATGAACTGGCACTGCCGTCTCGTAGGGTCTACGTTGGTGGGCGATGGGAGTCGGTCTCTGGGACCAGGAGTTAAACACTGGCACACTGGTACATCAGTATGGGATGTAGCCATCTTAACTGCTTGCCCAAGCACCTGCTCAAGGTTTTATTTCCTCAAATATAAGAAACACATAGTTTTTTTTTGTAAAGTGCTTAATAAATTCAACATGTAAAATGGAAGTATTAGTGAATCATTCCAGTTATTTTTCACTTACATGATTTTTTTGCTTAGATGTTCTGTTTTCTTGTGTGCTTATTTATATTTAACTCTGTCCTGGGAATTGTGTTTAGACCTTTAGGGAGGGCCTGCGCTTATCGCTCCCTGTCTGAGTGCTGGTTTGAGTTCCCGCTGCTGTGCTTCCAAGGCAGCGTTCTGCTAATGTGCCTGAAAGGTGGTAGATGATAGCTCAACAGCTCGAGTCCCGCTAAACATATGGGAGACCAAGATGGAGCTCCTGGATCCTGGCTTCAGACTTGGCTGTTGGTGGCTGTGTAAGGCATGAACCAGAGGATGGGATATCTTTATCTCTCTCTCTGTTCCACTCTGACTTTCAAGTAAATAAATAGACAAACATATACATCTTTGAAAGAAAATATATTTAGGGAGATGTTTTGCTTGCCAAATGATGCCTTTTATTTTACAGAGGGCACTTTTATTTTTTTCTCTAGTTGTTTGGGAATGCTATCATTCTATAAGCTTCCCTTTTTTTTTTTTAACAGATTTAGTCATTTGAAAGATTTACAGAGATAAAGTAAAAAAAAAAATAAAAACGAAAGATTTATAGAGATAGAGGAGAGACCTCCCATCCATTTGCTCACTCTTTTTTTTTTTTAAAGATTTATTTTATTTTTATTGGAAAGTCAGATGTACAGAGAGGAGGAGAGACAGAGAGGAAGATCTTCCGTCCTTTGATTTACTCCCCAAGCGGCAGCAGCTGCAACTGCTGGAGCTTAGCCAATCCGAAGCAAGAAGCTCAGAGGCTCTTCCAGGTCTCCCATGTGGGTGCAGGGTCCCAAGACTTTGGGCCATCCTTTACTGCTTTCCCAGGCCACAAACATGGAGCTGGATGGAACCAGGTCTGCCGGGATTAGCACCAGCGCCCATGTGGCATCCTGGCTTGTTCAAGGTGAGGACTTTAGCCACTAGGCTACCACGCTGGGCTCTTGTTCACTCTTAAAATGGCTGCAACTGCCAGGGAAGTTGAAGTCAGGAGCTAATAACTTCCTCTTGATCTCCCATGTGGATTGCAGGAGTCTAAACATGTGAGCTATCTTTTACTGCTGTTTATGGGCCATTAGCAGGGAGAAGGATCAGAAGTGGAATAGCTGGGACATAAACTGACACCCCTATGAGCTGCTGCTGAAGGTGATAGTTTAACCTACATGCAACAATGCTGGCCCCCTAGGATCTTCTTAATTGTGGTTGAAAATTTGAGATTCCTGAATCTTGAGATGGTGGGAATCCAAATGACAAGTTTCTACTATGTCTGATTTATTTTTAGTTTACCTGTACCATGAGGACATGCTTTTCAGGTTCTATTTTTTTTTTTAAGATTTATTTTATTATTATTTTTTTTAAAGATTTATTCATTTTATTACAGCCAGATATACACAGAGGAGGAGAGACAGAGAGGAAGATCTTCCGTCCGATGATTCACTCCCCAAGTGAGCCGCAACGGGCCGATGCGCGCCGATCCAATGCCGGGAACGTGGAACCTCTTCCGGGTCTCCCACGCGGGTGCAGTGTCCCAAAGCATTGGGCCGTCCTCAACTGCTTTCCCAGGCCACAAGCAGGGAGCTGGATGGGAAGTGGAGCTGCCGGGACCAGAACCGGCGCCCATATGGGATCCCGGGGCTTTCAAGGCGAGGACTTTAGCCGCTAGACCACGCCGCCGGGCCCTTTTAAGATTTATTTAAAAATTTTTATTGGGAAGACAGAATCAGAGAGGCAAAGAGAGGTAGAGAGAGAAGTCCTGGGTCTGGCACGGTAGCCTAACAGCTAAAGTCCTCGCCTTGCATGTACTGGAATCCCATATGGATGCCTGTTCTAATCCCAGCAGCTCCACTTCCCATCTAGCTCCCTGCTTGTGGCCTGGGAAAGCAGTGGAGGACGGCCCAAAGTCTTGGGACCCTGCACCCGCGTGGGAGACCCAGAAGAGGCTCTGGGCTCCTGGCTTTGGATTAGCTCAGCTCCAGCCATTGTGGCCTTTGGGGAGTGAAACATCGGATGGAAGATCTCCTCTGTGTCTCGCTTCTTCCCTGTGTATCTGACTTTCCAATAAAAATAAAATAAATCTTTAAAAAAAAAAAAGAAAGAGAAGTCCTTCATGTACTGGTTCACTTCCCAAAGGGACACAGTAGCCAGAGCTGGGCTCTCTGAAACCAGCAGCCAGAGCGTCTTCTGGCCTGTCACCTGGGCACAGGGGCCCACGCACCTGAGCCATCCTCCACTGTTGGGCTTATCTCTCCTGGTTCTTGTCTTCCGATCTTGGCCTATCAAGATCTTTAATACTTTAGATTTATTGTTATAGCTTTCTTATTTTTTTCAATCAGATAATTTAAACAACCAATTTTGACATTTGTCTTTTACTTGAAAATTGCTTGCTTATGGTGATCAGGAACTTGGGTCTTCTCATGGCCATGAACTTCACTTTGAAATAAAGGGTCTAATAAGGCTGATACATATGCCACATGATTCTTAAGTCATATTTTGTCAATTGGTTGGTTGGTTAAATATGATTGAGGGAACTTCCCTGTGTTGTATCCTTACCTGTATTTATCTAGATATTGTTTCTCTCTCGTTTTTGTTGGAAAGGCAGATTTTTTAAATAGATTTTTTAAAAAAGATTTATCTATTTTTACTACAAAGCCGGATATACAGAGAGGAGAGACAGTGAGGAAGATCTTCCCTCCGATGATTCACTCCCCAAGTGAGTGCAATGGCCAGTGCTGCACTAATCCAAAGCCAGGAACCAGGAACCTTTTCCTGGTCTCCCATACAGGTGCAGGGTCCCAAATTCTTGGGCCGTCCTCTCCTGCTTTCCCAGGCCACAAGCAGGGAGCTGTTTGGGAAATGGAGCTGCTGGGATCAGAACCGGCGCCCACATGGAATCCCAGCGTGTTCAAGGTAAGGACCTTAGCGGCTAGGCCATGCCGCCAGGCACAGAAAGGCAGATTTTTATTGAGAGAAAGAGAGAGAGGAAAAGATCTTCCATCTGCTGGTTAATTCCCCAAATGGCAACAATGGCCAGAGCTGAGGTGCTCCGAAGTCAGGAGCCAGGAGTGTCTTCCAGGTATCCCATATGGGTACAGAGTCGCCGTCTGCTGCCTTCTCAGACCATAAGCAGGGAACTGGATTGGAAGTGGAGCAGCTGGGACACGAAACCGTGCCCACAGGGGATGCTGATGCTTGAAGGTGAAGGATTAGCCTGGTAGCCACAGCGCCATCCCCCAACCTTTTTTTTTTTCTGAAGAAAAGGAAATCTCACTAACTTAATTGTCATATGCTGTACTATTAGCATGGTATTTTATAATGAAGCAATGAAGAGTCAGTCAAATACTGAGAATTAAAGAAGGAGGTAGAGACGTCACATCGAGATGCAGAAAGATATTAATTAAATTTATCAGTTGAAGTTCATTGACTTTTTTGGTAAGAGTAATTATTCATGAAGTGGTAAAAAGACTGGGAGCTTGGAGAGCAGAGAGCATATCATATTTTATATTAAAAAAAGCTTGATTATAAAGCAGAGGAGAGAAGTGAGGTGATAGAAGAGGTCATGAGAACAGGAGATAATTGAAAAGTGGGAGAAATAAATAGAAGCCTATGTTGGGAAGAAAGGGATCCTATGAACGCAATGTAGCAGGCATAAAAGATATTTGATAGAATTAACTATGTTCATCGTTGGGTGGTGATGACCTCAAGAGTAGACGAGGGCTGATACTCTGACCAGAGTTGACCATGGCTTTGACTGAGTTTCCATGAATCACTTCCTAGGGAGCCTATTTCCTAATGTCATCACATTGGGTGCTACAGTTTACATGAACGGTGGAGGAGACATTCAGTCCTTGTCAGTATGTCAAAGTTGGATACCTTCCTTGTTCTCATTGTCCTATTGAAATCCAATGCAGGATGACTTTCCTTTAGACTCACTGGAAACTAAAAACTTGGAGTAAGCTTATCTTTATACAACATGCTGCTTGATTTATCATTGGGTTAGAGTCTAATAAACCTAGTTGAAAGCATCATTTAAGTTAAAAATACACTTTATACCCCTACTCTATCAAACTACATTGCCCAGGAGAGCCTATCTAAAATCTTTTACATTAGCCTTCAATTGAACAAAAATTGTCTAGCCCAAAGCCTATTTGATATAATAAAGTGAGTGTCTTCTATGGTTTGCTGAATGTGTATTGAAAGTGAAAAACAGAATGGTTGTCTGGGTTTGCTTCCACACTGCTGTAAAGTTGACACAATCTTAAGTTGAACTATCATAAGTTGGGGAGCAATGTTTACCAGTAGAAATATCTACTCAGTACTTTATGGAACGATAGCTCTGATCCCTTTTGCATTTGTTCATGAAGCCAAAGGTTAGACTAGGAAGGACATTTTTCAGTTTCTCCATGTTGCAAAGAATTTAAGTGCCTTTCTGAACCCAACTGTTTAGTATATAAATGGGTAGCCCTGGAGTGATTTGCCAACTGATTTTTACTTCAATTTTGAGTTTTACTTATGGTAATATGTCCTTTGGGGAGGTCTCTTTGCTATTGAAATAACTGCATAAACAATGAATCTAGCTACTTATACAAACACATTTATTTTATTCTGGCATTGAAAACTTGCTGAAAGGTGTGATAAAAATAAAATGACATCTCACTTCCAATTTTATTTTTGAAACGGCCAAAGCAAATCTATATAAGTTAATATATATTTTTTATTATTTGAATTGCTAATATATTCCCATGTTTAAAATTCATGTAACACAAAGCTTCTTCAATAAAGCTCTCTTCATTCCATCCCCAGCCACCTAATTAACTTCCACCAGACAACAGATGTACATAAAAATGTGTGTGTGCATGTGTTTATCCATAGGTATTTTATGCACTTGTCATAATGTGTAGGTATCATTTACCCCATTTTTATGTAGCTGATGGTTTGCTTTATACACAGTAGGGCATCTTGTTCCTTTTACATTGTGTGTTTTTAATAGGAGGACTTTTTTGTTTTCAAGATTATAGCGCCTTGCATTTGGTGGTCTGTTAGTCAGCGTTGGTAACCAGGGTCATGTGGTAGTCATTGGCTCCAGGTGGGAAGAGACAGCTGCAACTCCTGACACTTCTTGCACAGACCAAAGAAAACCCATTTGGAAGAAATGTGAGTCCCAGCACGTATCTGAAAGCCTCCACCTTCCTTCTTCTAGTCAAAAATGAGGCTCTTTGCATCAGAACTAGCATGACATGTTTCAGCAATTTTGAAACAGATCTGGGAGGTGATGACAGCTGAACACAGATAATGAAATTCCACGATAACATTTGGATTTCCGTAATGCTGAGTCTAAAAGTGATTTAGGAAAGTTGAAGTCTGGATGAGGAAGTTTTAGGAATCCCTTTCCAATTGGTTTCATTTACTCTTTCCTTTTTGGGATGCTCAATCTACAAGCAAATCTGAAAGAGCACCATCAGCTTAGAGTTAAAGTTATAACTGGTAATAAGGGATGTCGTAGTTGGAGAGCTGTGTAATACTTTGTTTTTAATAAATGGTACAGTATTTCACTGAGTTAGTATGAAATAATTTAACTCTTCCCCTTCTCCGTGATGTTTTCCCTCCTTCCCAACCCCCCTCCCACGGATGACCACCCAGGTTGTTTGTAATCCTTTGCTTTGATAGACAATCTACAGCAAATGACCTTGAATGTAGATCAGAATGCTAGTATATTTGTGAGAGAATCCCTAGAATGAGGATTTTATGAGCATTTAAAATTTTAATATGCTCTTCCTAATTTAGCTTCCAAGGACATGGTTATTAATTTTGTCTGAGCTTGTCTCAGATGTATACATTAACTTGGAGGAAAATTACCACCATTATTGATACTAATTTTTCATATGTCCAGTTTCTCTTTTTTAGAATTTAATATATGCATGTTTATAATTGATGCATGATTGTACACACATATGGGGTATAGTGTAGTATTTCAATGCATGTGTACAACATGCAATGATCAGATTAATTAGCTTATTAATCACCTCAAACGTGTCACCTTGTTGGGAACATTCAGAATCCTCTTTATTAGCTACATTGAGATACCCAATTAACTGTTTCAATCAGTGAGCTCACTGTGTTGCACAGTATTACAAGTTACTCCTTCCCACCCAACTGTACCCTCACACAGATCATCCACTCCCTTCATTCTCTCTTCCCATTTCTAGTCTCTAATAATCTCTGTGCTAACTTGTTTCACTTAGCCCATTGTATATAGGTAGCCATGTGCTTTTTATCCATTCGTTTGTCATTGGAGCTCCCAGGTTGACCCACATCCTTGCACTTGAGAACAGTGCTGCAATAAACATGGGACTCCCGGTGTTTCTTTGATGTTCTGGTGTCCTTTCCTTACCTATTCTGGACATTTGGGTGCTTCCTAGTAGCTTGGTCACCTCCTCCCCCTGCCTACCCCTACCTATACTCATCTTGTGGTGATCTTGTGATAATATTGTAATAAACAGCTCCAGGATGCAGGTGGGTTACATAAGTTGTGGTGGGCTACCCGGTGCCACCTGGCAAAGTACATGACAGTTGTCCGGATTGGCTAGAAATGTAATATGTAATAGATACTTGTATGAATAGAAATATTGTTACTACTCTGAGGCTTGTTTCTCTGGGCCTGCCCTATATAAGCTTGTGCTTGATTGCTAATAAACAGACAAGTTCACTGTAACTGTCTCCTGTACTTCTCTATTGAGAATGCTGTTGCCGCACCATGTTACCTGGGTGGTTGGTCTACAGCTGAGTCCCCCTCCCCAAATAATCTGGGGACAAATTATAGGGGGGAAATAGAGAAAGTCATGGGAGAAGGCGAGTCAACACTACCTATGCTTATGAATCTATATCATGGGAAAAAATTAGAAAATGCTAAAAGTGAATAAAAATGTATTTTGTAGCCATATGAAGAAGTAATCTGCAGATTTAAATCCATTTGTCCTGTAGCGCAGTTTAACTTCAATGTTTCATTATTGATTTTCTGTCTGAATTTCCTGTCTGTTGACAAGTGGATGTTGAAATCCCCAACTACTGTTGTTTTACCTCTACCTTTCTTTACACATAAGCATATCTCATCTACATACCTAGATGTTACAGTGGCAAAAAATGTGTTTATAATGGTTATATCCTCTGTGTGAACTGATTTTTATCATTAATGTGAGTCTGAAGTGAGTTCTTGCAGGCAGCTTACAACTGAGTTTTGCTTCCCATCTATTCAATCATTCTATATCCTTTAATTGGGGCATTTAACCCATTTACATTCAAGGTTATTATTAATAAGTAACAACTTACTTGTGTCATTCTATTCACTGTTTTCTGGCCATCTTGCATATCATAATACATTCATGCTCTCTTGCTGTTAATTTTATGGCTTGGTGACTGGAATGATAAGGTTTCATTCCTTTCTGTTTTTCATTTGTGTATCTTCTCTATTTAATGAGCTAATACTTTGTGGGCTTTCATTGCTATCCTGCTTCTGGATGGAGGGCTTCCTTAAGCACTTCTTGTAAGCCTGGTCTAGTGGTGATGGTTTATGTTTTGACTTATCTGAGAGACTTGACTTTCCTTCCTTAAGGTTAATCTTGCAGGGTACAGAATTCATGGATGCTGGTTTTTCTCCTTACATCACTCTGATCCTATCATTCCTTTCTGGTGTGAAATCTCTGTCAGTAGAATGGGAATTCCATTCTATGTGACTTGAGTGATCCTCTTGCTGTTTTAAGAATTCTAGCTTTGAGGCCAATTCTTTGTTGTAGCAAGTTAAGCCTCTGCCTGTGGCACTGGCATACCGTATGGGTACCAACTACAGTCTCAGTTGCTTCATTTTTATTCCAGCTCCCTGCCAATGTGCCTGAGAAAACAGAGAAAGTGGCCCAATGTTTGGGCTCCTCCACTCACAGGGGAGACCCGGGAGAAGCTACTGGTTTCCTGGTTTCTGGCTTTAGCCCGACCCAGATCCAGCTTTTGCGGTCATTTGGGGGGGGGTAAACCAGTGGGTGGAAAATACTCTCTCTGATAGCTACTGTTTGTGTGGCATACTCCTCAGTGGATAGGGCCACAGTCTGTCTGGCTCCTGCTCTGGGCTCTGACACCCTTGGGTGCTGTGGACAAGGTGCCAGTGCAGCAGCGGGTTCAGGTTGCTGCTTGGCTGCCTCTCCGATTTGGTGCAGGCCCATGCAGGTGTGACATATCACTGGCTGTGTGTCAGCTTCACACAGTGAACTTCACCAGCTCCCTAGGAATTTGGACCTGGAATCTCAACTATTCTGGTACACCTTGGTTTTGAGCAGCAGGGATAATGGTGCAGCAGACCCCTGGGTGGCGCCTAGCCCCAGAATGAGAGATGTTCTAGAAGTGGGCCTAGTGTCAGGATGGTACTGAACTGTAGCAGCTGAGGTCACAAGAGGTGGCAGTACATGATCTGGGCTGCGATTCTGACGGTAGAGCTGTGCAAACACCAGCCAATTCTCCAAACCATGGTCAAGGACTCTGAGGGCTGAGACAATCCTGAGCAGCAGCATGAAGAATAAAAGGCTGGGTTGTTCTGTCCCTCGGCAAAAGGGAGTGCCGTGACTGGCACTTTTCTCATTTGATAAGTATCTAATGTCTTCATTAGGCTTAATTATGAAAATTTGACACAATCATTTGCAGTTTCCCAAAGTGCTCTAGAGATTTCAGTGGTTTATCTGATTTGGTCATGGGTGTCCCAAGCACTCTGAAAATGCTGTGTATACTTCCAAATGCTTTCAAAAGACAGAGGCACTACCTTGTTCTCCACTGTGCACCTTGCTGTTGGTGACAGGCATTTCCAGGGGGTGGTGTTAGCTTGCTGGTGGTCGATTAGACCTCCTGAGTTCCCAACTGTCCATATCAATAGTTTGGAAAGAGAGCAAAGCAAGTGAAACAAACTCGCGGTGCTCTTGATGCGGCGCTGAGGCTACAGGGCAGGTGCCTTTGCGGGATGCTCGGGACGTGCGTTGCGAGGCTCCACCCCTGGGCGATGTGGCGGGCATTCATTTCATTTCTGGTTCTCTTGTGTTTCCACATTGGGAGCATCTTTCTGCCTGTGGGAAGAAGAGTCCATCAACATGAGAAGGCTTGAGGTTTTGTCTTTCCTGTTGTTGTTTGTTGTTAAGTACGGTCGTTTGTTAGCTGTTGTCTTTGAAACAAATTATAGAACTCTTCAGTGTCGGCAAAGCAAGGAGCAACTGCCGTTAATAGAAGTGAAGTTCAGGAACATTTTGTACTTGGATACAATTTGCCGTGTTCTACTATTTTTTTTTTTTTGGTATGTTTGGAATGCTCAATTGTTTTTTTTTTATTTTTTTAATTGTTTTGAAGTTCAATAATATTATTGAACTTATTGAGAAAATAAGTAGTAAAGCAAAAAACCAAAAACCAAAAAAACAAAAAACAACAAAAACCAGCCTTTAATCTCACTATTCTGCTTACCCTCATTAAACAACGAGGTAACACAAGTGTGGTCAGAAGATTTGAAGAGATAAGCAATCTTATTATCTTTCTTTTCCTTCCAGATTTTTTTTCTAATTTCAAGAACTATGAAAATTTTCCTACGTATCATTTTCCTCAGAGTCTTTACACATATAGCTACAATTATGCAGGAACATACATATATCTTTCTTTTTTTAAAAAGAAAGTTGCAAAAAATCAGATTACAAAGAATTTTTTTTTTAGCATTTTCACTTATGTCTTAGGTCTTTTCATATGAAAACATTCAGCTTTAGCATTTTTTAAAAAAATTATTTATTTATTTAACAGGAAATTCAGATACACAGAGAGGAGGAGAGACAGAGAGGAAGATCTTCCATCCGCTGATTCACTCCCCAGTTGGCTGCAATGGCCAGAGCTGAGCTGATCTGAAGCCAGAAGCCTGGAGCTTCTTCCAGGTCTCTCATGCAGGTACAGGGTTCTAAGACTTTTGGGCCATCCTCGATTGCTTTCCCAGGCCACAGGCAGGGAATTGAATGGGAAGCAGGGTCATCAGGATTAGACCTGGTGCTCATATGGGATCCTGGCACGTGCACAGTGAGGACTTTAGCTGTTAGGCTACCGTGCCGGGCCCAGATTTAGCTTGTTCTTTATGGATATCAAACATCTTGGCATATAGAAAGCTGTTCGTGGACACTTAGATTAATAGCAGGTGTTTTTTTCCCATTTAAATAATGCTGTAATAAATATTAAAGGTTTGGAACACGTTTTAGCGTGTATCTGTAGATTGTAGCAGGAAAGAGTAGCATAGTGATTAATAGCATGGCTTCTGGTGCCAGAGTGCCTGGAGTTTGAATTCATTATTCTCTTCTTAATGGCTATGTGACCTTGGTACAGACTGTGGAATTTCTCTATACTTCTCTCCTGGCCAGATAAACTTACAGGAAGAACATATCTGAGTTGATGTCTGAGTCTGTTTTGCAGACTGTAGAAGGCCTCTATAGACTGAGTAATCTATAAAGAACAAGAACTTTTATACTTCAAGGAAAGTCCGGGATCAAGGTTCAGGCAGGTTCAATTGGTGACGGCTGCTCTCTGCTCCAGGATGGCACCTTGCTGCCAAGTCCTTGGAGAGAGAGGCACCGTGCCTCCCTTGATGGGAGGCAGAAGGGCATGGGCGCGAGGTTGCCTGAAGTCTCTTCATCTTTGAAATATGCCTCTGTGGCTTCAGGTCTGTTTCTTTGGTGGCCATCCAGAAACCTGTGCTGGGTGGCGCTCCGGACAGTGCTTGAGGATCAGGCAAGAGACTCGGGTGACACCCAGGTTGGGCGTGACGGATCTCTGTTCTCAGCAGTGGGGAGGATACGTTCATGCAGGCTGGAGTGATCACAGCCTCACCTTCTCTCCCAGGCTTTAATCCTACTCATGAAGGAAAAGGCTTCAAGGTCTAATTCACCCCTTCAGATCTCCACCTCTTAACGCCCTCACTTTGGCAACACCCAGACTTTGGCGGGGGTAGAGGACAAATTCATATCACAGTGGTTGGTAGAAGATCAGTGACATGCAAAGGCTTTGGATTTGTGTTAGGCATATAGACTATAGTTGACACGTGCTGCATATTATTGTTCTTGTGGTAAAATTTTGTGATAGTTGCATATTAAAAACCTTTGTCCCAGGAGATATTTCTTTTCACAACACTCCGTTTAACTCCTCTGCCTCTGTCTACACTGTTAGACACTGGTGATTCCCCTAATTCTACATAGATGATTCAGGATAACTGTGTCATTTTAAATCGAGCTCATTAGCAACATTCATTCCTTCTGCAGTCTTCATTCCCCTGTGCCAAGGATCCCAGCCACAAACTCTGGGAATTTGCACATGTATAGTTTGAGATTAGTGTGTGAGCCCCTTAGTTTGGTCCTGTGCTGGAACAACATGGTGCTGGGTAGGCAATAGTTTCAAAGTGATTGAAGAGCTTTTCTAGGTGAGTAAGCTAGTGGGCAGTTTTACACAGCTCTGTAAGGTTGTTGGAATAACAGCCTTGAGTTTTCACACCAGTCAGGAGGGAACAGAGGTACTGAAAGAAGCAGGGCTCCAGGGAGGCCAGGCCTCAGCAGGGAGAGGCTGTAATGAGTAGGACTCCAGGGAGGCCGGAGGAGTGGGTACACCCAAGTCCACACCAGCACTCAGGAGGGCATGACAGGGTGATGGTCAGAGCAGCAGGTGAGTTGAGGGCTTTCCTCATTTCCTGAGCATGTGCAAGGTCTACCTGATCCACCCTGCCATCTTGGTAAAGTAGAGGGAGACAGTGGAAATCTGGAATCATTGAACATTAGCCCCAAAAGACTTAGGCTACAATTAGGCTTCAGTTTAAAAAAAATGTGAATATTGTCCTTGGTGTGATAGCCTAGTGGCTAAATCTTCACCTTGTTTGCACTGGGATCCCACCTGGGCAAGGGTTTGAGTCTCAGCTGCTCTATTTCCCTTCCAGCTCTATGCTTGTGGCCTGGGAAAGGAAAGCAGTAGAGGATGGCCAAAGGCCTTGGGACCCTGCCCCCGCGTGGGAGACCCGAAGAGGCTCCTGGCTTCAGATTGGCTCAGCTCTAGCCATTGTGGCCATTTGGAGAGTGGACAGAAGATTTTTCTCTCTGTAGATCTGCCTTTGCAATAATAATAAAGAAAAGTCTTAAAAAGAGACATCTTTTCCACCCCCAGAGGGAATGGGGAACTGGAGAACAGTGGAATTCATTGTGTGCAGTGTGTACTTTTTGTTTCTCCTCCATTACGTGTGACATGCTCTGTGAGTGTGTGATGTATGGGCTTGTATGTGTTTTACTTAGATTGTACTTTTATTTAGTATAGGGCACTGTAAAACACACACACACACACATATTTAAATAATTTGTGAGGCAGAGATACGTAAGGACTGATAGAGCTCTCACCTGCTGGCTGCAGGTGATGTCTGCTGTCTGCAATGGCTAAGATTGGGCTGGAGCTGGGACTGGACTTGGGAGCCAGTAACACAATCTGGATCTTTCATGTGGGTGACAAGGGCCCAATGACTGGGCCAACAACCTCCCAGGGTTCGCATTAGCAGGAAGCTGGAGTCGGAAGCTAGAGCAGAGGAGTACATCCAGGCATTCTGATGACAAATGCAGGCAGCTTAACCACCAGATGACATGCCTGCTTTTACTTCCCCTCCAACCCCAGAAGCATAATTTTTGCTGTAGATCAACAATTCAGAAATTTCTGAAAGTTTATTTTTAATGTGACAACTTAGAGTTAAGATAATTGGAAGTTCACATTTGGAAAATGTGTTCATTTCGCACCTCTAGCAACGGGTTGATTGTGAAACATACGTTGTTTATAAAAATTCTGGGCCTAGTAAGTATTCCAATATAGTAAGATGTTGATTTTGAAAGTATAGGTAGTGAAATTAGCATTTGATAAAAATATCTTGGAAATAAGTTTCTAAAAAAATAATTATACGTAACATAAATGAGTTAAAAGATGTCAGAGAATTGACTTCTGCCATTATCTTATGAATTAATCACCCAAGAATAAGCTACCAAAACTCCCCATTTTCAAGATAGAATATGGTTAGTATTCATGTTGAAAAAAATGCTAATGGAAAGATATTTGCTGTTTTTCTTTTGTCACTTATTCTTCTTTTCTTTTAATGTGCCCCTGAGTTGGATTTAGTATTCCAGACTACAATCTACAGGGTGAAACTCATTCTGGGAACTGTGGAGTAACTAACTCTGTGGTGTGCCACATCCCGGAGGGGAAGATTTGGCCCTTCCTGGCTAAGACAGGAACACAGCAGAAGGCTCAGCTGCCTCAAAAGGCAGAGGAAAAGGGCGATTTGAAGGCTTCCCACAGAAATAAGAGAGAGTGTGTGGGGGTTTATCAGGTGGGCACCGCAGGAGATGTGGAAGGTCATATTGCATGCAGGGAGTAGTGATTGCTAAGGTAAAGGGATGGGAGAGGTTTTTGTGGTGGGAAACAGGCAGAGTGAGCACTTATTGGCATAGAGCTTATAAAATACAAGTTGTATAAAATTTTCAATATTAATGAGAAAAGTAGTGCAAAAAACATCATGGAACTGTCAACAAAATAAAATCCTTAAAAGGATCAAAAGTAATGGGGCTGGCACTGTGGCTCAAAAGGCTAATCTTCTACCTTCTAGTACCAGCATCCCTGTGGGTGTTGATTTAGTCTCAGCTGCTCCATTTCTGATCCAGCTCCCTGCTTACGGCCAGAGAAAGCAGTGGAGGATTGCTCAAGTCCTTTGGACCCGGTGCGTGCATTAGAGATCTGGGGAAGGCTTCTGGCTCTAGGCTTTGGATTGGCTCAATACTGGCTATTATAACCATTTGAGGAGTGAACCAGTGGGAGGAAGAACTCTCTGTGCCTCTCCTCTGTCTGTAAATCTGCCTTTCAAATATAAACTAATGTCTTTTAAAAAACACATTGAAAGTAGTTATTTTGGTGATGATTTTTAAACTGCTAGGATCTTTCCCTTGGCTGCAGAGAGAAGGCTTTGTCATCATATTGCAGTGTAGCACAGGAAACCTTCACAAGTGCAGTTTGGGGAAGCTGCGACGGCACTAAACGAAGAGGAGGTGACTCATGGCAGAGCTTCGAGAAGGGCCAGAGATCTAATAAGTATCTCATTCCCCAAGAGGTGTCAGTTTAGAATGAATGTTGTGTCCTTCTGAGAATATGGATGTATATGGGGGGACTGGCAGCAATGGTGTTCTGCTTCACATTGCCTTTTGGTTGCATCATTGTAATGAATTATGCTCAACATGGATCCAAACTCTGTATTTGATGTCTCTCTCTGTTTTTAAAGAAGATTTATTTTATTGCAAACTCAGCTATACAGAGAGGAGAAGAGACAGAGAGGAAGATCTTCCATGCTATGATTCACTCCCCAAGTGACTGCCAAGAGCCAAAAGCTTCTTCTGGGTCTCCCGCATGGGTGCAGGGTCCCAAGACTTTGGACCATCCTTGATTGCTTTCCCAGGCCACAAGCAGGGAGCTGGATGGGAAGTGGGACTGCTGGGATTAGAACCGGTGTCCATATGGGAATCCCAGTGCATTCAAGTGAGGACTTTAGCCACTATGCTTTGGCTAACTTGGTAAAGTTCTCTGAAATTTCCTTTACCCTTTACCAGATGAGGCCTTTTTCTACAAATTGTATCTTTCTTATTTGTTTCTTTTGCATTCTCAACCCTGTAAGTGTCATAGTTGGTCTTCACCAACAGTTACAAACGCTGTCTTGTGTTTTGGGGCTGCTGAGTCATTGGCAGTGGAATTAGTGTCTCCCCTTTGCATCCGCATAGCATCTGAGAATGTGTTATTTACTGATAGATTTGTGGAACTGATGTTTTTATTGTCACATATTAGTGACAATATTCTGCTGTTAGGGGAATTTTCTACCAGCAGTCAATACATCGTGTAGGCTATTTATTTTATACTTGGTAGTCATGCTTTTGTTCCTCATTTGTACTGTCATTTACTGATGTTTTCCTGTTGAAAATTAAAGCTATGTCTTATGCTTCTAATTCATTTTCAAATTGTTAGATATATTATTTACTTTATAAATGTATCTGTTATTCTAAGGCATTCTCTGGCCTAAAAGGTAACCATTCATCTATCTTAAATAGTAAAATGCAAGTGATTTTGTGGAAGTTAATCATTTTCCACTTATTTTCTATGTAAGTATCTGTTGTGGACATTTGAAATGGCTTGAAATGAGCATTAAAAAAAGAAACCAAATATTTCATAATAAATCCTTGTGAAGATGTGTTGAATAATGCATGGCCTTTTCCATTACTGCCAAATAGTGTTTGATTAAATTCCACAAATGTTAATTGGACACCTGCTAGACACGAGCTACTGTGGACGAAGCAGAAATGCACCACACATAATCCCTGCCAAATGGGAGCTTCATTCCATGCAGCCATGTGGAACGGCTCATAGAACCCCTTTCCTTTTATGTTTCCTCCATGTAAAGGTGAAAGGTGGACGGTAACAGATGGGCCTCTTTATTTTATTCATCGTGCAGCTTTGGTAATCATTAACTGTGATAATTCTATTTTACATTAAAATTGCTTCTCTGTACCAATTCTTATTAAACTATGATTGACTCGTTTTACACAGTTGGTAGCATTGTATAATAGGTTGACCATATTAAAATGGAAATCTGGCTCACAAATTATATTTGCATAAGGTCTTTAATTTTTCTAATTATTTTTAACCAATTAGCTAAAGTAACTGAGTCATATAAAGAACATATTGATCTAATCTCAAGGCATGAGATACTAGTTAAATGCTTTTAAGTGATCCTATTATTTGCAGCATTTTGGTGATCAATGTCAAGTAGATAACTCAGACTCAATAAAACCAAAAGTCAGTTCTTGATTCCTGAACTTTCTTGCTCTATGTGTTGGATTTGCTTTGTTACCTCATTTAACTGGAACCATACAATCTTTTGGTGCCTGGCTTGTTTCAATGACATTTAGTTTTACTCTGGAAAAGCTGAATTGAACCTAATGAAAATAGAGAATTAGCAAAATAACCGTAATATTTCCATACTTCTGCTTGTAATGTGCAGTCATTTGCTATGTCTTTCTTAATGTTTTGTTTACTATTTGAAAGGCAAAGTTACTTATAGAGAGGGAGAAATGGAGTCAGAGAAAGATAACGAAAGAGAAAGATTGATGTCTTCCCTCTGCTGGTTCACTCCAAATAATGGCAACCATCAGGGAATGGGTCCGGTTGAAGGTAGGAGGATGGGACTCTGTCCAGGTCTCCCACTTCAGGAAGAAGCCCTCTTCTGCTATTTCTCAGGCAGATTAGCAGAGAACTGGATCAGAAGTGGAACAGGCGGAGCTTGGATTGGTACACATATGGTAGGCTGGCATTGCCGGGGGTGGCTTAACCAATTATACCATACTACTGGCTGCTCGTTTGTTGTTTTATAAGATGCATGTAGAGGTAATAATGACTTAGCCAATGATTACCATCCTAGGTACCATGATAAAAACTGGCTAGATTTTGGCTATATTCTGAAAATTAATGCCAGTAGTATTTCCATGTGTGTGGAATATGGAATTTGAGAGAAAGATGATACTAAGAATTTTGGCCTGCAGAAAAGGAAGATTGGTGATAGCATTTTCTAAAATCAGAAAGATGGTGAGAGGTGTAGCTTGGAATATTTTTATATAATCAGGAGTTGATTTTCTTAAAACACATGGAGATTATAACAAAAAATATACAAGCATTACTAGAAAAATGAGCAAAATAAAACAAAGGACATTCTGATGGAGTAAAATATATAAATAAATATTCTCCATACTACAACACATACATACACATTTATTCATGAATAAAAAAGACACTAGTGTTCACCTAACAAAATGATAAGAACAAAGAAGTGATACCACTCAAATTTGGCATTTGAAAGAATTACTCAAAGGAATCTGAATTGGAACAATCTTTTTCAGTTTTTTTAAGACTTATTTATTTTTATTGGAAAGGAAGATTTTATAGAGCGAGTAGCAGAGAGAGAGAGGTCTTCCATCCACTGGTTCACTCTCCAAATGGCTTCTAGGCTAATCTGAAGTCAGGAGCTTCTTCCAGGTCTCCCACTTGGGTACAGGATCCCAAGGCTTTGGACTGTCCTCCACTTCTTTCTCAGGCCATGATCAGAGAGCTGGATTGGAAGTGTAACAGCTGGGACATGAACTGGGGACCAAATGGAATGCTGGCACCAAGGATGGAGCACCAAGCGTGCTGCACCACTGGGCTACTCCTGGAACAATCTTTCCTTTAGATAGCCACTATTAACTTCTAGATTTTTTTTTTATCAGAACATAATCATAAATGTACACAGAAATTTAAGCAGTGGTATTTATGAAGAGCAGTAGATAAATGCTTTATAATTTAGGGGATGAAAATAAACAGGATTATCTATATAGGGAACACTGTGCTGATGTGAAATTCATGACATGGGAAATGCCCACACAAATGAAGTGTTGAAAGGATCTGCTGGATGAGACAGTACTTTTATAGAGGGGGAAGGTGGACATAGTTGGCACTAGTAAACAGTTCTAAAATACTGTTGCAAGCCTTCTGATGCTGTTGAAAGCTCTAAGTTGTGTTACAGCAGGCTAAAAAGAGCAGAAGACACAGGTTGCTGGATTTGTGTCTGCCACA
This sequence comes from Ochotona princeps, assembly GCF_030435755.1. Classification (NCBI taxonomy): domain Eukaryota; kingdom Metazoa; phylum Chordata; class Mammalia; order Lagomorpha; family Ochotonidae; genus Ochotona; species Ochotona princeps. The sequence continues at coordinate 53,167,605 of NC_080839.1, read as the reverse complement.
GAACAAAACAGCTGAAAGAGGGGATTTTGATTGTCCTCATCACAGAGAGATGATAGGCGACGGACATGTAATTAACCTGATTGGGTCATTGTATACATGTATCAAGACATCTTATACCCTATAAATATGTATAGTTATAATGTTTCCATGAAAAATTTCAAAAAAATTCTGAAAAAAAATCACTGAAATATGATGGACACACAATGACTAGCCTCACCTAATGCTTTAAGAAGCCAAGTGCCTGAGAACTGTATTTATAGGGAGAGTTAATTACATAGGCTAAGTAATCAAGAAGAGAAAACTGGGTAGAAATCTGAAAATAAGAATCTCCAATACCTCGCCTGTGCATGCCAGCTGTTCCAGAATGCATTTTGTTTGGGTGGTTTGGCTGTCAGATTGGGTTTAATATATTAAGCAGCTTCCACCCGCCTGCTCTTTTTTACCTCCTGAGGGCCATCGCAGCCACCAAAGGCCAGGAGGAGGGCTGGTGCTGGAGGGGAAAGGCATTTAAAAATAAGCACAGTTGCTCAGATGCCTCTTTCTAATGGTTTTGTTCTCAGGGAAAGTTGGCTTACTGTTGTGTTTGTGCCACAAGATGCCACCCTTCCCTCGAAAAGAGGAGACTAAAGGTAGCTGTGCGTGCTGCAGGTGGTTATCAGGCCACAGCCTCACACTGATTAGATCAGTGTCGCTTGGTTTGGATGAAGGAAAACTAAGCTGTATTTTTCTCTGCAATATTCTTGTGCCAGAAGAGAAACTAGTTGCTTGTTTGCAATTTCTAAGACTTTAAAAACTGCCATGGAAACATTGCTTGTCCATTTTATCTGACAATGGGCAATGATTTTATGTGAAAGCTCTATTACTTTGGGTTCCCAGTGGCAGTCTAGTTCATGATGGATAGGCAGGCTATTACAAAAGGCCACAAGACAACATATTGTCACCTTGCTTGGTTCCCGTCTCTTCAAGAGATGTGTTTGGATCTCTTGTCTGTGGAAGCAAAAAATAGGGGATTTGTTTTTAGCTGTATGTTTGGTGGGCTTTCTGTAGAATCACACTTCTCTCTATGTCTCTCAGAACACAGTCACGTGGATGCAAAGCTAAAGGCTGCTGCAGTAAAAAGTTACTGCCTTGTGAAATGGAAATCAATATGATTTATTATTAAATATTCTTTATATTCTTACCTGAAATTTCTGCACAAGTTTTAATCACACCCTTAAGCCTCAAGTTCATCTTGAGTTTTGTAGAAAATAAAATGTCAGGAATTGCCTGTTAGCTAAGGCTTTTGCTTTTCACTTGTCATGAACCTTTCTTCCTTTTTTTTAAAAGGATTTATTTGCTATGTATTTGAAAGGCAAAGTTATAGACAGAGGAAGAGATGGAGAAATATTTTATTCACTGATTCACTCCTCAAATGACTGCCAAGGCTAGGGTGAAGCCAAGCCAAAGTCAAGAGAAGAAACTTCTGGGCCCCTCACATGGGTTCAGGGACCCAGGTACTTGGACAACCTTACGTTGTTTTTACAGGCACATTAACAGGAAGCTGGATCAAGAGTAGAATAGGGCCCGGCGGCATGGCCTAGCGGCTAAAGTCCTCGCCTTGAAAGCCCCGGGATCCCATATGGGCGCCGGTTCTAATCCCGGCAGCTCCACTTCCCATCCAGCTCCCTGCTTGTGGCCTGGGAAAGCAGTTGAGGACGGCCCAATGCATTGGGACACTGCACCCGCATGGGAGACCCGGAAGAGGTTCCAGGATCCCGGCTTCGGATCGGCGCGCACCGGCCCATTGCAGCTCACTTGGGGAGTGAATCATCGGATGGAAGATCTTCCTCTCTGTCTCTCCTCCTCTCTGTATATGTGGCTGTAATAAAATGAATAAATCTTTTAAAAAAAAAAGTAGAATAGCTGGGACTTGAACTGACACCCATATGGGATGATGGTATTGCAGGCAGTGGCTTCAACTATCTGCCACAATGCCTGTCCTGCCATGAACCCTTCTAGTTCCAGTTAATTAGTCTGCTACTGTCAATGGCTGGTCTTCAATCCCCTTTGTCCACTGGCTGGAAAAATGGAAGTTGAAAATTTCAGTCATTCTTCCTAAAAGAAAGCTATGAAGTAGATATGATTTTGAATAGCTTGTCCTATTTAAGGGAGGTCAGTGCTTCCATTTAATTTGTAAAATGAGGCATTTTTACTGGTTGCTCTCTGAGTTGTCTTCAGTACTCTCAAGGAGATGTTTTTGACCCCTTCCCATGAAAACCTCCACTATTGTGAGCAGTGAGGAAAATATTTTAAATCTAAAGGAATGCTAATAGTTACATTGAATTCTGATATTATCCCTTATTTTTATACCATTCTGCTTCATGTATCATTATCCTAAAAGCATATCTATGAAAACTTTTTTCCCATGTAGATATACTAATATTCAAGGCTGACCTATCAGAAGCTTTTTGTATTTTATCTGTAATTCTTCCATTTGATTTTTTGTCATAATAGAATGAGCTAAATTCTAAGTACCTGCTTCTATCCATTTAAGAAAAGCCGTTCAAATATTTATTTACATCTGAAACCTCTGTGGCATGTTCTGCTTGTATTTTGAAACCATTTCTTCTAAATGGTCATGTTAGACACCTTAGCAATCAATGTACAGGAGCAGGTATCAGTAGAGAAATTAAGATACGCCCTGGCATGCCTGAATCCTACACTGGAGTGTCTAGATATCTCAGCTTCATTTCTGGTTTCAGGTTTCTGCTAATGGGTACCCTGGTGGATAACAAGAGATGGCTCCAGTAGTTGGTTCCCCCTACACCGTTCGTGTAGGGGACTCAGACTGGATTTAGGACTGCTGGCTTCAGCCTTGCCAGCGTGCTCAGCACAACCTGACACAGCACCCAAGGTAACTCTGAGGGTGCTAGGCAGGTTTCTGTGTCACATGTACCTTTGCAAAGAGCAGCAACGAATCCCTGTCTCCTAAAATGATGTAATGTTTGTAATGTTAAACATTCCCTCTGGATTGCCTCCCATTTCCAGTAATTCCATACACATGTTTCTTCTTTTATGTTTATAAAGTATGTATTTTGCATTTTAAATTAATATACATGCACTAATATATCTACACCTCCATTTAAAACTTCTATATGTTTTGTTTACAAGTAAATTCTCTAACATATCCCTATTATTAAGTACTTAGCTAATGTCAGTTTTTTTTTCCTGATAAAACTTTATAGTAATTTCCTGATACATATAGTACTTGTTGTTAGATTGCTTTCCTGGAAAAAAATTCTAGGAGGATGATGAATGGATTGTTAGGAATAAAGTGAGCATATTACGACTGAGTCATCACTCAGTTTTTCCTTTCCATCCCATGTTAGAAGTGCAAACTGGGGAAGATCATATACAAGAAATAGGAGTGCCATTTTAAGCCTTACTACTTCTGCAACTGCACAATCCTTTTATGGGGAGATTTAAGTTTCTGAGATGAAGCTGTTTCTATTTTCATCACTGATAGTAAAGTAACAGATACAGAAAGGGTTTTTAAAAATTCAGCTGAACATGAAATATTTTAGTAACCTGTAACTTTATCTAGGCATCAATTTCTAATCAGCTCCTTTAGCTGCTGCTGGACTGATGCGATTCCGTATTAAACATGTTGTCAGTCGCTGTTTTAGCACAGATGCTGCTGCATCTGCCCACAAACTCACCACTGCTACTTCTGCAATGCGTGGGAGCTTCTGCAGAGGGAGATGAGAAAAAGGGTTGAAAAGATTCCAAAACAAGCTGCTCCAAGTGATAAATGTCACGCCAGTCTTCAATTGATTAATAATTGTATTCACACATGGAATCGAAGCAGATGAAAAACCAAGCAGATTGTTTCCTGTTAAAAGACAAAGAGCTGAGAAAGGGGTTGGGAAAGGCAAATAGAACGGAAATAGGGAAGTGTAATTGCATTTTTTCCTTTTTTTTTTCTAACGCTGTATGTTTTTTTAAGTGGATTAATATTAAAGAAACAAGATGAAATGAAATAAAGTATATAGAGGTTTAAAGCCTCCAGCCTTGCTTTGTCTCTGGTTGTGTTGGTTAGTTAACTTAAGCTTTATCAGTCAAGATTAAGGCATCATCAGGAGATACTTGACTATTTCTAGCACCCCAGGTGGACTTGTAGACAGATAACTCAGGTTTTGCTGGGAATGCTTTGCTTTGAAAATTAAGTTTCTAGAAAAGATTAAAGATAGAGAATGAGACAGTGATTTTCCAGAATCAGGGCTGAGGAGAGGAAACGAGAAGATCTTGATTAAAGGATCCAGAGTTGCAAATGTGGAGGATGAACAAGTGGAAATATGTGTAGCGTGAGGATCATAGTTAGTGTCTGCATTCAGGATTTCTGTTGTCACTGTTCGTGCCATGGTGGGAGGGGCAGGACGAGCTTTGACAGATGATGGATATGACAGTTGTTCCACTATGGTGATCATTTTGCTACATATACTTACAACATCATGTTGCATGCTTTAAATATTTACAATAACATTTTTAGAAAGAAATGAAACTTTCATGGAAACTATGGTTTTAAGTTGGTAGATAAACGGTATTTTAACACAGAGAAAACATGAGAAGAATATCGTTCTGTGAAAGTCCCATTAGATGCTAAACCACCTTCGCTATGGCCTTTCTTGAAAAATGTGTTCTCCTTTTCCAATCAAGCTTTACTTAGGACTCCATCAGCATTTTCCAGATATTTTTTTTTTCATAGGGAAGAATGGTAATCCATTGGGGCAGTAAGTGTTGATCTGCAAAAGTGAAGTGAAGTGAGCTTGAGAAAGTAGCGTGTGTGCTCTTACTAAGCAGGTCCATGGTGCACACTGGAAAAGTGAGACTCTGAGACTCCTTCAGTGGAAAAACCCAGTGAACTGACAAATTCCCAAGCGTGTAACTATGGAAATCATTCTTACACAATCTCAACGCACGTTTCCAGAAATTTCCATGAATGTTACCCCACTTGGGTTTAAAGCAAACACATATAAACAGATTCTGGTAAGGCGTGTGTTACAGCAGTTAAGCCGCTGTTTAGGGTGTTCGGTTGCCAAGCTGCAGCACTTACACTCCAGCTTTGGCTCTGCTCTTGATGCCAGCTTCCTGCTAATGCACATCCTGGGAGGTAGCCATGATGGCTCAGCTAGTTGGATCCCTGCCACCCATGTGGGAAACCTGGGTTGGGTTCTTGGTCCCCTATTTGGCCTGGCCCAGCCCTGCCTGTGCTGGACTTTTAAGTACACCAGCAAATGGGAGATTTCCCCACCTGTGTGCCTCGCTCTGTCTTCTATATAAATAAATATCAAAATATGTATCTGAATGGTAAAAAGAATAAGAACTAGTAGAAGGTCAATTTACACTGTGTTTCTGCTGTTTCAAAGCTTCTCTCCTGCTGAGCTGCCTGCGCTAAATCATGTACCATTTTCTCTAGAGATTTTAGCCTCTGGAGAGACAGATAAAGGAGAAATTTAATAGTTGTCTAGGTTTTATATTCTTGTGTGTCCTCCCAGTTGAACTCTAGGGCTTTAGAATAGAAAGAAGGTGGGGAAATGAGCTGGCAAAAATATAGGTTAGCCAAGCAGAATTTTCTGCACTAAATTATGACTCCTGAACAGAAGGACAAGGCAAAATATAGCTTAGGAACTCTGAGAAGGACATGGTTAGAAGGAGAGATGCCTTAATGATTAAGAGCTCCCCAAACTGAGTTGGTGGTGGGAGCAACAGAGAGGCAAAGGAGGGTAAGTAGTCTTCTGGGAAAATACTGGATAGAGAAGGAAGTAGCCCCAGAGAGGTGGCGGCTAACTATTTTCAGAGTAGATTGCAGTGAGGTCATTTGTAAATCCTGCCTAGTTCTGAATGCCTGTGGAATAAAAGAAATGCTTTAAACATTTTCATTCATAAATAAACTTGTTATTCTCTCAGTGAATAAATATTGATTGACCGTCATGCATAGCATCATAAAAAGGAATTTTAGGAAGTAAAGACATATAAAAGGCAACTTCTGCTTTCAGGTAAAAAGTGCTACAAATGTTTTTGTAAGAAAACAAAAGTATGGGAAAGTAACCCATATAGAGTATTACCATTTTTTTTTCACAGAAGAGTAAGGGGATTAGAAGTCAAGAATATTAACCCACCAGGGATACCCAGGGTGAGCAGGAATAAGGAATAAAAGTCTTGATTTGGTGGGGGGGAGTCCCAGCGTGGTACTATAGCAGCTAAAGTCTTCATCTTGCACCTGCCAGGATCCCAGATGGATACCGGTTCTAATCGTGGCAGCCCCACTTCCCATCTAGCTCCCTGGTTATGGCCTAGAAAGCAGTTGAGGATGACCCAAAGCTTTGGGACACTGCACCTGTGTGGGACACCCAGAAGAAGCTCCTGGCTCCTGGCTTCTGATCAGCTCAGCTCCGGCCATTGTGGCCCCAGTGGGCAGAAGCTCTTCCTCTCTGTCTCTCCTCCTCTCCAAAGATCAGTGTTCAAACATTAGTACATTTCCCAGTGAATGTTGGTATTTGATCTTTGGGACTCAGAGAGGTCTCAGGATACTACTTTCAACAAAGAAAGTGATACCAATTTAATGACTGGCTTAGGCAAAAAAAAATCTAAAGTGCTTTATTTCAACAGCCTCCCATTATTCATTATATCATGATGATTAAAAGCAGGAACCTGGGATCCAGTGTGATTGCTCAGTGGCTAAATCTTTGCTTTACATCAACTGGGATTTCATATGGGTGCCGGCTCTTGTCCCAGCTACTCCACTTCCCATCCAGCTCTCTGCTTGTGGCCTGGGAAAGCAGTCGAGGACATCACAAAGCCTTGTGACTCTGTACCCATGTGGGAGACCTGGAAAAAACTTCAGATCGACTTAGCTCTGACCATTGTGGCTACTTGGGGAGTGAACCAGTGGATGGAAGATCTTTCTCTTTGTCTCTCCTTCTCTCTGTAAATATGCTTTCCCAATAAAGATAAAATTATATATATATATATATATATATATATATATATATATATATATATATATATACACACACATATATTTAAAGTGGAAGCCTGGATCTTAAATATTCAAACTAAAGCTCTGATACTTATTGACCTCATGGCCTTGGTCAGGGTACCACATAAACTCCTGAAACCTCTCATTGCTCTTGTGTAAGATGAAGACAATGGTATTGTTGAGGGATTGAATAAGTGGAGAAATCTCATACAATACAGAGCCTGGTTCTGAATCACAGAATAGTTTAAGAAATGATTGCTTCCCTTACAAACTAGCTATTCTTACGTGAAAATTATTTTTTCAGGACAACTACTGAGCCACTGATGTAGAACTTAGCCACATGATTTGAAAGGCTATTCAAGAAGAGTAACAAACTATGATGGAACCACATGGTAGTTTTCTTAAGATATGAGTGTCTGGAAAATACTAATGCATACCCAGTCCTCAGATGACAAGTAGGGTCACGTACCTTTTCTTTTTCCTCTCCCCTCGTTTCTGCTCAGCTACAGGTGAGAAGCCGGTAACTTCCAAGCAGGTGTCCAGGTGTGAGAAGAGGCAGGCGTGGCCATGCAGCAGTGCCTGAGAATTTTTGATAGAACTACGCCTAAGTTCCACACTGCACTGGAAGGGCAGGGAGTCTTCACCGTCACTGCGCATGTGTATTTGCAACACACACGCCCATGCGCACAGGCATGCTGACTTCAGCGGTCTCTCTAACCAGATTCATGACTGCCTTGTCAGTCTGGCGCTCTTGTATTTTCCTCTGTGGAGGTCAACAACCCGGGGTGGGGAGGGGTGATGAAGACCAGACGAAATCTAGATCATCTGTCTATGTAATTTCCTGTACTTGGCAGGAAGAGTCATTTAATTTCTTAGAGACTGCCTTTTGCTTCTGCTGTGAAAAGTGTCAGAAAAGAATTCTCTCTATGAATGCTTAGACAATTTCAGAAGGATTCAGTACTCAGAACTACTTTGAGTTCTGGAGGCTTTTGGGTTTGGTGAATGATGTACTCAACATTGCTCTAGTTAGGTTTGTGGCCATTTCACAAGCTTCCCTGTGTGATTGTTTGCTATATGGCAAAAATGAGCATGCAAACCAACCAGCCTGCCCCTTGTTAGCTTACGTCCTCCACCTGAATGTAAGCCCAAGGAATCTCAAGAGTGTGAATTACATCCTAAGTTGGGCCTGATGTTCTTGCATAAATATGTATATATTTGCATATTTCACATGATTAGCAGGTATACTTGCAGAATTCTGAGGGAGATAATGTTTATAATTTGGGGTTAATATTTTTACAGGAGGAAAAATGCTTTAGGATGGTGTTGAAGGTATGAAAAGTCAATCTAGGGCGAGGCCTTGTTTTCTTTTTTTTTTTTAATTTTTTAAATTGTATTTTTGTTGACAATATTTACATAGTTAATTACGGTAAAAAAAAAAAAAAAGGTTCAGGGGGTATAGGGAAATGGGTAATAGTATTATGTCCATATTGTTTCCATCATGTATCTGAGGTAAAGGGGGATATTGACGGAGAAGCCCCACCCAGTTTCCCACCCATCCCAGGTCCCCGATGTGGGGTATGCTCTGAGATCCTTGTTCAAATGGTTTTAATAGTTCTCCAGTTATGAATCGCTGCCAGTTTCACTCGGTGAGGTCGTCCACTGATTGACACAGTCCATCATAGAGTCTTCATTTGCCCAGTATTTCGCTGCCAACATATAGCTGAGATGGTTGATTGACTTGCTCTGTCCTCTGTCTTTTCTTGGCTAGGGTTCTGAGTCCAGCAGTTCGATTGGGGAGATCTCCAAAGAAACTTTGAGGTATTCCCAGACCAGATTCTTGCATGTTCTAGCAAGCACAGGGCCCAGCACAGTCCATCACCCCGATCAGCTGGTGGTTTCAATTGCTGGGTTGGTCCTGTTTTCAGTCCTGATTTCCGCTGGAACCAATGGGTGTTGCAGTCCAGCCTGGTTCTGCCCAGCACACACTCGGCCCCCGCATCAACCAGTGAGAGCTGCAGCCTAGTCGGGGCGACCCACAATAACCCCCACCAGGCCCGCCCCCTACCCTGGTTTGTCAGTATGTATAGCAGACTAGTCCAGTCTGTCCCACATCCTATTTGGCTACTTGTCAGTGGGTATTAAAGCTTAGTTCCATCTAACCAACTCAACTCTCCAGCCCTCACGGATATTGTTGAGTGCCTCTCTGTCTAGCCACCCCAGCCCCCGTCTTAGTTTTCATGCCCTTCCGCGGGAGTAGTGACCCAAGAGGGGGGAACCCACTATTTCCCTCCCAGGTCTCTCTCAGTCCCGGTTTATGCACTCTTCGGGTGGTTCTGTAATTTGACTTGACAGAATTAGTCCCCAGTGCCAGCTTCCGCCAGTTGATGCTGTGGCTAAGCCCAAACATCCCTCACCCACTCTAATTTATGCTTGCACCAGCAGGAATAATCCGCCCAGCCTGGCTTTTCCCTGATCTAGTCCACGTGCAGCGCACAGGTGTTGCAGCCTTGCTTAGTCTGGTCTGTCCCCATCCCAGCCCAAGCTCTCCAGTGGGAGTAGCTGTCCGGGGAGGGGACCAGCCCCTTAATCCCCCCGACAGCTCTGCCCCTCCCTTCCTGGCCTTGTTTTCAAGCACTATTTGGGGGACTTGCAGATTGGGGCAGGATTCACCCCTTCCTGTATTCATTATGGTTTTTTATAGTTTATGAAATATTTCTATATGATAATATATACTTTTTTTTAAAAGATTTATTTATTTTATTACAAAGTCAGATATACAGAGAGGAGAGACAGAGAGGAAGATCTTCCATCCGATGATTCACTCCCCAAGTGAGCCGCAATGGCAGATGTGCACCGATCCGAAGCCGGGAACCTGGAACCTCTTCCGGGTCTCCCACGTGGGTGCAGGGTCCCAATGCATTGGGCCATCCTCAACTGCTTTCCCAGGCCACAAGCAGGGAGCTGGATGGGAAGTGGAGCTGCTGGGATTAGAACCGGCACCCATATGGGATCCCAGGGCGTTCAAGGCGAGGACTTTAGTCGCTAGGCCACGCTGCCGGGCCCGATAATAAATACTTTCAAGATTATATCATACAGTGTCCTTTTCTCCATGTCAACTGCCTCTTTTCCTGTTATGATCATCAAGAATTCCTCACTCTGTGAAACTCATGTCCCAGTTTTTAAGTACAATAGGATCTGTATGTCTATATTATCTACATATTAGGTGAATATGATAAAATACTGAGCATTGCTTAGTTTTAAAACGAAAAAAGTATTTTGACAGCCCATAGAAAAATGGATATAATTTGAATTTTCCATTAACTCTTTGAAGGCACTTCATCTAATAAAGTTATTTTGATTTATTTTGTATGGTTGAGTGTTCTCTTTATTTTGTATTTTTTTTTTTTGGTTGGTTATTTTATAAATTTTTTTTTTAACTATTTGTTATTTTCCTCTCTCAACAAGTACAGGAATACCATTAGTCCCAGAGGTTTGTGTGTCTTTCTCCTCTAAAATCTCATAGATGACTGATAGCATTGGTCTTCTTGACATCCGCAATTCTCTTCTTCCTAATCCCCTCTCACTACATCCTCCAGCATTGTCAAGCTGAAAATGAGGCCTGATCCTTGTGTCTAGTATTGAATCATTGGATGTACCATGTGGTTCAACTCGAGGACAGGCAGTTTTGTATTCTGAAGATCCAGTTCATGACCATGTTTTCTTCTTCCTTTTCTTTGGTTTTTTCCCTCTGGGATGAGCAATGGTCAGGTTCTAAAGACTTAACCAGTTAACACACAAGGCTTTTCTTTTCTGGCACTTAAAGCAGTTTTTATCTTGCCTACTTCCTCTGCTCAAATGTTTTACCAAGATAATGGAATCTTCATGTTATGTAGTTGGGGAAGTGTAATTTTCATCTTGATTTTGTGGTTTCTTAAAAAAAAACTGTTCTGTGCATTTTTGGAAGCTGGTTATTAGGAAACCAACTGCTTGTCCTGATCTCAATTCAAGTGTGTCCTAATGTCTTACTAGAGAGGCATGGTGGCACTTTAGAGAAAAGGGCCCCAAAAACTCTGAGTTGGAATTTGTTAGAAGAAAATTATGTTTTTTTTTTTCCTTAAAATGCCAGAGGATATCTATTTGCACATGGAGAGGACCTGCTGCTGAAGAAAAATCAGCTCACCTGGTTCTTCCCCATCACCTGTGTCTCCAGTTCAGCCCGTGTCTACCTCGGTTCACGTTAAAATTCCCTCCGCTCACCTGGTTCTTCCTTGGTCCCTCATATTCCCTCCATTCACTCGTGCCTTCTGTCAGCTCTCCTAGCTCTTCCTTCAGCACAAGTGTGTCCTGCTGCAGGGAACAGGAAACCTGAGCGAATGAACTCTGCATCTCAGAGTCTGGAATCCAATGCTAAGACATTCTGAAAAAATTCCTTTCAGTGGCTCTCAAAATCCATGAAGATCAAGAAGAGCCTCGGTAGGGTTCTTCTGAGGCTCTGACACACCAATGCCCCTTGTCCAGGGCTGGGAGCCAGGACAAGTGGAGGAAATGACTGCCAAGCGCTGTCTGAGAGCCCTGGCCTGGCAGAACTGCTGGTCTGCCTCTGAAAAAGTTTAGGTGTCCTTTGTTGGCTTATGGCTGGTGGGAAGGGCATAAATCCTTGGGTTTTCCTTGTAGTACTCACTGAAGAGGAAGAGAGTTTTTCTCTAAAATAGTTGGAACATTTGAGATAGAAACATTTCAACAGAGGCTTGAGTTCTGACTAGGTGAATGTAGCCTTGTAAAACAGGCTTTTCCACAAAAGTTTCTTGTTTTTAATTGACTCAAAATACCTTATCAGACATCACCTTTGCTGTGCTTAAGAGGACCCACCCTTTTAGTGTGGGGGGGAGGGGAGGGAAGGAGGGAGGAGGAGAGGAGGGAGGGAAAGGAGGGAGGGAGGGAGGGAAGGAGGGAGGGAAAGGAGGGAGGGAGGGAAAGGAGGGAAAGGAGGGAGGGAGGGAGGGAGGGAAAGGAGGGAGGGAGGAAGGAAGGAGGGAGGGAAAGGGAGGGAGGGAGGGAAAGAAGAGAGGGAGGGAGGGAGAGAGGAGGGAGGGAGGGAGAGAGGAGGGAGGGAGAGACAGAATGAGCATTTTCTTGCGAGCCTCTGTTAGAGCTCTCCTAATGCTCTTCTTGCCCAGAATCTGGTCATGGGCCTGTAGTGACGGTTTTTATGCAGGTAATCAGTAAACTCTCATTTACAGCCAGAATCCAACTGTGTTGTGCATAAATACAGTTAAAAAAAAAAGTACTCTGCTGGCAGGACACAGTCATTGCTCTGATATCTTTTAGGCTGCCGAGAAGGAACATGCTGTTGTAAAACTGCTGTCCCAAGCAAAAAGTAAAATGACTTTCAGGTCTACACTATTTTACAGAGTACCTGTTCAGCCAGAGCTTGCAAAGGGTGGGGCCCTTCATGGCAGTAGGTGACCCGGCTCCTTTATTTCATGGTCTCCTCTCTCCTTGCCTCCTTGCTCTGTAGGTCATGCTCCTTGTGTGTCTGCTCCCCAGTGGTGAGGCCCTTGCTCCTCAGCCTCCTGCGTTCTTGAGGTAGGTTGCATCCTTTGTCAGCATGCCTTGTATCTTCTCTAGCTCTCCAGCAAAATATTTGCTCTTGGATGTGGGAGTCTTCTGAAAGGCCATGGAAAAGGTATATTACGAAAAAGCCATACACAGTTGCAGCGCTTTTTTTTTTTTTTTTGCATCAACAAAAATCTTACCTTTTCATTGCCTTTACTGGTATGTCTTTCTTTAGTGTCTTGAGGGATGTTTTTGTCCCTACTGAGAATTTTAGATATAGCAGGAGTGTTTTTCAAGACCCATTTATTTTTTTTTTATTTTTTTTTATTTTTTAAAGATTTATTCATTTTATTACAGCCAGATATACACAGAGGAGGAGAGACAGAGAGGAAGATCTTCCATCCGATGATTCACTCCCCAAGTGAGCCGCAACGGGCCGATGCGCGCCGATCCAATGCCGGGAACCTGGAACCTCTTCCGGGTCTCCCACGCGGGTGCAGTGTCCCAAAGCAATGGGCCGTCCTCTCCTGCTTTCCCAGGCCACAAGCAGGGAGCTGGATGGGAAGTGGAGCTGCCGGGATTAGAACCGGCGCCCATATGGGATCCCGGGGCTTTCAAGGCGAGGACTTTAGCCGCTAGACCACGCCGCCGGGCCCCAAGACCCATTTATTTTTGCTGGTAATCAGGTATGGTTTGAACATATGCAACTTTGCCTCATTTTGATGCAGCTAGTAATTGTGCAGAAAAGTTTAGTAATAGAAAATCGGATTTCAGTGCAGGGAAGGTACTTTCGTCATTATTTATATTCATGGATCCATTCAATTTTTCAGTATTATTTCATTGTGCATATAACAAATCTCACAAAGTGAGATTTGGCTTGTACTCTTATGGGACTATTAAAATCACAAAATGAAAGTTGCAGCCGTGTGTAATAATGCTGTTAGCATGTGTTATAAAGAGAATGAAGAATGAGAGAAGGCTTTGCTGAGTGACTGACAGTTGAGATGAGGTTCACTAGAGTGACAAGCATCAACTGGAAGAGGTGCAGGGTGGCAAGCAGGCGTAGGTGGGCATGGTACCCCGAAGCAGCGGCAAGCAGGCCTGTAAAGGAGTCAGGATGCCTTCAGGAATTTAGAACAAGCAAAGTCACTGAAGTACTTCGGGAGCGGGATGCCATGATCGGACCTGTATTTCAGAGAGCATACAGATTAGATGGAACAATGATTGTAGGAGGAAAATGCAAGCAAATCACTCCAGAAACGAGGAGAACAAGGGTGGCTGACAGCAAGTGGTACTGGTGGAGACGAACCAAGGTAGACAGAAATGGAAGGTGGAGATTTCATGAAACTTGCTAAAAGATTGGATGTGAGCGGAGAGGGCAAGGTGAGGCCCGGGCTGCACATTTCTTGGCTTCTCAAGGCGATGGGTGAGAAAAGATAGAAGAGAGCCAGGGGCAGGTTGGATGATCACAAGATAGATTTTCGTTAGACTGAGGTGCTTTGGGGATTGTTGAGGTGGAGATGTCATAAAGATGCTTGGATTTCTGTATCTGGAAACCAAGAAAGGATTCACATTGGAGTTATTGATAAGGGAACCAAAGTTTTAAGAAATTCTTGCTCAAAGTCACATACCTATTAGGGGGTAGAGCCAAGATTAAATGTGTTTTTGGTCGGGTATATTCTTAATGCTTAGGAGGGAAAAAGACACATCCATGCAGGATGGTTAGCCTGTGCAGTAGGCATCAGTGGTGCTACCATTGATAAAAGGGCCCAGCTGAAGTGACAGAAAACAAAAACATGTTTTTGCTTTCTTTGTAACCTCGTTTGTATCGAAGACTTAAAGGCTGTGTTGATTTTTAGCTGTAATAGTTTCCTTATGTCAAAAGATGGACAACTTATTAACAGACTGCACACGAATGTCTCTAGACATCAAAGGTGTTATTCAAGGAATAAATGTAAAGAGACTTAAATCATTGCAACTTTTTGTTATGTTCTAAATATGTAGTATCCCTGAAAGACTATAAGCCTTGTCATGGTTGTTGTATTAGAATAGCTAAGAATATGTGCTTTAGGAAAAAAGTTGATGGGGGAGTACAATGATCATTCAGATAATATTGGAATTATTGGAGAAGGTTATAGTGTGTGCTTATTGTCCTGAAAACAGGGCAAATGTGCCCCTTGTTCAATTTTATGTGTTTGATCTAAATGAGAGCAAAGAGAAGCAATGGGCTGTTAAATACAAGAGTTCCATAGAATTATAATTCTCTGGTACACGTTCTCAGAAGATTGTTTTTAAATGCTAATGACACTATTACTTCCCAAAGTATCATCATGTTTAAAATCACCTCTCTGTGGCAAGGGTGAAATCTGTCTTTATGGAATAAAAATGTCCCAACTCTGATTTGTTTTGCAAGGGAAGAATGATTTAAATGTTATTCAGTGTCTTTTTCTCTTGTTTCAAAGATGCTCAAGGGTTTTGAATCCCCAGATTTCCATTTCAATTAAGTCTGAAGTTGCATGTTGAAGATTGCTTGCAAATTTCTGCTTCCCTCCTCCTCAGCCTCACCCCTTATACACTCTTTGCTCCATAGCAAGGGGAGTGATCTGTTATATGGTCACAGAGCATGTCTTCTGTAGTCTCATTTTGCTTAGATTTGTCTTGGCTGCCACTCGTTGAAGGTTGTTTTGAAATGAAAAGAAAATCTGATGAGATTTTAATGCAATGAAAGACACCAAAATACCACCATAAGAAATACCTTGAATCAGTACCCCCAGAGAGCTTCCTTTAGAGCTCCAGCACAGTGGTCCTCAGTCCCACACTAATTCCTGAGGCAAAACATTGAAGTGTGTGGCTAAGTGTGATCACCTCCCAGAGAGGACCTGAACTTAGGAAAAAATGAGTAAGGTATTAAATGATGGTGTAAATGCTTATTGCTCTAATAGGTGACAAAGTATAAATCCTGTGAAGCATTCGGATTTATAATCTATGTGCTTTCATCACATCTGGGAATGTTGCTTCATGATGAAATCCTAGGATGTAGGACCAGAACTTGCAGGTGTCTTAGGTTGCCATGCATAGTTGCACAGGTCACCTACTGTACAGTTATTTTGCTCGCTCCTGTAATAGCAGTTTGTTAGAAGAGATGCCGCTGTAAGTGAGGATAGTAGGATGAATGGGTCACAGAGAAGTCAATGTGTGTAACTCCTATATTATTTTCATTTCCTGCAGCAAGAAGGGTGCTCTTCAAATTGGGAAGTCAAAAGAAATACTACAAGTCTTAGATAAGGTGAATATGACATTCAAGGTTGAGCACAAATGAGCATGAAAGCTGTCGGCTGCCCCTACTTTTCTTTAGCTATTATGGTAGAAGCTGTTTGTCCACCTTGTTGGACCTGAGCTTCTGGTGTCTTAGGCATGCTGGGAAGAACTACAGTTCCTCTGCATTTTGCCTTCCTGCTGTTCTGATTCTGTGCTGTCTGTATTCGAAGCTTCTTTACATTTTTCCTCTGCTGTTGATAAGCTTCCCTATTCTGATGCTGGGTGGGATATTAGGGTTATGGTTTCTAGGTGCCTTCATCCATTTTCTGCTGCTACAACAGGTTATCTGAGACAAGGCAATTCATAACAAATTACTGGCTTACAGTTCTGGAGAAATCCAATATCAAGGTGTTTTTAGAGCTATGTAGCTGTGTCATCCCGTTTTGCAGAGCTGAGGGAAGGCAGGAAGAGAGGGAATGGGAAGGAGGGAGGAAGAGAGAGAGGGAAGCAGAGAGAAGAAGGTTGCATTTTTCCTTTCATAAGTTCACTTCTTTGATAATTAATTCATTCCCTTGTTAATAGCATTAATCCATCTATGAAGACTATCTAATTATCTCTTAAAGGTCTAACATCTCAATTAGTCCAATGGCAATTCAATCTCAATATGATGTTGGGGGCAAACATTCAAACTATTGCACTGTCATTCTTAAGTCTAGCTGAGAGTGGAGTGTTAAAGGTAAATTAAAAAAAGACAAAGTCCTGACATGCCCTCAGATTTTCATTTCACTCATTAAAAAGGGAATCATTAAATTGAAAAGAATTCAAAGAACATACAAACATGTAAGGGTAGTTGGAAATTTGGAAGTGGATTGGGCAATAGTTAGTTCATGTGCATCAGTTTGGACATAGGAACAGTTTACTCAGACTTATACAAGTACAGAGTTTTAAAGTAACTGTACTGAGGTACAAATATGTGTGACTATAAGATTGTACCAGACAGCACATGTAGTAAATAACATTGGTTTCAAAATTTTTCCCCCGATTGCCATGATATTCAAATGGCAGTTTTCAAGATTAAAATTGAGTCATTTAAGATTAGCTTGTTTCATTTAGTAATACATGTTAAGATTCTGCTATGTCCTTTCCTGGTGATAATCCATTTTCTTATAATGCTGAATAGTATTCCATTGTCTAGATATATCATAGTTTATTCCACACCTACTCAAGGGCATCTTGGTTGCTTCCAAGTTTTGTCAAATATAAATAAAACTGCCATAAACTCTGTGCAGTTTGTGTGTGTGATGTGTGGGTAGTTTTCAATATCTTTGAGTCAGAAGTGCAATTTCTGGATCATATGGTGAGAATTTATTGGACTTTTGTAAGAAACTGCCAAATTGTCTTGGCTATAAGATTTGGCCTTCTCATGGGCAATCAATGAAAGTTCCCGTGGTTGCACTCCTTCCCTAGCATTTGGTATAGTCAGTCTTATAGATTTCGGCCATTTGTATGAGTAGGTAGTGGTGTCTCATTGTTCTACTTTGCAGTTAGATTTCTGGTGACATATGGTGGGAAGCATCTGGTTCATTTGCTTATTTGTCATCTGCATATTTTTCTTGTTGAGGTGTCCATTAAGTTCTTTGGCTTCTGTTATCTGTAATATTCTCATGCAAATGTAGTTAATTTTCCAGGCAGTTCCATATGCTAATAGCCATAGCTAAGGTCTGTGTGGATGGGAATTTGTCATTGCAGTCTCTAATGTTTTAGTTGTTTTTGGCCCCTGTGCTTCTCACTGCTCATCCTTCTTAGTTTCATGCGGCAAATTGGAGGCTTAGGAACCAGTGGATCTGGGGGAAGACAACACCCCAGATTGGGTCTTCATCAGCAGGGTGTTGGGCTTTCCATGATACCTGGATACAGTAGCGCCTCAGGTGTCTCTGGTTAATGCCTGGACTTTGAAGCCTGTTTATCATTGTTTCCATTTGGGACATAAAAGCAGTTGGTCTTAAGGTTTTAGCTTTCCAACACTTTAGTTTGTACAGTGCGTCTAACTTTCCAACTCATCTTGGAGACGAATCAAAGTTAGGCTGAATTTCTCTCTTGCATAGTCACAGAACACCGTTTTAAATATTGAAACAACATTCTGATTTTGTTTCTTTCATATTCCAGAATGTTTCAGTCTTGGTCAGCATATGATTTCCTAAGGCAAAGCAGGGAACAATACGGTCAGATATTTTGCCATCTTAACACGAGGATAACAGCCCTCTACCCTACTATATCTGTGTGCTTACCATAATCTTTTCATAGCTTGCATTTGTATTAAATCCATTTATTATTTATTTCAGGTTTGGCCACATATAGCCATGGACTTAGTTATAAAATTTTGTACCAGTTAAGATCAGGCTGACTGAGCTGAGGATAACAAAAAGATACAAAACACCAGGAGACAGACACTGTTCTCTCATGGGAAGTCCTGGGATTGGCAGTTGAGGGTTAGAGCAGTGACTCTTCTCACAAAGTGTTCAGGGACCCTGCTTCCTGCTCACAGACACACTGCTCCTGGGCTGGAGATGTTGCCTGCATGAGATCCAGCCATCCCATCCAGATTCCAAGTGACTGAGCGTGGGGTGTGGAGGTGGCACACCAGCTAAGATATCTATATGCTACACGGCTATATGATTCTTTCCTTGGAATTCCGTTAGGCATTATTTAATTATATGACATTAGCTCCAAGAAGGCTGATTTAAGCAGGTGGGTTCGGGGAGATGTATGTTGAGAGCTACTTTATCACCATGGCCTAGTCAATTAACACCTGTTAGCTTATGTTCTTTCTATGGCAGTTGCTTTCTTATTATAATATTAAGGTGACTTTTCAAGTATGAGTCACATTAGAAGATAAGTAGAAATTCAAATTCCAAAGCTCAGTTGTCACATTTCAGGTATTACAATTTGGTAATGCCAGTGTTACAACATGGGAAAGACATGCATTACTGTATTCTCAGTTTTCAGCAAATTTTCTTGGCAGGAGGGTCATCCCAGGCAGCCTATCATGCAATGTTTTCCCCTTATCTACATTGTCAGTTTGTGTTGAGAACCAAGAACTGATTCGCTTGGTTTCTAAATTAGATCTATTTCCACTATATCGTGATGAGAACAACACATTTATGCACAGAGATGTAGACTTGAAGATAGGCTGGGTGGTCTGGGTACCTCTTAAGTTGTGGAGCAAGGACACAGATCTCATTGGTCAAGTGAGGTGGAAAAGGAGAAGAAGCGACACAGATGGGCACTTTGGTGGAAGCCCATATCCAATTCTAGTCTCCTTATAGCATACTTGATACTTCACATCTTCCTGATCTTATTGTTCATCTCTTTCTTGGTGCAAATATTATTCCAATTTTTGTTTCAGTGCTTCAGGGAGACAGAAGAGAACATCAAGCATGAGTGGAACTAGATTTGCTCAGAAAGCAAGAATGTGGTCCTACCTGGTGTGCAGGACAGTGCACCATAGATATAATAGGGTATGCATTTGCTTCACAAGGAAAAGGGAGGCACTTCATGCTTCTGTGGCACTGCAACCACACACATCAGGGGCTCTGTCAGGGTCACAGGTGTTACAGGGACTTTGCTACACTTGGCCTCACCAAATCATTTCTCTTAAATGGTTGTAGAACAAGGTGAAGAGGAAAGAAACCGGCCTAGACTCAGATTATCTTCACCAAAAGACAACCAGGGGTGGTCTTCCTTGCCTATCCATCATGATGCAGGCCTCTGATTAAGAGTCGTAGGATGACTGGAGAGAAAGCAAGGGTGACATGTAGGCACTTCCACAGCAAAACTGTGTGATGCTGTGACATCCTGACACTGATTACACAGGGTTGTTTTTTTTTTTTGCGTACCTGGTCAACTGGGGTATGTCCAGACCGGCATCACTATAATCAGTAGTGGGATGCAAAGTACAATCGGATGGCTACTCCCTAACCTCTATCCTTTATCTACCCCTTTTCGACCTTGTTGGTGATCAAAATCATGCTCGACAATGACTTGGTGTGAGAAAGCTTGGTTGTGTAGCGTGTTAGCTTTTACTCTGGGAGGTGGAGTCACAAAGGCTATTCTCTAATTCTCTTGATTCTGAGAAGATATTCAATCATGAGGCCTCTGCTATCAAACAATACTTTTTAGTGATGCATATCTAGGGGTATGATAGATGCTGAGAGGGATTAATGTATATTGGGGGCATTTGTTCTCAAGAAGTGCCCCTAACAGAGTTCATGGTTCAGCGTTAATGATAATGGATGATGGGGATTAAATGGAGCAGGTGTTCAAAGAAGATGTTAGTAGGCTAGGAGATCCCAGGGCTGTAAAAGGGGTAGAATTGAAAGGTGGCGAGAACTCAAGCCAAATCTCGTATTTCTTTTCTTGCTTTTGCGTGGTAAACCAAGTCTATGCATTTTTGTGACTGAACCTTTCTTATAGCTAGAAAAGCCCATGAAAATCCTAGTATGTGACCATTGATGGTGGTCAGTTCATGTTTGAGGCCACAATTCTGCTTGTAACAGTCAGGAATTTTAGGCCAGGAGGGTCAGCCTCTCATCATTGTGCAAGGACCCAGTCCAGGAACATACATCAGTAATATTGTCCTTGGTATTTTAAAGTTACTTCTAGGAGAGAGTGGGAGACTGTGTGTCGGCTCTGTATGTGAAGCATCCTGGCCCAGGGCACATGCAGAATCCATTCAGGAGTCTAGGCCAGGATTCCCCTGCACCTCTGATGCTGTGGTCTTCAGGCACAGCTCAGCTGCAGTGAGGCTCTGGGGTGACGGGGATGAGCAGAGGGACAGCTTTTCAGTCTCTTGGGGTCAATAGTGAGGTATGCAGATGCTCTGTGAGTGTCACGAGGACTCTGAAATAAGATGATTCAGGGAGAGAACAATGATGTAGAGTCATACCGAGGTTACATAAAGACCACCACAACTGTGCCCCTAGCTGACAGTTTACTACCAATTGCTGAAACTTAAACATATAGCTTATATATAACAAGAAATAGTATATTGTACAAAATGTTTTACCAACAAGTGTGAACTCAGTCATCCGGAGAATTCTTGTCTTGCTAAAATCCTGCAATTCAAGACAACCTTCCCTTTGGCGTTATTGTATATGAATGCATGGGTAGTGTGGTAGCAGGCAAAGTCAAATAACGGGCATCTCCAAGCAGAATGTATTTCTGTTTGAGTATGTGCTATATTTCACAGCTCCAGCTAGGAAAATGAAATTCCAAAGTTCTTACTTGGTTTATGATGTGAAGTTTTGCAGGAAGAGGCAACACAAGATTTATTCTATTATAAAGTTTATTTTATTATAGTGATTTCAGAAAGCTGTCTCAGAAAAGAATTGAATGAGGAAGAGATTTTGTGATTCTTTAATAAAACAGTGGAGTTGAGTAGCTCTAAAATGATAAGAGCTTTCAGACAGTGTAGCCCCAAAGCTAGGCAGCAGCGGATCAAAAGTTTAATAACATTGAATTACCACTGAGTATCAATAGAAGACGATAGGCTGATTTGAAATATTGCCATCATTTTCAGAAATCTAATTGGTTGACATGTTAACGTGATCCTGAGCATTCTGGATAATGAGAAACACATGAGGGATGAGGAAATACTGCAAAGGAAACCGTTGGAACAAAAGAAAATAAATAATACTGAGCCCCTGGATGGATATTGTTGGGCCTGGAGAAAAACACAATAATCTCAAAGTGAGAAGAGTGCCATCTCTCAGAGACTGTGTTGAAGTATTCTGAGCTCCTAGGTCTAGGCAGAGGGGAAGGAGGCAGGAAACTTGGTAATTAATGATACCTATTTTAGATTTGATGGGGATGGTGGTAGAGTGTAGTGCCATGTTTTTGCTATTAGAATTCTAAGTCATCAGCCAGAAATGGAGAAATTATCTCCATTGGGACCTTCAGTAATATGACAATGCAAAATTTATGGAGTTAAGTAGACACTAGTTTCCCCACAGAATTACTGAGATTATCCCTGAGTTGTAGGTTACTCAAATTACCCTTTAGAGAAATTTCTCTCCTAAACTTTGGAACTTGAATACTAAGCACTAACTCTGTAATGTTATGCACTGACCTAACTATGATAAAAAAGAAGCATGAATACCATAATACCTTTCGACAGCAAGAGGTAGAGGAGGAGAAAGTCAGACTAATTTTGACACTGAAGTAAGCTTGCAAATAAAGTTTGAAAGACAGAGCTGAGAAGTGCAGCCAAGACTGTAAATGATGAGCAGACGTATTCAGCACAGTTGAAACTGAATTAATAAAGCAGTTTTAAAAAGTTGCTTTCAAAAACCCTCTACTGGTTTAATAGTAGGTCAAATATCTCAAAGAAATGTATTAAAAATTAATGCTGTTAAAATTTTTAAAAAGATACCATCAATTATTAAGTAATATAGATGTGAATAGTGAGTGTGTGTGTGTGTGTATATATATATATACTCACATAAATTAAACAATGTAAATCTTAAAAACAAGGGCATTGATCACTGAACCAGTAAGATAGAACTTAACAAATTATGATATAAATGTGATTATTCCAAAAGTGCATTTTGAAGAAATGAAAAAGTTGAGAGATGCAGAAGATAGACAGGATTCTCTCTCCAAACAATGATTTCACAAGAAGGAAATAGAGGATAGAAAACCAATATCTTATGTTTTGTCTTTTTAGAAGGAAAGAAAAGTTGTTACATTAAATTTTGAAAAATCAATTAATTTTATTTTGAAAGGCATAGAGAGGGAGAGAAGACGGAGGAATTTCATCTCCTGACTTTCCAAATATCCACAACTGAGGCTGGGCCAAGCTGAAGGGAGAGCCTTGAGTTCCGTTTCCTCTCCCACAGGGTGGCAGGCACTCTGGCGCTGGATCCCTCCACTTGCTGCTCCCCGAGGTGTGTGTCAACAGGAAGCAGAATAAGAAGCAGAGCCAAGACACAAACCAAGGTGCTCCAGTCTGCCATGCAGTTCTTTCACATGACATCTTAATTACTATTTGGATTAAGGTTTTAAAGAGGGGTGTTGGTGGTGTTGTGTAGTAATTTAGGTTGCTCCCTATAATATCCACCTCCCTTATGGTTGCTAGTTCTAGTCCCGACTGCTCCACTTCCAGTCCGGCTCTCTGTTCATATGCTTCAGAAAGCATTGGATGATGGCTCAAGGGTGCCAGTCTGGGAGACTTGAATAAACTTCCTGGCTCTGAACTTGGGCCTGGTCCACTCCTGGCTGCTGTGGTGACTGGGGAGTAAATTAGTGGATGAAGGTTAATCTCTATCCTTGTCTCTATGCAATGCTACCATTCAGATAATAAACCAACAAGTAAATAAGTAAAACATGTTTAAAAAGTACAAGTTTTAAAAAGGAATGATTTCACATGTAGACACACTTTTGGTAACTGAAGAATAAACCAGTGGATGGAAGATCTCTCTGTCCTTCTCTCTCTATGTAACTCTGCTATTTAAATAAAAAAATAAGTTAAAAATATATAAAAACGTGTAAGTTCAAAAACCGAATGATTTCACATGTAAGCATGCACTTTTGCCAACTGTGGAATAAAGCAAATCTTTTTAAAAATTAATTACCAAAGAAACCCAGCTTTCATACAATTGAGTGACACTTGGATTGGTGGCAAATGTTTTACCAGCAGGAAAAGACATTGAAATAAACTGAAATACTTGTGTCTCCCAAGTGCCCTGGGAAGATAATTATCAATTTAGGATTTTATACTCAAAACTACTGATGAACATTCAGCAAAAGAACTACTGAAAGATACCTAAGGCTAAGGGTACTGAGAAGTAAATGGCATGGTGCAAGAGCTTTTTTTTGTTATATAAAAGAACTGTTTTTTATAAAAAGAATTAATTTTGGTTTTTGTATTTACAAAGAAAGTAAACTGTAAGAATAGTGAGATGGCGATATAGTTCAAGCATTTTAACGACTATCTTTTTCAGGATGGGGAAAGAGATACTGAATAACGATAGACCTCATAAAATATTTAGCATCTAGGGCTAAATAATAAAATATGTATAAGACATTTATGTCCTAAGGACATGAAATAATATGTAGCGGGATGTCCAAAATGATTATGAATCATTACCATGAAGCAATCTGGTCTGTAGATTCAGTTTATCCCTTATCAAAATATGAATGACATCCATTATAGAATTCTAGAAAATAATACTAAAATTTCTGTATAATCATAAAAGACCCAGAATATCCAAGGCAACCCTGAGTGGAAAACATTCTAGCTGATATCCTTACACTACCTGACTTCAAAGCTATGGTAACTTTGGATTGGCTCAGCTCAGCCATTGCAGCCAATTGGGAGTGAGCCAGCAGGAAGATCTCCCTCTTTGTCTCCCCTTCTGTCTCTGTGAATTTGTCTTTCAAATTAAATAAACAAATGTTTTAAACGGCATTTTTTTTTAAAGAGTTGCACATGAAGTGCGGCTGTCTGTTGTAACTGTAGTTCCAGGGAAAGACAGCACACACCTTGTGGTTGCTGCTGTGTTCTGGTCTGTGCTGTTCATGCTGCTGTTTCCAGGCTTTTTGGATGTTTCTCCCATTAGCATCAGTCCCCCCGATCAAGTTCGATGCTCCCCCAAAAACCACACAGAAAACATGTTGGGTTCTGTGATGTTTGGAATTTGTGAAGGAGAATGCAATTTTTGCCATTTTGAGGGGAAATTTGTTAATGTATAGTTGTCATTATTAATATTAATTTTCCACAAAAATTCTTACACTAAGGCATATAGAAAGTATTTTCCACATTTTTATCAGCATGTTTTTTTTTTTTCATATTCTCAGAGCAGGGGTGTGTTGCTTAAAAAATTTTAAATGTTTTTATTTTCATTAGAAAAGGCAGATTTACAGAGAGAAGGAGGGACAGAGATCTTCCATCTGCTGACTCATTCCCCAAATGACTGAAATGGCTGAGCTTAGCTGATCTGAAGCCGGGAGTCAGGAGCTTCTTTTGAGTCTCCCACGAGTGGAAGGGCCATCCTCTTTGGCTTTCCTACACCATTAGCAGGAAGCTGGATGGGAACTGGAGCAGCTGGGACATGAACTGGTGCCCATATGGGATCCTGGCTCATGCAAGTCAAGAATTTAGCTAGTAGGCCAT
Organism: Ochotona princeps; assembly: GCF_030435755.1. Lineage (NCBI taxonomy): Eukaryota > Metazoa > Chordata > Mammalia > Lagomorpha > Ochotonidae > Ochotona > Ochotona princeps. The sequence goes on along the minus strand of NC_080839.1, from coordinate 53,142,601 downwards.
CCTGCTAACTCCTTGCTTAAATAAGTATGTTTCAAATAGATTTTTAAAGTTATTTAAAATCCATTTTCCATCTTAATAGACTTGTTGTGGATGAACAAACCATAGTACTGACTTTAATACCACTCCTGGCATAGTGCACATTTTAGGAAGTCTTACAGTCAGAAACTTGGGGAGGCTGGGTGTGCACTTGCTTGTGTCACTAGGTGGCGCTGCTGAGAGTGAGCACTCAGAGATGCTTGATGGCGCTACACGTAATAGAAAATTATACCTGTTAAACAGATGATATTGGCATCTAAATGTACAAAAAAGAAACTGAATAAATGCTAAGTACATCTCAGTATTTCTGGGAAGAAGGTGTGGGAGACTAAAGGTTTCATTTTCATTAAATGTGCCATTTGTCAAGTGGGTTATTTTTAAAATACATACAAGTATATATATCCTTGTTTTTAAGTTAAAAAAGCAAAGTTTTTTTTTAAGAAGAAGCGACAGTTTCCTATGATGCATAGTTATTTTCACAATAATGAAATAGAGGACATATTGGATAAATATTGGAAATATTTCACCTGTTTTTCCCCTGCCTGTGGGTAAACTCTTAGTTTCACAAAGGGAGAGAATTCTTTTGTTTTGCTCAGCCGGTGTTTGGACAAACCCTGGTTGAGTGGACCATACTTCCTGGTCCCAGTATGCAAATGTCGGAACCAAATGGCTTTCAAAGAATTATGCTCACATCCTCCCAAGAAGGAAAGCAACTCCTTTTTGCTCTGTTGTCTTATTTAAGCCACAGCCATCGACTCTGTTACAGATGTCTTCTCATCCCCAAACAATGCTACCTTCCTTTGTACATACTTTCAGCTTCTATTTTGAATAATGTATAATTTATACATTCTCACACACAGGGGGTATCAACATATGTAAATGAAGAAATCAACTCCTAAGAGGTATTCAGTTTGGGATATCTTTTTCTACTGCTGTTGTTTATTTTAAAAACACTCTTCTTCACTTTGTTCAGAAATGTCTTAGTAGAGCACATACATTTAGCTAGCAGCTAAGACACTTGCATTTCAGATTGGCGTGTCTGTCTTCAAAGCCCAGCTCTGGGCTCCCAACTCTAGCTTCTTTCCAGTGTTGACCCTGGGAGGCAACCATGAAGGATCAAGTAACTGAGTTGCTGTCAGCCATGTGGAGGGGGTGGGTAGCTTTCCCAGCTTCTGGCTCAGGCCCTCATCCTCGTGGGCGTTTGGGGAATGAACCAGCCAATGGGGACATCATACACACTCTCTGTAGCTCCCACCCCTGCCCTTCCACCTGCCTCGCGCTCTCTCTCCGCCTCTAAAATAAAAATACCTTACCTTAAAATCTTTCCCAATGATTTTGGACATGAATCCTTTATGCTATAATAGCAGTGATGAGGGGAAACAGTGTTTTCTTATACATCTTGGGGGAACGGGGCTGCATGCGTGGCTCGAGAAAGTAAATATTAGGATAAATTGGAGTTGTATTCGTAAATAAACATAGTAACAATTTTTGGAAAAATGAAAAAGATTGTTTAATATGCTTGTATTATAAACAAGCCAAAGGAGTGTTGGGTGAAGTTTCTTGGGCGAGGCGTGGCTAGAAAGGATGGAGACGTATGTTCTAGAACTCGGAGGCTGTGCAGTCAGGTCTGAACCTCCGCTTCCTGACACAGCATCCGTGGTGCCCGAGGCAGGCTCCTTCCTTGCGCGGCCTCCGGTTTCCCAGCGGCAGCAGTGACAGAGTTATTTAGATTTGGTGAGAGGGCTTATCAAGTAGCATGTAGGTTTCCAAGGACAGTGCCTGATCCATGGAAGGTAAAGAAATACATTTCATTTCCCTTTTGGAAAAAGAAAATTCCTTCTTTCATTGAAATACGCGTTTGACTGCTTTGGACGGCACATCTGATTGGCAGCCTGTGTGATGCGGTCAGGGGGACACAGGCTGTTAGCACAAAGCTGGTGCTGCAAGATGGAAGGCATTGTACGCTTGCTTTGGTCTGAGAACTCAGAGAGGAAAGTGTCCCATTTTGCCTGGTTTGCATGGGAATCGCTTCTCTTCCTGCCAAGAACTCAGCTGCCAAACAGAAATGCCAAGTGTTGAGCCAGGCCCAAGTGGGGAGAGGCCAGGGAATGACAGTGTGTGGAAAGTCCTGTAACTTGAACCAACGGCTGAGGGGCAGTTTTGCACCATCTGTCTTCCCTCCTGTGGTGAAGGAGACCCTCCCAGTCTGAAGATGGGAGGTGGGCTGACCCATGTTCCCAGACTTGATGGATGACCAATAAGGAGAAAGCCTTCGCTGTCACAAGAGGGACACTTCATCCCTGGGGCACAGCTGGTTCTTGAGCACAAAGGATCAACTTTATCAGGAGACAGAGTAGGTGGCTATTTTAAAAAAAAGATTTATTTTATGTTTATCAGAAATGCAGAGATGCAGAGAGGAGGAGAGGCAGAGAGGAAGATCTTCCATCCATTTGTTCACTCCCCAATCACATCAGCTGGAGCTGAGCTGATCTGAAGCCAGGAGCTACTAGGAACTTCTTCCGGGTCTCCCACGTGGGTGTAGGGTCGCAAGGTTTGGGCCATGCTTAACTGCTTTCCCAGGCCACAAGCAGGGAGCTGGATGGGAAGTGGGGCTGCCGGGATTAGAAACAGTGCCCATATAGGATCCTGGTGCATGCAAAGCGAGGACTTTTGCCACTAGGCTACTGTGCCGGGCCCAGATAGGTGGCTATTTTCTAGATGACCAGGAGTTTCCCTATTTGGTTAGGATATTCTTACTGAAACACCTTCCTGTTAAGAATGATGGGGTAGGAGCAGTAGGTTGGGTCTCTCAACACCTGTGTCAGATGCAAGCTCTGTGTATTTTCTTACACTGCAGAGGCTGGAACACCATACATTTTATTTCACAGACTTCACTGTGGTAGGGGGTTTGGTTGTGATATGAGTTCCACCAGCTGGGCGTATTGGAAGTACGTCGATAGAAGTTAGTCCATGGTTTCTGATGGGTTAAGTTTAACTTGTCCTTACCTGTGTACACTCGGTTGGGTTGTGGTTTGATGATGTGGAAAGCTAGATTTCTGGAACTATCCTGGTCTAATGGCCTTCCGATTATTTTAAATCTGGTATGGGCTCTTGAGCAACTTACTTTGTTTTTGTGCCTCAATTTCTTCCTGTGAAAAATACTAAATATCTTCCAGGGATGCTATGAGGATTAGACATCTATTAAAAGTGTGTCCTTGATGGCAGACACTCAACAAACAGCAACTCTAATTACAAATAAACACCCACGGAGTGTGAGCATGTGTGGGTATATGAGGTGAAGACCCGATAGACTGCCAAAGGGAGCAACCGTGTGTGTGTGTGTGTGTGTTTGTGTGTGTTTGTGTGTGTGTGTGTGTGTGTAGAGAGTGAGCTGGTAGATGTGGGAATGGGGAGGGGAAAGTGATGTTTGGAGAAGGCAGTTAAGCAACCACCAGAGGGCGACATTTCTCCTTTTTTATGTGAAATTCAAGCCATCTAGGCTTTTCTTCCCTATGGAAAGAAAACCCAAACCCCAAAGCAAACAAACCAAAAACACCATCTATTTTTCACAGCATGTATTTGCTGAGAAGATTGTTTTCCTGATTTGGTTGAGCAGATTTTGCATGTTTTTGTTTATTTTGTTTGAGTTCAGCACATCTGGCTTGGCAATCTGAAGAACATGACTGGACATCTCACATCAGCCTCTAAGTACTCTTGGGCTAAGTCACCCCAGACATTTTGGTAAGAGTGTTTCCTGGAAGTTCAAGGAAGTTCTAGGCTTTCAGGATATAGAAGCAAATATCCCCAGAGCTCCTCTTCTCCTTTGCCGAATTCAGCTTTTACCAAACCGTAGGATTTTCACATGGTGGGTAGGGATTTTGAAAACCATGGCCGTGGCACTGCCCTGCTACTCACACCTTCCAACTGAGAAACTCTGAGGTACAACAATAGCCTTTGAAAATGGATACACCTCTGAGACTTAGAGTAAAATAATTCTCTGTGAAGTCAAGTAGCAACAGAGACAGACCCAGGAGCTGGAGGTCTTAGGTGCTTGTCAAGTCTTCACTTCTGTATTATTTTATTTTAGGTTTGATTTCCATGACCTTTTCAGTCCTGGTATCCTCTCTGAGGCTGTTTTTTTTTTCTCCTCTGAGGGGCAGGCCTTATAAATACTGAATGGCTGAAGTCTTCATTGTAGGGCAATTTTCTGGTAGCCTTGGACCAATCTAATGGTTTTGGGGGACAACTTGACATTATGTTGAGAATTAGGGAAGAGCTGGCTTAAATAGCCCAAGCTCTCTTCTAACTCTTCTTAGAATAGAGCATTCTTTAACACTTCAGCCCAGCAATTCATGATACTTCCTGTGCACAAAAGGCAGAGCGGACCACTTTCTAGGAACCTCCTGCTTGAGTGCAATAAGGCAGACATGAATAAGACTCCAGCTGTCGTGGGCAGCTATCCTGAGCCCAGAGAGACCAGCTCATGAGTTTCAGGGTTCTGTTGTCCCTTGCTGCCTATAGGAAGAAAGGAACCTGCTACATGTAATTTGTTATGTTTGTGGGTATTCTGCTTCGCCAGTCTCAAGAAAGTAATACAAGTGTGGCTCAAGATACAGCCGCTGAAGTAGCAGGCATGTGCCTGCTTGGTCTTTGTATGATGACAAGGTACAGACCCGGGGGATGAACAGAGTGTTTGTGTCCCCCTATTTTCTCTCTCCTGCTTTCTTATTAGTTTTGGAAAATGCTCTTGCAGTTGAGTCCTGAGATTGAGGAAAGAGAAATTCTACAAAAATGTATTACGTGTTATTTAGTATGATCTCTCTATAACCTCTCTGCACTTTTAAGAGAGCATCTTGGAAGGTATTGAAAAATAGGGCCTATAGGTCTGACACTTAGCCAGAATTGGAGAGAAATTTGCATAAGCAACATGATTGAACCATTGGCAAACACACATTGAGCAGTCCACCTGTGCTCAAATTTCTCAGACTCCCTTCCAAGGAATAGGTCAAAAGCACCATGGTACATAAGCTCCCTGGGGCTGCCTTTATGTGAAATATAAGATTTGTAACCGCCTGATCTCTATTACTGCATGGCCAGTGTGCTTTTTTTTTTTAATTTTTTTTATTATTATTGGAAAGCCGGATATACAGAGAGGAGGAAAGACAGAGGGGAAGATCTTCTATCCAATGTTTCACTCCCCAAGTGAGCCACAATGGCCGGTGCGCGCCGATCCGAAGCCGGGAACCAGGAACCTCTTCCAGGTCTCCCACGTGGGTGCAGGGTCCCAAAGCTTTGGGCCGTCCTCTACTGCCTTCCCAGGCCACAAGCAGGGAGCTGGATGGGAAGTGGAGCTGCTGGGATTAGAACCGGTGCCCATATGGGAATCCCGGGGCTTTCAAGGTGAGGACTTTAGCCGCTAGGCCACTAGGCCGCTGGGCCTTGCCAGTGTGCTTTTAATGTTGCCGCAACATGATCCCATCCTGTGTTTCACCTTCGTTCAGAAGCTGGGATAGGAAGTGATAATAGTAGACTAGCTGGGGTTCATAGCATCACCTCCGGTACTGAGTCAGCTCAAGTCAGGAGCTGAGGGAGGTTTTGACTTTCTGCATGTATTCAGCCTGGCCAGGAAGGAGTCGGAGCTCGGGGAGATGTCCCAGAAGCCTAGCAGGGATGCTCTTGAGGGAAGTCCAAGTATTACCTGAGCTATGCAAAGTTACTTCTGTTTTTGAGCAGTGATTTTAAATAGGATCTAACAGGGTGGAGTTGGCTCCAGGGTATTCTAGATTCCTTCCCTTTGGCAAGTGCAGGGCTGGATAGATCCCTCTCTGCGTCTAAATGACAATAAAATTAAAACTGCAGTATGTGCTATGGGACAAGACCCCTGCGAAACAGGTGTCAGGTGACAAGCAGATGTTTTAAAATTATTTCCTTTTGGGTTTGCAAGGATAATTTAGCAACCAGTTAGCTTCCTCAGTGAAAACAAAACATGAAGTCTATTTAACAAAAGTGGAAAAATCAGAGGATGGGGATGGGCATCCTCCAAGGACCAGGGGTGAAATGGCTCAGAACAAAGCCATCGGAGAGAGTGTTCCACCACCCTGCTGAGCTGAAAGCACTGATGCCGCCTCCTTACTGTCTCCTGATAGCAGTGCAAACCCAAGGAAGTGGGCATTGGCATTTTGATCTGGCCAAAGGCAGATCTTGGGGAGAGAAGCACCTTGAACCCTGTCAGAGACTTCTGTTTCCTCGCTATTCTTGTGGTAGAACTAGAAACTGACAGGAGTGGGATCCATATCCCCAAAACTGCTGCTCAGTTGCTATTCTCATGGTAAAATGAGGAACTCAGTGGGATCACAATTTGATCTTATTACTTGCAGCCTTTGGAGAGAAACTAGCATCTTGTACATTTTTAAAGCTCCCCTGTTCTTCATGCCCCGGAGATCTGAGCCCATCAGCCCATCTCTGCTTTCAGGATGATGTTGTCTACGTGCGTGCTGGCTCTTGCTGTTGGGCCTTGGTGTGCGCTAGTTCCCTTTCTCTGGAAAGCTCTTTGCTCTTCCCTCGTGTGAAACTACCCCCTTCAGCTCGAAAATCTCTTCAGCTCAGTTCTACTTGTTATCACTTTTACTCTCAAAGCTAAATCATTTATGTCTGATACCATTTAATTAGCCATTGTTTTCTTTATTAGACTCCCAAATCCATGAATGCAGAGTCTGTGTTGAGTTTTGCGTGCCATTTTATTGCTGGCACCCAACACGTTCTGGCTATAGTAGGAACTTCATGATCATTTTCCCAGTGAATGGATCTCTGACCAACTTTTGAGACCTGATTCTATTATTTGCTATTTTTGATAGGCTGAGGTTCTCACTTTAACTCCGTGCCACTTCATTTCTTCCCCTGTTAAGAAAATACAGTTCTGTAGGCTCTGGGGTTCCTCATCTCCCTTCCGTAAGTCCCCTCCCCCCTCCTTCCTGGTTTGCCCATTAGTCTTACAATGGGTAGTCCTTCATGAGCGGTCCTTAGTCCACCATTCTGCTATTGAAGTGTTTCCTGACACTGTAGGCATGAACAATGTCAGAGAATCCAGCATCCTGCTGTCAGAACATATTCAACATTTTCCCTGGGAATCCATCTTTGGTCTGGATTAGAGAGGCATACTGCACTATGTCTCCATATCTGGACATGTCAGTCTCCACTACACTTCTATTACACATCGTCTTAAATACAGAGTCAGAAAACATGATCCACAACAAGGAGAAAGACAGAAGGTTTACATCAACATGAAGTTAAACAACATGCTACAGAATGACCAAGGCGCTGCTACAGTGATGAAAAAGAAAATAAAAAACCCTGTAGAAATTGATGCATGACCCATGTGGTGCTGAAGAATGACAATAAAAATAAGAACATTAATATCCATGAGATGTAGCAATAACAGTGTTGAAAGGGACATTTACAACATCAGGTGCTTACAATCAAGATGTCTCTCGTGGATGATCTATTAATGAATCACAAGGACTCATTGAAAAAGACACAAATGAATGGGAAGTGTGAAAAAGTAAAATTCACAGCAAAAATAACTGGATTTGAAACAACAACAAAACCACGTGCAAATTGAAACAAGAAAGAGCCATTTCCTAAGATGAGCTAAACAATCCCTCAGCCACATTAACAATGAGCATCACGAGGGGACAGCCACTTAAACTTAGAAACACAAACGGTTCCAACTTTTTGCTTTTTATGTGGGTCATGACGCCGTTGGCATAGGCAGGAGTAGGGATTGTAGTTTTTTGTTTTCTAGGTTTATTTAGAAGTTTCATTGGGAGTTGAGCTCCATTCCTTAGTAGAGATGCATTCTGTTGATGCTCCTTGATTCCTGGTAGTCTGATCTCCACTACATCCTTTGTGGGGTTATGTGTGTGCTTATTCTCCTTTATTTTTTTGCTATGTATTTTCATGGAAGCTGTCTTGTATTACAGTGAACATGATATCTGTCCTTTTGGGATTGGCTCATTTCACCTAGCATAATGCTCTCCAGTTTGGCCCATTTGGATGCAAATGCTAGAATTTCATTTAATAACCTGGTAGATGTAGCACAGTTTCTTTATCCAGTTCTCTTTCAATGGGCTTCTCGGTTGTTTCCATGTTTTTGTGATTGTTGATTGTGCTGCAATGAATACAGAACTCTATCATAAAGCAATACTAAGAAATAATAAAATTAAAACAATGTGGCAGCGGCATAAAAATGGGCACATTGGTTGACAGGCTGGAATAGACTCAACCCAAGGATTAATTAACATGTGCACGAACTGTTTTAAAGACCTCTCATACAAATGGAATTTAGAAAAAATTTGCAACAAAGTAAACTTATCTTTCAATTACTTTTTCTATAAAGAATAAAAAATCAAAAGTTTATAAAGAAAATGCAGTCTATTTCACTGAATTTTTCTGGGAAACAAAGAAGACAATAGACACAAAAAGTACGCAGTAGAGCACAGTGACTCTACAGGGCAAGTCACTCTTTCTGATCCTGTTGATTGATTGTTATTCCAGGACAGGTGTAATTAGGGTTAAAAGAGGGGGTGGGTTAACATTTTTATCCCAAATGGGAGCCTTTTGCTCCTTTTCAATTCAGTGACATCTCTTATTGTTCTATCATCAAAGTCTGCATTAAGTAAGAGATCTGACACAAACCGTTTGTGTCTTCATGGGTATCTGCATTTTAAATATGATTGAAGAACAAAAGTCTTTGTCTATTTTTAAATAAATCTCACAAGCATCAGGCACCAGGAGTGAAGCACCAGGGCAGCTCACCGCAGCAGGACTGCCTTCCTCTGCCTCTGGCCAGTGGCTGGGCCCAGCCACCTTTCCACCTGTAACTGCCCTCTTCGTGGTCAGTGACCACACCCCCCAACTCTTCAGGAATTGCACCAGCTTTATTCATTTCATGGCAGACTTCCTCCAGAACATTCGGCTTATTATTTTCCTAAGTTTTGTGAACTGTTGTGACTATTTCTGGGGGCACTGGAGGCAACTTGGAGTTTTTTTTTTCTCCCAAAATGTATTCATTTTTGTTGAAAAGACAGATTTACAGAGAGAAGGAAAGACAGGAAGAGTTTACATCCACTGCTTCACTCCCCAGATGGCTGCACTGGAGTTGAGCCAATCCAAAGCCAGGAGCTTCTCCTGGGTCCTCCGTGTGGGTGCAGGGTCCCAAGGCTTTGGGCCGTCCTCCACTGCCTTTCCAGGCCACAAGCAGGGAGCTGGATGGGAAGTGAACCAGTGCCCACATGGGATCCTGGCACTTGCAGGGGGTGGATTAGTTAATTGAACCATCACACAAGGTCCGGCAGCTTGGAATTTTGCCAAATAGGTGCGACTTTTGTGTGTTTTGACATCCCCTCTCCCACTTCACCCTCAAAACTGCCATCTGTAGTGGCTCTTGGAGAACTGGAGAAGGTAACAGCCTTTACTTGGGGATTTGGAAGCAGGTGCTAGTGGTAACTGAGGGAAGGCAGGGTTACTGCGGCTCTTTCAGGATCAAGGAGGAGAAAAGAATTGTTCCCATTGGTTCTTAGGGTTGGTAGATTGCTCACTACTAATCCATCCTATGTGCTATGATTGTTTTCTGAAGATAAATTTGTGATGGGAAAGCCCCATGAGCATGGAATGTATGGAGATATGTTACAGAATCTCTGACTCAAAGAAAGTGTGAGCAAGTGTAAGTCCCAGAGAGTGGCAGAGATAACTGTGGAATATCAGGGGTGGGAGAGAACCTATTTTGGACAAGGAAGAGAAAATGAGCTTAGTGATGGGGATACAGCTTGGGGGTCCAGGTAAGCTATGACTGGAAGACTGAAGGGCACAGGGCATTGAAACCAAGAGAACAAAGGAGAAGGCGAGCAAAAACAAGGGCCACCTGTATTCAGAATGCTGACTCGATTAACCTCCATGTGCCTGAGTTTGTCTCTTAAAAACTAACGGTATTGGTGGGACACAGGTATAGTTCATCAGTGATAGGACTTGCTCATGCAACCTAATAGCCAATAGGTGTGGAAGAGCAATGAGCAAAATGGCTGTTTCCACGGGTTCACAGGTGCGCCTAGGCTTGCCCATTGGTAGAGAGGGAGGAACTGGGGCCCAGGCCTTAATGATCTCCACGTGCCTGAGTCATCACCTTCTCCCTTATTAAGCTGTGTTAACTCCCCTCTCTGTTACATGGCTGCCATCCAGGGGAGAAGTCCGGAGCCCAACAGATGGAGTGACCTCATACAAGACTGAGCCCTGGCAAGCTGGCTGGTCGTCCCTGTTCAGCACACTTGTGGTCCAGAGACCAGCATGCACATCCGTCTGCCGCAGCCAGAGAGGTGAGTGAGTGTTGTTTTATCGTGTGATACTTTTTCTCCTAGGCCTAGTGCGTTGGCAAGGAGGGCAGCATCCAGTCAAATGACTGCCGTACTCCAGCGAGAAGCCTTGCGTGCTACACCAACATATGGCTTTTCTCTGCTGGCCTATGGCAGGCACTGGGGTTTGTAATCACAGGTCTTCAGGGCGATGAAGTGCTTGTCATGCCTTCCATTCCAAACCGGCAGCCTAGGAAGGCTGCAGGGTGATCTGCCAGTGTTAAGTGTGCAGTAACGCCAGCTGCTCCATGGGAGATTAGCTTCTCTGCCTTGCAGACTGATTAAAGATCTGTTTGAGCATGGGTGGAAGAAAACAAGGGGCCACTGAAGGATTCCAGATGCTGGGGAGGAGATGAAGTACAGGGACCAAATTGCATTGGGAATGGAGGAAAAAAAACTTTTGTGATTCAGTTGACGGGCTTCAACTGGGCTAATGGACTTTCAGCAAAGCTGTACAGAGCAGTTCCGATGCCAGGAAACATATACATGGTTGTTGTTCATGCTGAAGTGTCTGGCGTTCTGTATTGGGAAGGAAAATTATCTTGGGCCTAGGAGCTCCGTTCTCTTGGGTATGACAGAATGGGCAAAGCCATGTGTTTCCTCACTGGTTGTTTACGGAGCTAGGTGCTTTGGGAATCTGTGCAGACAGAAGCCCAACCTCTCTGTTTGAATAAACCCAAGTAGATGGATAGATTACAAAACATAGATTGGTTCTTGCCATCAGGAATCAAACCACTACCACAAGGAGCAAAGCTCCTAACTTCTCTGCTTAGGATAATATCTGCCAGAATTAACCACACGTGTGCACGCATGATAGAAAGTTGGTTGTAATATTTAGAAGACTTCCAAGCTAAAAATAAGTAAAACTATTTGACAGTACTCATACAGGATATCTGAAATTATGGCAAATCCACTAACAGACCCACCACACTGTCATTTAAGACAGCACTGTATTTTAGAAGTATTTAAAGACAATTTTCATTATTACTCTTGTGTAAAAAAAACAGATTTCAAAATGATGGTACCATTACTTCTCTCTGCAGGGGTATTTGGGGAAGATAATCACACCAAAAACGTGGTTAATTCAGAACTCCAGGTTGTGTAACTCACATTGGTTGATGTATGAAGCTGCCCAGCAGCTGTGCAATGGAGTGGTCTTAACTGCTCGTTTTTAGTTGTGGGTTAATGGGCATCACCTATTTGTCTTGTATTGCTCACTTTAAGCCCTTGCTGTTTTATTGTTTTTATGAAATTTAGCATTTTTAAAAGTTATTTTTATTGGAAAGTCAGATTCACAGACACAGAGAAACAAAGATTTTCTGTCTGCTGATTCACTCCCTAAGTGGCTGCAATGGCCGGAGCTGAGTTGATCCAAAGCCAGGAGCCAGGAGCTTCTTCCCAGTCTCCTGCATGGGTGCAGGGTCCCAAGGCTTTGTGCTGTCCTCAACTGCCTTCCCAGGTCACAAGCAGGGAGCTGGATGGGAAGTGGGGCTGCCGGGACATAATCTGGCACATATATAGGATCCCAGTGCATACAAAGTGAGGACTTGAAGCCACTGGGCTACTGCACCGGGCCCTAGCATTATTAAGATACTAAAAAAATTGTAACAGCACTCAAACTAATGGTGTTTTCTCTGAACTCAGGATGTTTCCAGGTCCAGAATCCTAGAACCAGGCCAGTTGAGCTTTTCCCACCATATTGTGCTATTCACAGACGTTCTCAATTTTGAACGGGCGTCAGAATCACCTGGAGGCTTCATTAAAACTAAGCCTGGTGGGCCTGCTTCCCACATGCCTGCTTTTGTAGGTCTGGGGTGGACCCAGAGACTGGAGCGTTCTAGGCAGGGTTGCAGGGCCGCACTTGGAGCCCCACTGAAGGTGACTGTGATTGGGTGGAAAGCACTCAGGCATATACCTGGACTCCTCTCTGTGTTGGAATTTTTGGGCTGACACAGCTTCTCTTGGACCTCTGATCTCTAGTGCTCCACGTTTTGACTCACAGCCCCAGTTACAGTAAGAGACCTGAGTTCTTTTCCAGGTCTAGTACTTAGTGGTGCTGAAAAGCTAGGGCCTGGCGGCATGGCCTAGCGGCCAAAGTCCTGGCCTTGAATGCGCTGGGATCCCATATGGACGCCAGTTCTAATCCTGGCAGCTCCACTTCCCATCCAGTTTCCTGCTTGTGGCCTGGGAAAGCAGTTGAGGACAGCCCAATGCTTTGGGACTCTGCACCCGGAAGATCTTCCTCTCTATCTCTGCTCCTCTCTGTATATCTGACTTTGTAATAAAAATAAAAAACAAATCTTTAAAAAAAAAGCTCTGATTTGTTTTTTGCAGCACATAGTAGGTACTTAATACTGGGTTGTTTCTTTGGTAAAACCTCGATTTTCTCATCTTTGCAATAGTGCTACTGTCATAGTTCTCCATTGTAGGTCTTTTGTGAGAAATGCAAACATACTTGTGTCTGAGAGGTTATGATAACATTTGGGAAAAATTCTGCAGGTTTCTGGTCCATTAGCGAGATAAGAAAAAAATCTGTTAGGTAAATTCTTAATAGCTAAGTGTTAGAATGTCTTCGACAGGTGAATGCTGTTAGTTAATTTTGGGTTTTACTGTCTTTGATCTTAGACACACAGTGTGTTTGTTAGTATACTGCACTCACCTGTGTAGTCCTCTTTTTGACAAATATTCATGAAGACTTGGGCATAGAGGCACGAAGGTGAGAATTCTTCGGAGATGGAAAGCCAATGTTCCAAGGCATAACTCGAGGATAAACACTGGTTCTTGTGTGCTAGTTCTTTTAAAATACTTTACTATTACAAAATGCTCTTGAATGATCTCTTCAGCCAAATGAGGTTGGGTGGGCTGGCTGACTTGTAATTTGTGCCTACTTTTATTAGAACAAGAAACCAAGGCTGGGAGTGGTTTAGTGATGGGCTTGAGACCACACTTGCCTTAGTGGTGACCTGGGATTCAAATGCATGGAGTAGTTTTGTTTCTTTCAACACCTGCATGCTGTAAACATGTTGGTCATGTTTTTGCCTACTGGGATCTCCTAGGAGAGCAATAAAGACAAGATGGCATTACCTAGTTTCTTTAGAGCTGTGCTGGTAGCATGCAAATCTTGGAGAGCAGCATTTCCTGTGACTGTCACTTTTAAAAATAAGCATGGTTTTAAAAATTCTATGACATAAATAATAGTTAGCATCATGAAATTTTATCGAAGGGCGCCATCGTACAATAATTCATAGACACAATCATCAAATGAAATCATTTTGAAGAATTAGATTAGAAACTGCCTAGTGCTTTCTAAGGCTATTGGGAAGGCATTTTGCGTTGAGCAAAATTCTTTTTAATTTTGTTCTTTGGCACTTGGCTCTTCTCATAAAATTAGCATCTGAAGACGAACGGCGATTTCTTGGCAGAGGTTCTACAAGGCAAAGGCCAAGTGTTCAGCTGGGAGGAGGTTGGGAGACAGCATAGCTCTGTTTAGATTCTGCTTAGTCATAGTTTATGAACTATGTGTGTCTTAGCTTCAGGCAGTTGCAAAAGCCAAGGGAAGCAGCTCTTTGGAGGACAGAAATGTGCAAGATTGCATTGACAAGAGGTGCCTTGGTAACTCGGCAAAACATTTCCCAAAGACATGTAGATGTTGGGTGCATCTCGGGACAGAGTTTGTGCCATACACTCTCACCTCCTTTGGGTTTAGGGGGAAAAAAACTGGAGTCCTAGAAAGCCTTTTCTCTTAAGGTCCCCAGAGGCTTGCTGCTGAAATGTCAGGAAGTCCTGCAGCCAAGATCAGAAAGGTCTACATGGAGCCATGGATCAACACATACCTCTCTGTCATGCCATCCCAAAACTTTCCACAGGGTAAAATCCCCAGTGAGTTTCCTGCAAATGAAAATGAATCCAAAATGGTCCTGCCAAAATGTGTCCTCCCTGAGAAACCTCAAAGCAGCTTTAGGCATGGTCAGCTTCCCAGGACATTGTTAAATGAATGCACCAGGGGAAGGGGAAGGTTGAGTTAAAGAACCTGTTGCTATAGGGAGGACCCTCCAATTTCACGATCAGCAAATGGCTTCCAACTGAGAAAATAGATCTTTATGAGGAGGGGGTGAGCTGAGCTAGAAGAAGCTGTTGGAGACCAGATAGTCAGGTCGGGGGTCTGGAGGGTGATTGCACAGGAAATGCTTTTTGGTGCAAGCCGGCCAGTTCTCAGAAGGTGCTGTTAGGGGCAGATGTCCTGGGATGTTAGTGCTTGCTCAAGTTTGGCACAAGCTGAAGTTCATGACTTTAGGGGGGCAGGCGGTGTAAAAAGTAAGCCTGACTCAGATTTGGTTGAGTCAGATTGGAGGGTAACTTCTGGACGATTGAAGGAAGTTGACCAATTTTATGGTTTCAGGACAGCAGTAGGGGGAGATGGTTCAACTCAGCAGCCATTCTGGAATATGGGTTCAGTGCTCGCTTGTACCTGGGGTTTGCAGGACAATTCTGATCCCAACTTGTAGACTCTGAATTTTAACAGACTTCTCAGATGATTCTGATGCGTAGCCGAGTTGAATAACAAACTGGGTCGGGAACAACAATTTAATCAGAAGACATATTTTTAGTTTTAAAAAAATCTAATGTTCATTACAAAGATGATTTCAGACTCGTGGGCCATTGATTGGGATGGGGGGAATATTAGAAGGGAAGGGAATGTGTCTGTGGAGTGGGCGGGGGAGAGAGGCTAGATAAGCGATGGTGTCAACTACCTAAGTACTAGGATGGAGAGGGTCCCCTGATATCACTGAAGAGGCCTTAGGGGTGAGAATGTGCTGGGGGTGTTACGTGAGTGATAGATGGGTAAGACTGACATACAGTAGAGGTGGCCTGACCTCTGGCCTTTGGCCTTAAGCTTGCTGGGTAGTTGATCAGTTGTCTCTGATCTGACCCTCATAGTGGGTTATCGGTGGCCAGAGGTTTTCCCTTTGATGGCTATGGCTGTGTCCCTGCATCGTCGCCTTGCTTGCAAAGACATTGTTGGCTTCATTCTAGAAGAGGCGACCTATTCCATTGATCCTCACAAGGCCTGTTTTTTGTTCTGTGTAAGTGCTGAGGGGTGTTGATTGTATACATTGGAGTGTTCACAGGACCAGGTGCTTTCTGTAGAACTTGGCCTGGAGTGTTGGACTGCTGGCCTTTCTCTCCATCCTTTGAAGAGGTGTTTGCACTCAGAAGGCCTGGCTTAGAGCAGTAGATGTGCCTCATGTAAACTGATTTAAATAAATCATTTTACTAATCTTGGCTTCAGCCTCCCTGTCTATAAAATAGGAATGCTATTACCTACTTCAGGTAGTTGTGAAGATTAGGGGATGCTAATGTGAAACCTTTCAGCAGGAAACAAAAGAAAATTTTAAGCACTAAATGACTGCCACAGGGTAATGATCTCAAGTCATTTGCTATAATTTATTGGTAGGGATTTTGTTTCCTTTGTTTAAAAAAAAGTTGGAATTCCCCTCAGCCAGCAAGCCCAGGCCCTTTGCCTTCAGCTGTGAGCAGCTGTCCTCTTAACCAACATGTCACAGGAATGTCATTTTCCATATGTGCTGGGATAGGGAAAAGATTGGGAATTTCAATTAGACAGGTGTTTAAAATGCTATAGTTCTGGATTGGTTTTATTTTCTGATAGTTCAGTGTCCCAGAAACTCTGCAGTTTGTATAGGGCTTAGCTGGACTTAGTAGGTATGAAGGAGAGTGTGTTCAGAGCCATGCATTCTCCTGGACACAGAGGGGACTGTCTAGAACAATCGGAGGGGCGATGGGGAGTGTGGAAGGGAGAACCTCTGAGCCTATAGACATGTATCATGAAAAAAATTAGCTAAAGTAGTACAATGGAACTACTGTTCTTGACAGTATTTTTTGTTAGCTTTCAGATCAGTTTTTGTTTTTCTGTAATGTTTTACATAATAGGAGACAACGAAGATCCGATGCCATATTGTACAGCCAATAAAAATGATGTATTGAGATATGGCAGGTCGTGGCCAGGTAGAAATACAGCCAAAATTTTTCACCACTGATTCTACGCTTTCTCCAACACTTCCTTAAGTCATGCTCTCACTGTGTGGAAGGCCACAGCATCTTCAAAAAAATCGTAAGAGCAAGTAGCTCTTAGCCATGGCCATGCAAGTCTGCTTAGTGTGTTTTGTCTTTTCCCCTACTTCCCCCTATTTGCTTGCTTTCCTGTCTCTGTCTCCCACCTTTTTTTGTTTTTTGATCCCAGCTCTTTGATGTTAGGTAGATGCTGCCTTAGACTGTTGACTATATTGAAGAAGACGATGATCTCTTCAGAATAGAGTTTGGAGCTTGAAGTTAACACGCAACTTCATCTGTCCAAGGAAAACAGGTTCAAGATGGAAATAATTTGGCAGTTCAGAAGGTTTGGAAGTCTTGCTATGTGGAATAAAAGCTCTATACTAAATCAGAGGGCTGAATTCTATCATTTGATAAGCAGACAACTTGGTATCATGTCTTTAACATTTGTATCTTTTATTCCTCAAACAATACAGAGAAATAAGTAGTCCAGGTATTATTACAGGGTCAAATGGGGAAATTGTATTCAAGCCTGAGAATTTTAAGTGCTTGGTAGGCATTTCTATTTCTCTATCTTTCAATTGATGATGAAATAACGCATGATAAAGACAAAAGGATATTGTACAGTCAATGAAAATGATGTATTGGGATACATACACACACATCTACACTACAACATCAGTGGACATTAAACATTATGCAAAGAAAAAGCCAGACACATAATGTTACGTATTGTGTGAATAATTTATTTGAAACATTCAGACTAGATAAATCCAGGAAACAGAAAGCAGAGCAGTGAGCTCAGGAATCTCATTGAGACAAGGTTTTTGAAATGTTTATGAAATATTTTCAGGGACAAGAGAAAGAGAATGAGTATTGAGAGCATGACTTCTGGCTTGTTTTGTCCTGAAGTGTGGTGAAAATACCTTAGAACTAGGTAGAGGCACAACATGCTGAATGCACTAAATGTCACAGAATTTTATTGGAAAAAAGATGGGGAAACTGGGCCTGGCGGCGTGGCCTAGCGGCTAAAGTCCTCACCTTGAATGCGCCGGGATCACATATGGGCGCTGGTTCTAATCCCGGCAGCTCCACTTCCCATCTAACTCCCTGCTTGTGGCCTCAAAGCAGTTGAGGATGGCCCAAAACCTTGGGATCCTGCATCCGTGTGGGAGACCTGGAGGAGGTTCCTGGCTCCTGGCTGCGGATCAGCGCAGCACTGGCCGTTGTGGTCACATGGAGTGAATCATCAGATGGAAAATATTTCTGTCTCTCCTCCTCTCTGTATATCTGACTTTGCAATAAAAAATAAATAAATCTTAAGAGAAGATGGGGACACTAAGGAATCTAAGATCCTGAGAATGTCATGACAGTGAAAAGCTTCCTGCTAGTATTAGTGAGGAAAGGCCTGGATAAAAGCTGCAGGATTTTCCTTCTTGAAAAATTGGATTTCCATTGAGTGGCTTATGTCTCTGAGTAGAGTAAGTGTCACCTTTGGTCCTAAAGCTAGTCCCTATTCCAGGAAAGGGCATTTTATTTTGCTGAGTTCAGAGGTTGCTCTTCTCAGCAGCTTGAGAATTAACTAGGCATCCAGGTTTTAATTTTTAACCTGTGTAGCCTTATTTCCTGTTTTGTTGGCTGGGTGAATGATTCTCTGCCAAGGTAAACATAGTTTTCTTGCAGTTTATGTCTTGGTATGATATGATGGTTGCCATTTCCTTACTCTGCTGGGTAGATGAGGAAGTTGGTCCCCAAAGAATAAAAATAATTTAATAGACTGTCTCCCTGGGACTTCACTAAGGTGAAAAATTGGCAAAAGGGGCCACTAAATGATAGCTAATGATCTCAGAACACATCTGCTCCCAGACATGCATCTGGAATCGGGATGCCTGTCAGGGAAATCCAGGTCCCTGCTGGATTCCCATCCGCAAACCTGCTTTTCCAAACCTGGGAGGAGTACGCAAAGTATTGTACATGCGCTGCATCACTCCCGATGCATCTTGAACCTATTTTTTTTTTTTTTTTTTGCCTATGTTCCTAACGTGCCTTAAAAAACTTCGGTATCTAGTTTCTGCTGTCTTTTGCAGAGGTGGCGGGGGGAAGGATCTCCCCTGACTTAAAAGGTACTTGATATTCGCTGGAGTTATGGTTTGAGGCAGTGCTCATAGGGGAGGGCGAGTCATCCAGAGAGCCGCTAAAGCCCTGATTGGTGGTAAAGCTCTGATTGGTTCTCTCTGTAAGTTTAGTAAATCCCAGTGGTTAATGGAGCCTGTTCTATGTTTATTGCCTCAAATGGCGGGCTAACTGCAGATGGCTTGAATAATGTCTTTGTGCTTCCTGTAGTCTTCTACTCAGCAGCCTTCTACAAAGTAAACTTCCTTTCTTCATAATTGCCTGCTCATGGCTGCGGTGTAACACTCCTCCTCCTTCCTGGAATCTCACTGCTTTGCTGACACCCCACCCCACCTGCACGCTTCAGTAGGGCTTCTCTGATGCCATAGCCTCACTCCTCTGTCCTCTGTTCTCACTTCCTGAGTCACTGCCATGAAGGCAGCTGCCTTCACCTGTCACACTCCTGAAGTTAGACATGTGCACCGAGAGAAGGGCTTAAATACTGATGGGACAGTCGGGCAGGACTGGGGTCCCTTCTGTGCATTTGACCCAGCTTGTTAGCACAATAGGGCAGATGCTTCAGAAGCGCTGTGCCTCTCCATTGAAGCAGTGGTCCTGGAGGATGAGGCCCAAGGGTCAAGCCTTCTGGGGATGTGTCACAATTGGGTTCCCCTTACTCTGTAACTGTGAGACTGGTGCCTCGTTTCAGAATAGTGTTCTCTTCCAAATGGGTCTGAGTAGAATACCTTGTGGAGGTGTTGAGAATCAAACATGCCTCAGATTGCACTGAGTGGGCGACCCCAGCTTCCACTTGGACTCAAATTACCTGTTCTGGGGTTTTCTGGCATCTTAGCTTCTGAGAATGATACCTCAATGTCTCGAGGGTTTTTCCCTTTGGGAGTTGGGGACTTCATGAGCTGCATGTCATCTGGTCTGTTGGGTTGTGGGAGTCCAGTTACTCAAGGTAGGAATTCCTAGCTCTACTCCTGGCAGTAAAATAGAGTGGAAAACAAGGGGTCTTTCCTGGCTTTTTGCACTATTGTACAGTATTATTCTTTTCAGTGATAAGACAATAGAAATGAGAGACGATGTCACTGATCTGAGCTGAGCATCAGGAAGTCAGTGGACTAACCTTCACCAGAACCAATGTCAGGGGTGGCAAAAAAACCCAAAAAACAAACCTAGTCATTCGAAGGCCAGGATAGCAGCATTAAACCAGGCAGGGGGCCCTATATAGTACAGGCTCCTGTGTGATGATGCAGATCTCAAACCGGTGAAACCAGTCCCAAGAAGGTTCTTCATGCTGTCTCTATGGTCTTGGGCACATTGCAATGTGATGGCAGAAGGCGTCTGGTTCTCTTGTTCATGACTGTAACTATTGCCTCCCAAAGATGCTAGCACAGAGGAAGGGAGGAGACAAGAAAAAGAGCACGTGATGGGTGTCACTTGGCCTTCCCACTATCCTCTCTCCTCCTTTGGGGTTCTTGCATATGTGAGTTGCAGCTAGGGGTACAAATTCTGGGAAAATAGTTGGCTATCTTAGTCTCTCAGAACCCAAAGGGTTTCTTGAGTCAATTGTAAGTCTTTCTGTAGACAGGCAAGAACTGTGCAGCAGAAGGGGACAAAATCAAATTCTAAAAAGAATCAAAACCTGCTTGTGTTTTTAAAAAGTTAAAGGGAAAATTGGTGTAGGAGGAAAATGAAAAAATGACTCAGTAGGCTTTGATTCTAGAGTTTTTTAATATCTAGATTCTAAGATGAAAGCCAGCATCTTCTGGGAGACCAGATGTTGTGGATAGATGGAAGGATTTATTCTCCCAGCTTCATTAATTTAGTAGTGCAGTCTGGCAACTTTTTCTTTTTTGTCTGGAAGAGAGTTAGACATATTTTACAACCTCTTATGCAGATCAGCTTAACAAAAGCAAATGTCTCATGAAATCCTTCAGTTCACTGGGAAAGAATAGCATGCTTGAGGTCATTTGATAACATGGAAATAATTTCAGGGGCGTCACTTTTTGTTTTGCTTCTCACTTTCACCCTCATGCCTAAGCCAAATGAAGTATCTTGATGGTTGGTCTGTTGCTGTAGGAGTTGGACAGTTGGAGATTTCACTGACACCACATATTGTGTAGAACCGGTTCACTTTCCAAGCATTGCCTAAGAAATACCTTATAATAACGAATGAAATTAATGCTATTTGAGTGGTTACTGATCATTCTACCTACTGCCAGAAGATCTTGGGAAGCCAGGTTTAAAAAAGAAGTGCTGTGAATTCAAGAATTTCTTGCTTGTCTTTTAAGGTTTATTTCTTTATGTGAAGGGTAGACTTACAGAAACAAGGAGAGATGGAGAGAGAAGGTCTTCCCACCTGTTGGCTCACTCCCCAAATAGCTGCAAAGACCAGAGATAAGCTGATCTGAAGCAAGGAACCAGGAGTCTCTGCTGGGTCTCCCACACGGGTGCAGGGAGTTGGACTATCCTCCACTGTTTTCCCAGGCCATGAGCAGCTTGATCAGAAGTGGAGCAGACTGGACACGAACCAGCATCATGATGGGATGCTAGCACCACAAGGTGGAGGATTAGCCTGTTGAGCCATGGCACCAACCCCCAGATTTTTTTCATTTTCAAGAAGTTTTGTAATGGTACTTCAACACCAAGAAAAGATGCACTAAAAATGCTTAATATTCTGACCGTAATAAAATGCTGAGTATCTCAAGATTCCCACCATGTGAGGGGTGACTGGTAATGACTGGTATCAATTATAGTGATACATTACAGTAATAATTCATAATTACTATAATTCTAGGGTCGAGTAGAATAGTTGGAGGACAAGCTGAATTATGGACTGTGCCAAGAGCCCTTCTGAGGATTTGATAGTGAAAGACAAGGAAGGACAAGGAGAAAATGTGAGCCATCCATACTCCTTGATATGTGCGGAGAAATACTGCCGCCTCTTGCGCTCTGAGCCAGTCCTTCTCAGCACTGTCGAGAGCCTGGAGTTCAGGCAGCCTATTGCAAGGGGAAGCAAAATGAGGCATTTCGACATTGAAGGTGAGAGTTCTCTGCAAGACCTTGGGGAGCCACTGGGAGGCACTGAGGGGTTCCCCCATTTCCATTGATGAACCAGCTTCCTTCGGTCTTGCCAACAGGAGAGGATCAACTGTGAATACTTCTGTTATTTAAGAAAAGATGTTTTTTTTTGTTTTTTTTTTGTTTTGTTTGTAGAGAATGCCAATATTTTAAATTCACAGAACATATCACTGGCAAAGGGTACTTTAAATAAATAGGGCTCCTTAGTGCTTGGCAGTATTTCTGAAGGGACTTGGCAATTGTTTTGTTTTTACAGCAATCATGTTTTGACTTTCTAGGGTGAAACTAACTGAAATCTTTAATGTTGTGGGACATATAAATATTTTTGCTTTAATATATGAGACATACTTAGAGTAAGGCTAGCAGAATTAATCTTCGCTCCATATGAAAGGCTTGCAGATCAAAGGTACACTATCGAAGCAGCATTGTAGTATAATGGATATAGTCTGAGTTGCTGGCATTCTGTTAGTGGGAACTGGTTTGTGTCTGGCAGCTCCACTTTGTCCCAGTTCCTTGCTTAATGGCCTGGAGAAAGTAGCAAAAGATGGCCTCTGTACTCATGTAAAAAAAAAAGACCTGGAAAAACACTCCTGGCTTTGATCTGGCCCAGCACTGGCTGTTGGGGCCATGTGAGGAGCAAACTGGTGATTGGAAGATCTGTGTCTCCCTGTCTCCCAGGAACTAGCTTTTGAATAAGTAACTTTTTTTTTTTTTTAAAAAGGCACAATACATGGAATAGGTATTCCGCCTTCGAAAATCAGACATTTCAACAGTGCTAATACTTTCAGTGCTCATCAAGGCATAGTAAATAGCTTCAATGAACATTTTAGGGTTTTCAATCATGTCTTCCACATCAAAAACATCTTAGATTGTTTAACAACCATTTCTCTATAAAGCACAGTCCTGATTCTTGAATACATCAAGGAAAAAATACACGATCCTGAAAGAGACCAAACTGGTAAGCTAGTTGTAGGCGCTAAGTTGGAAAAGTAGTAGATCTTAGAGGTAAGATGCCATGACATGGTACATAAATCCATAAAGAAAGACACAGAAGTAGAACTAATGGACTATCAGGGACACATACTGATCAATGATAGGAGACAGAAACTAGAAGCCAACAGGTGGGTTCTTGACAGCTGTCAAGGACTGTTCCTATTAGCAGTCCTTTCTGAAGATCAATCATTCTTGACCTTGGGTTCTAGGAGATGACCTGAAGCCCTTCCAGTAACACACCTCTATTTAAGCTCATTTGATCAGGGGCCAACTCTTAGTAAATGCTCTCAGGAGTGAAAAGATTTAAGATGTAGGTAAGCATCATGTCAAATCTTAGATTTCCTGCTGAACTTTGGGATTAGTCATATGGCCTCCTTGATGCATATGGCAATTTCACTTTAGACTGCAGCCTCTGATCTGTTCTCAGTGTGGCACGAGGTGTCATCAAAGGTTACCCTCCGCTGCCTAAACTTTCTTAGTTACCTTTCCATTAATCACCCAAAATGGCACAATTCTTTTTCTCTAGGCTGGCTTTTTGACTCTTGGTGAAAGTTACCATGAGTGTCACATACGTAATAACTCAAGGAGGAGCAACCAGATTGATAAGGTTGATTAATTGCTTCCTCAATTGTTTTCGATGGGCTTTATGTTCAGATTCTTTGACAAGTGGGTTGTTCTCCTTCACAACTCTGGTACATTAGCCAATGTCCTTGTAAAATATGGTCCTTGGAATTTAGACCAATGCTCTAGATCTTGAGGAGCCAGTAGAGCTTTGAGATTTGGACAATCTGTGTAATCTTAATACTTTGTAATGCTATATTACTTTGGCCATTTATCAATATCCTAACTCTGGAATGGTAGAGGGATTCATTGTAACAATATTGATTGGGGGCCAAAGCTGTGACTTGGCAGGTAAACCGTTGCTTGTGGCATTTGAATTTCATATAGGTACTGGTTTGAGTCCCAACTGGTCTGCTTCCCAGACAGATCCTACTAACAAACCTGGAAAAGCAGGAGAAAATGGCCTGTGTGCTTAGGTCCCTGCTCCCACATGGGAGACCTGGAAGAAACTCCTCGCTTCCAGTTGGCCCAGTTCCAGACATTGCAGCTTTTTGGGGAGTAACAGTAAGAGGAAGATCTGTATCTCCCCCTCGTTCAAATAAGCAAATCTTTTTTTAAAAATTGGTATGCAGAAATAATCTGTTTGAACTACCTTTTAAAAATCTTTTTCCATAACAATTCTGTAGGTTTAAGGATTCCTCCCTCCGCCTCTTTTTCCTCCCCATTTCCCCCCATATTACCATAGTAGTGTAATTCTTTTATAACAGTTTAACTTTCTGCTATTTGTACCATTACATTGTAGGTTTCAATAGGTGAGTTGAATTAATATGTCATTCTTACTAATTTCTGTACATAGCTTTGGATAACTAAAGAGGGTGATCTTTGAGGGCCAATATTATGACATTGCAGGTAAAGCTGCTTTCTTGTTTTGGCATCCTACGTGGCAATGGTGTGCATCCCAGTTGTCCCACTTCCTTCTGCTCCCTGCTCATTCACCTGAGAAAGCAGCAGAGACTCTCCCAAGTGCTGTGTGCCTGCACCCACAGGGGAAACCTGGAAGAAACTCCTGGCTTGCGATTAGCCATTTTCAGCCATTGTGGCCATTTCAGGAGTAAATCAATGGATGGAAGAGTTCCATCTTGTTCTTCTCTATGTTTATAGGTCTGTCTTTCAAGTAAATAACTTGACAAATTGGACTTGGGCAATATTCAGAAATTATGGTCTCTGCCCATCTAACTCTCTGATCTGAGTCTCCTCTTTGCTTCTATCTCTCCCCCTCTTCCTACCCCTTTGTTTTTCCTAATTTCTCTATAAATTCTAAATTTTTAAATTTACAATTAACATATGATGCTTGATATTTATAGTGACATAATGCAACATTTACAGATTTTCAACTACCAATACCAGGCAACAAGCTTTTCTATTTCTTTCCTTTGTCTTCGGAGCATACAAGCTCCTTTATTCCGTTTTTCTTTAATACAAAACAAACATCAGTAAGAGCCATAGTTATTCCACTGTTTCTGCAAAAGTACAGAAGTGGATATATTCACTCTACTGTTTTGATAACCTTTATCCAATCTTCCCTATTCCCTGTCTCCCTTTTTGCTTGGTCTTTAGTAATCATTTTTAATGTACATATACATTAGAATTGATTTGTTGGAAAGTCGAGATGGAGACAAAGCAATCTTCCACCTGTTGGTTCACTCCCCCAAAGGTGAACAGTCAAGGTAGAACCAGGTGGAAGCAAGGAATGGGAGCTTCAGCTGTGTCTCCCATGTGGGTGAAGAGCCCCAAATACTTGGTCCATCTTGAACTTATTTTCGCGGGCCATTAGCAGGGAGCCGGATTAGAAGTGAAGCTCCTGGCTTTGGATCCGCTCAGCTCTGGCTGTTACGGCCACTTGGAAGAGTGAACCAGCAGAGGAAGGATCTTTGTCTCCTCCTCTCTGCAAATCTTCTAAGAAAAATTTAAAAAAAACCTCACAAGATAAATATATAGGTAAACATGTATATTTTTATCTAGAGCATCTGTATAATGCAGGCAAGTATGTTCTGAAGTGAAGATACTTTGCAGTAAGCATCTCTACTTCTGAATAAAAGATGAACTCTTTCCCCCGCCTCCAAAAAAGGTGAACTCACTGAAACATTCAGGGATAGAGTGGGCAGAGAGGGAAAAGGTGGGCGAGAGATGTTTCTACAATCATTTGTATCCATGGGGGGAGAGAGGGCGCCCCTCCCTGTTGCCTGGCATCTCAGTCTGAGAAGGGGAGTGTTACATGCTGCCCTACCGGAGTCCCAGGAGAAGGGGAGTACAACCTGGGATAGGGGTCATTTGATTGACAAACATGTGGACTACTTACATAGGGCGAGGGTGTGGCTTCCAGGTGCTATGTGCTTGTCCTGTATAATTCCCTCCTGAGATATTTGACCCCTGTTCTGAAGAGTTGCTGAATCCTCCTTGCTTGAGGAGAGGAAACATCCAGATTTAATCTTACTGTCAAGCCCTTCACACCAAACTCTCTTCCAGCTCTCCAGTGACTCACATTTCTCCTCTCCTGCCATCAAGCTCTCAACCCCTCCTCCTCCAGATTTTCTCACCTTTGTATTTTTTTTAAAGATTTATTTATTTTTATTACAAAGCCAGATATACAGAGAGGAGAGACAGAGAGGAAGATCTTCCGTCCAATGATTCACTCCCCAAGTGAGCGCAAGGGCTGGTTCTGCACTGATCCAAAGCCAAGAACCAGGAACCTCTTCTGGGTCTCCCACACAGGTGCAGGGCTCCACTGCTTTCCCAGGCCACAAGCAGGGAGCTGGATGGGAAGTAGAGGTGCCGGGATTAGAACCAGCTCTCATATGCGGATCCCGGCACGTTCAAGGCAAGGACTTTAGCTGCTAGGCCACGCCACCGGGCCCAATCACCTTTGTATTCTGAAATGAAATGAAAGCACCATGGAATGCTTTACCCTTTTATTCTGCCTGTCACAATCCTGTGTGTCTTCTAAATCCCAATTCTGATCCTTCTGCAACGCCCTCTCACTGGTCCATGGTAATTCCTCTGGCTTTACTTTCTAATAGTATTTAGCTTATGCTGTGCACAGAATAACTGTTCAATTTCTGTTTGTAAAGTCCCTCATGATTGTACATTGAATCTTCATTACTCTTTAATGTTTTCTGAAAAATTTGAACATTCCAATTGCAATGAATGAGGGCGGGAACCTTGTGGAATCTGCCTTTTTAAGACCCCCTAAACAAAATGCTTTGCACTTAAGTGAGAATCCTGTCGGCAGTTAATCCTTTTTGAGCCCCCAGTCTAGGGATGATTTAAGGAGAAATAAGCACATTTCAGTAAAAGGCAGATTTTGTATGTTGTCTGGCATGGAATAGAGGAAGGATCAATATTTTCTTTCCCTGATCTTTTCATAAGTATTCTGAAAGGAAAAAAGTATCAGGCTATGAATAACATTATAATCATTAGCTTTCTTAGTTTCTTGTGATGTGGCATATAATACCATTTTTTGTGCTTTGAACAGTATTTGGAAAATTTGCCCTTACCTGTGGACTTTCCATTGAAGACCCGCTTCAAGTGACATGCCTGTACTTTATTACTTTTCTTTATTCATACCTATCATTGTAGTTTTGATTCCAACTTCATCTGTTTTGCTATTCTAACTATAAAGATTTGTTTTTTATTGTAGAAGATGATTCGGGTTGACTCTGAACCACCACCAATGCCAAACTTCAAAGAAAAATCTCAGAATTTTGTATTCACTAAATTGGCATTGGTTAGGAAACGCCACACATCGCCCTATCTTGTAAGGGTTTCCAATGAATGAACTATGTGGTTTGAAATTTCAGGTATTCCTTTTTATCTCATCAAGTGAGTTTATGGTTTGAGAAGACAGTACTCAAAAAAAGTTTTTAAACAACTATATAATAAGGAAAAATCAGTGTTTTCAGCGTACTATCTTATTAGAATTCTTATGGCTGGATAATCTGACCTCTGTTGATCTTAACTGCTTTTCTGAACTATTTTGGTCTCATTTCCATAGGAGTTTGGGCAGGACTTGGACTTGGATGTAATAGTAATCCCCAGATTCTGTACTCGCATGCCAGGGGTTGTGAGGTTGTTAGAATGGCTTTGAGAAGGTTTCAGCCTGCAAACAATATTTCTGTAGTTAAGGAACTGACATGAAACGCAAAGAAATGTGTGCTTACCTGTTGGCTTCAGTTAATCTCCTGTGGGAAAGGATCTGATGGAGACCCACCAGTGGAGAGAACCAGACAGGTTGGTTTTCCTAGTGGCTTTCCAGGACGTTTGTGGAGGAATTGGGTTTGGAAATGGTCTTTTGGGTTAAAGTCTAGAGTAAAGCTATAATCCTTTTAAAAACCTTTCTTTAGGGCACTTGCCAGCTAGCTGTGTTTGAAGTCATGTTCTTGGACTGGTCTCTGAGTGTCTCACGTTAAGGTGCTCTGGCTATCTGGGGATGCCTATGACTCAGCAAATGGATTGTTCCTAAATACATTTTAATACTAACAGCATATATTTATATTGGTTCTTAGAGTTGAATCACCTTTTATGCATTGTACAACATTTCTGTGGTCATGAAGGAACTGTTGACTAAGAGTTCACAAAGTGGCAGAGTTTGTAAAATGGGGTTTCCTAACCTTAGCATTTTATTTTTTAAATTTTTTGAAGTTAATAGAAAGTTTCTTTTTTAAAATTAATTACATTGCATTATATGACACAGTTTTATAGGTACTGGGATTCCCCCCCCTCCCCAAACCCTTCCCCCATGGTGGATTCCTCCACCTTGCTGCATTGCCAAAGTTCAAGTTCAGTTGATATTCTTTCATTGCAAGCATATACCAAGTGTAGCGTCCAGTATCTTACTGTCCAGATCAGTTCAATGGCTTGTTGGGGAGACCATCTCTGGTCTGAAGGTAGAGCCGGCAGAGTATGATCCTGATCAATTAAAAGCCCCAACATAACATCAGCCACAGTTTATAACGGTATGGAATTATTAGCCATAATATTGAGTAACCAATATGTTTAAAAAAATGCAAGTTCTGAACCACATCCTGTGACTTCTTCATTGACATTTCGATTTTAGTTTATATACAACCAGGTTAACTTTAGCATTTTAGCACTCTTGTTCCTTTGGGCTGGGTAAATCCACATGGTAAGAGGTCTTGTGCATTGTAAGATGTTTGACAGTATTCCTGGCCATTTGTAAAATGCTCCGGTTGTAATCCAAACTATCCCCAGATATTGCTACATGTCCTCTGAGGATAAACTTGTGCTTGTTTCGGAAATACTGCTATAAGAATCTCCCACTTTAAACTCAGGTTCTAGATTTTTAGACAGCTGGAGAAGTCCCACATCATTGGTCATTTTTAGGGAAATAAAACAATTAGCTTATTTTGTATCTCGGAAGAACCTATGTGTTGTGAAAACTATCCTTATCAAAATGAGAAATGATACATCTACACTTTAAGTGAATTCTTCACCTCTCTACTACAAGGACTACAACTGTCATTTATCTAGTTTAAGAGTAGTGGGATGGGTGGGAGGCTGAGTGGGAATTCTCCCTTTGTTTCTCTCCTGACCCCAGATACGGCAGGGGGGTGGAAGTGATATTAGTGTGGAAACAGTGGTATTACCCACATTAAAAAAAGAGTAGCGAAGTAGGACCTCATGCTCCTCAGTATAATCTACTGATTAATTGTTCTTTATATCAAATATTCAAATTCTCACATATCTAAGGAAGGTGTCCCCATATAATGTCCTCTGTGTAAGGAGATCTGTTTGCCTAAAGAGATTAACAATTTACCAACTCAGTAAAATCGGTGAGAGTATATGAAGTCTGGTCCAGATATTTGGTAATATTTCAAGCTCTGTCTGATACTCAAGAGATTCAATGGATTTTGGCTACATATCGCTCTGCCATTATCTGTAAGATCTTGAGCCAGGGTCCAAAATGAAAATTATTTGTCGTCTACATTCCTGGGACTAGAACTCTCTGCAGACATCATTGGGGAGCCATTACCATGTACTTGGTAAGGAAGATGGGAGGATTTTAATGAAATTGAGCAAGGGATCTGGGGAATGGGTAAAATTACTTAGGGACCTAAAAGTAATGCAGAAATACCAAAGAACAATTAAGTAAGCCATAATTCCTTCCCAATTGGAAAATGGATTGTGTTGTTTCAAAGTGCTCAGAGCATTTGATTGTAACAATCACATTTATTATTTTGTGCTGTTTTGTCAGTATGGCAAGTCACACATTATCTTATGAGAAGACATTTTGCTTGTGGAGGTAAATGTTTGTTGTCGGTACCCTTTGGAGTTCTTGAAGTGTGTGTTGGGAAGAGGGGAGGGAAGGGAGATCTACAAAAACCAGGCCTTTGGGAACTGAAATATACTGAATAAAACTGAATTCTAATAAAGTTGGGGATTTTGGTGAAGTATGAGGACTTTCCTAGGAGCTATGTATATAGGGAAGATGGAAGGAAGGAGTTTATCTAGGAAGGAGAATAAGCCAAAGAGAATGAATCAATGGAGGCAAGATTTCCATTCAAATTAGTTTCCTTTGTTCCATGGATCATAAAATTGCAGGACAAAAGAGAACCAGGCCATGGTGAGGACATACACTTGGACTAAAGGTTAATCCTCTAGCTGTGAGCTCATCTCACATAAACTGGCAGATAGAGGTGGGTGTTGGGTGTAACAAGCTACTTGAGATGCCCATATCCACTATTTGGGTGCTTGGGTTTGAATCCTGATTTTATTTCCAATTACAGCTTCCTATTAATGCACACCTTATTAAGGCAGACAGAAGATCTTTTTCTGCTTTTCTTCGTTTCTAATTTTCAAATAGAAAACCTGGTAAGAAAAGGAAAGGCATCAGGGTTTAGAGAAGAACTGAAGGGATAATCATTTCTTTAACCACCTAAGACATTCTAAATACTTAAAGTCACTTAGAGTCTCATAACCATCCTCCAAATAGATGGTTTGGACTTTAGTTTACATTGAAAAATCCAGTCAGAGGATCTTTTGCTTGGGAATAAGCCCACATTTATCTTACAGAAAAATCTGTCCTCTTAGTTGTAAAGAAAGAGATTGAGTCATCAAGCTATACATGATGTGTCTTAATAGTTTATTTTAACTTGTAACCTTCAACTTGGTTGAACCTGAGCAACTTCTCGGGGTTTCGGTTTCCTTGTTTGTAGCACAAACAGCAAGGTAGCTTTCCTTTCCTTGTCATCACAATTTGAGTATTGAGCTCAGATTCACTATTTACATTTGTAACATTATAATCAGTTGTTACAGAAATAAATGCTGTGAAGAAGGGTTTGTGGTTTGGGGAGAGTACTTTAAGATGTAATTATTTACTTGAAAGTCATAATTACAGGGAGAGTTGGAGAGACAGATCTTCCATATGTTGATTCATTCTGCAAATGGCTGTTATGGTCTGGGCTGGGCCAGAGCAAAACTAGGACCCAGGTGTTTCATCCAAGTCTACCACATGGGAACAGGTAACCGAGTACTTGGTCCATCTTCCCAGGCATATAAACAGGGAGTTGGATAAGAAGTGGAGCAGCCTGGGGCTAGTGCTGTGGTCCTATAGGATATTTTTCCACACTGTGGTGACAGCATCCCATTTGGGCGCTGGTTTATATACTGGATGTTCTGCTTCTCATCCAGTTCCTTGCCTGTGGCCTGGGAAAGCAGTGGAGGATGGCCTAAGTCCCTGAGGAAGCTCCTGGCTCCGGGTCAGTTCATTTCTGGCTGTTGTTTATTTGGGGAGTGAACCAGCAGATGAAAGATGTTCTGTTTCCTTCTCTTTGTACATCTGCCTTTGAAATAAAGATGAATGTTAAAAAGCATGGAGTGGCTGGAACTTAAACAAGTATCCATTTGAGATTCTGGTGCTTCAATTGGTATCTAAACTTGCTATATCACATCCTCGTGCTTCAGGATGGTACTGCCTAGGGTCAGTTGGCCTATTGAGGAAGGTTAACCATTTCCTTCAACTTTTCATTGAATTGCTTCCCTTCCATGGATCCTATCAATTTCTGCTCATGTACCCTTTCTCTCCATGGGGGTATTCTGTTTGAATGCCTTTTTCCAACCTATGCTTCTTGGGCCATCCATCTTATTTCTGAGAGCTTGGAGTCTGCACCTTGGACCCAGACACCAGACTCCTTGGGGAAGGGGAGCCTGGATCTCCTCACCCACAGCCAGTACTTTGTCACTGTATTTGGCAGAGTGTCTGATCATTGGGTTCTTCAATGATAGGTTTTATTCATAATTCATTCATTAAATTATTGATCAACTAGGAGTTGTTTACAGGAGAGGAACGTAATGACAAAAAGACAATTTCCTGGCACCTGAGGGATGGGGTTCTTAATGGGGAAGTATTCCTTTGTGACTCAAAGCGCTGGTCCAGCTAATAGAGGAAGCAGACACTTGTGGACTGTATTCATAACACTTTACAGTCTTGACTTTCATTGTGACAGTTTAAGAGGTCCTTGGCTTAGGCCAGTAATATATCTTCTCCCAAGGCTACTAACACTGTTATACACAGTGTTAGCCATACTACCATCTTCATATGCCTGAGGTTTTGGTGCTTTGTGTCTGACTTGCTCCCTGATCACACGTAACTGATAGATTTAGCAAGTTCATTCTGAGCTTGCATCCCTCATTTTACCTTGATTCAGCAAGCTGTACTCAGGGCTAAGTGAGCAAGTTTTACTTGCTAGCATATAGAGTATCAGAAGCCAGTAGGTAATATATAGAGAAAATTCTGAAGTTCAAGTTGCGTCATAAAACATCATTTTTACCAGGAGCTAGGAACCTACTCTAGGTCTCCCATGCTGGTGCAGGGTCCCAAGGCTTTGGGCCATCCTCGACTGCTTTCCCAGGCCACAAGCAGGGAATTGGATTGGTGCAGCACCGGCTGTTGTGGTAGCTTGGAGTGAATCGTTGGATGGAGGATCTTCTGTCTCCTCCTCTCTATATATCTTACTTTGTGATAAAAATAAATCAAAATACAGCATTTTTAAGGATGTTAGGTATATTTTCACTGTTACAAAATGAATCTGGAGCCTTATCCTGCAAAACCAAAGCTGAATGCCCATTAAGCAATTTTTATTTGCCTCCCTCTGATAACAACCTTTTACTTCCTGTTTGTTTCATGTCTTATTTCAGTGACATAGTAAATAGTTTTTGTGACTAGCTTATTTTATCTAGCATAATGTCTCAAGATTCATATATATTGTAGCATTTCATGGAATTTCCACCCCCCCACACACCCTTTTTGCTTTTAAGATTTATTTTAATTGGAAAGGTAGATCTGGGGGGGAGGGAGACAAAGATCTTCCATCAGCTGATTCACTCCCCAAGTGGCTGCAATGATTGGAGCTGAGCCAATCCGAAGTCAGGATCCAGGAGCTTATTCTGGACCTCCCAAGCGGGTACAGGGTCCCAAGATACTGGGCTAGCCTCAACTGCTTTCCCAGGTCACAAACAGGGAGCTGGATGGGAAGTGGAGCAGCCAGGACATAAACTGACACTCATATGGGAACCTAGCACTTTGGAAATCAAGGACTTGGCTATTAGGCCATCATGAGAATACCCTGCCTTTTAAAATGGCAGTATTGCATCATGCACCACATCTCCTTTGACTGTTATTAAAATACTTCTACATCTTAGCTGTTGCAGATAGTGCCATGAAAATGGACTGCAATGGTGCCCCTGAGAACTTATTCTTAGTTCTTTCAGGCTCTATATCTGAAAGTAGGATTGTTACCCAAGACAGTCATTCTTTTTAAGTTTTTCAAGCCTCCATATTGTTTCCTAAAGAAATTTTACCAAGAATCCCACCAACAACACCAAGAATTTCAATTTTCCCATCATAGCCCATGTTTGCTATTTCTTTTTATGGTAGTCACTCCAGTAATATGATCTCTCTTCAGCCAAACCCCAGTTGCAGAGTAGAACCAGGCTTACAGAAATTTTCAACTTCATTATTAGCAGCATTAATAACTATAGGAAAAATGTACATTCATGCTTCTCTAACTTCCAGAAGTTTACTGTGGGCAACAGGTGTATTTGCTGCCCATGCCCCTCTAATCAGTCCTTTGGCAGCTGAGTGTCTTTTAATTCAATTCTGACACAGTCTACCTGGAAACAGCACAGATTACAGAGCTTAGAGGATCAGTCGTACTGATCCCTGTTTCAAACCCCAGTCAGAAATCCATGTTATCACTTGCAGTTCTGACTGACCAGCTATATATAGGAAGTTCCTGTAACCCCTTAATTGGACTTCAGTGGTTTTTCTACAATAGATCACAGAACCCAGGAAAATAGTTTACCACTGCTGAGACACTTCAAAGGATAAAGGATACACATATACAACCAGATGAGAAGAAACACAAGGAAAGGTTTGGAAGGGTCCTGCTAATAGGGCCTTCTGTTGCCATGTAGTTAGGGTGGATCACTCCCTCGGAATAGGGGTTTGCTCTTAAGCCTGAAAGTTCACCAAACCATGCAGTTCAGGAACTCTTATGGAGGTCTCATTATATTAGGTTGATTGATGAACTTAGCATCTAGCCCTTCTCTTTGGGAGGATGGGGAGAGAGGATGAAAGTTGCAAGTTTCTACCCATGGCATGGTCTTCTTGGTGAACAGTTGTCACTAACGAGCCCACAGAGATATGCCTCCTTAGAGGCAAAGATGTTCCTGTTACTCTGCACATGTCAAGGGAGTGGGAGTTCCAGAGTGAAGAATTAAAGATCAAAATTCTAGCAAAGGATGCTCTGACTTCACTGTTACTCAGCAAATTATAAGGATTTTAAGCATCCTATGCAGGAACTGAATAAAGACCAAACTAGGTATTTTTTTTATGGTCAATAGTAATTCATTTATTGTGAGATAACACAGTAGGGACAAGATCTCTTCCTACCCTACAAGGGCCTCTAGTCCAATAAGAGTGGTCATTCTTACTACCCCATAAACTTGACAGTATCCTTGCTGATGTATAATATAAAAATCACATTTTGTGGAGAAATAAGAATTCTAAGAGTTTGCATATTTAGACAATGAATTATAGAAGAGAGTCCTCTTTCAGTGAAACAGGATGAAGAAATCTGATAGCTTTCTGAAAAATGCCAGAGAAGCCCAGCAAGTAGGTAGAGGAGTGGCTTAAAGGAGTAGGGGCCAGCATGAGAACACAATTCTATGGTGGAATATACCCTGGGAAAATCCTGGATTCAAGAGTGAAATGATCAAATAGATGTTGAGGAGCTACTTTGCCTTGAGGAGGTAAAAAGTTGAAGAGTTGGAGGGAAAAAAGGAAGTGATTCAAACCATGTGATCTTTTATCTGCTGTCTGGTTTCTGGAACCCATGACCTTGTTTATACTTCTAATTTAGTGGGAAGCTATCATAGACCGTAAGGAGAAAGTAAAGGAATCAAAAAATTCATTTGGTCCAAATATTGTGGTTTCATGTAAGAATTCATGGGTAGTTTATTAAATATGTGATGGCCAAGGATTAGTCATTGGCTGTACCACAGGAAAGGAAGGAACAGGTTGTGTTGGCTAATGTGTCTTCATTTTATTTTCATTCTCTAGATTTCATCTTGATACCATCTTTCACTTTGGCTCCCTTTCATATTTTGTATTTTCATGCTTTGGGAGATTTCTGTCACAGGAAAGAGAAACATTCAGATTTCAGCGTGTCTGTTCTGCCAATTTTGGATAGCAATGATAATGTTGCACCCTAAATTCCATTTACTGTAACATATCATTGTATGATAATATTGATATTTTGAATGTCCATGGCTAGCCTTGTGAGTCTTGCTTTCTAAATTCAAAAATTTGGGGAAGGAAAGGTTCTTCCCATCCACTGGTTCACTCCCCAAATGTCCATAAAAGCCAGCTGCATCTGGCCAACAGGAAACTTGATCCATTTCCTCTGTGGGCGGCAGCAACCAACTACATGAACAATCTCTGCCTACCTCTTCGGGGTTAGAGCTCTAGAACTTGGAGTCGGAAGCCAGAGCTGAGTGTCAGATACAGGTACTTCAGTATGAAACATGGCCATATATATTTCCTTAAACTCGTTCATTTGAGAAGTGGAGCTAGAGAGGAATACCAAAAGATCTTCCACTCACTGGTTCATGCCTCGTAATAGCTGCATCAATCAGCAGTGGACCAGGTCAAAGCCAGTGGCAGTGTTTGGGTGACCGTGACCTGTCTGAGTGGCAGCTACTAAACACTTGGGCCATTTTTTATGTTTCCCCCAGATCATTATGCGGGAGTTGAGTTGGAAGTAGAACAGCTGAGACACGAGCTAGCTATCACTCAGGATGCTAGCACCACAGCTAGTGGCTTTACCCATTATAGCATAATGCCGGCTGAGACACGGGCAGCTTAACCATAGAATAATCACCAGGCTGAGTACCTGGTCCTGGCCTTGCACATTTTGACGCTTCTGATAATATGACAATATCCTTGATGCTTATATGTCTACTTTTGATCACAAAATACTTTTTTCCCCTCTTAGGCCTTTGCTTGGGAGGAAGAATAAAAGTGTGATTTTGAATTTATGATACTAAAACTTTTCAGGACACTTCTTGGCTGAGAGATCTTTGCCTTTTACAGTCATTTTAGTTTAACCTCTCATGTACAGTATGTTTTATTTCTTCCCATTTCCTATGGAAGGTTGATACTCTTAGCCAAGCTCAACAGTCCATTTTATTCTTATCATTATTTTAAGATGTTAAATTTTCTGATTGAATCAAAGCAGTGTTTGGGGAGGATTGCCAATATTCTATGTGTGAAATTTCATACTGATATTTGCTGAGGTTTAAGAAGTTTATAAATGACGCTGCCTCTTCAGTTTATGACTTAAAACATGGAACAGGAATTAAAAAAAGACATGAAATGTTGATTCCAGAACATGCCCTGACCTGGGGCTGACTAGGTTTTCTGTTTTATTCCCTGCTCTTCCAACGGAAATATGTCTGACTCCTCAGTGAGGAGTTCCTGCTTGCCTGCTTCACTGATAGAATCCGCTTCAACATCTCATTCTTTCCTTGGCCTAAGCTGTTTTTGTCCTCTTCTCCAAGAACAACAAATCCTGTGAAGGAAAGAAACAATGACCAAGAAAGAAGTATGCTAGGAAGCATTTGAAAACATTCCTATTGCGTGCATGCATGTCGGTGCCATTTGGTCGTAATTCTGTCCCTACTCCTTGTCTGCTATTCCCTAACCCAGTGCTCCCTGTCTTGGGACAGATGGTGCCTCTGCCTCTGTGTACATGACTCCCTTCTCCATGGTAGGCTTGGCCTTTGCTGGAGAAGGGGACTAGAAGCCATCAACTCATGATACCCTCATGGGGTCCATGACATTGTCCAACTGTGACTCACAGGCTGAATATGTAGAGCAGTCAGATGCTTGCTGAGAAGCCAGAAGTCTCTGAACAGAATGAATTGCTGCAGTTAGTGTACTGGGACAGATGGACAGGAATGTTAATTCATACATAATAATCCTTTAAGAAATGGAAACCAATTTGGTTTCTTCAGAAGATAAGCAAGTTGCTTTGCATGTACCAGAGGTCACAAATGGTGTCCTGTCAACCCATACGACTTAGGATCATGAAAAATGTCTCATCTGAGTGCTTGTAGGCAGCCTGGACACTGTACTTCCAATCTTCCATTTGATCTCTTTGTGATAGTCGTATCTAAATGAACCAGCAAATTGCTTGAATATTCCTTTTTTTTTGGGGTGTTGTTGTTGGTTTATTATAATGTCAATCATGATCAATGTCACTTCCGACAGACTATAACACTTACTCCCACCTCTCTACGTACACAGAAAACTGTAGGAAATTAAATCTAGTTTAACAGATAATATGTAGCAAGTGAATAATTTTTACTTGCTTTGTCTGAGATGCTTGTTAAGTTCTGCCAACCCTCTTCCCTCTTTGATAGCTCTCCTAACTTAAGATTCAGCAGAACCCAGGAGCACCCAGGGAAATGTGGGCCATTATTCCAGACGCAGACTCACGCCAATGAGTGCTTGCAGCCTCTCTGAACCAAGTCAGGGGATCCCTTACTCCCAGTCAGTAGGGACCTATTTCCATGACTCCAACAGACACTTGGGTACCAAGTTAGGGAGAGGGTTGGCGGCAGAGGCAACTGGAATTCTGAGCATCCTTCTTTAGAGAAGCGGCCATTCAGACAATCAAGTCAGATTATGTCTTAAGAGGATTCAGTACAAGTGATTCAGTTTTGGAAGAAAGATTGTTCATTGGACACAGACGAAATGTTCTTTTTTGAAAACCACGGAAAGAAAATTGGAAGTCAGCAAAATTTTAAATTTGGGGATGATATGAATCTACAAAGCATACTGTTACTTAGAACGATTTTTGTTTTAGTATACAAATGGCTGCAAGCCATCCATGAACTGTTGGATCCTGTTTTAAAGTTATTTCCACACAGCAGATCTCCGTTAATCTTCAGAGCAGAGATTACTGTAATCGGGAAGAGAATGCTGTTTGTAGAGAAAAATAAGGTCTGGCCATAAAATCAATAACCCAGGTATGGAAGTTAATGTAGTCTAGAGTTGGTCTCAGTTCTGATTCCAGGGCTAATTTAGACCCACTGGACTGCTATCAGTTTCCTGCAGCCATAGTGTGGCCTGTATGAAGGTGGAAAGATGCCAATGCAATGTGATTTTGATAGTGGCAATCAGAGTTATAATGAGTTGTGGAGATGAGAATGAACCAACAAAGGTCAGTTTACCAAAAATCATTTTGAGGCAGCCTAGCACACTCATATATCCTGGTAAGTTTGCTAAGATGGGTTCATTAACATGAAAAATATCTTTAATGTTTCTCAAGATAGTATTTCTGGAAGTCCATGAAGAATGGAATTAAAAGTTTATTTTGATGTAAAATCTTAGAAACCATGCATATTTTTTTTTTAAAAAAAGATTTTAAAGACAGAGATTCTATTTCACTCCCCAAATGCTTGCAGCAGACAGAGCTGGTCCAAAGAGAGGAGCTTTTTCTGGGTCTTCCATGTGGTTATAGGACCCAACTACTTGGGCCATTTTGGGCTGTTTTCCCAGGAACATGAGCAAAGAGTTACATTGGAAGTGGAGCAGCCATCTAGTATGAGTTAGTTCCTGTACTGGACGATAGCACTACAGGCTATACCACAGTACCAGCTTCAGTTTTTTTTTTAATATGTACTATACTTTTAAGACTCATTTGTTAATCATCTAGAACCTATTGCTTTTCAGTCTCCTGAGGAGGCCTGGTGACTACTTGGGAATCCTGAGATTAACGTGACTTCCTAGCACCATGGAGACTAGGGAGCATCTTCTGCTTGCTGAGGTCCTGACCGAGAGAAAAATGGATCTCTGGTTTCAGTATGAAACACAAGGATGTGTAAGTGGAAAATTTGAGGGGGTTGACTCACTTCAATGAACAATACAAGTGTGAGTCCATTAGATGAATTTTAAAAATGTTTCCTGAAGGAGAATGCCCAAACTAAGAAGTTGGAATTGAAGAGTTTAGGGGTGTGGTTATTGCAGGCAGGAGAAATAACAGGTGCAAAGGATGAGGAAATTGTATGCCTGCCAGTAGGCTAGTTTGGTGCAAAGATGAGGTGTGAATGATATATCCAGAGATATAAATGGGTCTGATTGAAAAAGTGTGGATGCCTTGTTGACTATTAAAGACATTAAGAGAATCAACTTTCCTACAAAAATGAGCTAGGTACAGAAATCTTCATAGGTTATTCAAAGTTCAAATGGACTGTACTTGTACAGAATTCAGTAAAATAGAAAAAAAATTTTCTTAATGTTGTATGGGGCTAGATTAATTTCACTAAAGATACCAGATAATACCACTGCAAAAAATTACAGGACCATTTCATTGATGAACACAGGTGCAAACACATTGATACAGTCCATAGACAAATATAATGATTATAAAATATAAAATACAGCATAGGAGACATGGTTGAACATCAGTTATTAGTGTAACACACCATGTTTATAGGCTAATTGGCAAAAGTATCTACAAAACTGAGGCCATGTTGTAGCATGGCAAGTTAAACTGCCATTTGCAATCTTGGTCCTAGCTATGCTTCCTCTGGTGGCTTCTGCTATTGTGCCTAGGAAGGCAGGAGGTGATGGGGCCCTGCCACACAGGTGGGAGACCCAGACGGAGTTCTTGACCACTGGCTTAGCCCTAGGCCACACCTGGCTGAGAATGAACCAGCAGAAGAAAGGTACTTACTCTGGTGTTCTTTCCTTTCTTTGCTTTCATACCCTGTCGCTCTCTGATCTCTATCCTTCTCTCTGTTGCTGCCATTCAAATGGATAACTCTTTAACAATTTGAATTTATCTGTTTTCTGGGACTTTAAAATTTGTTCTGAATAATTTTGAAAGCTAAACTTGTCACTCGTGCTCTGATGGCCATTCTGCAGTTGTTGACAGCAGTGCCGTTGGCTACTTCCCCTGTCGGGTTACACAGGGCTTCTGTGCTTCCGCCTGCCTTCCACATCTCCGTCCTGTCCAAGGAATGACAGGACAGTAGCCCACTTTGATCTCCTCAGTGTTTTTCCCTCCTGCAACACTCCATTTTCTCTTCATTTGTTGGAGCCTTAGGGAGTCTTTGCTTTTTCTCTCCTCAAGGTTGTAATGGGTGTACCATCTTCTTTGAAATTATTTTTCTTGGGCCCGGCGATCTGGCCTAGCAGCTAAAGTCCTTGCCTTGAATGCGTCAGGATCCCATATGGGCTCTGGTTCTAATCCTGGCGGCCCCCTTTCCATCTCACCCAAACCCCACTGCTTGTGGCCTGGGAAGGTAGTTGAGGCATGGCCCAAGGCCTTAGGACCCGCACCTGCATGGGAGACCCGGAAGAGCTCCTGGCTTTGGATTGGCCCAGAACTGGCATTGCAGCCACTTGGGGAGTGAATCATCAGATGGAAGATCTTCCTCTCTCTCTCTCCTCCTTTCTGTATATCTGACTTTGCAATAAAAAAAAATAAATCTTTTAAAAATGTTTTTCTTAAGTCTTGTTTAATTACAAAATCTAAAAATTTGTTTCTTGTATATCTTTATTTCCCTCTATATTCATGTCTCTTTTTCCTAAGACTCTTTAAATATTTTTTCGAAAAACAAAGTTAGGGAGAGACGGATCTTCCATTCACTGGTTCACTTCCCAGATGGTTGTGATGGCTGGAGCTGAACCAGTCTGCAGTCAAGAGCTCCTTCCTGGTCTCCTTCATACACACAAGAGCCCCAACACTTGATGTATCCTTCTGCTGATTTCCCAGACACATTAGCAGGAATCTGAATGGGAACTGGATCTGTTGTGGGATGCCTGTGTGGCAGGTGGTGGCTTTAGCTGCTATGCCATAGTGCCAGCCCGTAGCAGGCTCTTTCAAATAGCGTCTGTGT
Organism: Ochotona princeps; assembly: GCF_030435755.1. NCBI lineage: Eukaryota > Metazoa > Chordata > Mammalia > Lagomorpha > Ochotonidae > Ochotona > Ochotona princeps. The sequence continues at coordinate 53,101,850 of NC_080839.1, read as the reverse complement.
TGGTATATTTTCTGAACTCTTAAGTCTGAAAATGTGTTTGCTGTATCTTCACTTCTAAATGCTAGCGTAACAAATAATGTTGTAAAATGTTCTTTTCAACAGTTTTGAAGATACCAGCACATTTATTTATGCATCCAACATGCCATGAGAAATTTGACGTCAGTTTCAGGAGTCTTTGGAGAGATTGGCTTCTTTTGTGCCCTTCAGCATTTCTTAGCTTTTTGTTTTTAGATCTTCATGAATTACAGCAACGACCTTGTCCCTTCAAGCCTTCTTGCTGTCATACACTTAAAAATATACAGGCTGGGCCCAGCATGATAGCCTAGTACCTAAAGTCTTTGCCTTGAACATGCCGAGATCCCATATGGGTGCAGGCTCTAATCCCAGTAGCCCTGCTTCCCATCCAGCTCCCTACATGTGCCCTGGGAAAGCGATTAAGATGGGCCAAAGCCTTGGACCCTGTAGCTCTTTAGGAGACCCGGAAGAAGCCTCTGGCTTCGGATCCAGCTCCGTTGTTGCAGTCTCTGGGAGTGACTCATCTGATGGAAGATCTTCCTCTCTGTTTCTCCTCCTCTGTTTATCTGACTTTGCAATAAAAATAAATAAATCTTAAACAATTTGCTTCTAAAATATGCAGGCTTACATCCTTTAGTTCTGAGTGTGCCAAGTCTACAAATTTCTCCCCCTTTTCATCCTGCTGTGGATACTACTGCTCTTTATCTTCAGCTTTTCTGTTTTTATCCTTCTGTCCTTTCTGACGTGACTGGGGAGACTCCTCAGTTTGGTCACTAATTTGTTATTTCTATAGAATTTTCATTGTAACATAATTTTTATATACAAGTCTTTTTTTTAATCAGCTTCCCTACTTATGCAGTCAGTGTTGGCTTTGTTTTATGCTTTGCCACTTATGTGTATCTTTATAATGTTTGTTTTAAATTCCCATTTTATTCATTTTTCTTTATATGTCAATTGTTTTATTGTCTCTGGAGCTCAGAGGCGATCTGGCTTGGCTTGACAGCCTTCATGCTGCTTGAGTAGAAGAGCTCAGTTCACTGTGGGCTCATGATTCCCCATGCACAGAATGGCAGATGAGACACAAGTAATCCCAAGCATAGCCTTCAGATCACGCCACCAAGCACGTGAAAGCGTCATTGGGGATTGCTGTGTCCACAGTTGTCAAGGTATGGCTATCTTAGTATGAAATTTTGACTAATCCTCAAGAGAATCATCTGTAGGGTAGATTAAGTAGCATTTATACAGTTGAGGACAGTCAGCGGAAAACCAAAAAACAAAGCCAAAGTTCATTTTTTTTAAATAAAATGAGAAAAGGCGATTCAAGTTGTTGGAAGCAGAAATCAATGTTTGTGCTTATAAAAACGTAAATTTCATGAAGAAAATCTTCATCTGTGGCTGCTGATCTTCATCTAATAGCTTGAGCAAAAAAATGTAGTTTTCAGTCTATTACTTCCTTCACTTCATAGGCTGTCAGTCTTATCAACCAAACTGAAGCAAGTTCTTCTGAAAACTATTAGGAACACAAAGTCAACATTAGGAAGCATCATTAGCTTTTCTGTCATCCTCACCAAGTAAGTCAGATACATGCTCAAATAAACCGTGGCTTATTTTAGGGCGAACTCTCTTCAGTTACATTGGCTAGGAAACTGAAGAAGAAAATGTCATGGTTTAGGTACAGCAAAGAATTGGTAATTCTATCAGCTACTTTTTGTCTTTCAGAACTACCTATTCTACAAATTACCCTCTTTTCTAATTTTGATGCATTAGTCTTAAATACCTAAAGTGCTCTCTTCATTTCTAAAGGTTTCACTTTATTTTAAAAATCTTAATATAAAAACAGATTTTATATATTCCAAAAGTGTAATTCTTAGAAGATAAACATATTTTCGCTCCTTTTTGTCCCTCCCTTAGTCTCTGTCATTCTTTCATTTTTTCTTCCAATTTTTGCAGAATCATACTTTAACTCCTCTAATCACAGGTTTAGTGCACCACTAACTATACAATTCAACAAGTAAAAACAGGAAAGACTCTAGTTCTCCAGTTTAAACAAGTGCTAAAAATGATAATCACACTCAAGGTGTTTCCTTCCTATGCTTTTTTTATTTTTGTATTCTCTATTTACAACATACCAGAAAATCCCAGATTTCTTTTTGGAACAGGCCTATTTCAGTAAACAATGGTTTCAAGTTGCCTTTTTAAAATTCTTTATGGATGAGTAATATCCCATCATGTGTATAAACATTTTATTCAGTTGCCAGTTCATGGACATCTGGGTTGATTGCATGTTCTAGCTATTGTGAACTGAGCTGTTACAAACATGGGAGTACAGATAACTCGTGCTGATTTCAGTTCATTTGGGTAATTTTGAATCATGCCTTACTATTTTCAGTTTTCTGAAGAATCCATGCTGTCTTCCTTAATGGTTGCAGTAGCTTGCATTCCCACCAATGCTGTTAGGTTGCCTCTTTGTCCATATCCTCATCCAACATTTCACGTGTTTTGATTTTCAAATGGGGGTAAGGTGAAATCTCACTTTGGTTTTGATTTGCATTTTCTAGGTTAGTGATACTGAGCTTTTGTTTCATGCGTCTTAGCCATTTGTATTTAATCCTTTGCAAATTATCTGCTCATGTCCTTTGCCCATTTCTTAACTGGATTATTTGTATTGGCTGCTGTTGAATTTCTTGAGCTCCTTGCTGATCCTACCAGTTGCATAGTTTCCAAATACGTTCTCCCATTCTGTCAATTATGTATATACTCTGTTGACTGCTTTCTTCGTAGTGCAGAATCTTAGCTTGATGTAATTCCATTTGTTCAGATTTGGCTTAATTACCTGTGCTTCCAGGGTCTTTTCCAAGAAGTCTTGCCAATGCTTATGTCTTGCAGGGTTTCTCCAATGTCTTCCTCTAGCAACTTGATGGTATCAAGCTGTAAACTTAGATCCTTTATCTATTTTGATTTTATTTTGTGAATGCTGTAAAGTAGGAATCTTTTAAACATCTGCATGAAGATCCAGTTTTCCCAGCACTGTTGGTTGAGCAGTGTGTCATTACTTCAGGGAGTGATTTTTAGATTGTCAAAAATTGGTTTGTTGTCAATAAGACTGTTTTTTTCATTAATTATTTTGCATTATGTTACAGTTTCATAGGCTCTGGGAACCCCCCCCCCACGCCCCTCCCCCCTGGTGGCTTCCTCCACCTTGATGCAGTATTACAGTTCAAATTCAATCAAGATTCTTTTCTTGTAAACATATACCAAGTATAAAGTCCAGCTATTTATTAAGACTATTTTGATAACAGTTGCTTTGTAAAAGTCTGGAAATGTGGTATTACATTGCCTCTAGCTTTGATTTTCTTAAGATGGCTTTAACTTTTTAGGGTCTGTTGTGTGCAGTGAATTTTAGCCGTATTTTTTTCTAGATCTGAGGAGAATGGCCTTGGTGTCTTGATGGGGTCACATGGACACTCATCTGCACTGGGTAATATGGACACTGTGATGGTTCAATGCTTCCATTCCATAAATACAGAAGGATCTTTCATTGTCTTTTGTGTATCTGTTGTTTGCATTGTACAGATTATCAATTTGGTTAAATTTATTCCTAGATGTTTAACTTTTTCATAGCTGTTGTGAATGATACGAATCTTACAAGTTCTTTCTCAGCTATAGTAGTGTGTGTGCTTACAAAGGCTACTGTTTTTGTGTGTTGATTTTATATCCTACATTTTTACCAAACTTTCACTGAGTTCCAATCATTTCCAAATACAGTTTTGGTTATCTCCTATTTAGAATCATGCCATCGGCAAACAGAGCTTCAATTTGTATCCCTTTAATTTTTTTGTGCCCAGTGGTTCTGGCTGAAATTTCCAGAACTGTATCGAATAGCAGTGGTGAAAGTGGGCGTCCCATTCTGGCTTGCAGCTTCAGAGGAATGATAAGGTAAAAGATATAGAATGAGTTTGAACAAGTTGATAATTGTAGACTTTTTTGTAACATTATCTCAGAAGCAATATCCCATCCCTTTAGCTATATTCTGTTAGAGATCAGTAACTAGTAAATGTGGATACCAGACTACGTTGGCCAGTTGTCGTTTTAAGAAGGCTGCCTCCCACAATAGCCGTGTGACCTTGGTATTCAAACTTGCACTTAGTTTCCTCTTCTGTAAAAATGAAATACTAACAGACCCTACTATGGTAGTTGTGAAGAAAATGAGACTATCTGTAACTTAAAGCACTAGACATAAAAGCAGTGCTCATGCGCTGTTACTCCTCCTCTTGTTGTTGTATGTGGTTTTCTTTTGTATATTCTCGTGACTAGAGAAGCTTTGAATTCTTTTCTAGGTCCTAGGAGTCTAGTCCTAAGAAGCCCTCTAGGAACCTGTAGACATCTGCTTTGTTTTCAATAATTTAATATTTCTTTGGTACCAACTTCAGTGTCTTTTTCTAGTCCTTAAGTTTCTCATTAGTCATAGTTTAACAACCCATCCTTCCTGAAGAAGCTAAGTTGTTCATGCCCGGGGCAGGAAGCTGTTGCGGTAGCTCTGTCCTGAGCAGCGTTTGGGGGCTTCAGTAGGCCTTGCTGGAGGAGAGGCTCTGGACAAGTTTTAGTGCCAGTTCCTGTGACTGCCTGCAGGCGAGCTCAACAAGCTCCCCGTAGTGGTCCTTCCACTTTCAGCAGTCTTTGGCTCTAGTTTCTATTTGTTGTCCACATGAGTTTTCAAAAAGTTTCCCATGTATTATATACATGTTTGCTGAGGCCGAATATTCTGACATTAATTTTAAGGGATTTTTAGAACATTCTCGGTTTCATGAGAATTGCAGAATACATGCATTTATGGATATTTAAAGAACTATAAAGAAACGTAAAAATTGTGAGCATAAATCAGTCTGCAGCAAATATGAACACAAGACCATTTCTGTAAGTTCATACAAAGGTGAAGTTAAGTACCTTTATCATAATGGCTTTTTAAAAAGGTGTTTTTATTAGAAAGGCAGATTTACAGAAAGGAGGAGAAACGGAGAAAGATCTTCCACCCACTGGCTCACTGCTCAAGAGGCTGCAATGGCCAGAGCTGAAGCCAGAGGCCTTTTCTAGGTTTCCCGCATGGGCACAGGGTCCCAAGCCTTGAGCCATCCTTGATTGCTTTCCCAGGCCACAAGCAGGGAGCTGGAATGGATTAAGTGGCTTATCAAACTGGCTAACAGCTTTTAGTGGATGAGCAAGGAACAACAGGCTGATGGGTTTTCTCTGCAATTAAAAAATAACTCCAAAGGTGGCTTAAAAGATAATTCCTCAAGTTATATAGAATCTTGGTATTGAAGAAAATTGTCATGTGCTGTTTCTTAAAATGCCAGTTTCACAGTTTTTATGAAGCATTACGTAACTTAAACTTGAACCATCTTAAAAGTGAATTCAGATTCTGATTCTACCTTGGAATTGTGACATCAGCGAAGGTATTATGTATCTCTGAGCCTCATTTTCATTGAAAATGTGGGCTTTCATGTCAAACATGATATTAAATGAAGATGCAACAATCTACATCAGATTCAATGAGTATTCTCAAAACAATTGCTAGTAATTTAATGAAATTATACACGTTGAGAATACATACAGAAGCTTGTGGAAAGTGATTAGAAGACTTTTAGCAAAAACTGAAACCTGTGTGTTCAATACAGTTCTCGTGAACTTTTTTGAAGAGCTTTCATGTCATGTCAAAGATGATGATGGGAATAATAGTGATGTTTTTAAGCCTGTGGCTGTCAGCTGGGCTCTACAGAGTTCTTCACCTCTAGATCCAGAGTCAGTTCTTACAAACACTCCCTGCACTTCCATCTTCTGAGTGTGAAAACCAAGGCTTAAAGAGTTTGCTAAAATGATTAACCTGGCAGATGACAGAGCTGAGATCCACATGGAGGTCCCAGGGACTTCCGCAGCAACGTTTAAATGGCTAGCATTTCTGGTTCCCAATACCAAAAGGAATGTGTGGCCTTGTTAAAATATACTAATTCTCCAACTTGGCTGCATAGGAGAACTTACAGTTTTAAAAATAATTTCACGTTCAGGATAATTTGAAACCAGTCACACTGAACTCTGAGGGCTGAATCCCTGAATCCTGGTATGAGCCACTTCAGACCTTTGATCCCAGCTCCCTGCCTGTGGCCTGGGAAAGCAATCAAGGATGGCTCAAGGCTTGGGACCCTGTGCCCACGCGGGAAACCTAGAAAAGGCTTCTGGCCTCAGCTCTGGGCATTGCAGCCTCTTGAGCAGTGAGCCAAAATGTTAGTCGCTAAGATGGACAAACGGAGTGGGGTAGACTGGAGTAAGAAGATTCCAATCCTTGTTTGTCCGTGTAGGTGTTTGAGAAGAGAGGTAACTTTTCTGTGATCACAATCTTAAAAGTGACGCTAAGAATATTGTATTTTTGTTTAGGTCTGAATGTCTCCAAAATTTTTTTTAAAGCTTGGAAGGCAGGCATGTCTGGTGATAATGATGCTTCAAACATTGTGGTTCTGCTCTCCCCAAAGCTTTCCTAAAAGCTTTATTTGCAAGGCATGGTCGGCAAGACTGCATCTTCACTCCCCACCATCTGCAACATCAGCACCGGGAAAGGCCAAAGGCAGGAGCCAGCAACTCCATCTGGGTTTCCTACGTGGGGACAGGCACCTGGTGCTAGAAGGCCACTATCTGTTTTTCCAGGGGTTTACCAGAAAACTGGATGGGAAGTGCAGACAACACCAAATGGGATGGGAGTACTTCAAGCAGTGGGTTAACCGATGCCCACAGTGTCTTGTCCCCACAGGTTCTTGTTTGCTTTGAGAAACCTTTCCAGCATACATTTCTGCATCCCTGGCTTGGAATAGAAAGGGTACACTTGAATCTGAAAGTCTCATTGAATGATATTTAAAGAGGGTAGCATGGGATTTGTATTTTTGTGAGAAATCGGCAATATTTAGTAACGGAAGCAATAAATACCTTACCCTGGGAGTAACCCGGGCCACTACTAAAGAAAAAAGTATTTATTCGGTGCTTTGGTTCATAATGGTATTCTGGAGATGGACAGTTGCATACTGTTTTGCTTTTTTTCTTAAATGTAGTTGTTGTCTTTTCCCCTTATAACTTGTTTACATTGCACCCAGGTGTAGGCAGTGGAGAGGTTTGAATTAGTCCTTTAACTGAGTGTTTAATGGAGATGAGTAATTGCTTGCAGCTGCATGTGTCTGTTTTTGTTTTTTTTTTTTTTAAGTAGGAGACAGGATAATTTGCCAGACAACTTTTGAAAAGTGTAGCTTGGGCTGTCCCCTTCCACTTGCAGGCGACTTTGGCATTTCAACCCCAAGACAAAGGTTTCTCTCCCTAAGTTCCCTTGTAACTGGGACTAGGCAGTTAAGTTTATCTTTTCGGGGATTTCCTCTGCCCCCTTCAATAATGAGGTAATCAGTATGGTTTCATGTGGAGTGCAGATTATAAACACGAGGAGTTGATAGGCTTTGCAAGGTGGAAAAAGGCAATTTTTAGAATTCTTACCACCTAATTTTCAATATTTAAAATGGCTTTCATATCTAATTATACCTGAGTATGAGGTACAATGTGACGTATCAGTACATGGACATCATATCTAGTGAGTAGTTACTTACCAAACACCCCAAACGTTCACATTTATGTTGGGACCATTCAAAGTCTGTCCGCTAGCTATTGTGAAATACAGTTGTCTGTCACAGTGCTGTGCTAAGAGCATCACACGGAGTGTTAGTTCTCCTTTCCAACTACACACCTGCACATGTTAGCCACCCCCTCTTAATTTCCCTACTGACCTTTCACACCCGCAACTTCCCCAGGCTCTGGCCACACCTATTTTACACTCAACTATGTAGATCAACGTTTTGGCTTCCACAAATGAACACATAGTTGTTGGAGGCCAGGAATGTTCAGAGTTTGATTTCCAACTTAATGTCTAAAATGTCTTTTGAAGCTGAAGTCTTGGGATGACAGATTCAGTTTTATGAGCTTTTCAGGAGCTTCCAGGTCTCCCATGCAGGTGCAGGGTCCCAAGGCTTTGGGTTGTCCTCGACTGCTTTCCCAGGGCACAAGCAGGGAGCTGGATGGGTAGCAGGATCGCCTGGGTTAGAACCAGTGCCCGATGGGATCCTGGCGTGTGCAACCTTAGGACTTTAGCCAGTAGGCCAGCACTCTGGGCCCACCTGTAATTATTTTAAAAATTGCTTATATAAGGTGAACAAATTTCATGTCTTTCACAATAAAGATTTAGGAGCACACTAGTCTTCCCACCTATTCACCCTCCTGCCTAATGTTACCTGACCACCCTCTTTTCAAAAAATTTTCATAATGACTGGATTTTAATTAGCTTCATAATCATCATTATTGTTCATCATAACAGGCTTAACATTCCATTAGGCAAGGAATTCTACAGATAGAAGGAAGGAAAACACAGAAACTGAGTATAATCAAAGACTGTAAACAATAATCAACTTCAAAATGTCAAATTTGCTCCTAGACTGTATTTTCTTCATATTTTAGGTGCCACAAATCAGGGGAAACATGACCTCTTTTTTTAAACCGACTTCACGTAGTATAATGGCTTCTAGTAGCATCTCTTTTGTTGCAAAAGACAGGATTGCTTTCTAAGGCTTAGTGGTATTCCTTAGTACGTGTATGTATGCATGTGATGTAGATCTACTTAGATCCATCTGTATCTGTATTACATATCACATTTTTTTTAAATCCAGCCATCAGTAACCAAATCTTGGTTACTGTGAATTGAGCAGGTTATAAACATGGGAGTTGAGATAACTCTCATGCTTAATTTCATTTTGTTCAGATAAATTCCCAGGAGTTGGGATGGCTGGTTATATGGCATATCTGTTTGCAGGATTCTGAGGAATCTCCATGCTGTCTGTCATAATATTTGCACTAAATTCTGTGGGGATTCTTGTATGTGGTGTTTTGGCCTGATCAGCCTCAAACTTGGTTCCATCTTCGCTTTAATTATGGCTGCGGTTTGGACTGCCTGCAGTCTGGAGGTTAGTTTTGAGGTACTCCTTTAAGCAGAGTATTTGCTAGAGAACTTAGGCAAGACCCTGATTAACATCAAGAACTGAGGCTTAGGTGCCCCAGGTAGCTCCATCATGCCCTGGCTGTGTGATGTTGGATGGTCCACCCACCAGCCCCAGCCTCAAACGCATCCACTCTTTTCCCTTCTCAGCATAACTGTGGATATGAAAGTAGTCTGTAGCAATTTTAAGAAACCACATACTGTGAAGTCTGAACCAGTTTAAACTTTTTACTTGTTCAGTTTTTTTTTTCTGGTTGACTTGTAACAAGTAAATACAGCGAGTGGGTAGTAAGAGTTTTAAATTAGAAATATTTTGTCTTTTGGGCAGTGGCTCACTTATCCAGCTTCCAGAACCCAGTCAACCTAAGCTTATGTCATCTTAAGGGGAAGTCGTCGCTGCTAAATCAAGTCCCAAGTTAGGGTTTTCCCAAACTTGTCTAACTTGGAGTGAGGGAGTATAGCATAGTTACAGAAGGGTGCACGTGGGGTTTGAGTGCCTGTTGGACCTCACGTAAGCTCTGTGGCCTTCATCCTTCTGTCTCATTTTCTTAGAGAACCTGTAGGACTCCATGCAATCATTCATGGTTCTTTCTGTGAGAGAAACCACAACAAAAGGAGTATTAATACTTCACAACACTCAAGGTGAATTCTATTAAACGTTTTGAAAGTTTGGAGTTGTAAATAGAGTTTAGTTGGTATGCAAAGTAAGGATTAAGGACTGTCACAAAAGCTAACACAGTGGTGGCTGTCACGCGTGATCGTGCGTGGTACTGCAGAATGGCTTTCTACTCGTTGACATGAAATCCAAATGTGTTGCCAAGTTGTTCTCGACTCTCAAGTGTCCTGAAAGCACAGCATAGCGACCCCCACCCAGGGCTTTCCCAGATCCCCTCTCTGTCTGCCGTGGGGGGGCGCTTTGCTTTTGTTCCGCTGTATAAAATCTCTAGAGATGCCCCCTGCATTGCTTTTTGTTCACTGGAGTTGGTGAGTCTGCCTTCTACTCTGGAGGGCTCAAGAATGCCCACAGGTGCCATAGGACGCTCGGTAGCGGGTGGCGCTCCTGCTTCTCCAAGCCTTTCAGGGTGTAGGAAGATGGTTGTGAATGTTCCCAGTGTCTGAATCCTGTTTATCCTTGTCTGGCTGAGTTGCCTATTTGACAGCACAAGCTTGCCAGGGGGTCAGGTCGTGTCCAGCGTCCTGGATGCTAGTGTGCCCTCCCTCTGGGGTGCTGGCTCTAAACCCTCAAGACCGACCCAGGAGAGGGGTGGCTGCCTCTGCAGCAAGCATGGGCTTCCTGCGGTCGGAGCGCCTTGGCTGCTGCCTCAAACTCCACTGCACAGCTGTGTGGGTTCCTTTAAGACGGTCTGCATTCCCATCTGCTTTTCCCAGCCCCCCAAATGTTTGCTCCTCAGCTTGCCGAGAGGGGGCTCCAAGAATGCTGAGTGGCAGCCACGGAGCTCTCACCCTGCCCAGCTGCATAAAGTGAGGACATTACAGTGGGGGTGGGGTGGGGTGGGGTGGGCTGGTCCAGCTCCCTAGAAATCCCTGCCTCCTGTAGACCCAGCCAGAGTCGTCTTCTGACACCTTTGTGCCAGCAGTCCTGCAGAAAGTGGACATCAGGGTTACTACTGTGAGGAGACAAAGCCGTGAGGCTAGTTCCACCGAAGATAATGAAATTCCATGTTTACGTTTGCATTTTACCGTTGAGTTGAATACATCCTTAGAAAACTGAATGCAACAACCCAGGACACTTTTTGGAAAATGTATGGTTCAGCAACTTTGTGTGAAATTTTATACGAGCACTGTCTTATGAATTTTGTAAAATGTTATTCAAGTGGAAAACAACAAAATAGAAAAACTGCCAGAGGGGTCGACTTCACCTCCGTCGAGCCAGATACCTGTTCCAGCCACTAGAGGGCAGTATTGGCATTGGAATGACGTAAAGAGATTTACAATGCAGGTTGAAAGCTGGCTGTGAGATGCAAACTATTGCCAAACCTACACATTAAATGATTTGATGAAATAATTTGAGGTGACAGGAGACATCAAGTGATTGCAATTGGATTCTTCTGTATTACTGGCAAGGTGTCTCCAGTGGGGTGTGGGGGTGCGTGCTTCAGGCTCTAAGCCAACCTGGTGCCTTTGAGACCAACTCCTTTGTCACCTTTTCCATTTTGCTGGCCATTTGCAAACGGTAGGCCTGCTGGAGGCTCTCAGTATGCCTTCCTATTCCTTCACGCTGCAAACATAGGCACTGCAGTTGATTTCGGCATCAGTAAGTCTCTAGGAATTTAAAGGGTGTCTCAACTCATTCTCTGACTCCCATTGTGATATGGTCCTCATGCTCTGTAACACAGATGGAAGGATAAGTCTTTATGTGTTTTCTTTTATTTTTATAAGTTTCATTTAAGGGGCAGAGAAAGTGAGGAGACACACACACAGACACCATCCATTTGCTGGTTACTCCTAAAAAGACAAATGGCCTGGTCTGGCCCAGGTACAGCTGGGAGCCAGGAATGCCATTTGGGTCTCCCATGTGGGTGGCAGGGTCCTAAGCACTTGGGGAATCTTTGCTGGCTGCCATCCTCAGAACATTAGCAGGAAGCTGCATCGGAAGTGGAGTAGTTGATCTGGAGTGTCTGCATTGTAAGTCAGGCACACACAGCTTAAGCGACTACATCACAAAGCTAGGTTCCCTATAGGTGTACCCTCCATGTTCTTCCTCCAAGTCCCTTCAGGTTCCCACCCAGCTGGACTGTGGAGCTGGACCTGCATGGCCGATGCTCTCCTCACCTGAAGTTGGAGTGGTTTCCTACGTTTAGAAATGACTTCTGTGTGTCTTTACTTCCTTTGTCCACCACGCGGTTCCTACTGAGGCTTATGTGTCAGTTTGGAGTGGCAGGTGGACATATCTAAGATACTCCAGTATGTTTGCTTTTTTAAAGAAGTGTTTTTTTTTTTTCCGCACAATTTTACTTGTTACAAAGCATGCCAGAAAAAACATTGAAGAATTAATATAAAAGATTTCATGTATTTTGTAGGTGTCATTCCAAGAAGATAGCTTAACTCCTATGTCACAATGCTGGCCACTGAGAAAGGCTTACACTTACATATTTCATATTTAAATCTGATTCATTTTGAGTCCACTTTTAATTCATTGTATCATGTAAAACTTCAGGTTTTGGGGTTTATTTTCTTTTCCCATGAGTGTCAAGTAGCTCCAAAATTATGTATTGAAAGAGTTTATTTTCTTTGAATTGCTTCTGTATCTTTGTCACACCTGAAGTAGGGAAGCAGGGGTGTGTGTGTGTGTGTGTGTGTGTGTGTGTGTATACATGCATCTGCGTAAGGGATTATTTCTGGGCTTTTTCTATTCCATTGGTCCTTTTACAAAACAATGTTATTTTGTTGATACATAAAAATAACTATCTTGGGGGCTGACTTGGTGCGTTAATCCTTGCCCTGTGGTACTGAGATCCCATGAGGGCACTGGTTCTAGTCCCAGATGCTCCACTTCTGATGCAGCTCCTTATGTCCTGGGGAAAGCAGCAGAAATAGCTCGAGTTCTTGGCTCCTGCATCCAAGTGGAAGACCTAGAAGTTGTTCCTGGTGTCTGATTGGTTTGTCTGACCATGGTCACCATTTGAGGAGTAAACCAGTGAACGGGAGACCTGTGTCTTTGTCTCTCCTCTTGCTGTAGAAATCTGCCTTTCAAGTAAAAATAAATCGTTAAAAACTATCTTGGTTCCGTTTCCCTTTTATATAACTCTAAGAGGAATCTTACTCATTTTCCGGAATTTTGGTAGGAATTTTAAAATAGTATCTGTTTGGAAAGAATTGACGTGTTTATTCTCCATGAACATCGTGTCTTTGTTTAAATTCTTTTGATTGCTTTCATCAACATTGAGTCGTTCTGAACATTTGAGTCTCATGTTTTGTTAGATTTACATTATTTTCTATTGATTAGTAGTAAATAGTTTTGGATTTTCTAGTGTCCATAATGATCGGTACTATATAGGAAAACGGTTGATGTACGTAGTTCATCTTGTAATTGCAGACTCACTAAATCTTTGAGGCAGGTGGATTTCTTGGATATCTCGGTCATATCTGCTGCAATTAGGGTTGATCTGCTGGTTCCTTTCCAGTCTGTGTTTATTTTATGTCTTCTTGACTCACTATCCAGCGTAACACTAGGTGTGTGAGAACCAACCCATTTGCTTTGTGCCTCATCTTGGGGAGAAAGCGTTTGGTCTTTACCCTTGAGTGTGATGTAAATTGTGACCTTTTTTGTAGATGCTTAGTAGGATGAGGAAGTTTTTGCTCCTTCTGGAAGTTTAAAAACAATGTCAGTGCTTTTAATTTTGTCCAGTGCAATCTCTGGACTTCTTTTAATATGCAGGGTTTATTGGGAAGAAATAGGCTGTCATTCAAAATTTCCCCCTCTACAAAAAGGCAACATTTGTTTCCTACAGCTTGAAGGATTCTTTCCTACTCTGGTTTTTAGAAGTTTGGGTATGATGTGTGATACTGTTTGGGTATGATGGGTGGTATTGGTTTTTGAAAGGTAAATTGATGAGATGTTGAACACTTAAATTTAGTCTTTTTCAAGATTGATAGGTCCTCAGCCTTTGTCTCCAAGTGCCTTTTTCATGGTTGCATAGTATTTTGTTTTGGTTTTATCACAATTTTAAATAGTTTTATTTCTTGCTATGTTTTTGTAGGTCTATGGATCCTTCCCTTTTCCTCTGAGTACTTTTTGGGTCCAGCCTTTCCTCCTGTCTCTCTGGGACCCAAAAAGATTTTTAAAAAATTGAGTCCTACAGATCTGTGATCTTCTGTTTTTCATTCTATTTTGTGTGTATTTTCGAGGTTAAATTTCTATCATTCTACCCTCAAACTTGCTGAACTTTTTGTTCTGGTCAACAATTCTCCTGAAGTATGCCTTTAAAGAGTGACAAGAGGCTTCAGTCAGCCAGAACGCTGTCATGTTGTAAGGACCCCTTGCAGCTGATTCCTAAGTCAGGGGCCTCATTTGTAACCACGAAAGCCCCTGCTGAGCCAAGAAACACCTGCTGTGTCTTCAGGAGGAGCCTGTATCCTTCAGTCATTGTAGGAAGAGCAAAGCCTGGGCTTTCCCCTCTTCTGAACATGAACATGGAGGTGCAATGGAACTTCATCAACAATCTGGTTTGTTCGCTATTATTAGATGTTTGATTTCCAATGAGGTATTCTTTGAATTTCTGCTATTGATAACCACACTTAAGTTTGTGTGGTAAAAACTCAACTCAGGGCCTGGCACAGTGGCCTAGCAGCGAAAGTCCTCTCCTTGAATGCGCCAGGATCCCATATGCCAGTTCTAATCCCAGCAGCTCCACTTCCCATCCAGCTCCCTGCTTGTGGCCTGGGAAAGCAGTCAAGGATGGCCCAATGCATTGGGATCCTACACCCATGAGGGAGAACCTGGAGGAGGTTCCAGGTTCCTGGCTTCAGATTGGCACAGCACCGGCCATTGTGCTCACTTGGGGAGTGAATCGTCGGATGGAGGACATTGTAATATCTGACATTGTAATAAAAATAAATAAATCTTAAAAAAAAAACCCAACTCAGTGCACACACTCATGCTGTAACAAAAACATGAGACCTGTAGCCAAACTCAGGCTTGTGGAAGAGTCAACACTGGCAAGTAGCTGTTTGGGGTTTCGATTGTTGGACTAGTTGAATAGAGTTGAAATTTTTGCCAAATATCTACCATCATTGACTTTTTCATCTAGGTCATTTTATAATTTCAAAAACTTTCATTTGCTCTTTTTTTTTTTAAAAAATAATTGTTTGCTGAAGACTTTTCAAGGGTTTAAAATGTGTCATTCATAATTGTATCCTTGGCTTTCTTTCCCCGTTTGATTTGGGTTCTTCTTGGTAGTCGATGAATACTTTTTAATAAAACTGAGTGCATTTTCTCTTACCAGACTGCATCTTACGTAAGCTCTCTGCTGAGGGAAGCTGGCTTTGCACTACCATGGCAGGAAAAGGGAAGGGTGTTGTCTTGTGGTGTGAGGAAGGTGCAGAGATCCAGGCTGTCCACTTGGCATGGAGAAGTCATTGATGATAAGCACATTTTTAAGGATTTATTATCGAAAATCAGATTTTACAGGGATGGAGAGAAGGTCTTCCATCCACTAGTTCACTCCCCAAATGGCTGCAATAACTGGGGCTGAGCCAATCTGAAGCCAGGGGCCAGGGACTTCCTTTGGATTTCCCTTGTGGGTGCAAAGTTCCAAGGACCTGGACCATGCTTCTGTACTTTCTGATGTGATGAACAGGTATCTGGGTCAGAAGTGAAGTAGTTGGGACACGAACCAGTACCCATACAGGATGCGGTGCCACTGCAGTATCCCAATATATACAATTCTAATGACAAGACTTGAGATACAAAGAACATCCGATGAGTCTGAGGATTGCCTAGTGACTCTTGAGCACTCAGTGAATTTTAAGTGGTTAAAATTAGGGATCATAGAGAGGAATTACTCCAATACCTGTGGTTCTGAAATGTTCCAAGGGGACCATTGACAATGGAGAGCATCTGAGTACCTTGCTATCTGCCGTGTGGCATGCAAGGTCCTGGGTTTATCTCAACCTCGTTATTGCATGCTACTTTGTCTTTGCCTTTGAGAAATCTGACTTCTTTAGGGGATTTGGGGCTGTACTTTATACTTGTCAAAGTTTTCACGTTAGTGACTTGGATGAGACTTCTTAGTGGATTTTCCAATCTTTTCCATTTTTTATTAGAAGTAAGCTGTAATTCTTCCAATGTGTCCTCCTAAATTCTCTAACAGGCATGAATCATGAGTTTTAAAGATTCTCTTTATCTTTTAAATGAGATTGGGGCTCCATCCTCCCCCAACCCCTGCATTTATTTAGTCTGATCCTGCTGTGTAGCTCCCCTTACAGATCTGAATTCCCTGGCGCCCTGTAGAGGAGCTTTCTTTGTCCTCCTCACTCCCATCAGTGTAAGCGGCATCATATAAAACCTTTCATGCACTGTCTTGACTCATCCCCCACTCGGAAGAGTTTTTGAGATCCTTCTGGAAGTTTCACAAGGTCTGCTAACCCTGTGGCTTTAATCAGCACCTTGGGTGGCTAGCTCTCCCATGGACCTGTCCTGTCTCTGGTCAGTTGTCGTCATCTTCTGTCTCTGTGTTTCTCCTCCTGTGCCAGGACTTTCGTGCCAGCACTTCATTTTAGGCATAAAATCTGGAGGAAGTCCATCCGTCAGAAAATGTCTGAAAAATCCCAACTGATTATTTTTATGTAGACGGTGCCAGATCTTAATACGTGTTTTCTGCCCTTTTTAAAAAATCAAACATACATGGACATAAAACTTTTTTTGCGTAAAAAATTAACTCTGATTTCCTTGAGTCTCTCAAAGTACCTGTGGAATTCTCATGGTTTTCCTTTGTCTTCCTTAAAAGGCATTGCCAATTCCTTAGCTCCTGGAGCAGTGAATACCATATAATAGATGCAAAATAACAAATGTCAATGGGGTAAATGAATGAATAAATTTAAAATCTGTGAGGATCTTAGGCCATCTTTCTTTGAGACTTTGAAATTAGGACTAACTCATGATATACTCTCAGAACAAATTGTAAGCTTCATTCTGTACAGTTCCACATGTCCCTAAAGTGTCCATGATTTGCGCTAAGATTGTGTCTTTCATTTATGGTGATACAGTCTATGTGAGGCATGGTGTTTTACAGTTAGTCTGTAGCTGAATTCCTGTAATATAAATTTATTAGGAGTTCACACCATCCTCACTCTATAAATGAGGGGAGACTAACATACAGAAGGGCTGAAGTCCTGGTCAGTCCTGCGAAACTGGTAATCTTGTTGGGATCCAGGGTGTGAATGTAGGTGGGGTATAGGAGTTTATGTCTCTCATGATTGTGCTACTGCCCCTTCCTACACTAAGTTCTAGAACACTCTTCTTTCCCTTCAGCAAAGCCAATCTTCCTGTAGTGTTTGCTTTAAGGAAACTACCTGATTAATGCAATGAGAATATACATGAAGATAATTTACGGTTTTGTTTTCCATTGCGTGCAGTGGTGGTATCTTTGTTATGGTAAGGCTTTTTTTTTTAACTGTTCTGGGAATAACTTTCAGTAGCAATGTACATTTCAAACATTTACAGATCTACATTTACAAATACTTACATAAATATTTCTGTTAAAAGCATCCCTTGATGGACTGTCTGACATTGTCTGCACCAGCAGTGTTGGGGCACACTTAAACAGACTAATGGACTTAAGACTGCTTATGAAGGACTAATATTATTATAATGTGGGGAAAATCATTTGGGAATTTGGGGATTGGGTAGGAAAATTCCAGATCCTATGAAATTGTCTCATAAAATTTAAAATTAAAACGTGTAAAAAGGCATTCTTTTAGTAAGATTATTCTATTAGTTTGTCATCACTTCTGGGTTTCTGATACCCCTCACTACTGCTTTTATTGAATCCTTGTTTGGAGAATGGTATTCTGTTAGACACAGAAATGATAATGATTCTCAAATTTTCATGTGCATTTGTTTCCCTAGTCAACTTTGACATGGTCTGTTCTTTCCATCTCACTCCATTTCCCATTCGGATATCTTCATTCTCTACTCCTTATCCGCCTTCAGTGCCCTGAATGCATGGCCTCTCATGGTCTTCCAAGGTATTCCATCCCCTCTTGGTTTACCATGCACCATTGCCTTGCAGGGACATATTCCTCCTAGTAGTTTCAATTTGGTTTTCAGCTTTCAGCTTAAATGTGATTTCTGCAGGAAGCCTTTCTGGTCCCAGGTTCACCTTTTGCCATTTGAAGGTCTTTGCTCACGCAGGCAGAATGGAGAGCCAGTGCAGTGCTGACAGGTGCAAAGATGAGATGCTTAGAACTATGTCAGGACTTTGAGTTTTGACTTAGGCTGACCTGTTCATCTTAATCAGGGGAAAGCTCATGGGCCCCCAAACTAGTTGTTGCTTCATCTATCTTCCTGGAATTTTTCTTTTGTTTTCTGGAAGGATACCAATTCAGCTGCTATTTTGCTCCTTTGAGCCCAAAGTATGCCATCATCCTCCAGAAAGCAGTGAGAATTGGTGACAGGAAAGCATTTAATGACAGAACTCACTGCTTTATGACACACTTTGGGTATTTCTTGCCAAGTTTCCCTTTGTTGAAAGTTACGCGTTTCCTAAAAGAAATATGAACTGGCTGGAATCCTTTGAATGAATCACGGAGAGCAGAGCCACCACGGAGGTCCCTGGACATGTGTGGATGGCAATTCCAGCTGTTTTGAGCCCGCCAGCTGATCACCGTCTCGGCACTGGTGTTGAGAGGCAGGCTGAACAAGCCCGAGCTCCAGATGAGGCCTGGTGGATGGATGGTGGAGTAGCTATGCTGCCTTCTCAGTGTTGCAGGAGAGGAGGAGGATGGCCGTTTGTTTCCTTTCCTCCTGCACAGCTAACTCAGAAATGTTTGACTTTGTAAAAAAAATACAGCAGTCATTTCCTGGAATCTCTCCTCTTACATGCTTTTCTTAATATAAGAGGAAGGAGATGTGTACATTAGTCTTCATTCGGATTTTTAATTGCAAAGCTAAATCTCATACTTTCAGGTTAATTCTTATGTTGAACTTAAATAGATGAAGCATTGTTTTTCAGACTCACTTCTCATGACTCAGTTGTCAGCATTTTGGGAAGGAGAGAGAAGTCTAAATGGTGAAACAGGGGAGTGTTACGATGATGAAAAGAAATAGTGAGTTTTGATTGGCAAATGTCAGCTACTTAATATCTGGTTCAAACTCTGAGCAGAACAAATATGGAGCTTTAGAGAAAGAAAGTTTGAAGCTAAAGAGTGAGGTTCCGTTCTAATTTCCTTTTAGGGTGATCCCTAGAACTTCAGCTTTGATTTCTGAGTTTTCCTTACCTCCTACACTAAGCCCAGGAGTGGGTGATGTTTTTCTTGGCGGTTGTCGGCCACATCTCCCTCCCCATTGAGGATTCTCCTGTTGCTACCTCTGCTCAAAGCTGATTCATCACAAATGTTTGCAACTGCCTAGTATTGCAATCAGTGTCCTGATGAATGCTGAGCTGAGCGGCCATGGCTGTTCACCACATGGAACTGGGTTGTAAGTGAAACCAACAGACAAAAAATAGCTGCGAGCGGAGAATAGAGCTAACATGATACTACTGTTTAGACCCTCAAGACCCCTCATCTGCAACACTATGTACCTTTAGCCTATTTCATTAGCTTTAATGGCATTTTGTTTTCAGATCTCAACTAATAGGAGCCCCAATTCATCATCTCAGTGTTGTGGTTATTTTTCTAAAATATTCTTTTACTATGTTGATCTATAATAATAATACCATCTATAATTGACTCAACTTGGTACTGTGGTAGTGATAGCCAAATATCACTCTTTTCAGCAGTGTAGATTTCTCTTGGTGACTGTAATTGAACAGATTCCATGAGTTATTAATAAAGGTCACTTGAAGTACAATACTGACATCTTTCAGTTCAGTGTCCCAGAAGAAAACATGTTTTCTTTAGCACTGGTAGGTCCCAAAGTTAATCATCGCTAGTATCAATATTCAGAAATTCATTTCTGAAATGATCATAATATATAGATGTCTAATTTTGGTGCTCAGACAAAATGGTACAGATTGTTCTTTATAAATTACCCAATGTATTTCTCAGTTTGAGGTGCTGGGAGTCTAAGAATAAGGCACAAGTAAGTTCGTTGTTGGGAACAATCCTCTCCATTGATTTCTCACAGTGGCATCCTTGTATGGTGGAAGGTGGAAAGGCACAGAGCAGCCTTAACTAATTCCCTCAAGCCGTTTTCCTAAGGTTCTAATCCATTCACTATTTGAAGCCTCTATGATCTAATCCGTCTCTAAAGGCTCACGCTCTCTGTGCCAATCTAATGGGTATTGAATTTCAACCTGAATTGGAGGGGGGCACATTCAAACCATTGCAGCAATGGAAGGAAGGCCTGTGATGGACCAGGTCTGACCTCACGTCCATCAGGCAAATAGGTTCAGCATTATTGCATCACGAAATATGTGCACTAAGACTGAGAGGACAAGGATTGTGTGAAGAGCTGCTGCTTTGTTCAGTAATGATTGCTGCCTGCCTTCTTTTTCTCCCTCACTTTTGGACATTGCACTGGAACCCTGGTAGATTCATGAAGACTGCCTTGTTTACACCAAAAAACAGATTGCATTTTTCCCACTTCTAAGATCTGGTATGAGTACTGTGCCTGTACCTGCCAATTCTTTTCTGTCTCATGATGTTTTTCAGGAATGAGAGCCTGAGGCAGGAGTTTATATGCTATTGCTTTGAAAGGAGCTAAAATCTCAGGAGGGAAGCAAAGAGAAATGAGCCAGGAAATGAGAGAAAACCAATGCAAGAGTACATTGTGAAATCAGAAGCCAGCAGCAGTAGGATCGGTCTTACAGGATCATCCTCTGGAAAAATCTAGGAAGTCTCCACCTTGTGAGATGGGTTGGCCTAAACAAGGAAGGAGGGAGACCTTGTCCTGTGACACCTTGTCTACCCTTGGCTAAAAGTTACCCCATGGAAGTTAATTCCTATGAGTGTCCTGGATAGGCGTAACGGTTCTGTAGTATATTCTGCCCTAGTATTTTATTGGAAACCATGGGCAAAAGTTAGTGAGCACTTGGTGCAGAGGTTATTTATGGCTCCTGTTCTTCGAAGCGAAGCGCTTTTATAGAAAGAGAGTGTACAAGTTCAATTAGTAAAACTTTTTGATACAACCGTCGTTGCAAACTCTGAAGAGACTTAAGGCAAAATGGTTTCTTAAAAGCTTTATAGTTGTCACTAATGACAATATTGGCTTGCTTTCTCATCTCTAGTATATTTCCCCCACTTCAGTTGGCGTGCTATGCAGGCCCAGTATGATGACCCATATTCATGGTTAGTGGGTCCTGTTCCCAGTTCATTTTGAGTAGAGATTGTTTCACTTGCCTGTTTACCATTATCGCTAAGGAGAAAACCACACAATATTGCTAAGGGAGTCTCCTGCTTCTAGAGTTTACCCTTCGTTCGTTGTGTAATAACAAGCTTAGTTCCTCATAGCAGTTATTCCATAATCCCAGCCAACAGATTGGCCTTTTTTGTCTAGCAGCATGTGGGAGCCAAGTGACCTTTGGTGCTATAGTGAGGAGGTCACAACTAGATGTCCATGCTGTCACTCTTACAGGGCAGGGAACAAGAAGAATGTCATGGGCAACTGTTGGGTTATGTCCATGTGAGATTGACCACATTCCCACAGAACTGGCAGCCGTTCCTGCCAGTGACTTTGGAACAGGTAACAGAAGCCCCAAGGATAAGTACATCTGAGAGCATCTGGCTTTGTGCATAAACTGTCACCTTCCTCCTTATGGGAACCTTGCTGTGGAGTGGTGAGACATCTACTAATAGATTCTGACACACCTTAAGGAAGTAGACAGGTAGGTGATGTATTGAGCACATTAAATGTTTCCAAGGAGGAACTGGAGGACACAAAGTTGAATTGGAACTGGCAGATTTTTTTTTTTAATCTCGCAGAACTGGAAATCAGTATTATCCTCATTTGACAGATGGGAAATAAAAGGAGAATGGGGGTTTCACCCCTCCCACCCTGCCAGGTCATTCAACTGCAACTTAGCAAAGCTGGACTAGTGTAAGAAATTCTGACTTCTGCATTCTTGGAATATTAAAACAGCAATTGACTAGAAAGCACAGAGTTGTGACTCATTGCACATTTGTAAGTTGTGTGGTAATAGTATGTTAATGAAGACCTAGTGTAGTTCTTTACATTTGTAGCAAGTGAAAGGATTGACAAATCTATTGCAAAGAGCACTTAGTCTTCTGATCCCAAAAGCAAAGTGTGATGTCTTTTGAAAATAATTGTGCTAAAAATGCAAATGAAGAAAATGCAGTCTTTGATTTTCATGTGTTGCTATTCTCATGTCTTTTAGTATTCTTATGATATTGTCATTTTAATGACTATATAGCCTTTTATGTGGCCATATAATACATTTGATTATTTTTTACATCTCTTCCTGCTTTTCAGTATTAAAAGCTGTTTCATTAAGTAGCATCGAGCTCCATATAACTTTGTAAAAATCAATGATTATTTGTCTTTAACTGTCTCATGAATTTCGGATCCAAAAATATGCACCTGGTTGCAGGTGCCTGTTGGTATTTAGAGTGCCTGTTTCTTCATTCTTCTAAAACTTTAATGAGCAGAGTTAGCAAAATATTACCTTGATCTAAAAATTAAAATAAGTTATTTTCCTAAGATTTCTCTTCTTGCTAGAGATTCCAATCCAGATGAAGAGTTAGCACGTGCGTGCATATCAGTTCACGGTGCTGAGTTTTTAAGACCGTGTTCATCACTTCCTTTTCTATATCCAACTCTTTCCAGTGAGGTTTTGCAGGCTCCTCCATCAAGAGATGAAGTTTAACTCCTTTCCTCTTTAATCTGGGCTACATTTCTAATTTGCTTTGCCTAATGAAGTCTAACAAATGGTTTGCTACTTCTGAAGTTAGGCAGTAACAAACCCCCTACACTCCTGCATTAGTCTCCTGGGGCCTGGTCGCCACCTTGCGCATGAGCTCTGGATGCCTGCTAGGAGACAAACACCTGGCCCAAGTACTACATGACCCAGTGGTTGTCTTCTCATGCCCTGCCCCTCAAAGCCACACTCTCTAGCTGCTCTGCAGCTGGGATGCTTGCTTGTAACTGGGCCCAGCAGAGAGCAAACACACTCATGGAAACACAACTGAAACTTGTGGCCAACTGTTTAGGAGAAAAATAGAGGATTCTAAATCATCAAGTTTTGGCATAGCCTGTTACCCAACAAAAGCTTACTGAAATGCTTGTGGTAACTATTTTCATGCACAGGATAGATTCGTGATTTTTGAAATACTTCTTAACAGGAAGAATGTTCCAACAACAAAAAGATCAAATAATTAGAAATATAGCATTAATATTTATAAAGTGATAAATATGAAAACAGGAGGTACTAACTTATAATTTTTTAAAGATTTATTTTTATTGGAAAGGCAGATATACAGAGAAGAGGAGAGATAGACAGGAAGATCTTCCATCTGATGAATCACTCCCCAAGTGGCTGCAGCAGCTGGAGCCGAGCCAATCCGAAATCAGGAGCCTCCTCCGGGATCTCCTACACGTGGGTGCAGGGTCCCGAAGCTTTTTGGGCCATCCTCGACTGCTTTCCCAGGCCACAAGCAAGGAGCTGGATGGGAAGTGGGGCTGCCAGGTTTAAAACCGGTGCCCATTTCGGATCCCGGCGGTTCCAGATGAGGACCTTAACTGCTATGCTATATACCGGGCCCTTTCCTAATTGTTAAGTTTGTAAATACATGTTAAATTTGTAAATACATGTTACCTGTTCCTTTGAAAACTTCATATATATAGGAATTTTGTTTCTACTCCCAAGTCAGAACTACACAAAGAGGGAGACACCAAGCTCTTCCATCTGCTTGTTTACTTCCCAAATGGCTCAATCCAGCCAGGGAGCTGGATCAGAAGTGGAACAGTTGGGACACGAACTGGCACCTATATGGGATGTTGGCACCATAGTCAGAGGTTTAACCTGATACATGACTGCAGTGACCCAATCCGGATTATCTATTAAGATACCCTCCAGAACTGTCGTAGATGAGCAGTTACGAGGGACTATGTGCTTAGTAGAAAGGAAGCCCTCACTGAAAAGACAACTTTGCAGGATGAGGTAGGACAGTTGGTTTCAGCTCTGTGGGCCTCAGTTTCTCCAACTGCAAAACAAAAATTGTAACAACAGTGATAACCAAGATTGAGTGACTGCTTGTTTGGGAACTGTAGTATTCTATGGACTTTGTGTACTCTTTTTTTTTTAATAAATCCAAATTTTTATAGCTTCAATTCCTCAATTCTTTGTAAAAGAGGCAAAGCAACTAATAGCATTTTCATTTTGAGTAAATGAAGTGTTCCTAACTCATCTGAGATGTAACCCTATCATTTTTTCTTCATAGGGTATTGCAATTAAATGCAACATTTTCTGTTCAGCAAATTGCTTGCTAAATGATGGTATGCTAATTCTTATGCCCAAGAAATCTTTTCCATTTATTAGGAATCTTTTTCCCAAGCCAGTTTCAATCCATCTTATGATAAATCAAAGGACCAACAATGATTTGTAGATCAGTGTATATGGATAACTTCAAGGTATAAACCTGAAGTCTGAATTCTGAGAGTCAAAAATTTAAAGAAAATTATGTTATGATAGAAGAGATTACATATTTTTAGTAACTTTCACAAAACAGGTTTCATCTGGGAACAATTTTATACCAGAGACAATCTGTGAATTGCGGGTTCTTGCAGAACATGAAGCTTAATGTAAAGGAAAAATTGGATTTTTGTACTGTATCGAAATTAAGAAGTGTATTGGCCAGTACAGTTAAGTTGAATTGGAGAGGGGGAAGGAATTTTCACTTTAAGCAAGCATTTAGGATACATAATCTCTACCATGTTGATGTGTGTGAATAAAAAATGGGCAAAGGACTCCAGTAGACAATTATAAAAATATCCACATGGCTAACAAACATGACCAGACACCAAGGAAATTACATAGTACTTTGCAGTAAGCAGAATGGCTATATTGAAGAAAAAGACAGTATCATATATTTTTTTAAAGATTAATTTATTTTGTTACAAAGTCAGATATATAGAGGAGGAGAGACAGAGAGGAAGATCTTCCGTCCAATGATTCACTCCCCAAGTGAGCTGCAATGGCCGGTGTGTGCCGATCCGATGCCGGGAACCAGGAACCTGCTCCGGGTCTCCCACATGGGTGCAGGGTCCCAAAGCATTGGGCCGTCCTCGACTGCTTTCCCAGGCCACAAGCAGGGAGCTGGATGGGAAGTGGAGCTGCCAGGATTAGAACCGGCGCCCATATGGGATCCCGGGGCTTTCAAGGCGAGGACTTTAGCCGCTAGGCCATGCTGCCAGGCCCGACAGTATCATATATTAGCAAAAGCAGTTAACTGGAACTCATGCATATACTGTAAACCGATAGAACTTAGACGGCCACATCTACCGTGCCTGCGTTCTAAGTTGGTGTTTCTATTCTGAGTGTATGTCTAGCAGGAAATGCATACATCAATGGTCACCAAAGGACATAAGTATATTTATATAGTAAAGCAATGTGTAATGGAACAGAACTGGAGATGACCAAATGTCCACCAAAGTAGATGAGTAGTGGGCTATCTGAACACTGACATGCTAGAGTGAATGATGACCTGTGTGTGACAAAAGGTCTTTCTCACAAACATTGTGTTGAATTAAAGGAAGCCAGCAACAAAAAAGTACATACTCCATGTATGCAAAGTGCCAAAGTGGGCATGAAATAAATCACCAATCTAGTGTTGAGTCAGGGGATTGGGGCCCGGCACAATAGCCTAGTGGCTAAAGTCCTCGTCTTGAACATGCCAGGATCCCATATGGGTGCTGTTTCTAATCCTGGCAGCCCCGCTTCTCATCCAGCTCGCTGCTTGTGGCCTGGGAAAGCAGTGGAGGATGGCCCAAAGCCTTGGGACCCTGCACCCGTGTGGGAGACCTAGAGCAAGCTCCTGGCTTTGGATTGGCTCAGCTCCAGCTATTGCGGCCATTTGGGGAGTGAGTGATCGGACGGAAGATCTTTCTCTCTCTCCTTCTCCTCCTCTGTATATCTGCCTTTCCAATAAAAATAAATAAATTTAAAGTGAGGGGATTGGTTTGAGGGGAGTCAGTAATGACCGAGCAAGGCAAGTGTTTGACCTTTAGGAAATTCTTGATGCTGCTGGTGGTCTAGTTCTGAATGGGAATTAGACAGTTGGGTTCATCTCGACTATTTAGTGGGTTGCTTTTGGTTTGTGTACTCTCCTGTGTGTGTGTTCAATAGTTAAGTTTATTTGTGAAGAACAAGTCCAGCCTGGGAGCAGTCATAGAATAGCCATGGAGTTGAAAATCATGACCTAGATCTAGCCAGTGCAGAGCATGCACTTTCAAGGGAATGACCACATATGTGCTTAGCCCTATGTGTCAGTTTGGGGTGTCCAGTGACCCACAGGGGCGATGCACATGTTTTGACTGTTTATGTAATATACCAAGAGTCTTCAAAAAGTTCTAGGAAGATGCGTATTACATTAATATGCATGGATTTCAATTTTTTAACATCAAAAAGTTAGAAGAAGTAATTTCAAGGCACAGTTAGCGATGGAGACAAATCTTCATCCATAGGTACACTCCCAAAATGGCTGTGATGACAGTAGGTGGGCTGATCTGAAGCAGGGAGTTTGTTCTTGGTCTCCCATGTGAGTACGTGGATCCAAGCACTTGGGTCATCCTCTGTTTCGTGCCTGGACACAGTAGCAGGGAACTGGAACAGATAGTGGAGCAGCCAGGACACGAATCTCTACCTGTATGGGATGCCGGAACAGAAAGGGACAGCCTTACCCCAATATACCATAACACTAGCCCCCATATTCATCTATTAATTACGTTTAAAAACTTTCAAAGTAGGCTCACGTAAGGGAGGATTCCAACCGGAGGATCTGGGTAACTGCAACTGAAGGTAGACCAATCCTTTTAGTTCAGAGAACAATGATGAGGTCAGAGAGTTAACAAAAAACCAAAGGGAGCCAGGAAATAATCCAAAGAGCTGGAACTGATGTACAAATATCCAGAGCTAATGAAAAGGTGTTGATATGAATATAGAATTAAACATGGCAAGCAGTTCATGTAGC